>NC_091831.1:84156388-84810277 GCF_037783145.1 Equus przewalskii
AAACCTTAAATAGCCACAGACTTGTGACCTGAGGTGAGATTGTCGTGTATTCATTGGATAAAGTACAGGTGATTAATGAGAATTATTGAAGAATTCTGAAAGTATAGTATCAACAAGAGTTACTTGCCTTCATTTAGATATCGAATGTATTTGTTGTATAAAATATACTTAAGACTTACATAAAATCAGCTGCTTTTAAGAGGAGTGGATAAGAGACCTATCATTTATTAAGTTCCTGCTTTGTGCTGAGCCCTTTATATATCACTTGATCCTTAATCACAACCATGTAAGGCAACCTTTACTCCCATTTTATAGAGGGTAAAGCACAATTCAGAGAGGTTGAGTAACTTGAATATTAAGTGGAGGATCTGAGAAACATCCAAAGTGTTCTTTTCATACAGTGCTGCTATATTCTGACATCAGTGAACTTACTTTTGTCATATTTAAAGCCTTATAGACTGTCACTATATGATCAGTTTTATCTTGATGTTGGAAATAACTTTATCTTGACGAACAACACATTATGGATTCCCTCTTGCCTCTATTTAAATAATTTTATTTTTAATAAGAATGATGGTCAAAGTACTTATAATACTTAGCAAATAAAACTAACCTTATTTTTACAGGTAACAAGTGTGTTCTACTTTCAGTTTCTTTGAAATTCAATAATATGCAACTTCTGAAACACTGTAATTTGAATTAAATTTACTTTGTTTTAAAGTAGAGCTTTGATTTCTTGTAAAATATTTTCGTAATAAGAGGAGGATCATTCTCAAGGTTTGAGCAATAACAAAAGTGCAGGTGACCACTAACAAGTTTCTCCTCCGATCTGAGTTGAATACCGGCCATGAGGTAGTACATGAAAATTGTAAGCATAGTCTCTGTTACCTAGGAGTAGAGCTGTTGACTTCTGCTGGGAATGATAAATAAATGCTTCTAAAACAATGACAACACATTTATATGATACTTGATGCTTTTCAGAGTATTTTCTATACGAATTCTTAGAATTTCGAGCCAGATGATACATTATAAATTTTTCTGGTCCAGCCTATGACTCTTAGGAGGCAGTCCTCAACTGTTTCAGAGCCCTGATGGTAGAGGAGGATGAACTTGTTCCTAGGAGGGTCTTGGGGGTGCCTTCCTTGCAACCATCCAGCTATTATTTTAGTGTCTTCCATATGCTGAATGTTGGGTGTGTGTCCATGAACAAGATCTTACCTTACATTCTAGTGGGCAAGATAGGTTGAATAAAGAATAATGTCTACTGAAAGTTACAGAGAAATATAGGGTGCTGTGAGAGTGTATAATAGGCTCATTTACCTGGTCTGAATGAGGGATGGGGCAAGGCTGACATTTAACTTGAGACCTACTGGTGCACTGAGAAAGTAAAAGTGGCAGAGCTTGGTGACATGGGCAACGAGGAAGAAGGAGACATCAAGAATGATTCCCAGGTATCTAATGTGAGCAGCTGGTAGCATCATTCATTGAGATAAGGGGACATTTTGAAGGAAAGTTCATCAGTCAGTTTTGGGCACATTGGGTTTGAGATGTTTGTGATAATGTTCAAGAGGCAGTAGGATCTGCTGGTATGGAACTTAGGTAAGTTTTGGTTGAAGATGATTAATTTGAGATTCAGCAGATAAATGTTATTTGAAAGTACAGGATTAGATGAAGTCATTAAGGAGAATGTAAGAGAAAAAAATACTGAGCTATGAAGAATTTGCAGTACTTAATGGATGGAGAGAGGAGGAAGACGAACTAGGTGAGGAAATTGAATAGAACCAGCTAGAGCTACAGCTGAAGGAAAATCAAGCAGGTGGCATTTTATAGAGGCCAGCAGAAAGGTGTTTCATGAGGGATCAACTGAAGGGGAATGCTGCTGCAAAGTCAACAAAAATGAGGACTGCGAAGCAAGCATTGGCGTTTGCAGCTTGGATTGGAGTGGTCCAGGTAGTGAGTACGCAGTGAGGAAGGAAATTGGGGTAGCAGGATATTTGAAGGGGAGAAGAAAAAGGGCAGATAGAGATATGTGAGGGGTTCTGGAAGGTTTGATTTTATGAGAGAGCCTTGCAGCAGGATCCAAAGCACAGGAGGAGAGTGGTCTTGGGAGAATGGATGTTGCATTTCCTGGCCAGGAGGAAAGATGGGTGAAAATGTGAACTTGGTGGGAGTATGGAGGATAAGGTAGTTTATGAATGAAAGCATGTGTCTGCCCCCACCCCTCTTGACAGTACAGCTTATTTCTGAGAGAGAGGAAAAAGGGCAGGGTAGTGTATGTGAGGGCTGGAGGGGAGAGGCAACAAGTTCAAAGAGATGTTGGAGAAAGTGGAAGGAGCTGTCTAGAGAGAGAATTTCTGGACATTATTGAGGCCTTAGTTGAAGTTTGTATCATTAAAAACTCCTGGTTACTAATCCACCCATTGTGTGTGTGAGTGTCCCCCCTCCTTTAGTAGGCCCTGTAGCAAGAACCTGCACAGAAGATAGAATATTGGATGGGGTAATTAGAATTATCCTGGATTGACATTTTGTCTGACAAAATGTAGAATTAAGAGGTAGAGAAGAAAGAGAATTTAGGATATTGCCCAGAAAATGATTGAAATGATGGACTGTGGAACTTAAAATGTTTAGGAACTGGACATGGCTGCTGGTGGATAGGAGAAAGAAGAGAAGAGGAGTCAGTGTACTATCTTATTAAATAAAAGTCAAAAATGGGATTACAGGAACAAGCAAGTTGGATAGTTGGTAGGTTGTGATTAAAAAGTGAGTTACCTGATTTTAATATTTAAGAGGTAAAGGCAGGACACGTTCCTGGATGAAACAGTGGGACATAGTGGCTGAGAGGGGATGTAGGAGAAGACTGTTGATGGGAGGTTAAAGAACTGGGAGATTGAGAGGTTGGGATTTGGTGGAATTCAGGATGATAGCACAGCTCGCATGGAGCAGTAGATTTTAAATCTCACGTAAAATCCTTAATAAATGAATAAGAGGTTGTTAGATGACAGGTATGGGGACGATTAGAGGGTAACTAGCTAGGTGGCACAAGTCTCAAGAGAAAGGGCTTTTATTAGAGGGTGGAGAAGTAATAGTTTTATAAAGAGGATCTGGAAAGCCAGCATACCAGTGACCCCAAACCATCCTACTCTGAGCTGCTAGAGGGGTTGCAGGAGAAGCAGCATCCTTAGTCAGGTTTCAGCTAGGGCAAGGAAGTGGTGGAGGGAATGAGCCGCCCCCCCCCCCCCCCCCCCCCCCCCGGTGTATGTGAGCATGCTGATCACTGAGGCCTGGAGACTCTGGACTTAAGGGTGTTGGGGGTGGTGGGGGTGGTGGTGGCTTGTTAGATTATGAGATTGAAAAGAAGTACTGATGCATTTTGAGTGTTAAAGTACAGAAGGAGGTAGATGACAAGATGTGTTTACATTTTGGATCATCACACATAGAAACAGAGAGGAGAGGCTTTAGAACCAAATTTTCCTAGAGCCGTTTTCAAACCTTCCTTGTTGGTAAACCATCTGAAAAGTTTTTAAAAACTGTCCCCACTTCAACTGCCCCCCCCCATATATTTTTGAAGTTTGCATGTTGATCTATCAATCACGGTCCCAACTAGAAACAGGTGCTGTGCCCCAATTAGGCTAATACCAGGAAGGTTTATTTATAAGGGGCTATTTACAAAGGTGTGGGAGGAATGTTAGGGAAAGCACAAGGGATGGTGCCCTAGCCTTGGTTAGCTGCATTCAAGCTATTATCACCCATTTTCACAGGGACAAGGGATTACCTGAGCCATAAAGAGCAAGCCATCTTAAGAGGAACAATATCCTTCTATTGAGGGGCCTCATAAGGAATGTGCTGGAGGAGTAAAAAATACCTCAGTCTCACTTTCTTCCTTCCCTGCTCTGTCCTGCTGGAGCTCCTCATGGGTAGAACCCAGTGGAAGCCTGAGGGTCAGGAACCTATTTGACACAGGTCAGCTTCCTGGGGCAGAGATCAGGGTCTAGAGGAGATCTGGAAGGATACGAGGAAGATACCTGGTGTAATGTCTTAAAAAAAACAACAAAACCGTAAAGTTCCCTGGAAATGTATACAATTATGTAATCATTAGCAAGATACAGAATATTTTCATCACCTCAAAAGTTCCTTCATGCTCCTTTGTGGTCAGTCCCTTCTCCCACCTCCAAACCCTGACATCTGCTGATGTGTTTTCTGTCCCTGTAGTTTTGTATTTTCCAAAATGTCGTGTACATGGGATCACACAGTGTGTAGCCTTATCATTGTGGCTCCTTTCATTGAACATGATCTTTTAAGAGTATTCCATGTTGTTGCGTGGATCAGTAGTCCATTCCTTTTTATTGCTGAGTAGTATTCCATTGCACAGATGTAACATAATCCATTCACTAGTTGAAGGACATTTGAATTGTTTTCAGTTTTTGGCAATTATGAATGAAGCTGCTGTAAACATTCATATTTAGGCTTTTGTGTAGACATATGTCCTCATTTCTCTTGGGTAAGTACCTGGGTGTGGGATTGCTGGTCATGAAAATACTGGTCTTAAGTTTAAATGCTTGTGAAGGATATAATTTCTTGTAAAATAAATAATATAGTTTCTTGTAAATATTGACATTTTAAGATAAAGCTAACATGAAATTTAGGGATCATAGTTCTTTTAATTTTTTTATTGTAAAATAAAACATATACAGAAAATCACACAGTATAATATATAGAAGTATACGTTTAGCTTAATGAATTATTTATAAGCAACACCCTTATAAACCACCACCCACATCAAGAAGTAGAATTTTGCCAGCTACGCTCCAGAAGCTCTTCCATGTGTTCCGCCTTCACCCCCAAAATAACTGCTATCCTGTCTTTTATTATAATCCCCTTTTTGCTTGCAAGTACCGTAATTATTTGCTGTTCACTTTCATACATTAAAAAAAAAAAGAACAAGTTCTTCAACAGCCAGAAGATTTATAATGTCCCTTTTCTTTTTGAAATTGTATTTCTATTCCACTTACCCCTCAGAATTTTTCTTTTTTTTTTTTGGTGAGGAAGATTGTTGCCAAGCTAACATCTGTGCCAGCCTTCCTCTCTTTTCTCTGTGGGACACTGCCACAGCATTCTTGGCAAGCATTGTGTAGGTCTGCACCCAGGATCCAAACCCTTGAACCCTGGGCTGCCTAACTAGAGCAGGCGAACTTAACCCCTGTGCCACCAGGCCGACCCCACCCCTCAAAGAATTTTATCCTAATGAATGTATTTACGTTTGCTGTTTTAATGGTCATCCTTTTCATAGTTCTTTGTACACAAATATGTATATAAACTTTTAAGAATTTTCTGTGATTATAATGCTCTAAGTATTTAAAAATTCTTCTAGATTGTTAAGACCACAGTTATTGGTACATAATCCATCAAACATTTTAAAGGCAAAATTTATTAGAGATGGATTTTGTAATGACAGGAGTGGGGCTTTTCTCAATTAGTTCATGTGTATGTGGATGAATATCATTGTTAGAATATAAAAAGACTTTGGCATGAGTCTCTTCTTAGTTTTTAATACATGTAAGTATTAAGAAACCATATTGACAAAAATAATAATAGAGTTTTGTTATAGCATTTTCTGTTTGAAGAAAGCAATGATTGGCAATCACCTGATGTGTGAAGGATTTGTTACCCAGACATTAGAGTCACTCAGTTATTAAGCACAGAAGCCAGTAATCTATCACATTATTTCTTTATAGCTCATGCCAGAGCTGGAGCAATGTACCATATTTAGATTAGGGATAGGGTGAGTGATATGCCATTATTCATAATGTGGGAGAATGATTAATCCCAGGTGAGTTGGCAGGTCAGTTTTTGGACCAGAGTACATTGAAAATTGAGGATTTAGAAATGAATTTCCTTAAAACTTAATTGTGCTTTTATATGTTTTGGAATGTCTTAGTGTAGTCTAGGGATCTCTTTATCTAGTTTGAAGAGTTATTGCTACCTGGAGGGAGGCCCACTGGTTGAGGAGTGGCTGGGGTATGTGTTGTGTTTCCTCTTCTGGTGGGCAGGGATGGGCAGCTTGAGCAGGAGACCATGGGAACAGACAAGCTCCTTGGCTTGTGGGTGGGTTATGGTGGTTGGTAGTGAGGCTTGTCACAGGCTGTGTTGATGGGGGATAAGGGGAGGTTGAGTTGACTTCACTGCTCTAGGTAGTGGTCCCAGTTGAGTAACACTTTTGAAGTTGTTTTATGTTTACTGTTTTATCTTTAAAGCTACATGTAAATTTTGTTTGATATGTGTGCTTTATGAAATATAAAAGTGTTTTCAATTGCTAGTTAAAATGCCTAACTTTTTTTTAAGTTCTTTATACTTTCCAAATCTTTGAGTAAAATTGATCCACTGAGGAAGATATACCATGTTTTTCCTCTGGCTTTATGGTGCCTCTGATAAACAGCCACATACCCTTGTTGCAGTGAAAAAAATCAGTTCTCTTCCACAGAAGCAAATGCCGTTAACAATGTCTTGTATAGCTTTTCACAATCTTTAATAGGCATAGCATGCAAATCTATGTATCTTTAAAAACACACTCAAATGGGAGCATGATATATGTATGTGTACACACACGTGTGTATATATATATAATACGTTCTATCTCTGATAGAGACGTTGTATTGTGCCTTAAAAGACACTTAAGGAAGAATCTTTAAGATGTACGCTTATCAGTATTTATAGATCTACCTTGTTCTTTTTTAGCAGCCTCATGGTTTTCCATTGTCTGGAGGTACCATACTTTTAGTCTCTTAGGGGATGTTTTGGCTGTTTCTTGTCCTTTGTTATTACAAATAAATGTTACGTTGAACGTCTTTCTAATGTTTTGGAGCATCGTGTCTCAGTATAGTGGTAGGAGATGTTTCTAGAAGTGGAATTGAAAGGGCATATACATTTAAATTTTCAGTTGATCCTGCCACATTTCCAACTAACAGTGTGGCTTTTCTTTTTTGCATCATCCTCCTATCAAACTTCGGACTTTGCCTAGCTGAAAGGTAGAAAAATGTTTTTTGGGGGGTTTAATTTTTTCATTTTAGAATAGATACATTTTTATCTTTTAAAAATTTAAATTAAAAAATATTATTTCTGCATGGTACAAAATGGGAGTGGCTAAAAACTTCCCAGCTCTTTTCCTCAGTCACCCCAGTTCTCCCTCCATGGCCATTTATTGTTGTTTGTTTCAGCCTTTCTGACATATGTTGTGCACATACAAGCAATACCAGCAGTTACATATGTGTGTGTGTATTTAACTCCACAAAATGATAACATGCTGTTTTGTACCTTGTTCTTTCACTTAATATAGCTTGGGGATAATTCTATGTCAGTATATGAAAATTTTCTTTCTGGCCTCCCTTTTTTACTTAAAATATTGCTGCATGGTGTGTCAGTTTCTGTGCGCTGTAAATTACTTAACTGGTTCCTTGTTAATGTCAGACTTTTGGGTTGCTTCCAGTGTTTTTGTTTTCTTTTTAAGTTGCTTAAATTTTCAGACAAACACCACTTACTAGCTGAGTCCCTATCAACCAATAACTTATATCTATTGGCCTTCAGTTGCAGAATTGGATTCGGGTTCACATTTCCTTATCTGAAACCTTTGGGGCGAGATTTCTCTTGAATTTTGGGTTGTTTGGAATATGGAAAATATAAATATTTTACATTAACACCCCATCAGGGTCTGAAGTGGCACTCTAATCAAAGACACTGTTTGTTCAGAAAAAGAAATACCAGCCTGAGTGAGATAAACGCCAAAAAGAGCCTCACTTAGGTGAGGTCAGGTTTTGCTTCAGGATGCACCATGAGAAAACTTTTAGTCTTCAGAGCTTTTTGGATGTTGGAATTGTGGATCCCAACTTGTGAACTTGTAATAGTACCTCCTTCAGATGGTTGCTGTGAGATCAAATGAATTATTAGATGGAAAGTATTTAAAACAGTACTAGATGCATACTGAGGGCTTAGTAAGTATAAATATAGTTCAACTTTGTTTTACTTTGATTTTTTCCAACTTTATTGACATAGAATGGACATATAACATTGTGTGCTTTGATTTTTAATTGTGAGTGAAATAGAGTATCTTTTCATAAGTTATCCATTCATTTCTATTTTTCTCTATTAATTACCTTTTTGTCTCTAGCTTCTTTTTTTACTGGAATGTTGGACTTATTGATGTGTAAGAATTCTTAATATATAAGGAAATTAGCCTTTTGCATTTCCCTGATAACTAATAATGAGCGTTTTTCATGTGCATATTTGATATCAGTATAGTTTCTTTGGTGATGTCTATTCAGATTTTTTGCTCTTCTTTAATTGGATTGTTTATTTTCTCATTGAACTTTGAGTTTATATATTCTGGATATGTCTTTTATCAGACTTATTTTTTGCAGGCGTTTTCTTTGAGTCTGTGGCATGTCCTTGCATTCTCTTAACAGTGTCTTTTGCAGAGCAGAAGTTAATTTTTACCAAGTCCCATTTTGTCAGCTATTTCTTTTATAACAAGGGGGTACACTCCTTTCCCTAGGCACCCCTTTCTTTATTGGACAGCTCCAACTGATCTTAATGTTCTTGCTCATCAGCTTTTATAGTTTCTATGAATTGGATGATTTCTACACGTTGAATAAATTTGTTCCCTCTTATGACAGTCACTCAGATATTTAAAGGCACCTTGCGTATAATGACAGCACTCCTTTACCCCCTAAATTAAACTTTTGTAGTTACCTCAACTGTATTTCATGAGTTATGGTCTCCAAAGGCATTTCTCTATCATCTGTACAGTCTCCTTAGTCAGAAGCCAAAGGTTTTGTTTAAATTTAGTCCTCAGCACATCGTGTGATATACATTTGCCATTTGCCCAGTGTATTAGATTTTTAACCTCTTCATCTGGACCTCTTCTGTTGTGGATTAGGATGGTAATCTGCTTCAGTGTTTCAATTTTTAGTAGCTAGCACTAAAGGTAGTGTAATATAATAGAACTTGATATGGGTCTTTTTATGAGGTCTTTTGGCCATTGGTTGAATTGGTAACTTTTGCCATCATTAGCCTCACTGGGCCTCTTTTTCCTCATCTATATAATGATGGGTTTGGTGAAAAGTGAAAGGGAATATCTTCACCTTCTTGTAAGAAGGGGGAAGGAGGTAATATATTGTTAATGTATACAGGCTAGCGTACCTTAGAGAGATGTCTGTGTATCCAGCTTCAGTAAACATTCATAGCCAATCTTATTTTATTTTTATCCCCACCTACTCTCTTTCCACAAAGGATTGTTTTGAAGCAAATTCCAGACGTATTTCATTTATAATTCTTTAACAGATAGGGACTCCAAAGAAGATAACTAGGGTACCATTGTTAGACTTAAAGGTACTTAATATATACCTTTGCCAGGTTTTACGTTTTAAACTTTTGAACAGACTATTTATAGACAGTATACAATTGAAGAGCAGGAACAGCTTTCCCCTCATCTCCATTGCTGAGGGCAACCATAGCTGTACATGATGTAGACCTACCTCATTCTTTTTAACAGCTGCATAGTGTTCAGATATGTGGCTGTGTGATAATGTAATTAGTTCTTTATTATGAAAGCAAAACCCAGGAAACAGTGTTGTAGTGAATTTCCTTCTTAGTTATGTTAATGCATACTCGAGGAAAATTATTTGTAGAGTAAATATTTGTAAATCAAACTGCTTAAGGGGGCTGGCCCTGTGGCCGAGCGGTTAAGTTCACGCCCTTCACTTCGGCAGCACAGGGTTTTGCCGGTTCAAGTCCTAGGCGTGGACTTGGCACCACTTGTCAGGCCACGCTCAGGCGGCATCTCACACGCTACAACTAGAAAGACCCGCAACTAAAAATACACAACTGTGTACCAGGGGGACTTTGGGGAGAAAAAGAAAAAGAAAATCTTTAAATAAAACTACTTACTTTGAGGGTAAGTCCATTTCTTTGACATGTACATTTTTAAAGATATTACCAAATTGCTCTCTGCAGTCCTGGCACTAAGATCCTGCTCCTCCAGAAATGGAGTTTTATTTATTTTCATTGCTCTGCAGTATTTCTCTGTATGAACAGACCACTCTATTGATTATATTGTTAATGAATATTTAGGTTTCACTATTTTGGAGTGATGTTGCTGCGAGTATACTTATATTTTGTTAAACCATGTGGAATTGCTAATATTTGATTATTTTAAAAATGGAAGTTTCATGTGGTTTAGTTTAATATACTTTTGGTGAACGTATGCATACATTTCTGTTAGATGAGTACTTTGAAGTGGAATTGTTGGATCATAGGATAAGTGTTATATTTAGCTTTTATAGATAATGCCAAAGTGGTTGGTCCAGTTTCCTCTCCCACCAGCTGAAGTGGTTTTACCTCCTCCATGATACTTGGCATTGTGAACTTTAACTCTTTTGGTGGTTGTGTAGTGATAACCTAATTATGGTTTTACTTTGCATCTTCCTAATAACTAATGAATACAACCACCTTTTAATATATTTTATATGTTTATTAGATGTCCTTTCTTATGAAGTGACTGGTCAAGTCTCTCGATCACTCATTTTATATTGGGTATCTTTTCATTATTGAGTTGTAGGCGTTCTTTGTATAGTCCTAATACCCCCTACTCTGGTTTGTTTGGTAGTTCTCTTAAATACTGGTTTTTTTCCTCTCTTTTTTTTTTTTTTTATAAGGAAGATTAGCCCTGAGCTAACTACTGCCTGTCCTCCTCTTTTTGCTGAGGAAGCCTGGCCCTGAGCTAACATCCGTGCCCATCTTCCTCTATTTTATATGTGGGATGCCTACCACAGCATGGTATGCCAAGTGGTGCCATGTCCGCACCCAGAATCCGAACCGGCGAACCCCAGGCCACCGAGAATCGGAATGTGCAAACTTAACCGCTGCGCCACCTGGCCGGCCCCATTATGGACAGATTTAGTTTTGATGAAATGAAATTTCTTTTCCTTTATGGTTAATGCTTTTTGTTTCTTCTTTAAGAATCCTTTCCTGCCTGAGGTCATAAAGCTAATACTGCTGTATACTAAAAACTTTACATTTTCTCCTTCATATTTAGGTCTCTAATTCATCTGGATTTGTAGGAAGTCTTATTTATTTATTTTTTTGTTAAGATTGGCAGCTGAGCTAACATCTGTTGCCAATCCTCTTTTTCTCTTCTTCCCAAAGTCCCCCCAGTACATAGTTGTATATTCTAGTTGTAGGTCCCTCTGGTTGTGCTATGTGGGATGCCGCCTCAGCATGGCTTGATGAGTGGTGCCATCTCCGCCCCCAGGATCCGAACTGGCAAAACCCTGGGCCTCCGAAATGGAGTGTGCAAACTTAACTGCTCCGCCACAGGACTGGCCCCGTGTAGGAACTCTTTTTAAATTAAGAAACTTAAGATTTTTTTAAATAATATGAGTTGCAATTATATTTTTCACATTTTATTGTTTCTTTTGACTTAACATTTTTCTGATGCTGAAATTTTAGATTTTATGTAGATTAATACAGATTATGGGTTTTGTATCTGAGAAAGAACTTCCCCATTCCAGGGTAATATATTTCTTTTAATTCCCTTTTATTTTATAATATGTATCCAGTTTCATTTTCCATGTTTAACTCTTTGATTCGTCTAGCATATATTTTCACGTTTGAGGTAAAAAAACAACTTTATTTTTTCCCAGATGGTCCGGTACCCTTTATTGAATAGTCCATCTTTCCTGTAGAGATTTGAAACTCCATAATCGACATATACTGATTTCCTACTGTGTTTTTCTCCTTCTTTTGTCCTTTAAACCAATTAAAAAATATATTTTAGAGTGTTTGAAAACTTGCTAAAACTAGATACTCTCCCTGAGAAATGTGTGCACGTTTTTTTCATACAGTTTCACAAGATCTGCAGAATGCATGAAACCCATTCATAGTGATTGGACTTTGCCTCCTGCTTTGAAATACTTCAAAGAGTTTACTTCACTCATGGAAACCTTAAATCATCCCACCTGTTTATTTTTCTTTGTAAAGCTGTGTACAGTTGTGCATTGCTTAATGGTAGGGATAAGTTCTGAGAAATGCATTACTAAGCGATTCTGTCATTGTGCGGACATCATAGAGTATACCTACACAAACCTAGATGGTGTAGTCTACTGCACACTTGGGTTTATATGGTCCTAATCCTGGGACTGCTGTCATATATGCAGCCCGTGGTTGACCGAAACCTTGTTATGGGGCACATGACTGTATACTCATATTATTGCAAATACTGATAGGTTTGTGTCTTTATTTTTAAGGGAACCATCTATTTCTTTCAAAATTAAGAATCTTTAAGGGAATTATAGGCATTAATTAATGTTTTATGTGAGATTGCTTACTGTTTTTTAGGGAAGCAGAATGGAGCCTAGAGACGTAGTAGGACTTGCTGAGTTTTTGCGCATCTAGTTATTGGCTTAGCTATGTGTTCCAACTCTGTGCTTGTCACACTCCAAATTCCATGTAGCCGTCTTCATTAAGATAAATTCCATCCCTTATATGTTACCCAATACAGAAGCTTGAGTAGCTAGAGATGCTAAAGTCTAGTGATGTTAAAAGGCATTTAGTAAGTATTTGATTGCAGATGGTGCTAGGCTAAGTGTTGTACTGAGAACTTTCTACACATCTGGTGTTTACCGTCTAGCATGAGGAGGAACAGTAGGCCTTCGAGTGTGGTTTTGGATTCCTTACTAAAAGATTATTAAAAATATATCCTGTATTATGGCAAATTGTAATAGCTGTGATAATTTACATTTGTGTGATGCTCTGTAACTGCAAAATATCCTTAAGTATATTATCTTCTTTTATCTGTTCAGCCTGTCCTTGAGACAGATTTTACTAGTTTATTTTTTCAGGTGAAGAAATTGCTTTTCTTTTTTTACCCCCTTTAGAAACAGCAACTTTATTTTTTTATTTTTTCAGGTATACATCATTATATTTTGATTTCTGTGTAGATTACATCATATTCACCACCCAAAGACTACTAACCATCATCATCATACACATGTGCACAGTCACCCCTTTCTCCCCCTCCCACCCCCTTCCCCTCTGGTAACCAGTGGTCTAATCTCTGTACCTATGTGTTTATTTGTTGTTTTTATCTTCTATTTATGAATGAGAGCATGTGGTATTTGGCTTTGTCCGTCTGATTTATTTCAATTAGTGTAATACCCTCAAGGTCCATCCATGTTGTTGCAAATGGCAAGATTTCATCTTTTTTTATAGCTGAGTAGTAGTCCATTCTGTATATATACCACATCATTTTTATCCATTCGTCCCTTGAGGTTGTTTCCAAGTCTTGGCTATTGTGAATAATGCTGCAGTGAACATAGGGGCACATAAATCTTTATGGATTCATGTTCTTTGGATAAATACCCAGCAATGAAATAGCTGGATCATATGGTAGTTCTCTTCTTAATATTTTGAGAAATCTCCTTACTGTTTTCCTTAGTGGTTGCACCAGTTTGCATTCCCACCAGCAGTGTGCGAGTCCCCCTTTCTCCACACCCTCTCCAACACTTATTTCTTGTCTTCTTAATTATAGCCATTCTGATGGGCATGAGGTGATATCTCATTGTAGTTTTGATTTGCATTTCCCTAATTAGTGATGTTGAACATCTTTTCATGTACCTGTTGGCCATCTGTATATCTTTTTTTGGAAATCGTTCAGATCTTTTGCCCGTTTTTTTAATTGGGTTATTTGTTTATTTGTGGTTGAAATGTATGAGTTCTTTGTATATTTTGGATATTAACCCCGTATCAGATAGGTTGTTTGCAAATATCTTCTCCCAATTTTTAGATTGTCTTTTCATTTTGTTGATGGTTTCCTTTGCTGTGCAGAAGCTTTTTAGTTTGATGTAGTCCCATTTGTTTATTTTTTCTTTTGTAACCTTTGCCTGATGAGACGTGGTATTTCAAAATATGCTACTAAGACTGATGTCGAAGAGCATACTGCCTATTTTCTTCTGGAAGTTTATGGTTTCAGGTCTTAGATTCAAGTCTAATCCATTTTGAGTTAATTTTTGTGGATGATGTAGGATGATGGTCTGCTTTCATTCTTTTGTGTGTGGCTGTCCAATTTTCCCAGTACCATTGACTGAAGAGACTTTCCTTTCTCTGTTGTATATTCTTTGTTCCCTTGTTGAAAATTAGCTGTCCATAGATGTGTGGGTTTATTTCTGGGCTCTCGATTCTGTTCATCTGTGTGTCCGTTTTTGTGCCAGTGCCGTGCTCTTTAATTACTATAGCTTTGTAGTATATTTTGAAATCAGGGAGTGTGATACCTCCAGCTTTGTTTGTTTTTCTCAGGATTCCTTTGGCTATTCAGGGTCCTTTGTTGTTCCATATAAATTTTAGGATTCTTTGTTCTATTTCTGTAAAAAGTGTCGCTGGAACTTTGATGGGGATTGCGTTGAATCTGTAGGTTGCTTTAGGAACTCTGTTAATTCTTCCGATTCAAGAGCAGGGAATATCTTTCCACTTTTTTGTGTTGTCTTCAATTTCTTTCGACAATGTTTTATAGTTTTCAGTGTACAGGTCTTTCACCTCTTTGGTTAAATTTATTCCTAGGTGTTTTATTCCTTTTGTTGTGATTGTAAATGGGATTGTGTTCTTAATTTCTCTTTCTGCTACTTCGTTTTTAGTGTATAGAAACACAACTGATTTTTGTATGTTGATTTTTATATCCTGCAACTTGAAACTTCTTAAGGCCTCATTTTAGCTAATAAGTGGCAGAGCTAGCACTCATTTATGTATCCCCTAAACTGTTAGCTAGAAATACATTTCTCTTTATATAGTCAGTTTAGATTAAAGGAGAGTAATGCTTAGCCTCTCTGTAAGAAAATAACTCATTTTTATTTACTTTTTTTCCTCTTTATATGCTTGATGTTTTGTGATGTTAAGTGGGTTTATCTGACAGGGAAGCTGGTTGGTTGAGGGAGGAGGGCAGTTGAAAGTCTTTGCTGTTCTGCGTTTTAGGGTAAGACAGCCTTACTCTCTTCTGAAGGTACAGTTAGGCTTGTTTGTTGGAGAGCTGAGTGATGAAGGACTGTGGAAAGCACTGTAGACATGAGAATGCCGTGGAGGAGAACTGGGACAGCCTTTCTCATGCAGAACTCTTTGTTGATTAGATTGGCTTCATCTGTGTAACGGGTCTCAGCAGTTTAAAGAAATAAATGTGCTTCAGTAATTCAGCTGTAGGATTATTTATGCCATAGAAATGAATAAATGAGTAGATTATACTTGCTGATATGACTTAGCTATATAACTTTCAATGAGAATACTTTTTTCTGTAGGGCTCTTTATTACTCTTTGCACCCAAAACAAATTTACAGGAAAGGTTACAATGAGGTTAGGCTTATCATATGAAAGGCAACCTGTTTATGAGAATAGTAACTGTTAAAACACAACCTGTGCTTTCTCTGATTTTAGAGCAAATGAGAATAATAAGTCAAACTTGAAGTAGTAATTTTAAGAAACATGGATAATAAAGTTTATTGTTCACAGAAACTTTTTTTTTAGTCAGAAGGATGTTTATTATGTAAAACACTAAGAAACACCCTAAGTAAATTTTGTGACATTAAGACAATGGAATGGTGTATAATTATAAAAATGCTGTAGTGTGACATTTAATGACCTCTAGCCCTTTGTGTAGCTGACTGTACTAAGCATTTCCTTAGGCGTTTGTTAGGGAATAATCCTTCAGGAACTGTGAAGTAGTCTAGGTCAGTGGCTTCCCTTTCAAGCAGAGGAGAACATTGAGGCCCTCAGCAGAACTCCCAAAGCTCAGGTCTTGCCTGAGCTCTGAAGAGCTAGTTTACCCAGAACAACACAAGCCTCCAGACTCAGCTACCAGTGCGCTTTCCACTTGTTAGAAAAGCAGTTGTATTATCTCTCCAGGTCTGGTTTTAGACTTGGCTTTCCTTCTACCCTTTTTAAGGTATCAGACTTCAGAGTCAGCTTTTAATTTTTAGTTTTTCAGTATCTTATGCTTAATGATTGGTGTTTCTGAGATTATGAAAACTGTAGTTCCTTGCCTTCGGCTGGGAAATATCCAAGAATAAAACAGATAGAGCTATAAATTAGATGCCTTCTAAAGGTAAGTACATATAATCTTAAGTTAAATTATATTTAAACTCATTGGGTAGTATTAAAAATTAAAAAGTGAATTCATGCAAAGCATCCCTTTGTCTGTATTTGATGGTTTGCTATTTGAGAGCTATAAATGGCTTTCTTAAATGTAGGTGCACTTTTTTAAAAAAGTAATTTCATTGCCTGGCATAAACATTTTATCATTGTTTTTCTACCAATAAATGCTGGAAGAATTAATCATAATACCAATTTGAATCATATTTTCACCTGTCACTTAGAAAGGAACAAAAAATGTTTCTGATGAGAAAAATTAAAAACAACAAAAATGAATTCCCCAAGTACAAAATGAATAGGCAGTTTAAGTTTTTCTACTGGCTGATACGCATAAATAGCCACTTAACTTAGGTACCAGAGCCACTGTTAAAAAAAAAATCCTTCAAGTTAATATGGCTTTTAGGATTAGAAGAAAGAATGGAAAGCAGAAATAGCTGAAGAAACTTGACCCTGGGACAGGTTTCTAGACAGAGCTGGCATACCTCATGGGCAACCCTACCCCAGAGAAATACACACTCTGCTGGAATGTTTTCAGTTATTGTGTTATACTGTCTAGATTCTACTAAGTAATTTTTAATTTAAGCATTTTTATTTGAAAAACCCGTAATACCTCAAAGAAGGTTTGCCTGAGTCATTTACATGTCATTCTGAATTGATCCAGTTCCTTAACGCTGCTGAAATCTCTTGAATTTAGGCCTTGGATGCCTAGGGGAGTGGTCACTAGCAGACATGAGAGCTGTATTCTAAGAAGGTGGAAACGGAAATGTCAAATATGTAAACGTTAATTTCATCATAACTTAAAATTATTGCAATTACTTTAAGATTGAGTGGTTCTATACGATTTGTTAGCCAGATATCCCTGTTACTTGTTAAATTTTATATTGATGTCACTCATGTTTTTATCTTTTGACTTATTTTAATTTTTATAGATAAAGTGGAGAATTTTAGTGAAGAATATGAAAAGAACAGTCACCATATTTACAAAAATGCTGAAGACAGTACTAAGAAACCCAATGCAGAAACTATAGTGGCTTCTGGATACAAAGCTGATGAAATCAAGGAAACAAATGATACTTGGAACTCCCAACTTGGAAAAAGATCAGAATCTCCATCAGAAATGTCTCCGATGAAGGGATCTGTAAGAACTGGTTTGTATGAATGGGATAATGATTTCGAAGATAGCAGATCAGAAGATTGTATTTTAAGTGTGGATAGTGATCCTCTTTTGGAGATGAAGGATGAAGATTTTAAAAATCGGTTGGAAAATTTAAATGAAGCCATTGAGGAAGACATCGTGCAAAGTGTTCTTAGGCCAACCAACTGTAGGACGTACTGTAGGGCCAATAAAGCAAAATCCTCGCCAGGAGCATCCAATTTTGATAAGCTAATGGACGGCACCAGTCAGGCCTTAGCCAAAGCAAACAGTGAATCAAGTAAAGATGGCCTGAATCAGGCAAAAAAAGGCAGTGCTAGTTGTGGGACCAGTTTTAGAGGGACGGTTGGACGGACTAGAGATTACACTGTTTTACATCCATCTTGCTTGTCAGTTTGTAATGTTACCATACAGGATACTATGGAACGCAGCATGGATGAGTTCACTGCATCAACTCCTGCAGATTTGGGAGAAGCTGGCCGTCTAAGAAAAAAGGCAGATATTGCAACTGCTAAGACCACTACTAGATTTCGACCTAGTAATACTAAATCCAAAAAGGATGTTAAACTTGAATTTTTTGGTTTTGAAGATCATGATGAGACAGGAGGTGATGAAGGAGGTTCTGGGAGTTCTAATTACAAAATTAAGTATTTTGGCTTTGATGATCTCAGTGAAAGTGAAGATGATGAAGATGACGACTGCCAAGTGGAAAGAAAGACAAGCAAAAAAAGAACTAAAACAGCTCCATCACCCTCCTTGCAGCCTCCTCCGGAAAGCAATGATAATTCCCAGGACAGTCAGTCTAGTACTAATAATGCAGGTAAGATTTAAAAAAATTTCTGTAGGTAAATGCTTCTCAGGCTTACGTCAGTTTAGTTTCCTCCTAGATACTCAATTTTAACTTATGTTTAATTGTAATAGAAGTACTGTTTAGAACCACAGATTACCTTATCCCAAAGTACAGCATTTTAAATGTTAATAATCAATTCCCACATTCTAAGGAGCCAACTGGTAGATTGAGAAATCTTTCCCTGTTTATGTTTTAGTTGTACCTTTAACACCTGAGAGTCGTAAAGTGTGTATATGTGTACAGAGATACCAGACACCTTGATGTTTCAACTTTGAAAATTCAAGTGCAGTGGGCACAAGGATATATTTTGGACATTTAGAACTATACAGATAATAGATGGTTGTAATAAGGGAAATATTCTCAAGACGTCTTAAGTTTAAAGTTAAAATTGTCTTAATCTTAAGAATCATCCTTTTAAGTTGATTTAATAAAATTGAAAAGTACCAGTTAAGTATTTTTTCACTCTTAACAGGGAAAATTTGTCTTTTAAGATAGTGGGAGCAGTAATGAGTAGAGGTCCTCACCCTCCACTGTGAGAGACAGACAAAAGAAGTAGGTTAGCCTCGCTCTAATTAAGTCATTACCTGACAAGGGCTTTGTGAAGTGGTTGACTGTTGAGTGTGGAGGAGTGTGGAAGCCTCTGGGCTACAGGGGCTGTGTTTGTTTATATTTAGCCAAATACAGGTTTCTGTACTGGTTTACTTGTTAAATAAAACTTTTGTCCTCTTAGGGTCATAGAAGAAGTGCCGTTCGTTATGGTGAATTAGAATCCTAATAGTGTTCCTACATATAGATTTTTCTCTATAGAGTAGAGAAAAGTCATACAAGTAGAGAAAAGTAGAGTATAAGTCATGCTTGAGACTACCTACCATTTTGCTTTATTTGGCCTAAACATAGTTTTGCTAGATTAGAATCACTTTTATCTTCAAAACTAGAATTATACAGGAGTAGGCCCTAAGGGTTCAGCCCTTGCTCCAGACTGCAAAAAAAATAGATAAATAAAATAAGGGTATTGTCGGAATTCATCCAGTGTTGTCTTGAGTCCCTGGGAGAACTGAAGTTTGCAGCAGCCTTGCTGGTCACTTGAGATCTGCCTGGGCAAGTAGCTTTCCAGTTGCTTTCTCAGGAGGAGGGAAGGAAGGAAGCATGTGGAGAACCTGTGCTCCTGCCCTGCTGCATCTTCTTTTACTGAGCTCTCCTGCTGACCTCGAGAGCAGAGCACGTTATCCTAATCTGCAGGTGAAAATTTGTGGCTGAAATTGACATCTTGGGGCAATATAACTTGTTAAAGTCTAATATGTGAAATCATTAGGCTCCCTTTCAAAAGCTTCAAATTGATAACTAAATAAAATTTAAAAATTAGAGACCATTTGATTGATATATCTAAAGGTGGAATTTGAGTCTTCATATAATGTATGAAAAAGCAAACATTTTTAAGGGTTGGTTAGAAAAGAGTCTTCTTTTTTTTTGTTGTTTAGGCTAAGCATTTATAACCATTTGAGAATTAATCTAATCCTTTGGTTAGTTTTGTGTGAAGACCCACAAATCACTGAACTGTGTTGGATGAGGTCATTTTATTTATTTTGCCAAGAGTAGCTATCCTCTTTTTGATTTTTTAAAATGTGGTCTTTGTGTATGTAAGCAGGCATTCTTTGTAGGCCAACATGATTCAGTGTACTTAAATTCAAGAAAAATACGTAGATACCATCTGATATTGTGTGTGTGTGTTTAGACCGTACCAGTGTCAGTCTCCTTAGATATTCGGCAGTTATTTTGGAAGAGAATTGATTTTGCCATTTACACAAAATAAAACTGGAGCACATACACAGCTAGTTGCTTCTCAGTTTCTTAGAGTTGGGCATAAGCAGGGGGTGAGAATGGCAGAATGAGAGTTAATTATCATTGGGAGTATTTTGTCAACTATGTGGTACTTTCATTTATTCCTTTATTCTTTTCTCTGTACACTATGCCCTAATGTTCTTAGGTTGTTTGGTAGATAATTTGAAATATTAGGAAGCTAGCTGGTTTTGATTACCATTTCAGAAAACTTGGATTTTACAGAGGACTTGCCTGGTGTGCCTGAAAGTGTGAAGAAGCCTCCAAATAAACAAGGAGATAAATCAAAGGAAAATACCAGAAAGATTTTTAGTGGCCCCAAAAGGGTAAGTAAAGCATTATCAGTGATTTGTGTTATTTATTCATTATTAGAGGGCTCAACTCTTAATTTTTGTATTTGAAAATGACTAACATCATGACGATTAAAGTTTGTCTTTCAAAGCATGTATGTAAGTCATTTTTTAAGACATTGTAACCATTTTTTTGTGGGGGGGGGCAGGGTTAGGGAGCTAGCTCTGTGACATAGTGGGTGAAGTTCAGTGTACTCTGCTTTGGCGGCCCAGGTTCACGGGTTTGGATCCTAGGTACAGATCTACAATTTGTCAGCCATGCTGTGGCAGTGACCCACATATGAAGTAGAGGAAGACTGACGTGAATGTTAGCTCAGGGCCAATCTTTCTCAAGCAAAAAAAAGAGGAAGATTGGAAACAGACGTTAGCTCAGGGCTAATCTTCCTCAGCAAAACAAAACATTGTAACCATTTTTTTTGAAGTGTGGTAAAATATACACAGTCACAGTATTTAGTGTTACACAAGTGTACAATTCAGTGACATTAAATACATTCACGATGTTGTGTAACCATCACCATTATCTATACCCAAAACGTTTTCATCTCCAACAAAAACTCTACCCATTAAACAATGACTCCTCCTTTGTCCCTGCCCTGCTCCCTGCCCCTAGTAAACACTATTCTCTTTTCTGTCTCTATGAATTTGCCTATTGTAAGTACCTTATATAAGTGGAATCATACAATATTTGTCTATGTTTCGCTTATTTCACTAATCATAATGTCAGGGTCCATCCATGTTCTAGCATATATCAAAATTTCATCCTTTTGGGGCCAACCCTGTGGCGTAGTGGTTAAGTTCGTGCACTCTGCTTTGGCAGCCTGGGATTTGCAGATTCGGAGCCCAGGCGTGGACCTAACACCACTCATCAAGCCATGCTGTGGTGGCATTGCACATAAAGTAGAGGAAGATTGGCACAGATGACTGCATCTTGCTCACCACTGACAGTCTAGTCTTTATGTATCACCATACACATGTGCCCCTTTACCCATTTCGTTCATCCCCTCACCCCCTTCCCCTCTGGTAAATACTAATGTGTTCTCTTTATCCATGTGTTTATCTTCCACATATGAGTGAAGTCATATGGTGTTTGTTTTTCTCTCTCTGGCTTATTTCATTTAACATAGTACCCCCGAGGTCTATCCATGTTGTTGCAAATGGGGCAATTTTGTCTTTTTTAATGGCTGACTAGTATTCCATTTTATATATATACCACATCTTTTTTATCCATTCATCAGTTGATGGGTACTTGGGATTTTTTTTTTTTTTTTAAAGATTTTATTTTTTCCTTTTTCTCCCCAAAGCCCCCCGGTACATAGTTGTGTATACTTCGTTGTGGGTTCTTCTAGTTGTGGCATGTGGGACGCTGCCTCAGCGTGGTCTGATGAGCAGTGCCATGTCCGCGCCCAGGATTCGAACTAATGAAACACTGGGCCGCCTGCAGCGGAGCGCGCGAACTTAACCACTCGGCCACGGGGCCAGCCCTGTACTTGGGATTTTTTTGCTTAATAAAAAAATGGATTCTCATATCCCCTGCATCTAATGTATTTCATTATGTTGTTTTGGTTGAAATATTTAAAGAAAATCTAGGCTCACACAGATATATAGCTATATTTTAACTAGTCTTTTCAGGTAATTGTGAACATTCTTCTTTGATACTACCCCAGAACTTAACAAATGGGAGTTTCTTAAAGATTTTTTGCAACTTGGAATCTAAAAGCATGCCAATGAATGAAACTTTCATACTGTTATATTAAAATCTTTTAGTCTGTTTTGCACTTAGAATGGATCTTTTATACATGCATGCTTTGTAATCTCATTCATTGGTCATTTGGAAAATGCTGGTTATACTGATTTATACACATCTTTCTAATGATGTCACGTCTCATTATATGGTATCAAAAAATCACGTTAATATCACTGCTAAACTCATCAGAAAAGTCTTTATGTATGGGGAAGCTATCAAGTTCCCAGTGGTAGATAAAAGTTCTCCAAAATTTTAGTTTTTGCTTAAAAATTGAAGTTTTTTCATTGGCAGAAAATGCTTCAAGGAAAAGGACTGACAGTGGCAGGCTCACTTTGTTCATTTTTGAGAAAATGTCTGGCCCAAGCCTGTATAATGATAGTTTGTCAGTCAGCCTTTCAAGTAAAGAGTGGTGTTCCACAAAAAGTGTGCCTGGTTCAGCTCACAGCTTGAGCGGTGATGGTTTTCTGTTTGATACAACCACCATACTTTGTATGCAAGTAGAAGTATTTTTGTGGACTTGTTTTGTCACACAGAATATTAGTGCATTTAAGGGTTGCAATTTAACACAATAATTTTTACACTTTGATCAAGGGCTTTTCTTTATGTGAAACTGGTGTTGTATTTTTTAACTGTCAAGTATGTGGCAGTGAAGAACGTGACTACTTAGACAGTCCTGAGCTTCTGCGTTGATTCAGGCTGAGGCACCAACAGCTTTACCCACCCTTGCCTTTGCACCATCTGTGCAAATGCCAGCACAGTGAAAAAGGCAAATGGCATAATATTATTGTGAACGTGGCGGGCTTTCTAGACACCCTGAAAAAGTTTTGTGGGTCCACGGACCACACTTTAGGAACTGCTGATTTATAGCATTCTATATTATTTTCCTCCCGCTCAGGTTTTTATTATGAAAAAGTTAAAATATACAGAAAATGCAAAAGAGCAGTACAACGAATACCCTTATGTCTCTAACTAGATTGATTCCCTGTTAACATTTTGACATAATTGCATACATGGTCCCCTCCCTGTCCTACCCCCATTATATTTAATTTTTTTCTGTCTTATTTGTAAGTAAGTTGTAAGGTTGTAGATAGTATACATATCTTATGAAAAAGGACAATCTCATACCTAAGTTTGGTTATATGATTATAGTACTTAGGAAAATTAGTAATTTGATGTAATCTGATATCTAGCCCATATTTACTTTTCTCCGTCTCCAAAATGTCTTTTAATGCTTTTTTTTCCACTAGACCATAATCAGTTATTAGATCTCTTTAGTCTTGAACAGTCTCCTGGTCTTTTAAAAATTCCCCATGGCACTGGTTGGTTTTATTTTTGAGACAGGTGTTTGTCTTGTAGAATGTTCCACATTCATAATTTATCGGAGTGTTTTCTGATGGTGTCACTTAGGTTGTTACTCCACTATATTGAAGTAGAATAGTGTCATAGAACCCTGGAAGTTATGTCTATAAGCTTGATTAGGTTCAGGTTAAACATATTTCGGCAAGAATACTTCAAAGTGATATTGTGTGTATTGCTTCATATCAGAAACTACATAACACCTGGTCATTCTGCTGTTAATATTGTTTGACCACCTAGTGAAGGTTGAGATCACCAGCTCTCTCCAAAACAAAGGCACATTTTTCCTAAATTGGTAAGTAAGCTTCCAGGTGCTACTCTGGCCCCAAGTGGATATCCTGTTCCCCATTATTATTTCAGCTCATCATTTTAGCATCCATCGTTGACCTTTGCCTGCATCATCTATTACCCTGACAATTGCAGAATTGTGAGTTTTCTAATTGCCATTTTTCTACATTTAATAATTGGAATTCTGTAAAGAGGAATTTCCCCCTGCCTGCTCCCTCACTTCTTGATCTCACTCTTCTGTTACCCAATAATTTTTACTTGTTATATGTATTTACAATAGATTTGACCAGTGTGAACCATTTCAAGCTATCTCTTGTGTCCTTTTGATATAACCCCATCATTTTTGAGTACTTCCCTTGCTTTCTGTACAAGACGATCCAGACTCATCTTGTACTTTACCTCTTTCAGTCATGGAATCCTCCATTTATCCAAGGATCCTTGGGTCCTTTTGTGGGAATTAGTACTTAGAAACCCAGATCTGAGTGCTGGGTTTATTCATTGTTTCTAGGCTCTTTCATTGGACAGAGTTATGAAATATGTTGAAAAATAAGCAGTGAGTTCATGTGGATAGTTTTATTTCAAATTTACCATTACAGAATTTTGTATCTAGCTTAACTTGCTTTATCCTACAGCACACATTACTTTTAAAAGTATAATACCCATATCACTATGAACAGTAAATTCACCGAGTAAAATTTAAGATTTCTTTCCAGTTCTTTTTGTGTTTAGATTATTTCACTAAGGATGAAGTCATAGTAATGTGTTTGAAAGTTTTGAAATAGCTTTATCTGGTTTGCTTATGTAACTCAATATTCATTTGAGTTTATTTGTACTTATTTCTGTTGAGTTTTTTTAACTTAGTTTTCAACTTAATATTGGAGTCATTTCTCTGCTGTTAACATGGCTTAGAAGGCAGCAGTGTGCATGTACTTGACCCAATTATTAAGGAATCTCTCTGGCCTGAAGTAAATCAGGTCATGCAGCCTAGCAGGCAGAAGGCCTATTTACTGTTGATGGATAGTGTCAGGAAAACCAAGAAAATTATTGTCATTTATAAAACCAAAAGAGCTATGAGATTGAACTTATTTGAAAGATACAGTATGGGTAAAGCCCTGCCTTGAAACAATGGTCCTAACGTTTTACTCTCTGAAGAACTTAAGTAAATGTTTTAATTTCCTTTTTAACCTCCTATTAAAATATTTGCCAAAACCCTTTTTATTTTAAGTGGAATTGTGTCAGAATTTCTGCACTTAGATATTACTGCTATTTAGGTGGATCAGTAAGCTTCAAAAATGAACTTTGGATCCTAAGTGTTATAGTACTTTAATAAAAAGTAATAAAACATGCTTTAGATCCCATGGAAGTATGTATCCTTATGAAAATATCGAGGTATTTAGAAGCCTGCTTCAGGAAGAGAGCAACGAGAAGTTAAGCAGTATAAAATCCCCAGCTCTCACTGTAAGAAATAGGTCATCCATTTGCCTTCAAGACACTAAAAGACTCCTTAAGAGTTGTTAAAAAGGAGAGAACCACTGAGAAACAGAAATAAGGGAAGTTTTACGTACTGAGTTTTGATGAGTGTAAAGGAATAGAGGAAATAAATGTGATCAAAGTTTTAAGCATTTAGTTAAATGGCATGTATAAATCGATATAGTGGAAATGATAGATTTGTTTTATATATAAGAAATTAGGATTCATGTTTGCTGTGCAAAAATAAGATAAGCTCAGTTCTCCAAGGAATTTTTATGTAGGTTATCCCCCAAATCTCCAGAGGAAAAAAGGGGTGGGAGTGGCCAGGTAGGTGGTTATAGGAACGTTTTTAGGAGTTGTTTCAGTTCCCCGCTGTGATAGAAACATCCTCATGCAGCTGATAGGCCAGTGGAAGTATCTGGGTCTTCTCTAATCTGATTAGATTTAAAGACTCCAGTGACCTCATTTCCAAGGGGTGCAGAGGTGTCCATGGCTTGTAGTGGCAAGAGCTTCCCTCCCTACCTCTCAGGCGTTCTTAACTTCAACACTGTTGATGTTTTGGACTGACTAAAGCCTTTCTTGTGGAGGGTGAGCCTATACGTTGGAGGATATTTAGCAACATTCCTGGCCTCTACCCACTAGATGCTAGTAGTGCTCCCCCCGCCTCTAAGTGTTTCAACCAAAAATGTCTTCAGACATTGCTAAATGTCCTGTAGGGGTCAAAATGGGGCACCCCCCTCCTACTAGGGTGTATATGTGGTGTGTATGTTACTTGAGAGTTAGTTGCATGCTTGATAATCATTACTCCTAAATACCTTAGTTTGTACTTTATAAACACCAGAGCACGTTCCTGTGTAGCTGCAGGATACTCATCGAAACCGGAAAGTCAATAACACTGCTACAATAATACAGTCTAATCTACAGATCCCATTCAAATTTCATCAGTTTTCTCAACAATGGCCTTTATTGCAAAACAAATTTACCACATCTCCCAAACAAGGAGCCCATAATTCAGTCCAGAGTCACGTGTTGTGTTTATCACAAGTCCCTGCCCTCCTTCAGTCTGGAACAACTGTGTCTTTCCTGGTCTTTGCATGGCTTTGACATCTTTGAAGAGTTAAGATGAGTTATTTTTAGAATGTCCTTCAATTTGTATTTGTCTGATATTTCCATGTGATTAGATTTAGGTTATATGTATTTGGCGGAAATAGCACAGAAGAGATGCCGTATTCTCTCAGCATCCTGTCAGGTGGCACCCAATGTCAGTTTGTGCCATTACTATTGATATTCACTGATCCTTTGTTGTCTGTCAGGTTCCTCACCGTTCTTTCTTTTTTTTGCGCAAGATTAGCCCTGAGCTAACATCTGCTGCCAATCCTCCTCTTTTTGCTGAGGAAGACTGGCCCTGAGCTAACATCCATGTCCATCCTCTATTTTATATGTGGGACGCCAGCCACAGCATGGCTTGCTAAGCATTGGGTAGGTCCACGCCTGGGATCTGAACTGGTAAGCCCTGAGCTGCTGAAGCAGAGCCCACAAACTTAACTGATGCACCACCAGTTGGGCCCCTCCTCACCTTTCTTTTTGTTTTTGTTTTTTTTTTTGATTTATTTTATTTTTTAAAGATTGACACCTCAGCTGTTGCCAATCTTCTTCTCTTTTGTTTTCTCCCCAAATCCCCGCCAGTGCATAGTTGTATATTTTAGTTGTGGGTCCTTCTAGTTGTGGTCTGTGGGACTCCACCTCAGCATGGCCTAATGAGTGGTGCCATGTCCGTGCCCAGGATCCGAACCAGTGAAACCCTGGGCTGCAGAAGCGGAGTGCGCGAACCTAACCACTTGGCCATGGGGCTGGCCCCTCACCTTTGTTTATCAAACTTTCACCTGCCAGTTTTGGCATTGATTCTTGCCTAAATCAGTTTTTACTATGATGTTTGTTGAATGTTTTTTCCTGATTATATCATTCCTTCTGCAGTTATTAGTAGTTGGCCTTCTACTGTAAGGTAGATTTATTTCCACCCTACATGTGTATAAGAATATATGTATTTATATATAGATTCATTATATAATATATACATTATATATTCATTTGTATATTTATTCCTTTATGTTGATAAGAACATGGATTCTTGTTTTATTCAATCATTTGTTACTGTTATTTAAATGATAGTACTGTTATTTTTTCAATACTCAGATTTTTTTAGATTTATCCTGTGGATGTTTCTTCAAACTGGCTTTTGACGTGTCTCACCATTTTGCATTTTCTTATTTACTGACAACACTGAGATGTTCAAGATTCGTCATACACATCCCTAGCCCTAGAATCAGGCATTTCTCCAGGGACCCCTGTTTTCTTGTAGTGGAGAATAGTATATAGAAATAAGGATTTGGTCACTAGATACTGTCTTTTCTTCTGGGGTGTCATTGTTTTTAGACTTTGTTTGAGTTGACAGAGCTAGGAAACATGGAAATAATGTGCACAAACTCTCTCACACAGACATACTTATTTTGTTAGCTTGTATATTTAGAACCCTGAGTTCACACTGGTACCTCCAATTCTAGTTGAACACCATGTGTTTTATTCTAATAGCCTTCTCATTTTACATATTTCACTTCACTTCTCAGACAGTGAGAAATCGGCTTCCCTTTATCCTCAGCGCATCTACGTGTTTGCTCAATCCTCATGAATATAACCGATTTCCTGACCACACAGGCCGTCTCCTCAGCTTGAGTGCCACTAGCCAAGAGGTTCCTCTTCCCGCCTCCCCGTATTAGAAAACTTGAACTGTTTAAGCATGCCAGTTGTGAGAATTTTCCCCAGCTTCTCACCAGGGATCTAGAGAAGGGTTGTTCATAGCAGGATTGAGGGCTGGCTGGGGGAACACGTGCAGGAGAAAGCAGGTGGAGGAAGGTGAGGAAAACTTCTGGTGGGAACATAGCTGACGTGGTTACTTGGAGAAGTTGTTGCTTGCTGGGGAGGGAAGTACAGATGGGGTTTGAGGGATTCGGTTGGAATATAGCTGGATTGAAGTACCTCTTGTTTGTGTGTGTAACGGTTTTATTGATCATTTGGCAATTGTAATGCTTTGTTTTTAATGCCATTCCATTTCTGATTGCTGGCTCCAGTTTCCCTGCATTCCATCATCTGCTGTTGTCATATATGTGCTGATAAACTTAGAGTGTTTCTTCTGCCTGCCCTGCTTTTGAGTTTTCTAGCTTTCTATTCACCTGCTGCCTGACTGCCCTCTTCGTCAGATGTTATCTTTTGCCTGACTCTCAAAGGAACGTTCTGGACTTTATTTTTTTCTTTCCTTCTGTCTTTCAATATAACACTGGATAGTGGGCTTCTGGGCAGTTGAATTAAAATTTGATTATCAGTGTAAATCATGTTTATATATTTAGTTGTATTAGAGAGTTAAAAGTGCATAAATCTCCAGTTTTAAAGTTAAATATAGCTTTATAGTTTTATAAACTCAATTTTTGTTTCATAAAATGAGTTTATATAAGTTGTCAACTTAAAATCTTAACAATTGAAGAGATTTTAAAGGACAAGTAGTCCCGCCTCCCACCCAAGAACAGATGTTCCTTTACAGTATCCTTGTCTAGCAATTAGAACTCTGTTCTGAAGCAGCTTATTTTTCTGTCAAATTGTTTTACTCATGGTTACCTTTGTTCTGTGCCTGGGATCCAGTCATCAAGATAGCAGTGTGAGATTTGCTATATTCTCACGGACTAGAAATCTGAGACATAGATAGATGTGAAGCCTGAAAAAAAAAGAGACTGCCCATTGGTTTGCTGGTGAGGGATACTGGCCAAAGTGTGAAAGTAAAAACACTGCTACCCATTTAGAACTCCTAGGTTGGGGATGTAAAGAGTTGTTGAAGCTGAGCATGTTCTGGCTAAGCCTGGGTATGGAAGAGGGTCAGTTTTAGTTGCCTTTTCTTTGTTGCTTTCATTCAGCATATACTACATGCCTTTCACTGTGCTAGGTGTTACGGATACAGAAAGGAGTAAGATAAGGCTGTCTGGTGAAGTGGAATGTTCTTCCCCCATGGAAACTTTTGAGTAGTCTTATTGTGTTTGTTCAAAAGCAGAAGTATCTGTCTTGCTTTTATATAGATAGTATTTAACTTAAATATTAAACCAGGTACTTAAATCATTGATCTGCACTACATAAAGACTTAGGAAAATGCAAGCTATTTTCTCTGTGATCTAATTCTTGTGTTGTTTTCCTGTAATATTTTATTCTGTCAGGATTTTAATAAGAAATAGAAGTACTATTAATCTTTTTATTTTAAGTGACTTTAAAGTTTGAAAGGTTCAAAATGTTTCACTTTAACTTATTTCCCAGAAAATTAAGTTTGAAATGAGAAAATGTAGCCATAGGTTAATCAAGAGCCTGAGAACTTTGACATACATTTGAGACTTAGTGAAAGAGTGTGTGTGTGTATTAGGATGTTTGTAGTTTATAGAATTTGTTTTCGAGCTGGTAATATATTTTATTTAGAGTTCATTGGGATTCAGACATCCGGAAACCTCTGCTGGACTTTCTTTTCTGGATGCTCTGATGGCTTCATGCCAGTGCTGAGCACAGATTAACACGTAAGATGTGTAACGCTGGGAGTGTTCGAGGATGGTAACCTTATTTTTTTTCACCTTTATATTCTCAGTGTCTTGAGATATAGAAGGAGTTCACAAATGTTTATTTTTGGGATTCTTGGAAGTATCTTTCAGCCAAGAGTCCTCATTTAGCACTAAGTGTTTGAGGTTTTTTTTAATAGATATTTGAAAATTGGTAAATTTACCAAATTTGGTAAAATTTCAACAAATATTCTTCAAGTATTTTTTGTCTCTCTGTCCCCCTTTGGGGCTTCCAGTAACACTTGTCCTACTCAGTAGGCCTAAAATCAACAAGTAAAACCTGTAGTCTGACAAATTCAGGCTTAGTGACTTATTGTAATAAAGGTTACTGCACACCAGAGGAACCACGGGGCATCTACCAAGGAAAAGTTTTTATAGGATTGGCCCTCAGCTAACATCTGTGCTAATTCTCCTCTCTTTGCTTGAGGAAGATCGTCCCTGAGCTAACATCTGTGCCAATCTTTGTTTTCTCTGTGGGTCACTGCACAGCATGGCCGCTGACAAGTGGTATAGGTCTGTGCCCAGGAACCAACCCCAGGCCGCTGAAGCGGAGTGCACCAAACTTAACCCCTAGGCCCGAGGGCTGGCCCCCAAGGTTTTTGTAGGATTTTGAGGGAACTGGGGACTTTTGGTGAAATTTAAATGAAACAGTGTTTGAGAGGCTCAGAGTGAAGCAGTGCTTTCTGTGAAGGGATCAATATCAGGTCTGGGCTGCGGGTGGTCCCAGGGCTCCTCTCTACTTAGAAACTGAAGTTGAATTGGTTGTGGAATGTTGTGTCCAGAAACCCATTATTTGAAGCTCTGCATCTCTCCAAAGTGACTTAGATCCTCCAAGCAAGAGTGGGATGTTTTAATCTTACTGATAGGATTTCAAACAGTAAAGTTTCTGTTAGTTTATGGTTTTAGTAAACAGAATTTCACTGTAAAAAAGCAGTAGAGGTAAAGAAGTCAGAGAAGACTGTCTTTGTAACACTTTACAGCTGTAGCATGTCCTTTGGAGCAACAGTGTTTCTTGTTAACTTTATAGCTGGTTTTATGTGTGTGTTATTCCAGCCCGATGAATGACAGGGCAGGTTTTTACAATCACAGTTAATTTTTACCTTCTCATACGTTTATTAGGCTGGATGAATTTGTCCCAGTGCACACTTACATTCTGTCTTTTAAAATTTTTTTCAGTCTTTTTTCTCTTAGTTTCATCTTAGTTTCTCTTGCTACATTTTCAAATTGTTCTGCAGTATCTAATCAGCTGTTAATCCAAACCATTATAATCTTCACCTCTGAAAGTTTAGGTTGGGTCTGTTTTATATCTTTCTTGTCTATTTAACATATTCAGTGTTTGTTCTACCTTCTTAGATATGTGGAATATAGTTATAGTTGTTTTTAACGTCGTTGTCTACTAATTCTGGTGGTCTAGTGGTTAAGATTTGGTGCACTCACTCTGTGACCAGGATTTGTTTCCCAGTCAGGGAACCACACCACATGTAGGTTGTCATACTGTGGAGGCTGCGTGTTGCTGTGATGCTGAAAGCTATGCCACCAGTATTTCAAATATCAGCAGGATCACCTGTAATGGACAGGTTTCAATGGAGCTTCCAGACTAAGACTAGGAAGAAGGACCTGGCCACCCACTTCTGGAAAAAACTGGCCATGAAAACCCTATGAAAACTTGCAGAGCATTGACTGACATAGCTCTGGAAAATGAGAGGGTGGCACAAAAAAGACCGAGTAGGGTTCAGTTCTGCTGTGCACAAGGTCACAAGGAGTCAAAATCAACTCTGTGGCACTAGCAACTGTTAACTCTATCATCTGTATTGTTTCTGGATCTGTTTCTCTGGATTGATTTTTCTCATTATGGATCGTATTTTCCTGCTTCTTTGTATGGCTGATAATTTTTGATTGGATGCTAGTCATTTCGACTTCTACTTTGTTGGGTGCTGGATATTTCCCTATAAGTTTTGGCTGATTCTAAGATTATATGTTTATATTTTAGTTATATTTGATCCTTACACGGTCTTTACATTTTAGGTGAGAGAGCAGCCTTTAGGGTTCAGCCCTTCTTCCTCCAAAATCTATCACCTGATTGCCCTTAATTACAAGGTTTTCCACTGTGGCTGGTGGGAACATAAACTTTTTCCAGCCCTGGGAGGAACAGTCTAGGGATTGCTTCTTCTGTTCTCTTTGGAGAAGTCCTTTCCCTTGCCTCAGCTACTATCTTTCTTTGTTTTACTATGATTATCTTTATTTTTAAAAATGGGAGTTATTGTGGAGAGAGAAATTATGCTTGCACCTTTGTAGATAGTAAATTCTAGTCCTATGAATTGTCTTTAAAGTTTTGTTATATACCTGTAAGCTGGACTGGATCCTAATTCTTGTAGTTTCATTAAATGTCTGGCTATGATACTCCAGACTGACGTTTATAATTTTACTGCCCTTGGAATCTTAAAAGGAACTATACGAGATCCTCCTTACTACCAGATGGTAGCCAGACTTCAGGGACTCAAGTCTTGAGTACACATCTCACAGCTAGAGGAGGCTCCACCTGATACCCGGTCCTGAACAAACCCTGGAGACTTCCTATCACACTGACAGGCAGGGAAGCATCAGCTCCTTTCCTAACACGTTAGCTCGTCAGTACCCACCTACATATTTGAGGGGACCTTCTGTAGATCTCCAGAGTTCTTTGTGCAGTGCTCTCTGGCATTGTGCTCTACAAACTCTAGCTACTTCGTCTCCCTGGACTCCCAGTTCCATCTCAACTAGGAGAGACTGCTACTGGTTGGACTCTGAATTCCCCCTCCCTGTGCCATTGCCTGGAAGCTCAGGCAGTTGTAGGGCTTACCTCATTTGTTTTTCCTCCTCAGGGATCATTGTGCTTTGCTACCCAATGTCCAGTGTCTGAAAACTGTTTCATTGATTTTGTTCAGGTTGTTAGGTTCAGGTGGAAAGGTAAATTTGGTCCCTGTTACTTCACCTTGTCCAGAAATGGAAACCCTAGATTTGTATGTTGTTATGATAATTACTATGTTCTCTACCTTTGTACTCTAGAAAATGATTTTTTTTTCACGAGAACGTAAGAATATAATGATTACCTCCAAAACTAATGATCCATTTTTGTTTCCTTCTCTTTTGGTTTTTTTCTCTTCTCTTCTAGCCTTACTTTTGACCTGACTTGATCTGGAATTCCATATTAAATTGAAATACAGTTGTATCTACTCATGTTTAGTTGTGATTTATAGGCTGCCTGTGTAAAAACCATTTGAGAAAGTGTACAGATATAAATTTGGTAGAACCAGGTTGAAAATAAATGAAGAAATTGTGTTAAGAAAAGGTAAGAAATAGAATACGATAAAGCCAAAATTCAAGCCTTTTTGTTTTGATAGATTTCCTAAGGACCTACCACACATATGACTTTGAGCTTTTTAGAAGCCAGGGCAGAGAAGGTTGTCGGTGGCTCCTTTGCTTTTTAGGAAGGACTGCTAAAAATAGAAAACTTACTGGGGCTGGCCCCGTGGCCAGTGGTTAAGTTCGCACGCTCCGCTGCAGGCGGCCCAGTGTTTCGTTGGTTTGAATCCTGGGCGCGGACATGGCACTGCTCATCAAACCAAGCTGAGGCAGTGTCCCACATGCCACAACTAGAAGGACCCACAACGAAGAATATACAACTATGTACTGGGGAGCTTTGGGGAGAAAAAGGAAAAAAATAAAATCTTAAAAAAAAAAAAAAAAGAAAACTTACTACCCTTGGGCCAAGTATGTGTTATGTTTTAATCTTTTTCTATGCCTCAACCGAGGAAGTATTGCTATTAAGCTTTCATTTGTTATTGGTGGGTTATTTAATTTTAGAATATAAATGAAGGATATCTTTATCCCTTCCCACTTTGTAGGATTGCCTGTATTAAAGTCATAGTCATCTTTTTATTATTTTTTGATTTCTTACTTTCTGTTACTCTTGTCTGCATTTGATATAGTTGCTTCATGGAAATTAAAATACTGACTGAGAAAATGGTAAATGATTTATAGTTTTTCTGTATTACAAGTTTTCTGAATTTAAATTTTTAAAAATATATTCTTTTAAAGATTTTATTTTTTTCCTTTTTCTCCCCAAAGCCCCCCAGTACATAGTTGTATATTCTTCGTTGTGGGTCCTTCTAGTTGTGGCATGTGGGACACTGCCTCAGCGTGGTTTGATGAGCAGTGCTTTGTCCGCGCCCAGGATTCGAACCAACGAAACACTGGGCCACCTGCAGCGGAGCGTGCGAACTTAACCACTCGGCCATGGGGCCAGCCCCTAAAAATATTTTTTATTTGGAATTAATTTAAATTTTTCCGAAAAGTTTTTATTTGGAAATAATTTCAGAATTACAGAAGAGTTGCAAAAATAAAATAGTACAAAAATGCTCCTTACCCTGAGTATCTTAACATTTGCTTTTTCGTTTGTTTTTTTCTCTCTCTGTATTTGTGTAAATGTACACACTTAATTTTTTTCTGAATATTTAAGGGTAAGATATATATATCACACCCCTATCTCTAAATGTAGTGTGTATTTCCTAGTCAATTACATGTCCACATCACAATAATCAACTTCAGTCAATTTAACATTGTTCCAGTATTTTTACCTAATTACTGTTGTGTCCATTTTGTCAGTTGACATCGCAATACCGTTTGTTGCATTTTCTGCTCTCTGGTACAGGATCCAGTCTTGGGTGAGGTATTTCATTTAGCTGTTATATCTGTTTATTCTCCTTTAACCTGGAACATTTCCATAGTCTTTCTTTGTCTTTTATGACATTGACACGTCTGAGACCTTTCAGAAAAGCTTCTCATTCTGGTTTAGTCTGAAATTTCCTCACGGTTAGATTCAGGTTGTTCATTGTAAGCCTGGATACTATGTAAGTGATTATGTATTCTTGTCTGCATATACCATATCTGGAGGACGTTAGTTATGATCACACAGTCAAGGGGTTGTCTTTCCTTTGCTGTATAACTTTTTTTCCCTTGCAACTAAAAAGCAGTCTTTGAAGAGATACTTTAAGAATATTCAAATACCCCATTCTTCATGAGAATATAGTCTTAGATTTAGTATACATCATAATTTTTTCTTGATCCAGTGTTTACTATGCTGGTTGCAAAAGAAGCATGTTCCATCTCATGCTTCCTCTATGTTCACCAGTCAGTTCTCAACACTCTGCTGTATCCATGGGCCTGCCTTTTCATTTATTTATTTATTTTTCTGTGATCAGTATGGATTCATGAATCCTTGGTGGTTGGTTTTTTTTAATGGTTCATAATTCATTACTTATTTTGGAGCTAAATTTGTCCTGATTTGGCTAGTGGAGCCTCTTGAAGCTGGTTCTTGTGTCCCTGTGACATGCTGTCATCTCTGAGCACTTTCTTACTTTCTGGCACAACAGTGTTGCAGGTTCACCTTGTACCTGCTGTGCTCTAGCCCTGGAAATCAGGCCATTCTCTGAGGAGTCCTCAGTTCCTTTGGTGTGGAATGGTGTTAAGAGACCAAGATCTGGCACTAGATATACTTATTGCTTCTTGGCCCTTTTAGCGGATGGTGATAGGAAACATGCATATACGTTCACTTATTTTCACATATCCCTATAGGTTCCTGCATATGCACATATGTCTTCTAGAAATCACTATCTCCATAGTAATCCGGTCCTGCAGGATTCTTTCTCCCCTTCTCTCTTAACCCTGACTCCCAGCAACATCAAAACATTTACTCAAACCTATAATACATCTGAAATAGTTACAGAGTTGCTTTGTCCATTCCACTATAATAGATAAATCTACTAATTTGTTCAGGATTTGTTTGTAGTCCTGCATTTGCCTCACCCTACCCTGCCCCCACTTGAGGGTATTAAGTCAAATGCTGTGTTCGTAAATTATTTAGATTAGTTCTATCTGCCTGCCTCTTGGTCTGTCTTTGTCTTCCTTCCCTTCAGTGTGTTTGCTATTCACTCGAATTATGAGTAGGTTTATTTGTTCTGCTTTGCTTTCAGTTTTAGGGTTTTTTCCCTTCCATTCTTAATTTATTTTTTGAATATGTACGACATTAACATGCTTCCAAAAGTTAAAACTATACAAAAAGGTAAGTTCATGAAGGATCACTTCACTGAGGTGTCTTCCAGCCCATCACCAGCCCTTGTAGGGCACTGGCTTCATTATTCTCTGCTTTAGCCTTTCTGTGTTTCTTTTTATGAAATGAGCACAAATTTCCTTATTTCCCCACTTATGTGCTCTTTTGCACTTTGCTCTTTTTTATTCAGTAATAACTCTTGGAAATCACTCTGAGTTCATAGAGATCTTCCTCAGGGTATATATATTTATAGTTCTTTTAAAAATTTGGGTTTAGATTGTATTTTTTCCTTAATTTCTTTCTTCCTCCATTCATGTTGTTTATATCGTGTAAGTTGGTTGTTTTTATTTTTTAAAGACTTTATTTTTCCTTTTTCTGCCCAAAGCACCCTCCCCCCCCCCCCCCCCCCCCCCCGGTACATAGTTGTCTGTTTTTAGTTGTAAATCCTTCTAGTTGTGCCATGTGGGATGCCGCCTCAGCATCGCCTGGTGCGCGGTGCCATGTCCGCACCCAGGATCCAAACTGGTGAAACCCTAGGCTGCTGCAGCAGAATGCGCGAACTTAACCAGTCGGCCATGGGACCGGCCCCCAAATCTTTTCTTTTTAAGGTTATGTGTCTAGGTTTTGTATATATACAAATCCAGTGTTGACAAAATTTTTGTATATTCAGTACATCCCTGTCATTATTTGGTCCTAATTTCAGTTAAAGATTGTTCAAAGGTTGTTGTCTTAGGATTTGATTCAGCTGCTGTAAATGAAATCCCAAATTAGTTTTTAAATAAGTAGCCTATTTTCTCTGGCTTACCAGTCCTTGGCTGTTTATCCTTGACTATTTTCAAGTTGCTGTATTGTCAGGGAGCAGCTTTCTCTGTGGTGGTGTTTGACCATCTCTAGAGTATTGAAGAATATAGAAGGAATGGGAAGAGGGGCAGTGAACCATCCCTAGAAGGCCAGGACCCAGAAGGCATACTGCCCTTCTCTTCACATATCACTGACTAGAACTTAGTCATGTGCCACACGAGCAGCAAGAGATGCTGAAAAATTGGGATGAGCATGTGCCTAGCTAATTATTCTTAAAGGAAAATGAAGGGGAGAATGAATATTCTCCAGCCACAGGTGTCTCAAGATATTTAAGTCTTCTCTTTTCATATTTCTGACTTGATAATCATCTCCCTGTTAAAACTGTGCCATTATATATTTAATGGTATTTTTAGTTATAAGAGCTGACACCTGCTTTGGCTGATAGTTTCATCATGGCTCATTCTAGTATCTTTTATTTTATAATTGTTGAATTGTGGGCTAAGTTGTATTAGTTTTCACAAAGTGCCAAGTATTGAATGCTTTATTGCCTGGACTTTTTAGAGTTTATGCTTAGATTATGCTATTTCAAGGTGATATTCTGATGTGACAATGGCCTGCTTTTAAAAAATGTCATACCAATTATATTTTTGAAGTTATACTCACAAACAACTGAGTAGTAATATGCATTGTTCTTCATGTAGGTAGCAGTTGACAATTTTTTCATAAAAATAGCAGCCATGTCTTTAAAAGATTTATCTGTAAAACTTAATTGAATCATGCAGAAAAGAAAGACTTTTCATCTCTAGTTCTCCCTTGTATCTGTGATTATATTCTCAGCATAGTGCTCTGTATTAACATATTCTAAATGTCTGCTTCTTAGCAGTACAGACATTTTTGGTTTTTAGTTTAGTAATATCTGCAGTTTTCCCTCAGATAATACTCTGAATATTTAACAAACTATGAAAATTTATTTTAAGATTTTTTGGGGTCATAGTTTAGGACAATTTGAGATTATATGATTATGTTTAAATTCTAAAGAGCTAAAAGGTATCCTAATCTTTATAAACTTTCTTCCTCAAACTTTCCCTGCTTCTACCACTCATTTTTTAAAAAAAAAATCCTTAACAATTTTTTTCAATGCCAAAACCAGATTAATTTCTCCCTTTTTGAATTGCCGCTAAAGTGCCCCCCCACAGTTGTTCATTGCACTGCTTTGTTTTTTCAGAACTCCTTTAGTTGTAGAGCATGCTGATTGAATCACTCGTGAGAGTGTGATTCTGTTCTCATGATGTCCTTGTGTGGGGAAGGCTGGATGAGTTCTAATCAGCTTATCATATTTGTCCTCATTTAGTACGTAGTCTTCTTTAAACTCAGAAATAAATTGGTACTGTTAAAAATTTTCATATGGCTGAAAAGCAGTTATTCTAGTTTTTTCCCTTTAGGAGCCAGCTCAATGAAGGATAGCACAATATTATCATCTTTTCTTAGCTTTTCATGAAGGATTCTCTTCTTTTCTCTGCTTTATAATTGCGATTCAGCAAGCCAATCTGTTGACCACAGCCTTGACATTATAATTATAACCAATTTTTATCCATTGTTTCTATAGAAACTGGATTCTCTCTCATGGATAAATGCTCCGTAGGTCTGTCATTGGTGTATTTTTACCTTAACTGTAATAGTGTATTACATTTGAGGTTCTCCTTGTTTGTCATGCCCCTGCAGAATTGAATAGAAAAGAATAGCATGTTCAAGATTACTAGGACTGAAATATGCTAAGATGATTCCAAACCTTTAGAATGTTAGAGTATTCTTAAGAGTTTTCTACTGATTTTCTTCTAAATATTCTTCTCATTAGATTGTAGAGCAAACAGAATCCACAAATATTTTAACATAGAGGAAAGTTAAGGATTCTGGTTAATATATTTCATCTGCTTTTTAAACTAGAATAAAATTAACAAGATTAAAGATAATCCTGGTGGTGCAATCAGAATGACCCAGTTAAAACTCAGCTAGGTTGCTAAATGGTAAGGATGATTTTCATTTTCCATGAAAAGTTGATTGCTGTATGGTATTTTTGCGTACTCTACACAATCGCTTTCACTGAATGACATTAGCATGTGATGTGGTATTGTGTAATTTCCATATATAACTCACTTAGGTGCATTAGAATGATCATATCATACATTTTGGAATGATATAAAGGGCTCCGAGTCATTCAGTCATGCCCTCCTTGTATATTAGCTGCATCCACATGCTATTTTTTATTTTAATTTTTAGACAATAGAATGTATCTTCATCTCCTCCCTCTCCCTGTAATAAACCTTATAAAACTTCGAAGTAATAGTCCAGGAAAAATTCTAATTGGATCCACTTTCTTTTAGATTACTCATTAGCATTAAAATGATAAAACATGATCAGAAACTCTAAAAATAATAGTATTATTAAATCACCTTATTCAACAGAGTAAATAAAAAGTTCATTGAATGTGTCATTTTGATGTAACTTGTTCAGATTCTCTATCCTGTTAGGTTTCAGGGGCTTTTTGAAAAAAATTTTTATTGTGAAAAAGACAACATGAGATCTCCCCGCTTCAGAAACTTTTAAGTGTTCAGTACAGTATTGCTAACTACAAGCACAATATTATACAACGGATCTCTAGAACTTTTTCATCTTGCATGACTGTATCCATTGAACTATATCCATCTATATCCATTGAACAGTAACTCCCCGTTTCTTCTTCCCCCAGCCCCTGGCAACCACCATTCTTGCTGTTGTTATGAGTTTGACTACTTTAAATATCTCATATAAGCGGACACATGCAGTATTAGTCTTTCCGTGCTTAGCTTATTACATTTAGCATGACATCCTAAAGTTATCCGTGTTGTAGCATATGATAGGATTTCCTTCTATTTTATGGCTGAGTAATATTCTAGTGTACGGTTGTATCATATTGTCTTCATCCATTCATCTGTTGATGGACAGCTAGGTTGTTTCTACCTCTTGCCTTTTGTGAATAATGCTGCCGTGAACATGGGAGTGCAAATATTTCTTTGAGATCTTGATTTTAATTCATTTGGATAAATACTCTGAAGTAGGATTACAGGATCATATGGTGGTTCCATTTTTAATTTTAAGGAACCTCCATACTGTTTTCCATAATGGCCTCACTATTTAAAGTCCTTGTGCAACAGTGCACAAGGGTTCCAGTTTCTCTGCATCTTCACCAGTGCTTGTTATTTTTTGTTCTTTTGATAGTGGCCATCCTAATGGATGTGAGGTGATATTGTGATTTTGATTTGTATTTCTCTTATGATTAGTGATGTTAAACATCTTTTCATATACCTGTTGGCCCTTTGTATGTCTTTGGAGAAATTTCTATTCAAGTCCTTTGCCCATTTCTTAATCGAGTGGTTTTTTTTTGCTATTGAGTTGTAGGAGTTCCTTATATATTTTGGAGAGTAAACCCTTATCAAGTATATCGTTTGCAGATATTGTCTCCCATTCTGTAGGTTGCCTTTTCGCTCTTTGATTGTTTCCTTTGCTGTGAGGAGGTTTTTCGTTTGATGTAGTCCTACTTGTCTATGTTTGCTTTTGTTGCCATATCCAAGAAGTCATTGCCAATACCAGTGTTACCTATCTTTTCTCTCATGTTTTCTTCTAGGAGTTTTATAGTTTCAGGTCTTATGTTTAAGTCTTTAATCCATTTTGAGTTGGTTTTTATGTATGGTATAAGATAAGATTTTAATTTCATTCTTTGCATTGTGATACCCAGTTTTCTCAACACTATGGAAGAGACTGTCCTCATTGTGTAGTCTTGACACCCTTGGTGAAGATCATTTGACCACGTATGTGTGGATTTATTTCTGGGCTCCCTGTTCTGTTCCCTTGGTCTATATATCTCTCTTTATGCCAGTACCCTCCTGTTTTGGTTACTGTAGCCTTGTAATATATTTTGAAATCAGGAAATGTGAGGCCTCCAGGTTTTTGGTTCTTTCTCAAGATAGTTTTGGCTGTTTAAGGTCCTTTGTGGTTGCATATGAATTTTAGGTTTGTTTTTTCTATGTCTGTAAAAAATACCATTGGGATTTTGATAGGAATTGCATTGAATCTATAGATCACTTTGGGTAGTATGGACATGTAACAATCTTAAGTCTTTCAATCCATGAACACAAGATAGTTTTCCATTTATTTGTGTAATTCCTTTCAGTGGTGTTTTGTAGCTTTCAGTGTACAAATCTTTTGCCTCCTTGGTCAAGTTTATTCCTAAATAGTCTTTTTGATGCTGTTGTAATTGGGATTTTCTTCATTTCCTTTTTGGGTTGTTCTTTGTTACTGTATAGAAATGCAACTGATTTTTTTGTCTGTTGATTTTGTACTGTACAGCTTTACTGAATACATTTATTAGTTCTAATGGTTTGTTGGCTTTTTTTGATGGAATCTTTAGTGTTTTCTACATACAAGATCATGTCATCTGTGAACAGAGAAAATTTTACTTCTCCCTTTCTGATTTGGATACCTTTTATTTCCTTTTCTTGCCTAATTGCTTTTGCTAGTATGTCCAGTACTATGTTGATAGAAGCAGTGAGAGTGGGTGTCCTTGCCTTGTTCTCTGTTATAGGAGAAGCTTTTGGTTGTTCACTGTTGACTATGATGTTAGCTGTGGGCTTTTCATATATGCCCTTTATTATGTTGATGTAATTTTCTTCTATGCCTAGTTTGTTGAGTTTCTTTTTTGTTTGCATCGTGAGAGGGTGTTGAATTTTGTCAAATGCTTTTTCTGCACCTATCAAGATGATCATGTGAATTTTGTCATTTGTTCTGTTAATGCAGTGTTATCACATTGGTTGATTTTCATATGTTGGGCCATCCTTGCATCCCAGAGATAAATCCCATTTGGTGATGGCATATGATCCTTTTAATGTGCTGTTGAATTTGGTTTTCTAGTACTTCTTTGAAGATTTTTGCATCTATATTCATCAGGGATATTGTTCAAGGACTTTTGAGATGATTTAGAACATTGTACCCCAGTCTGTTTTTTATAATACTGATACTTGTTAACAGAGTGTTTTCAGGTCACTTATCCCATTTGTTTATAGCAGTCAGTCTGTTAGGTGGGTAGACCATATATTCCAATTTTCTTATGAAGATGCTGGACTCAGAATTACACATCATCACATAACAATTATTATCATTAGTACTATCTAATAATTAATACTCATATAGCACATAGTGTTTCAGGCACTCTTCTAGTGTTTTGCATATATTCATTTAATCCTCACAACAACCCTTTGCAGTTGGTATTGTTATTCACCCCATTTTACAGATGAGAAAAATGTTGAGTAACAAGTAGTAGTAGAGCTTACTATTTATCTGGATTTTAATCTAGACTATCTGGATCCTGAGTCTGCTCTGTCACCTGTTGGATATATTGCTGCTCACAATTAGCTAGAAGGGGTCTGTTTTAATTTACAATCTTTACCTGCCCAGCTGTTTTGTTACCAGTGGAATCAGATAAACTTTTAGTTGTTTCTTACCTGAAATTAATGCTTTTTAAAAAGGAGTAAAGTGCTCGAGCTTTGAGGCACCTCTTCTTTCCAAAAGTCTGTTATCTTCCTGGGCTTATGACTGTGCTTTTGGTATTAGAGGTTGCCTAAATGAGGGATCTAAGAACTAGCAGGCATATAGGTTATATAGCTGGTGTTTGAGAGAATAACAGTAAGGAATAGAGAGCTAGGTTTTAAAATTTATGTTGAGTCTACTCTATGTGATTGTGCCTCAAGAGGTCATTGCATGAGTGCGTAAATTACTTTAGACCCCTAACTAATGCATCATTACTTTACGCAAACCCTGGTATACAAGGATAATGGGTTTCTCTACACAGTGCAATTGAGAGACTTCCTGCTTTATGTAAGTTTCATAGTAGGATTCCGTATAGCGTTAAGATTTTCTAACATTTAATATGTGAATCAATTTAAACTTGATCTTTTAGTAAACCAGTTCTTGTGGAGTTTACATTGTTAGCTTGATGTCACAACATGGTTATTGTAAAGATAATATTTGTATAAGAAAATAACTTTGTATGATGCTTAATTCCAGTTATCTTAGTTCACTGCAACTAGTAAGGGAAGATACTTAATTTTTTGATGTAGATTTTTGGCCAATCTTGAAGTATGTTTCTCTACTTGTCCTCTTAATTTTTGTGTGAAGTACTGAGAATATGAAGATTATTATACTCTTATAAACAGAAAATCTCTCATGAGATCAAACCATTTATTTGAACGTTAAAGGACAAAATGTAACATCACTTCTATATAGGATGGAGAAAATGTTGTCAGTCTTGGTTTAATCAGTCTCTTTTTGAAAGTGAGGATTTGTTCCCTTTATACAGATTTAATCCTATGGATTTGATTATACAGACTCACAGTCCTTTATTCTCAATTCTGAAATTCAAAGTGCTAAAACTGAAAGTTTTTTTCATTAAGTTTATAGTAAATTGATTTACCAGCAAACTAACCTGAACTGAAGTGGGGCAGTTTACATCTTTATCCCACTTAGTGTGAATATGTATACATTTTGCTGTGGAAATCATGTATGTTATTACATAGTACTGCTTTAGACTCCACTGTGTTATGTAATATGTGGTATATGTACCATATTTATGTTTATAAAATTTGAGAACTTCTGAATAATGGCACTTGTCTCGCCCCAGCAGTTTCACTTAAATAAATATGGAGTTTTAGCACTTGTCATACGCTGCCTGGTTTCCATTGTTGGAAGATTGTGGGGCATGAATCAGTATATGAGGAATAAAGAGCATGTTGAACTATCGATTTGTAAGTTAGTACAAGCCTGGCAAGAGGTTTAGTTTCTTCTCTTGGTTGGTAATAGTTGCCCAGAGCACTAATTGTTGATTTTGTAGCAGAATACCACAGTGACTCCAGGTCTGCCTTAGGCTTGGGAGCATGATGGGAATACGAGCCAGATAGTAGTTCTCTGTCCTGCTCTGTCTAGGATATATGTTTATGCATTTAAATTATTTCTTATAATTTTTAATTTATTAAATGAGACAGTTTTATAAGGTTGTAGAGTAAGATGGAAACAGTTGATCTTTTTCTTATTTCTCCAGTCTCCTACAAAAGCTGTATATAATGCCAGACATTGGAACCATCCAGATTCAGAAGAACTACCTGGGCCACCAGTAGTAAAACCTCAGAGTGTCCCAGTAAGTGAACTGTACTTTGTAATTTTGTGTTTGTTCATAAATTATAAATTAATTCAGCAGTTGCTGTCTTCATTCATAATTTTAAAGTCTCTGACTTTCCTCTTTAACAGCTTATTATGGACTTCCTCACCAAAATTTAACGGCTTCAGTTTAATTCAGTGGGAAAGTGAAGATAGTGGACAGGATTCTAGAAATTCTAGTGCTACTAGGTTATAAATAAAAGCTTTAAAAAAATATTGGACCCCTTTTTACTCTTGACCTACATTTAATGGAATTACAATATTTAGTGTTTAAGGGCAGATTATTCCATATTTGAAGTTTGTATTAACTATTGAGAGCAATATTATAAATTACATCCTACATGGGTCTTAAACTGGCTTTGAGTAGTTAATTTGCTTTTCAGAGGAGAACTTTTTCCTGCGTTCTAGTAATACCTTTCAATTCAAAAACATCTATAAAAGATTCTTATCAAATTATTTTCTTCAGAATAATTGGTAAGACCATACATTAATCCTTCTAGGTTAATGGTGACAGCTCAGTCATCTGGAGCTATCAAGGAATTGAGTTCTTTATAACAACAAAAAAATGTAGGGATAGAGATCTTTCTAAAATATACAGTTCCCTGTCTTCTTATGTTCAGTATATTAAAATCTTTTTACTAGTATAAAATCATTGTACATATTACTAATTGTGTATCATGCTTTTGTTATGGCTCTTTAATACTACCCTAAACTACAGATTCTTGTACTTGAAAAAAACTTTCATCTGTTGTAGTTTTCCTGTCCCCTCCCTAGCTGCCTATCAGTGCTGTTTATGTATATAATTGTGGTTCTTAATTCCTTTGAATGGTCCTGGAGACAAATAACAAATGTGTCAAATGTAAGGTTACAAAAGACCGGAAGGAATTCCTGAGTGGTTCTTTTGTGAGTAAACATATATGAGTCTTAGCTAGTAGTGCATGGAGTTTTAAAGTATCCCTTATGACCTTTCAGAGGCCTCCCTCCATCCCCCCCACCTTTTTTTTTGCCTTTATCACTATCTTTTTTTTTTTAAGCTCAATTAGCCAGGTAGATGAGATGTTACTATTTTTATATATTTATTTAGAACAACTAATTTAATACCTTTATTAATAGGTGAGGCTGTCTTCAAAGGAACCAAATCAAAAAGATGATGGAGTTTTTAAGGCTCCTGCACCACCACCCAAAGTGATAAAAACTGTGACAATACCTACTCAGCCCTACCAAGATATAGTTACTGCACTGAAATGCAGAAAAGAAGACAAAGAAGTAAGGAGCCATATACAGTTTTACTGCACGTGGATAGATTTTTGTATGTAATATTTAGCCTTTTAATGTCTTGAACAAATATCAGCACACTGATATTCACAGTTTTGAGCCATGAACTTATCTTGTCCTACTACTGCCAATGTTTTTAAAACTTTCCTTTTGGTTGCCGTCTAATGAACTATTTTATATACTCTTAGTACAGCAAGCTCATAGATTCAAATATGCTAGTTTATAGATACAAAAGAGGTGGACTTATTTTTTCTTGGCAGTTGTATACTGTTGTTCAGCACGTGAAGCACTTCAATGATGTGGTGGAATTTGGTGAAAATCAAGAGTTCACTGACGACATTGAGTACTTGTTAAGTGGCTTAAAGAGCACTCAGCCTCTAAACACACGTTGCCTTAGGTAAGGTCTTACTTGGGTTTGGTAATTGTGTGCATGCTGTGTCTCATTAAAATCTGCATCTGGATGGAGCCACACATTTGTGATTTTGTTATCATGGGTGTAGTTATAGCCAGTGACAGGTTAAAATATGATTGATTCCTTGTAAGGGACTTGATTCTACACGGATGAAGAAAGATGGGTGATTGTAGTGTCATGGTTTACTCTAGGCTTCAGTTTCCAGATGCTTAAAAGAAGTGTTATGCTAAAGAGTCTTTTAAGTTCTTTTCAGCCCAAAGTTTTAGACATGCAAGTGATAAATTTGATTAATTTAAGCATGTTTTGATTTGGATCTTTTGCATACTATAATGAGTTGAATATCTTGATTTGATTCAATTATCCGGTCAATTAGAATATGTACAATCAAATAGTATTTATAATCTTCACGTATCAGAAGCATTATGAAAGGTACCTCAGACTTCTTGCTTTTAATGGTAGTAGTAATGTAAGGAATACACTAAAGATGATCATGTGTTATTTATATTTTGTAATATAATCACATACCATGCATCAGTAAACTTTTAATAATTTAGTTTGCTCCTGTTTTTTATATCGTGATCTGTGTGAGCAATGCTTTGACACAATCCCTTCCCCACCCCCACTCCCCATTTGCTTGTTTTGGTATTGCGCAAGCGAAAAACTAATGCACTAGCTATTTTCAGTCCCCCTAATCTAGCCTATTTTCTTCCAGTGTTATTAGCTTGGCTACTAAATGTGCCATGCCCAGTTTTCGAATGCACCTGAGAGCACACGGGATGGTAGCAATGGTCTTTAAAACCTTGGATGATTCCCAGCACCATCAGGTATTTTTAACTGTCTGGGATTGAGAAGCATTATTTGCAAACTCTAGTCTGTTTGGGTATTGAAAAATACCTTCATTGGATATTCATATCTAAATATTTCTTAATTATGGATTGAGTTTATTTGCTAAATATATACAGCTTAATGCCAGAAGTTTTGCTTAATAAATCATTTAAGATTATTTTCTCATGTCATTTTTTCCCCCCGTAACTTGTCCATTTATACTATTAAAACATTGTTCAGTTACCATAGCTAATATACCATGCCATACTGGAGATATTTAATTCTGTAAGCATTGATTTCCTCTAATCAGAAAGTACTGGAAAAAATCTTTTACTAGTCTTTGATATTATTAATAGCATGAAAAGAAAAGGTTTTGAAATTTAAAAAATTACTTTTTGTCTGGATGTTGAAGCTAGGATATAGCCCTTTGTGAAAAAGAATAAATTCCTTATTTTCTTCTTCTTTTTTTTTTTTTTAAGATTGGCACCTGAGCTAACAACTGTTGCCAGTCTTTTTTTTTTCCCTCCCCAAATGCCCCCAGTACATAGTTGTATATTTTGGTTGTGGATCCTTCCAGTTGTGGCATGTGGGACGCCGCCCCAACATGGCCTGATGAGCGGTGCCATGTCCACGCTCAGGATCCACCCGGCGAAACCCTGGGCCACCAAAGTGGAGCATGCGAACTTAACCACTTGGCCACGGGGCCGCCCCCAAATTCCTCATTTTCATTATGACTTTGACACTTTCTCTTAAAAATAAAGCATATGTAATGAAAGTCAGGTTTAACATTATCAAAGTTAGAAAAACATCATTACTTATCTTTATCAATAGTGGTATTTTGAGGAGGCTTTATTATATTTTTATTCAAGGAAATTATGTTCCAAATGCAGATTTGGAACAATCTAATACTGAGTCTTCTGAAACTGAAAGCAATGTGCTTTACAGTGAGTGAGGGTGACTCCATTACCAAGTTGTGGCAGACAGAACAATGAGGGCAGAGAAGAGAATCAAGAATTCGTTTGCTTTGTCATGCACTTGTGAGAGGACCAAGGCTTTAATGTGTGTTCATGGGCACAGTGGGTTTCCCAAGGCCTGTACTCTGACATCCTAATTTCCAAAAATAATTGGCTATGTAAGCATTTAATTAGTCACCTAATCTGAAATTTCTTTACTTTTGGGGATTCAAACTTTAAATCTTTAATAGTTAATTATGTTTTTGTGCATTGAAATAAGTTTAAGTACAGAATATCCCAAATGTTGGAATATCCAAACATAGACCTTTTTGTTATATTAATGCTTACCTAACATATATCACCTTTAATACTTGTAGATTTTAGTATTTGTTATAAGCAGACTGTGCTTGACTACCTGATCTGAATGATTTCGAGAGTATATTAATGGTTTTTAAAAAATTATTTGATTCAACCAGACCTGATTGGTTTATTTTAAAGAAATAGTCTAAATATGTTTATTTGAGCATCCTTGCTTTATATATTGACACAAACTCAATTGTGTTTACCCTACAGAAAACAGTAGCTGATAACGTATTTTCAAACATATTTACATTATTGATTTTAAACTGAAATTTGACTTTATAACGTAAAGAATAAAGACTGAAGTGTATTGTAAAATAGGATTATATATAGAGATATACTGCTGAGAAAAATGTTCTGTAAACTTCATTTATCACAGAATGGCCAAAGAAATATGTAATTCCACTTAGATTCTTCTAGCATTGGGGCATTCATGTCGGGAAGGCTTATAGAAAGGGAAATTGTAAGCAACAGTGCTTTATTTATTTATTTATTTGATTCACGTTTGCCTAGTCCCCCTACTCCCCTCAAATATTTTAAGAGGGGGGGTTTCACTGAATAAAACATTTTCAGGGTTTCCAACGTGAACAAATGTCAAACTGGTCTTATTTTCTGAAATTGTTACTAATTGCTTATGTTAACTTTTTTTTTTGTCTCAAAGAATTTGTCCCTTTGTACAGCTGCCCTCATGTACATACTGAGTAGAGATCGTTTGAACATGGATCTTGATAGAGCTAGCCTAGATCTAATGATTCGACTTCTAGAACTGGAACAAGATGCTTCTTCAGCTAAGCTACTAAATGAAAAAGACATGAACAAAATCAAAGAAAAAATTCGAAGGCTCTGTGAAACTGTGCACAACAAGCATCTTGACCTAGAAAATATAACGGTGGGTTCCTTCCTTCCATTATGAAATCAAAATTATTTTCAGAAATCTTTTAATTAGTCACAGCAAGTTTGTGACATTGGACAAATCATTTAACCTCTTGGTTTACAATGCAGCAAATTCTTCTAAGGTGTAGCTCTGGGCATAATTCTGTTCCCTGCCTGAAATTCCTAAACTAGCCCATCTATATTTAGATTTTTGCCAGTAAGTTTTCTGTTGCATTTTGACTAATCCTTTTCTCTTGATTTTTTTTTTTTAATGTAGAAATTACATTTTGGCTATTAGGAATTCAAATTCTTATTTTCTGGGAGTTTCAAGAATAAAGATTCAGAGATTTGCAAGGGCCATTTTCAGTGAGCATTCACTTGTTCCAGGGTCTCTGTGGGTATCTGATTAACGGCTTCAAGGGGCCAAGACTCAGCAGGAAGGTTCCTAGGCACCTGCCCTCACTGGAGTAATGTCTCTGGTAATTGGGGTTATGGCCACTGGCTACCATCATGCTCTACACAGCTTCCCAAGATCACCATCTTGCTTTTGGTTAATTCCAGTTCTGCTTACAGGTCCCCAGAGGTTACTAGGCCAGTAGAAGATAATTGGCCTTGTCATTTTGAAAAAATAAGATATTTGTCCAGATATTTCCAACATCAAAACTGTATAATCATTGTTTTTTCTATTGCCTGCTAAACTGAAGACTGCAGCATTTGCCTCAGAAATTACAGGATGCCTTGTGCTAGCCAGATACCACTTAAGAGGTGTTGCTTTGTTTAGTTAGGGTAGAGTAGGCAATAGATTCCAATAAAGTGGGGGTTGAGAGGAAGAGCAAGTTAGCATTAAAAGGCAAGATGCAAAATTGACATGTATTCAGTATTTTCACTTACTAAAATTGGAGAAATAGCTGTTAACTCAGATGATGGATAAATGATCCATCTACCTCACCAAACTATTTATTTGTATACTGCTTTTAAAATGCTTTGTAATTTTTGTTTACTTCTATCATTTTTAATAATGTATACAAATTTTTTAATGATATAAAAGGATAAATTTGAGCCTGTTATTTTTATTTGCTGCATAATTGAATAAATGTGCCCTTTTTTGGTCTTCTGTTTTGTTCAATGTTTAGATTCTTCCCAGGCATTTGCTATTAAATAACATGATGATGAACTTGTTGAATGAATTTAATCCATGGTTTGTTGAATTTATTAGAATGGCAAATACCAGTATGAAAATTTTCTTACATATTGTGTTAGTTAACTCACATGATTAAAACCAGAACACAGATGCTAATTTTCAGTTGCTAAGTTCAGCTGTTCTTGAATATATTGTATTTGTTTTAAATCTTCCAATGGACATTGTGTACAGTGACTATCCCATATATATTAGTTTTGTTTGTTTTATTAATTGCTTAACTTTTTCCTAGAAATATGTTGCTGCTGCTGATGTGCCATGGAAAGATAATGTAAAATATTAATATTATAATGTTTTCAGATATAATTCAAATAACTGAGAACTAACAGTTGCTGAATAGTATTCTAATTAATGATTTGGCTGGGCTCTTGGAGGGCTATCCAGTTTCCAAATAAAATGTTTGAATTGTGGGCTATTTGTAAATGCTAGCTTATAAATAATATAGTCTAAAATATCAAATAATCCTTTTTATGCCAATAGAAGCAAACAATAAAATCCCTTTTTAGCATAAAAACTTAGCAGTTTTGGCTCTATTAACATAAACAAAGCGGACCTCATTCGGCTTCAGCGTTACTGCTGTGACTCGTGAGCTGATAGACCTGGACTGGTCTCACTGATTATCCTTTCAGGGACTTAGAATGAGAATGGGGCAAAATTGAATCTGTTTTTATAGTGTTCAATTCTAGTTCCGCATTTGTCACCTTGGACTCAGCCTTGCTCTTTTAAAGAATAGACTAAAATATGCTAGATCTCTTCTAAGTCTCTAATAAGAAGATTTTTGCTGGTAAGATTTGTTTTTTGCATTTCCAAATATCTAGTTTATATTTAGTTCCAAATAGGCCAGGAGGACTTAATGGAAACTTGCATCTTTCAAAGAGAAGGAGCTTTGGGAAGAAAACCAGATCTTTTCAGCTTTGCTAATTAAGGCATTTATTTTGTTATGTTCAAGTTCCTTATTGCAACAGAACCAGATTGCTCTTTGTTGGGGTGGCTATATGTTTTTAATAAAAAATACAGTAAAAAATAATAATAATTAAAGGCAAATAAAGAAAAAGAAAAACTTTAGTCTGGTTGCAAATATGGCTCTTAGCGTTCTGTGCATCCTCTAGTGGTGGTCCTGAATCATTATCTATGTGGTTTTCTCATGGTGGCCAAAGGATGTGTATCCAGGCTGCTAACCCTGCAGTGTAAAGTTTAAGACTTGTGAATCTGAAACACTAAAAGGAACTAAGGATTTTTGTTCAGAATAGATAAGAAAATATAGAGAGCAATAAGAAAAAGGCCAGCAACCTTGCAGGAAAATAAGCAAAGAATAATTGACAGGGGATTCACAGTGGGAGAAATACAGTTCACTAATAAATATGTGAAAAAATGCTGAAGTTTGCTGTAGTTAGAAAAATACAAACCAGAGCAATAGGATACCATTTTTCACCCTCAGGTAGAAATTTAAAGTGATAACTCTTGCTTTTGAGGATTCAGGGCAACTGATGCACCCACACGTTGCTCCTGGAGTGTTACATGTCACAGTGTTTATGGTAAATTAATCCAGTATGTTGATTTACAGTTAAAATACATGCACACTTTGATTCAACAGTCCCACCCTTGAATCTCTATGCTGTAGAAATAATAGCACTAGTATATATTTAATTTGAACTGACAAATGTTAGACTACTTTTTCTTTTGTTTTCTTCGCTGAGGAAGATTTGCCCTGAGCTAACATCTGTGCCAGTCCTCCTCTATTTTCTACCTGGGTTGCCACCACAGCATGGCCACTAACAAGTGGTGTAGGTTCGTGCCTGGGAACCAAACGTGGGCTGCCGAAGTGGAGTGCACTGAACTTAACCACTGGGCCATGGGGCCTGCCCCCTAGACTACTTTTAATAATGGATTTTCTCTATGAAAACAAGCCAATGGTTAAAAACATTTCTTCAGCTTAGACTATTCTGATAAAAGTTAAAATTAGTTCAGTTATAAAAGCTCTTACTGTATTAGAAAAAAATACTGTGGGCTTGTAGCATGCAGTGAACTTTTCTGAAGAAAAACAATCTCTAGAAGTGTTGCCTCAGAATTATTGCTCAGAGTCAATATTCATTAATGGTGCTTCTGGTTTTTAGACGGGGCATTTGGCTATGGAGACGTTGCTGTCCCTTACTTCTAAACGAGCGGGAGACTGGTTTAAAGAAGAGCTCCGGCTTTTGGGCGGTCTGGATCACATTGTAGATAAAGGTACAGTGCATGCACATGTCACAGCTTTTCTGTCTTATTTAAAGCCTCAAGGAACTACTCTCTTTACATACTTCAAAAAATAATTGCATCAGTTTGAAAGGATCTGTTCTTTTGGTAGTATCTTGCAAATCTCTAACTTTTAAAAGAAAAGCCATTAACACTTAGGGAGTTAGGGAAATAGCTAATTGAGTCTCATGCTTGTCAACATCTCACAGTATAAAACGTAGAGTAAATAATGTCCAGAGAGGTTGCAGCATGTTCGTGGTGCGTGCAGACGGCTTTCAGTGTTAGTTTGGGGTGAGTGTGGAGGGCTGAGCCTGCTAATATCCCTTTCTTCTCTCCTAGTGAAAGAATGTGTGGATCATTTAAGTAGAGACGAAGATGAAGAGAAACTAGTGGCCTCATTATGGGGCGCAGAGAGATGTTTACGAGTTTTAGAAAGTGTGAGTATAAGTGTGGACAACTATTTGGAGAAAATTATTTAATCTTAATTGTGACTGTGTGTGTGTGACTGCCAAATATTTTATATTACATATCCCTACAATTTCCCTTTTGTTCATCCAAATTGAAATTGATTGCATTCTTTGAGCAATGTTGATGAACAAGTTAAATGTGCAGTTTAGCTTTTTAAAAATACAGATATTGTTGCTCCATATGAAACCTTGCAATCAAGTTTGTTTATGTTGCTAAATGTTATTGTTGTTTCCTTAATGTAGAATTCTGCTTAAATATATCAACTTGTTTGTGGAAAACAGCAGTTAAATGCAGTCAGGTTTTTTTTTTTTTAAATTAAAAAGGATTTTCTTGATTTAGCTATTATTTGAATCAGATTGTAGTCACAGCTTATAGTAGTATTTTGCTTTGAAGAATGATACTCTTGAACCATATGCCAAAAGTATAGTTGTTCTTTGGCTTTTATGAATGACTGAACCCCATTCAATATAGATTAGAATTTATGTTGCCAGTGAATTTCAGGATGCATAGATTGTGTGTTGACTAGACTGGATTGGTTAGGTACGTTTTGAACCATCTATGGGAAAATAATTTAATGTGAATTAAAAGTTCCTGGCATAGATGAAATTGAAATTGTTCCTTCTCTCTTTTAAAGTGCTTCAGGTATATTAGATAAACATACCTTTTTTCTTTTTTTTTTTTTGGTGAGGAAGATTAGCCCTGAGCTAATGTGTTGCCAGTTACTTCCTCTTTTTGCTTGAAGTTTGTTGCTAAGCTAACACCATGCCAGTCTTTCTCTATTTTATGTGGGGTGCCACCACAGCGTGGCTTGATGAGCAGTGCTAGGTCTGCACCCGGGGTCTGAACCTGCAAACCTTGGGCCACCGAACTGGAGTGTGCAAACTTAACCACTACGCCACCAGGCTGGCCCCTCATTTTTTTTGTTTTTTTATTCTAAATGAATCCACGTAAGAACTTTGAAGTATTAGTTAGTTTATAAGTTAGAGACTGCTCCTTTCTGACATTTGAAGAAGTGCTTAATAGTTCACTACAGTGAATGTGTAGTACAGAATACATTAAATTATGTGCAAGCAATTATAACAGGGATGTTTTAAGTTGTAATACAGCAGTAGCTCTGTTACTTTAAGTCTGGAACATGTGGGTTGTTCCCTTAGATGACAAGAGCTGATTCTTCCCCATCTGTGTCTTTTAGAGTGCCAGGCATTGTGTGTTGTAGTGAATGAATGAAAGTTATGAATTGCACAATCGTTTCACATTTTTCCCTTTTAGGTAACAGTGCATAATCCAGAGAATCAAAGCTACTTGATAGCATATAAAGATTCGCAACTCATTGTTTCATCAGCTAAGTAAGTTTTTCTGAAATATCAGGCTATTTATTGAAAGCATTTGGATTGACCACAAAGGAAATACGGTTATATCACCTTCTTCCATAAAATACTTCTGTCTGTTGAGTTCTGTGAAGCAGAAGCACTGCAGTGCAGTACAGAAGTTAGAGCCAGAGGACTTGAGTGTGGCTCCCAGCTTCGTAACTGCAGCCCTGCGACCTTGGGCAGGTCGCTTCCTTGCTACAAGTTCTTCAGAAGGGGAGTAATAATTGTATCTACCTATCTAAGGTTGTTGTTACAATAAAAAGAATTAAAATGTATGTTAATATATGTTAAATTATATATAAAATTTTTAAAATGTGTATATTTATTTATTCTTTTTAAAGATTTTATTTTTTTCCTTTTTCTCCCCAAAGCCCCCCCGGTACATAGTTGTATGTTCTTAGTTATGGGTCCTTCTAGTTGTGGTATGTGGGACGCTGCCTCAGCATGGTTTGATGAGCAGTGCCATGTCCGCGCCCAGGATTGGAACCAACGAAACACTGGCCGCCTGCAGCGGAGCGCGTGAACTTAACCACTTAGCCACGGGGCCAGCCCCTAAAATGTGTATATTTAATATAGCGTATATATGAGAAACATTTTTAAATTCTCAAAATGACTTTTAAATGTCTCTTTATAATATATATCATGTACAATAAATATTAAAGTGTTAATATATATACACGCACATACATATGTAAAGCGTCTTACAGTACTTGGCATATAGTAAACACTTAAGTATTAGTCCTTATTTTTATTATAAGTGAACTTTACTACCCCTCTTCTGCCCTTTGTTTATACCTTTTTTCTCAGATCTGTATGTGGCTTCCCTCATTCCACACTTTCTCTGCCCAACTTGCCTGACGTGATGCTAATGCTACCACCTCTGCTGTAAAATTTCCAAACGTGTCCAGTCCTGGTTTTAGCTTCTCCCAACAGCTTCTTCTTAATACTCTGTCCTACTTCGTGATACCTCCGTCCTAGTTCTCTGTCCTGTCCACCACAGTACCACCGAGGGGGAACCTTCCCTAAATCTCCGCTTTGTAAAAATACTCCCAAACACCAAGTTTCTGTTGTTCCTTATTGTCTATGGATATATGTCCAGAGTCCTTAGTACAGTGTCAGAAGCCCACTACAGCCTGACTCAGGTTTCTCTCTTATTTTGGAGAGCTTCAGACGTAGACAAAAGTAAACAAAATAGTATGATAACCCTCCGACGTACACATTGTTCAGCTTGAAAGATGATCAGTCATAACCACTCTGGTTTCTGTCTGTAACCTTCTCCGGTCCCCGTCTGTCCTCTTTTGAAGCAAGTTACACATTTCCTATCATTTCATCCATAAATACTTGAGTATATAATCTCTGAAAGAGGACTCTTTAAAAATATAACCAGTACCATTTTTATATCCTCTAAATTATTAATTGCTTAGTGTTATCAAATGTCCAGTGAATATTCCCATTTTCAGTAGTCTCAAATTTCTAGTAGTCTCTAGTTTCCAACAGGTTTTTTAAATCTGTAGGTTACACCTCCATCTCTTGTTTTGTCTTGTATTTGTAAATTTTCTGTCACACTTAGTACCCTTGAGTCATTTGTCTAGTTGTTTGTTACCATGTTTAACCTCCCTTACCAAAGAGAATGCCTCCAAGTTAAATCTGTTTCTTATTTTTAAAATGTCTCTTGTATACTTCATGACCCCTGACAAGTGCCTTCCAAATGGAGGTGTTTAAGATGACAGCTTTCAGCTCTTTCATTGTGGTTAGGAACTTTGCGTCAAAGGTCTTAGAGGTGGCAGCAGAAGTCAGAACTGGATGTTTGTGAAAGACCACTCATGTGGCTTTTTGAGCTTTTTACTAGAACCCTGACAAACGCAGGGACAGCACATTGAAAGAGTAAATAATAGACCCCTGCTGTTTCCCCTCCTCCCAGCCCACCTGCGGTTTAGCTTAGTACCACCGAGGGCAGCTGTGCTCACAGTAACAGCACAGCCGTTCTGGTTAACATCCCCACCCAACCCTAGGTTAGACATGAGGAACACCTTCTTAACAAAGGGTATGTCTCAAGGAGCATCTGGAGGGGGATTAGACTGTACACTTTTCTTTAAGGGTTTTGTATGATACATAATGCATGAAGAATCAACTGACAGAGTCAGCTTACTTCATCTCTCATAGACTTTTTTTAATTAATGGAGTTGGTGATTTAAAGAGAGTCTTCAGAAATACTAGACCCGCTTAAAGATACATTTCCTTGTTATTTTGGGGAGTATCTTGAGAACCCTTTGGTGCAGCTGGTACCCTTGTATGGCTGCCAGGAGACATTTCAGTTAAGTGACCTCATTTTAAAAAACATGATTTGCTTTAATGTTTATGAAGTATTTAATACCTGTCTATACAAGGTTATTTATTATGCAGTATTAATATAAATAATATTCTCTACCTGCTAAGAGCTTGCATTCTAAATGAAAAACATCTAAGTGAAATTCAGAAGTGTCCAGTGTTAGTTCTTAAAGGTTTTACCTTGTTTGGGCAGGGGTTGTGGTGGATCTCTTGTGTTGGAGAGACTGGTACAGATGTAAACTTCTGCAGTGAGTTTACAATTTTAACTTTGCTTAGAACAATTTAAATTATCAAGTTTTACCAAAATAAAACAAAATTTAGCACCTGGTGTGGGGACAGACATACTTGGTTTATGATTGACTAGTTAATACATTATAACATCTGGAATAGGAAAAGAAATTAATTTAGCAGCATTTATACCAGATTTGAAACATTAAGGTCCAAGTAAGTAGAAATCCTTAGGATAACTGTTTTTGTTTAGCGTAACAGTCTACATTTTGTTTTCTCCTAAGAGCGTTACAGCATTGTGAAGAACTGATTCAGCAGTATAACCGTGCGGAGAACAGTGTGTGTGTACCTGACAGTAAGCCTCTGCCTCACCAGAACGTGACTAACCACGTGGGCAAAGCCGTGGAGGACTGCATGCGGGCCATCATTGGGGTGTTGCTCAATTTAACTAATGATAATGGTAAGAAATAAATTGTCTACAGATAGTCTCATTGGAAGAGTGTATATTACATGTAAAAACAGGGTAGTCTCCTTGTTTCTTCTTTTCTTGGTTTGCTGATTTTTTAATTGCCATCACTTATTCATGTATCGATTTAACTGCTTTTAGGAGTTGATGTTTTCAGAATTACACTGGTAGCTTGGCTCGGAAATAGTACAGTCAACAATGTAATTCTATAAAGGAAGAGCTATGTATTTCTGACTTTTAATATCCGTGTTAGTAAATGTTGGTTGTAGTGTCGTAAAGAAGAATCAGTAACAATTGTCATGTCCTTGCGCTCCCTCTTTCAGAGTGGGGCAGCACCAAAACAGGAGAGCAGGATGGCTTGATTGGCACAGCCATGAACTGTGTTCTTCAGGTTCCAAAGTACCTACCTCAGGAGCAGAGATTTGATATTCGCGTGCTGGTGAGTTCACGTGACTCTTTCAGAACGAGTGCTTGATCTGTGAAGATGATAAAAACTTCAGCTTAGTTGTGGGTTTAAGAACCAGTTGTTCAATATATTGTGGATTTCAATGGATTCCTTATGAACATAAACCTCCTGTGTTACGAGAGAGCCATGAAGGGCCCTATGTAAAGATAAAAAGTGTAAGAAATAAAAGTGGTCATTTTAAAAAGTGGTGAAATCATTCTTTGGGAAGACCATTATCTTACATTTTGGCTTTTAACCATTGTATAGATGGTACAACACTGATTAGGTTTCTAGCTGTCAGTAAAAGTTAAGTCTGTTGTGTTCATTTGCTTTTCCTTCTCGCCTGTGTTAACGTGTGTGTGTTGATTTTTTAGGGCCTAGGTCTACTGATCAACCTAGTGGAGTACAGTGCTCGGAATCGGCACTGTCTTGTCAACATGGAAACATCATGTTCTTTTGATTCTTCCTTCTGTAGTGGAGAAGGAGACGATAGTTTAAGGATAGCTGGACAAGTCCATGCTGTTCAGGCTTTAGTGCAGGTAAGCAACAACTTAAAAACAAACACACACCTTCAGTTTGTTGCATCTGTCTGATTTCTTGGTCACTTGCTCCCTGCCCAGCCCGTTCCCATTCAGTGAGAGGTACACTGGGTTAGAATGTGTCCCCTTACTTACTTTACTTTGCTGACCGTCTTCAACTACTGTAATCACTCCTTAGGCGTTATTAGCAAAAAGCAGAAACAAGGCGTATTTGTTTATGAATCCAAAGTAGATTATTAATAACAAATTAGGATCAAGTTCCACCCCCATCCCATCCAGTTCAAGTCCCCTAGCATTTACTTACTGGTTTGATCTGTGCCCGGGGCTGTGTGTACCTAAATATCAGGCCATGCTTTCCAAAGTATGTCTGTGGAGTAATTTCCTGGCTTAGGAATTGTGTCAGAATATGTATATTTAAAATGAACGTCCTCAACTTGCCCCACCTAATCACCAAACACACCCATCTCCCCTCTATTTATATTCCCCCGTGAAATCTGTATGTGAGTCTTTGTTTCTTGTCAGTGTTGGACGTTACAGTTTTTACTTTTTGCCAGTCTAATGGGTTCCTGGCTACCTTTGTTATTTCCTTCAGTGACAGCTTGCACATGTTCAGAAGTGATAACGAACTCCTTTCCATTGTTCCTGAAGACTTTGCTAGTCTGTTGGTCCTTTTGGCCATTTTGAAACTGGTAATGCTTGAACTCCTGTCTTCAGAATGTCTTCCACAACACCTTTATCTTTTTGTACATGCTAACTAGGAGCCCATCATTTTCTTCTCCAACATTTTGATCTCAGGACTTCTTTATACTTTTAAAAAGTATTGGGGCCTCCAAAGAACTTTTGTTTATGTATGCTCTATCTATCGATATTTACTGAATTAGAAATCAAAACTGAGAAGATTATAGAACACAGGCATTCATTCCATTAGTTGTTAGAGCAAGAACATAATCACAGGCATTGTAGACTCTGGAAACTCCACTGAACAGTCATGAGAGAAGGAAAGAAGTTGGGTGACCTCTTAATATTATGATGACGCAGTTTTGACTTCACAGACCCCCTGAAAGGGCCTCAGGGGCCCCAGGGGTCCTTGACCCACTTGTAAGAAGCAGCGCTTTCCGTGAAGCCTGCATTCTAATGTCTTCAGGGTGTCAGCGCACGTGCTGCTCCTCTAGACCCAGCGAATCCTCGACACCTCCGCGGTGTCTGATTTTCAGGTCATGGTCTTCAGTAACTTGAGGTTTTTCCCAAACCTCGTCAGTGAATAGGTTCGCCGCGTTCTCTGTATTCAGCACTGTCCAGCGCAGGGAGGATGAAGTAAGAGAAGGCGCGGAATCGAGGGTGTTTTGTTTTGACTTCAGGTTTTCCCTGTGCACGTCCACTGACAATTGTACTTCCAGTAATAATGACATTGTTTGACATCCAGTTTTGGGTCTTTCTCTAAGACCTTTTGCTTTTACTTTTACTGATTTTTATGTCTTTTAATTTACTTTAAAGAAGTCGTGTTGCTTTCCCCCAAAATATGTAGTTTTATTCAGTGTCCTTTCTTCCAGTTAATTTATCCAGTCTGTTCCAGTTAAAAAAGCTTTTTTTAAAATCAAGTTTGTATTTTTTGCTTGAATATCCTGTCAGTATCCAACTTAAGGGAAAGAGTTGGGATTTTCTTTCTTACAAACAGAGTGCTTGATCATTAGTAGATCCACTAATTTACTTGATTGCATCCCAGTAGCATTCATACTTTTGTTTTGACCTTCAGTTGGATGTAGAGCAAGGGCTTTAATTGATCCTTACTTTGTACCAGGCAGTATGCTTCTCAGGGTTAGTGATGTTTAAAAGCAGTCAGAACCTGATGTCTGGGTACATACATGTTGGTTGGTGATCTCCTTTTAATGATCTTCAAAAATAATTTTTATCAGCTATTCCTTGAGCGAGAGCGAGCAGCCCAATTGGCAGAAAGTAAAACAGATGAGTTGATCAAAGACGCTCCCACCACTCAGCATGATAAGAGTGGAGAGTGGCAAGAAACAAGTGGGGAGATACAGTGGGTGTCAACTGAAAAGACCGACGGTGCAGAGGAGAAACAGAAGAAGGAGGAGGACGACGAAGAGCTTGACCTCAATAAAGGTATACTTATTTCGAGTGGTGTATTCAAGTTGAAAATAATGGCTTGTTTGTTTCTCCAAAACCTACTTTTAATGCATGTGGTCGTAATCTTGCTGTTATTTTATGGCCTCTCTAGTTCAGCGCAGACAAGCTTTCGTATTCAGTGCTCATAGTTGTTGTTCTTTGCCGGCTTCCTGGCAGCAAGCAAGGCACGTGTGCAGTGCAGAACGGGTCTGCCTGCCTTCCGGGGCCGGCCTTTCCTCAGCCCTAAAGAGAAGCAGCCGAACAATAGGACCCCTGAAGGTTGTCACAGTTTTGAAATTTGGAGATTGTTTTATTGGCCTCACTTTTATCAACTGACATCTGCTGTCATAAATGACAGTACTTGTTCTCAGATGGTATGGAGTAGGTGGCACACGCAGAAAAGAAGGCAGTGATTTCACTGACAAACAGTTATCTGCTGTGTCCAGACTGTGGCACTTGATTTACTGCTCGTCTAAGTTCTGCAGAATGGCCATTTGTAACTTCGTGTCACTCGGGTTATGAAATTTAAGTAATATGTTCAGCTTACCCAGCTGGGAAGCAAGCCCCAGATTAAAACAAGTGCCTTAATCTGAGCCTAGGCTCTTTCTCTTATGCCCACTGCTCCCCAAGGTGAGTGTCCTTAGTTCTGATACGGTGAGAAATCGCTGTTCCATTTTCTCAGTTACTACCTTTTGATGTTTCCTTTGGCATAGTATGTGTGATTGCTTAGCGGTCTTTTTTAATAGCAGCTTTATTAGGATAAGTATTAGCTTGCAAGAGCTCCCGTAACAAAGTACCATGGACTGAGTGGCTTAAATGACAGAAATTATTTCCTCACAGTTCTGGAAGCTCTGAGTCCAAGATCAAGATGTCAGAAGGGCTGGTCTCTTCTGAAGCCTCAGTCCTTGGCTTGTTGATGGGCGACTTCTCCCTGTGTCTTTACGTGTTCTTCCCTCTGTGTATGTCTTTGTTCTAATTCTTCTTATGAGGACAGCAGTCAGCCTAGGCCCCTCCATAATGACCTCATTTAAAGTAACTACCTCTTTAATTAAACACCCTATCTCCAGGTGTGGTATACCCTGAAGAATTGGGGGTTAGGAGCTCAACATAGGGATTTGGGGATGAGGGACAAAATTCAGCCCATTACAAGATAAAATTCACCTTTTTAAAGTTAACAATTGAGTAGTTTTCAGTATATTCACAAGGTTGTGCAACCATCACCACTGTCTAATTTCAGAACATTTTCTTTTTTTTTTTTAAAGGTAATTTTTTTTTTTTAATTCCTTTTTCTCCCCAAAGCCGCCCGGTACATAGTTGTATATTCTTCTTTGTGGGTCCTTCTAGTTGTGGCATGTGGGACGCTGCCTCAGCGTGGTCTGATGAGCAGCACCATGTCCGCGCCCAGGATTCGAACCAATGAAACACTGGGCCGCCTGCAGCAGAGCGCGCAAACTTAACCACTCGGCCACGGGGCCAGCCCCTAATTTCAGAACATTTTTATCACCCCCAAAGGAAACTGCATACTCAGTAGCAGCCATCATTCCCTGCTCTCCCCTCCCCCAGCTACTGGCAGCCACTGATCTGCTGTCCTGGGCATTTCATATAAATGGGGTAATACACGGCCCTGTGTGACTGGCTTCCATCACTTAGTCTAGTGTTTTCAGGGTTCATCCATGTCATAGCATGTGTTAGTACTTAATCCCTTTTTATAGCCAAATAATCTTCCATTGTAGGTATATATCACATTTTGTTGATTTAGTCATCAGTTGATGGACATTTGGGTTGTGTCTACCTCTGGCTGTTAGTAATGCTGCTGTGAACATTCATGGACAAATTTTTGTGTGAACGTGTATTTTCAGTTCTCTTGGGTACATACCCAAGAGTAGAATTGCTGGATTATTTGTTAACTCTATTAACTCGTTTGTTAACTCATTTTAAGGAACTATCAAACTGTTTTTCAAAGTGACTGCACCATTTTACATTCCTACCAGCAATGTGTAAGGGTTCCAGTTTCTCCACGTCCTGATAGTTATTTGTCTTTGTTTTAGCCATCCTAGTGGGTGTGGAGATGTCATTTGATTTGCACTTCCCTCAAGAATGAATGGTTTTGAGCATCTTTTCACGTGCTTATTGGCCATTTACCTATCTTCTTTGGAGAAATGTCTATTCAAATGCTTTGCCCATATTTTAAATTTGGTTACCTTTGTGTTGTTGAGTTGTAAGAATTCTTTATATATCTAGATACTTGACTCTTATTAGGTTGTTACATATATACTTGAAGAAAAAAATATATATATTATATATATACTTGAACTATATATATATATACTTTGAGGAAAAGATAACAGAGTTATTGGTCCTTGGGTTTTTATTTCTGCTGCACTGTTACAGTTGTTGTTTAAATACCCTCAGCCCTTCAGCACGCTGGCAAACACATGGAGGACTGCATCGTGGCCTCGTACACAGCACTCCTGCTCGGCTGTCTCTGCCAGGAGAGTCCAGTGAGTAACCTTCAGTGTCATTTTATGTGTCTTTAAAAGATTCCAGTGTGACAGCTTCATACCATTACATAATTAACTTATTTATTACTTGATTTTTCCCCTCATGTTAAGAACTTTAAAATATTTGTTGAACTTTTAGAGGTATATTCCAAAGTTAAGAGTACATTGGGTTTAATAAGGAAGTTCTTAGTTTATGGATGCACTGATTCCCACGCCTCTGGCTGAGGGAGAAGAGAGCATGATGTAAAACCTGCCCTCGGCTGGCTCGTGGTGGAAGTCTATCCTCGGGGGTGCCGTCCGGGGCTCGGATAGTCTCTCTGTCTTTGAGCTCTCGTCCTCTGCATGTTGAATGACCCTGTGCTAGCTCTCCTCATGGACCCTGCTGGCTCTAGCTATGGCCTCATGTAGTTGAATGAGGTCCAGCAGCAGCAGGTGGCCTCTTTCTGTGTGTGTGTGTTTTTTTTTAAAAGATTGGCACCTGAGTTAACAACTGTTGCCAATCTTTTTTTCCCCCCAAATCCCTCTAGTACATAGTTGTATATTTTCAGTTGTGGGTCCTCCTAGCTGTGGCATGTGGGATGCTGCCTCAGTGTGGCCTGATGAGTGGTGCTATGTCTGCGCCCAGGATCTGAACCAGTGAAACCCTGGGCCGCCGAAGGCAGAGCGTGTGAACTTAACCACTTGGCCGTGGTGCTGGCCCCTGTGTGTTTCTCTTTGAGAGGCATGTTTTTTCCCCAGGACCCCTCCACACCCACTGCCCCAAGTATGCTTGCCCTCATCTTGGCCACCTTTGGCTCACATGCTTTTGTTTGAACCCCTCGCTGGCCCGGAAAATGGGATTACAGTTTTAGATCTCTGTGATTGAATGACGAGAAAAGTCTGAGTCCTGATATTTGGGCTCAGTCAGCACAGAAGGGACGGTTCTGGCTACTGGGACAGTCTGCTTTAAAATGGGGGCCGCGTGGCTATTTTTTAAGGGAAGGGTCTCTTAGAAGTGCCAGATTTTAAAAAGATGAGGAGGGTTCTTTCCTAGGAGCGAGGGCATTTGGGAGGTCTCTTACATAGAGGGACGGTGAGCGTCTTCTGAGGCTGGAGGATTGGAAGAAGAGCCTAATGATGCCGTGCAGGGCTGCTTAGGAGAGCTCCTTGTGCTGGGGTCCGGCCCACCCACATTTCTGCATTTTTGCCACTGCGTTTTCTGTATTGCCTTTTTTTTCTGTATCCATTTGCCTCAAGTCCTGAGTATTTTTCTGACTCCTTCTTATCTGTCTCTTCCATATGTATATTTTAGTCAAGCCCTGATGTAAACGCACAGTAGCCTGCTCCATTCTGGCCCTTGCTGGCACCACTGCTTTCAGGATCAAGACCAAAGTGCTCATCCTGCCTCTCGGGGCCTGCAAGAGCTTGATCTCCTTTCCTGGAATGTCTTCAGCTCAGCCCTTTTCCTTATTGCCTTAAAATCCAGAGATTTCAAGGGCGAATGAGAAACATAGCAATCAAAGGGAAGGAGGAAGAACAGGTCTCAAAAAAACCAATGGGCATACTATTTAAATTTAAAGGTTTTTAGGTATTCTGATTTGTACATGTCCTAGTTTCAGTCATTTTCTTTCTTAAATTTGTGTTTACCACGTGTGATTTATTTTGGGCCATCTTTCCCATGTTAATAAATTCCTATTTGTCTTTATCTCTCTTGTCTCGAAAGAGATCATGAGATCCTTAAGTTGTGGACAATGTCATGAATCTGTGGAGTGCCAGATGTCTTTGTTGCCTTGGGGATCATTATGATTAACCCAAAAAAGCTCGCTGACTCCACAAAATGTAAAGGAAATGGGTTTGCCTGATGTGTAAGTGGAAGAGAGACAAGAAAGCAGGTGGTTATATGCAGTGGATGCTGCTTTGTGGTGAAGGGCCGCATGCTTGGGGAGCCCAGGAGACACTGGCATCGTTTTCCATTGCCCACTAGGCGTGTGGTGCATTGCAGTGGTCAGTCAGTGCTCTCCTGACTCTCCATTCCTGAAATCTTACACACTGCCACCACAGCTAACTTAAGAACACATCTGATCACAAAGCTCTTCTCTTACCAGTCTTTGTTGGCCCATCATCATTTAGGGGACAATGACCTTGTTTACTTCTGCAAGCCTCCAAACTTAAAACTACTCCAGTTTCTAAATCTAAATCCAGTTTCTAAATCTAAACCCCTTGGGAACTTTCTAAACTTCCAAAATGGGCCATGCTGTTTCACACCTTTTCTTTCTTTCTTTTTTTTGGTGAGGAAGATTGGTCCTGACCCTAACATGTTGCCAATCTTCCTTCTTTTTTTGCTTGAGGAAGATTGTCGCTGAGCTAACATCTCTGCCAGTCTTCTTCTATTTTGTATGTGGGATGCCACTACAACATGGCTTGGTGAGTGATATGTAGGTCCACCCCCGGGAGCCAGACCCATGAACCCTGGGCCACCAAAGTGGAGTGTGTGACCTTAACCACCATGCCACCAGGCCAGCCTCCACACCTTTTCTTTTTTTCCTGCTACCCTCTGTTTAAAAATAAGTGCTGTGACTGTCCCTCTCATGCCCCAGCCACTGTATGCTGCATTCTGTAGTGTGTCGATAGAAGAGGATTTAATTTGGGTTATTGGAGGGCTTTCACTCAAACACAGGCTCTCATCGTTTGTTCCGTATTCTAGAGGTGCACTGTTGCACTGAGCAGTCTTCGTCACTCCGTAGCCACTGCTCCTCCCGCCACTGTGCTGGCATGCCTCCTTCCTAGAAGTCAGTTAAAGACATTCTTCATCCAGCTTTCCTTTGACTCCGGAGTTACCATAGCCATTACCCCCACAACATGTTCTCCACATAGCGGTACCCGACAGGAAGAAGAACAGAGAGGGTACCCATAGCAGATTTCCTAGAGGAGGAATATGTAGTCTCGCCAACATATTTTCTTCTGTGCTTTTTTATTATGTGTGAACCTTCTTAGAAGGTAGAAGAGCTTTTCCTTTTATTCTTTATGAACCTTAAAAGCATTTTTAAAATATATTGAAACAGAACAGGTTTTAAGCAGGTCTTATTTTTCCTTGTAACAGACCGGCTGATATATAGTCTGCTTGCTGCTTGCTAACCCTGGAGGGAAGCTCTCAGTCTCCTCTCCTGGCAGCGCCCACATTCTCCTTCTCAGGGACAATACTGGATACCTTTGGGAAGACCTTGTTAGCTCCTAGCTTGCATAGGAGGATGAGGAGTTGTCTTTGATCCTTTTCTTTTTATTCCACGTATCAACTAAAAGCAATGAAAGTTTAAATCTACCCTCCTAACACACTCACAAACACAGACACACACACACATACACCAGTGTATTTTGTTACTTCAGGCATTTGTCTGCATTTCCCAAAGTAGGTATGCACACAAGCATTTGTAGCCCTTGCCAGCTTTACCTCTGTCCTTTCGTTCTGAGGATGGGATGGGCTCAGAATGGACACACACTAAGAGTTGAGGAGCGTGGAAAAGGAAATTGCCTGTTAACCAAGGCGTTCAAGGACCTTGTAGAAGTTTCAGACAGGATGTGTGCCAAAAGCAGCACCACGCTGCAAGCTTGTGTTTTCTGCCGCCTGACCAGTGTTTCTTTGATCTGTTTCCACAGATCAATGTGACCACTGTGCGGGAGTATCTGCCAGAAGGGGACTTTTCAATAATGACAGAGATGCTAAAAAAATTCCTGAGCTTCATGAACCTTACTGTAAGTAGCGTCTGTTGCACCTTCTGTAGCTTCTGTATAAGTAGGATACATAATGACAGGAGAATAAAAATCCTGTGGCCGTAGTGAGTAGAAGCAAAAGGGATTCTCTTTTCATAATTGTGTTCTGTTTCTTTAAGGTAGTTGTTAGTTATTAGGCCAAATATATTGATAGTGTATTGTCAGAGCCACAGTGTGATCTCAGTGTGTTTTGACTCACAGTGTTCAGTTTACTAACACTGAAGAATGTAAGCTTTACTGCTTTGTAAACGTGTTAAATATTAACTGTTCTTCCTCCCCTCGCCCTCAGTGTGCTGTCGGAACCACAGGCCAGAAGTCTATCTCGAGAGTGATTGAGTACCTGGAACATTGCTAGCTGCTGTACCTTTGCTCCAGGTGCTCGGTGTGCTGGAGCTGTCCTTAGACAAAGACGGCCGTGGGGATGTACCAAGAACATTCATCAGTATCATTCATGTTTGGATTTTGAGGCCACCTGATTTCTTCGTCATGCATTCTGCGTTTGCTAAAAGACAGTTACCACATCAATCTGCAGCTATCAGAAAGGAGGGGAAAGGTTCAGGCTGTCAGCGCCATGCAGTATTTACGTACACTTCCCTTGGCAGAGTTCCTTCTCTCCCCTGTTCTCTTGCTTCATTCTGGGCAAGTTTAAGGGGACGATTTGTGCTGCTGTTAGTGCAACTGCTGTGTATGTTGAGCCACTGTTGTCAGGCCAGCCAGGTGCAGAGGCAGCTTAGCTACTGAGGCGTCGAGTGTTCGGAGGACATTCTCGACCACAGCTTAGTTCCTTTTTCAGGCTCATTTGCTTTTGCTTTTTTGTTGAATGATTCCAATCGTAAATAAAGCTTTTAATAATTTTGTGAATTTTTTTTGTTGTTGTTCCCTAAACTACTGTCTATATTTAAAATTAGATGGAATCCAAAGACACAAGGGATTAATAGTATATTTTTTTATTCTTGATTTGGTTTGGGTTGTCAAACTATTTTTCACTTTTGAGACCATGCCCATATTCCTTTTCATACCATAATGAGTCATAGCTAAAGACACAAGAAAACAAATAACAGTTTGAGGGAATATTACGTAAGAGGAGGCGCCCTTAGAGGAGGGAGCGAGACAGACCGACCCAGGGTAGTTTAGTCTTCAGTTCTGAGGGAGGGCTCGCCAGGGATGTTTGCTAATGTTCCGTACAGCAAATCTAGGGAAGTTGAGACATCAATGTGGAATTCATGTTGCCAGAAAACGTGTATATTCTTCTATAGAGTGACAGGATCAAATGCATAAACGCAAAGCCTTAAATTGCTGGTTTAGAGAAGATCCTTTTTTTCATTCAGATTCTTAGTTCATAGAAGAGTGTGTTGTTTGGAAAACAGTCACGGAACACACAAAACACACTTACATATTTAATTTTACAACATTGCAAATTTTCCTTGTCTTAATTAGTGTTCAGACCACTGGTTATACATTTCTTTCTTTTTATTGATTGGGCCTGAATACATTACAGGCTTTCCAGAGATCTGTTTCATGAATACTTTTAAATACCTTTCAGGTAGTTATATCATGTTTCTTCATTGGATTTGTAAAACTTGAAGCCATAAAAATATTAGTTTGGTGTGTATTGGGGAAAATAGCTAAAAGTCTAATTTTTACCCCTTAAGACTTTGTTATTTCCTTGTATAAAGTGACAAATCGGGGCTCTTGTATCAGTGCCAGCTGTAATGTTTTTTAATGCAGTGGCTGCCTTCTATTGTCTTCCTATTTTTGATAATGCAGATTGTTGGGAAATCTATAAGGAAGTAACTGATTCCAGGCAAATTGTCTTCTTCCTCCTCCTGCCCACCTGACCCCACCTGTCACCTGTGAGAGCATAGTGTGCCAGTGTAACCTGGACAGATTGAGGTGGTATTGCCCTGAGTGTAATAAGCCAGCGTAGCAAACTTTTAAAAGCAGATCGTTAAATGATATTCATAAGATTGAACTAGTTAGATATATTTTGTTTGTTTAATTATTTTAAAATACGTTGATATTTATTAATCATTGGATTTAGGAAAAGGAACAGATTCTTGGTAAAACTGACTTGTGGCAGATGGTAAGGAATATTATAAAAAAAATTTGGATGAGAACAATCAGGGCGAACTACATTTTTCTGTTACACTGGTAATCATTTGAGAATTGATTTACCTCAGTGTTTAACAGTTTTTGTTTTGTTTTGTCTTTTAAATAACTAATTGTCAAGCACTGATAGATGCAGACTTTGGTGGGGGTGGGGGAGAAAGCACCTCACCAGTTGCAGTGCGTTTGTGTGTTTTTAACCCTCAGAACTCTGCATTTTAGGGTACTTGAGGCTGACTTGCAAATTAACTAAAGTTTTAAAGTAACCTTTTTTTTCCATTGTAAATATTTCTGTAAATACTACCAATTGGAAATTAGAACAGTAGAGTACTTTTCTGAATCCAATCCTATTTTTATTTTATACAGTATTTCTCAGCTGTGATCTTTGGAGCAAAAGCCAACGGCAGGAAAAAAATAGTTTGTACCAGTTTCATGAAGTATGTCTTTGGGTTTTTGTAAATAATTTTAACTCAAATAAAATTGCTACTTTCAATACACATGTTGTCTTTAACATAAATCTATTGAACTCTTTTGGAGGAAGAAGTCTCATAAATTTGGTATAGCCGACTAATGGGAAACACAGTGTCACTTCAGTGAATGTCACACTTTCAACATACACGCAAAATTTTTACTGATTCTTCTTAAACATCATGGTGCTTCTCCATGTTTTTAATAGTACTCGTCTGACTACAGCATCAGCTCCCAGCAGCTCAGGCTCATCAGGGACGGTGGCTCTCTGGTTGTGTCGTTGTGCCCTTGCTGTGTTCATTAGGTTACTGTAGTCTTTTTGCCCCTCTGAATATGACCCAAGACTTCCTTGCTCTTGAGTTTTTATAGCTGCATTTTAGTTCAGTTTTCTTCTTGGTTGTCATCCTTTAAGTTGCCTGCGTTTACTACGCTTGCATTCCTCACCCTCTCCTCACTCTTTCTAATCACAAAACCAGATTGAAGGATCTCTCCTGGGAATTCCTGTCCACTGTCCCCCTTACACACACAGACCGTGTGCAGACCTGCAGGCTGTGGATGTGGAAGGACCTAAATCACATGTAGAACGTTTGAATCTTAGTGCTGATGTTTATTTTATTGACTTTGAGCAAATTCCTGAACTAAGTTTTATCCTGTTTACTCACCTAGAAAATGGGGGTAGTACTTAGCTCAGGGTCGCGCAGATTAAATAAGAGACTGCGCGTGAAGCATTGGCACAGTGTTCCGAGCTTAGCTCTTGGCAAGTGGTAGCCTTTGCCAAACAATTCTGTTTTCACTCTGCCGGGAAATTAAAATGTTCTACACAACGGAATACTCTCCTGTTGACTGTTTTGGACGCCTGGGATAACGCCTTTTCAGATCAGTGAGGTCACTGGGTTTGAGTTACTTTAATAGCAGATCTCTAAAATGGTTTTTTCCAAAATCGGTATTGCTAATATCTTGGCAGTGAATAATAAGGCAGAGGAAATAGAACAGACTTCAGTGATCATTAACACACATCCTTCAGGGGTTTTCTTCGTTATAAGGAAGGACTGGAAGAGACTGGCACAATTCACTTCAGATCAAGGTCTCATCATATTGGATGCATACATTAATAACCATGTAGAAAGTCTTTAAACTGAACAAAGAATTTGAATACTGAGTTTTGGGTCAAACCCCTATTTCTGTAGCTTCTGTGTTTGCAATTTGAATGCACCAAAGGCCATATACCGACTTAAGGAGCAAAAGTAGAAAACCATGTCTGTATACTACCTAGTTTTTAGTTATCTAAAAGGATCTGTCTGCTATCCAGAGTTGTATCGTAGGGGGAATGGGTAAATGTTGCAAGGTTCATAAATCTTAACATAAAGTAAAGATGCATGTTATAATGCCTAGAGCATCTGGTAAAAAATGATGCTAGAGCTGCTTACAAGAATCAAAATGGAACACTGAAAAATATGATTAACCAAAAGAAGGTGGGGAAAGAGTAACAGTAACAAAAAGCCAATGCAGAAAATAGAAAACAAATAGCAAGAACAGATGTAAGTAAAAAGCAAAAAGTCCTTCCTCCTAAGAAAGGAGCAAGCCAAGGATGTCTAACAATACTAATAATTATATTAAATGTAAGTGTACCAAATAGTCCAATTAAAAATGCAGAGATTGTCATACTAGAAAATGAACAGACGTACTACATACAAATAGTTTGAAGGAAATCAATGGGAGAAGATGTAGCATGCAAGGATTAATCATAAGAAAGTTGGAGTGACTAATATCAGACAAAATAGACTTTTGGAGGCTAGAGAAGATTAGCCCTGAACTAACATCCACCGCTAATTCTTTTTGCTGAGGAAGCCTGGCCCTGAGCTAGCGTCTGTGCCCATCTTCCTCTATTTTATATGTGGGACGCCTGCCACAGCATGGCGTGCCAACTGGTGTGTAGGTCTGCACCTGGGATTGGAACCAGCGAACCCCAGGCTGCTGAAGTGGAGTGTGTGAACTTAACCGCTGCGCCATCTGACTGGCTCCCAAAATACACTTTCAAGACAAAATATTAACAGGTCTACAAAGAAGTATTTCATAATGATCAAAGGAGGGGAAAAATATATCAGACATAATTGTTTCTATACACCTAGTAGAACTTTTAAATAGAGCAAAAACTGAAAGGGAGAAGTACACAAGGTCATAATCATAGTTTGATATTTTAATGCACCTCAGGAATTGATAGGATCTATTTTTTAAAATCATTAAGAGAAGATCTGAATGGCAGTATCGACTACCTTGACCTAACTGACATTCATGGGACACTAGGCTCAACAATTTTGGAAATGCACATGAACCTGACCAAGGTAGACCACATGGGTCATAAAGCAAGTCTCAGTGAATTTCAGATGATTGAAGCCTTGACCACAGGAAATTATATCAGAAGACAATATAGTACAATATCTGGAAAATAATACTAGGGAATTAAATACACTTCTAAATAACCTATGGGCCAAACAAAAATATCACAAGAGAAATTAGAAAATATGTAAACTGAATGACAATGAAAATACAAAGTAGAGGAAGATGGGCACGGACGTTAGCTCAGGGCCAGTCTTCCTCAGCAAAAAGAGGAGGATTGGCAGCAGATGCTGGCTCAGGGCTAATCTTCTTCATAAAAACAAAAAAAGGATAAATATTATAATATGAAAAACTTAAGCCAATAGGTTTTACAACTTAGGTGAAATGAATAAATTCCTTAGAAAAACAAAACTTACCAAGACTGGCTCAAGAGATAGGAAATCTGGTAGGCCCTATATCTATAAAAAGCAATTTAATTTATATTTTAAAATTTTCCTACAAATAAGTGTCCCAAAACATCATTGGTGCATTATAAAGCATTTAAGGAAGAATTAATACCAATCTTAAATAGACTTATTGAGAAAGCAGAGAAGGGAATATTTCTCAAATCATTGTGAGGCTAACCCAATGCCAAAGGCAGACAAAGGAAAAACAAACCGAAACAAGAAAGCAACTACAGACTAACAATTCAGGAAGATAGTTGCACAATCTTTAACAAAATATTAGAAAATAAATCCATTAATATCTAAAAATAATACATCACAACGAAGTGGGGTTTATCAACAGAGTACAAAATAAAGCACTAAAATCCTATGATCATCTCTTTAGATAGAGAAAAATCAGACAAAATGCAACATCCATTCATAATTTAAAACCCAAACTCTCAGCAAACTCAAAATAGATGGGAACCACCTTAATCAGATAGAGCATATGTGAAAAGTGCAATAATATAATGTATAATTATATTTAGACTACTTCAGATCAAGAACAAGGCACAGACGTCCAATCTCAACACTTCTACTCTTTTTTTTTTTTTTTTCTAGAAATAAACCTTTACATATATTGTAAGCTGATGCTTGGCAGAGGCACCAAAGCACTTTAAGTAGAAAGGATTTTTTTAACAAATGGTTCTGAAACACCTGGATATCCACTGAAAAACAAATCTTGACCCTACCTCATGCCATAGAAAAAAATTAATTTCAGATGTGTCATAGATCTAAATGTAAAAGCTAAAACTATAAAGCTTTTAGAAGAAAGCATGGAAGAACATCTTCATGATTTGAGGATTGACAAAAATTTTTTAGAATACTGAAATCCATAACCATTCATGAAAATATTGATTAATTAGACTTTATCTAAATCAAAAACTTCTGTTCATCAAAAGACATCATTAAGAAAATGGAAAAGCAAGTCTCAGCCTGGGAACAAATATTCACAAATCATATGCTTGACAAAAGACCTGTATCCAGAATATATAAAGAACTACAACTCAAAAAGCAAACAATCCCATTTTAAAATGGACAAAAATCATAGAACAGGCAAAACTAAAGTGAAAACATTCCCAACAATTAATTTAGAAGACAATAACGAAAGTGAAATGAAAACTTCTATACGTTTAGAAATTTTAAAACACCACCTCCAGATAACTCACGGGTTAAAGAAATTATAATGGAAGTTAAAAAAAATTAGAACTAAATGATAACAAAAATAAAATGTATCAAAATTCATGGAATATAGCACAACGGTACCTAAGGAGAAAATGTTTCACCTTAAATGTTTATATTGGAAAAACAGAATGGCTGAAAATTCTCCATTTGAAAGACAGAACAAGAGCAACAGAACAAACCTTAGATAAACAGGAAGAAGGTAATAGAAAAAAAAAAATTGGCCCAAATCAATTCTTTGAAAAGGGTAACCTAACTTGAGGGACACTGACCAAGAAGGAGGAAATGAAGTTCAAATTTTAAAATTACGTATAAAAATACGTAAGTACAGAGACAGAAATTTAAAAGACATTAACTGAATACTCTGAATAAATAGATGCTCATGAATTTGATAACTTAAATGAAATGAACAAATTACTAGAAAAATAAAGTGAACAAAAACTGACACAAGAAGAAATGGAAAGCAGAAGAGTTTTATAACTTCTAAAAAAGTCTAATCAGCATTAAAAAAATTTCCATACCACTTACAACCCAAAGTTCATGGTTTTGAAAGATATTTCCACTAAATTTTCAAGAAATAAATGATTCTAATCTTATATAAATTCTCCTGGAGTATTGTAAAAGATGAGACTCCTCTAAACATTCAATGAAGTCTATGTAACATTGATAACAAAATAAGACAAAGACAACAAGGAAAAGGAAAATGGTAGGGTTACCCCACTCATAACCATGGACACTAAAGTCCTTTAAAATATGTTAGCAAATTGAATCCAGCAACTTATAAAAAGAGAATACAACATGTCCAAGTTGGAATTATCATGGGAGTGCAATGGTAAATTAACATCAGAAAAACCAGCAACTGTAACTCTCCACGTTAACAGAGTAAAGCAAGAAACCGTGGGATCTTCTCAGAGGATGTACAAACAGCACTTAGGTAAATTCAAATAACATTCAAAGATAAATATTCAAAATGAAATAAATTGAAAGACTAGCTGAAAGAAATATTTTATTTGAAGATTTGATATTAACAAAACAAATTCAAAGGTATTCAAAGAAAAGTCTTTTAGCAAAGTAGGAATAGAAAAGAACGTGACTGAAACAATGGAAGGTATCTAGTAAAAACCTACAGAAATTTATCTCAATAGTAAAATCCTAGAAGCATTTGCGTTAAAGTTAGAAACAAAACAAGGTTTTCCAATGTTAGTACATCTTTTCAACATTATATTAGAGGTCCTAGCTAGTGTGATAAGACAAGACAAATAACTACAGACATAAAAGTTTGGAAGCAATAAACAAAGCCTGAAATTATTTGCAGATGTCATGATTGTCTACATACAAAATCCAAAGAGATCCATAGAGGATTTGTTAGAAAGAAAAAGATAGTTTAGCAATACGGAGATATAAGTTCAGAAAACAAACAGCCAGCAGAGGAGTTCAGATCCACTGTCCTGCTGAAGACATTAAAATGCTGGAAAAAATATTTTAAAAAAATCTTTTTAAAAGGCACAAAAGAGCTAACAGGATAATGAGATATTACTTGCCCTAACTGAGAGAAGGTTCTCGAAAAGGCAGACCCAGCACTCAACAATCAGTTTTGCCCTGAGGAATTTGCCAGTCCTGAAGAAGTAACAGCAAAACATTAAGGCAAAAACTATCACGAATAATAAATATTATATTGTCATTTCCTAATGATAAAATGGTCCATTTGCTAAAAGACTTAAAAAATTGTTTTCACTTAAATAATATGACCTCAAAAGGCATAAAGCAATGATTTCTAGAATTCTAATGATAAATAAATTGATAAGCTGGACTTTCTCAAAACTAAGAACCTGTTTTTAGAAGAACACTGCTCAGAGAATGAACATACAAACCACAGACTGGGAGAAGATATTTGCAAATCTCCTATCAGATAAAGGACTTGTATCCAGAATGTATAAAGAACTCTCAAAACTAAATAATAAGAAAACAACTCAAGAGGAAATGGGTGAAAGATTTCACCACTTTGCCAAAGTAAACTAAATGCAACACACATCTCAGTGACTGTCTGGATTTTCAGGGGATGGGAACGGCAGGAGGCAGAGACCCCCAGGGGCATGAGAAAACTTTTGGGGGTGATATATACGCTCATTGCTCATTATTTTGATTGTGGTAATGCTTTCATGGCTAATACTTATGTCAAAATTGTATCAAATTATACAATTTATATATATGTACTTTATTGTATGTCAATTATACCTCAATAAATCTATAAAAAATTATAAACCTTCCTATAAAGAAAACACTAGCCCATTTACCTTTACTGGTGACTTTTCCAACATTTAATGAAAAAAAATAACATTCTTACACAAACTCTTTAAGGGAACAGAAAAAAAGGAAACACTTCCCAACTAACCCATTTTACGGGACCATTTTGTCCATAATATCAAAACTTGACGAGGACATTATAAGAAAGAAAAATTATAACCCAAGCTTTCGTGATTTAGAAGTGAAAAAGTAAACAAAATATTAGTGAGTCAACTTTAGCAGTATATAAAAATGTGAATACCTCACAACCAAGTTGAATTTGTATTAGGACAAAAACAAAGCAGGGCGTATGTACAGATGTTTCTTGAACATCCCTGTTCTCAATTTGTGGCCCTCTTCTCTATCCTTCCTCACTGCTTAGTGGTCTTATCCAAACTCACGGCTTTGAATATCATCTATGTGTTAATGACTCCCAAATTGATACCTTCAATCCTAACCTTTTCCTGAACCTATATATCCAGCTGCCCCGCTCACCCTTTCCCCTGGGACGTTTAATAGGCGATGCCCACCTAGTACGTCTACAGTGAACTCTGGGTCCCTCCAACCTGTCCTTACCCCCTCAGGCTCTCGTATCTCATTGCCTTTCAGTGATTTCCTACGCTCCACACTTGGAATGACTGTGACCCGGTCCACTTGCCTTTACATTGAATTCATCCATCATCCTCTCGTCTCCATCTTCAAACATGCCCAGAATCCAACTACTTCTCACCATCTTTCCTCACTGCCAGGTACCATATTTTTATGATTTATGTTTATCATCTCTCTCCCCCACAAGCATGCAAGGTCCCTGAAGGCAAGGCCTTGTCTCTCATTACTACCAAATTCCAGTGCTCAGGACAGTGGCTGCTACAGAGCAGGAACCCAATCAATATTTTTACAATGAATGACCTACAGTAATTTTCACACATCACAAAAACTTAAAAGATTGCTATCAGTTTTGTAAGGATGTCGGTCCACAGGTACACATCCATGTACTGTGAGTGTGAGTATAAAATGTTACAGCCCTTTTAGAGGTCAATTTAACGGCGTCTATTGAAACTTTAAAGATGTGTATCTTGAGCCCAGAAATTTCACTTCTGGCAAGCCACTGGAGAAAACACTTGCCTTGTGCAAAAAGAGTGAATATGAATATGTTCTGCAGCATCAGAATAGTGGAAGATTGGACTACCTGGATGTGCTCGGGCAGGAGACCTGCTGAAATGTCAGACATTGTTCTTGTACTGACAAGAGCTCCAAGTCACATTGTTAAGGTGGAAATTTACGTTGCATAATAATATGTACAGTGTATCCTAATCAGCTAAAGTATATATTTACATAATATCTACATATGCTTGTGAGTGCATAGATAGCAAAATTCCGAAAGGCTACATACAAACTGATGACAATGATTATTTCTGGGGGAAGATGAGATGAGGGGAGATGTCAAGGCAAACTTGATTTAATCTGTATTGATTTGGTTGTTTTGTTTGGTGAGGAAGATTGTTGCTGAGCTACCACCTGTGCCAGTCTTCCTCTACTTTGTATGTGGGATGCCACCACTGCATGGCTTGATAAGCGGTGTGTAGGTCCCCGCCCGGGATCTGCACCTGCGAACCCTGGGCTGCCGAAGCGGAATGTGTGAACTTAACCACTATGCCACCAGGCTGGCCCCTAGTTTGGGTTTACAAATAGAACATATTTATTCATTCCATAAATTTAAAAGGACAGAAAATCAAATGAAGACACAGTTGGTATTACTGGCATTGCTACTCCGTAGCTGTCTGCAGAGGGTGCTACATATCGAGCTGCACAAATAATGATCTGGTTACATTCAACAGTGTCCCAGCAAACCACGCTTAACTTAGTTAATAAAGTCCTAATAGCTCAGTGGAAACGACCTTTGTGGGAGCAGATTATCCTTATATATTGTCAGTGGCAGGTGGAGAATATAATTAACATGCTATCTGTAACTAGGAGCTCTTGAGAGGTTAACAGGCAGTGCATATTTCAACAAGCATCATTTGAATAGATTAATGCAAACTTGGGAATGGTTCTCAGCTCCTTTTACTGAATGTCTTGAGCCGCTAAAACCACCCTGGGAAAGAGCGAATACCACTGAAAACAGGATCGATTTCCAAACCGTTGAAGGCGTTCAAAGTGTTTTAAAACTTCAGGAGCTGGGAGGTGACTCAAAATGACTCCGTGCAAAGATGTGACGAGAACGTGACCATCCTCTGCTGACAAACAGTCAAGACTTTGGGAGGAAAAGCAGGAGGGTGAGCAGCCTGAGCCCCTCAGGTGGTGAAGAGCCCAGCTGAGGTTGTCACCCTTTTCAAACTGTCCCTTTAGCTTTCAAGTATTACCAAGTGATGGCTGAATGAAAGCATATCCTTCTCTTACAATACGAAACATCAGAATTTTCACTGGGGCGTTGCTTCTCACAACCGCTATGAGGAGTTTCTGCCATGCAGGACTTGAGTCGAGCTCTGAGATGGGCACGAACTGGAATGAAGTTATTACCTTCCAGTAAAATTGAACTTTTTACCCCCATAGTTACAAAACTGTAAAAGTACAAAAAATTGACGGTGATTTTTTGGAAGACATTTGCCATACGAGTGGCACAAATCCTAAGGTAAGTGGCCTTAGGATTGTATTTGGAGAGTGCTTCTGTCACTGTGGCAGTTGAGTCGGAAGGGCACTGTCATTTCAAGGGTCTAGCGTGGTGTAAGAGCTCTCCCCTCTTCTCTCATATGCTCTATGCACCGTCCTGAAGGGTGAGTGGAATCTGTATTTCACAGAGAAATAAACTGACGTCCTGGGGGTTAGGTTGGCTGCTGAGGTCCCACAAGGGGCAGAATCAGGATTCAAACCTGGGTCTGCCTGATTTCAAAGGCAGGCAGGCAGGGTCCCAGCACCCCATGCTGTCCTCCCTGGGGTGACCTCTTATCGTATCCCCAGCGTCTGTAAGTGTCCTCGCATCTTTCTGTTTTGTAGGTTTTCCTGTCCAGGCCGAGTTTGCTGGGGCAGGAAGCAGGATTTACTCATGTCTGAATGCTCAGGGTCCTGAGGAAACTAGCCTAAAATACCATTTTATTTTTATCTCTACCAATTTCTAAAATAAATTCCGATTTCTTATAGCAAGAAAGAAACCATCAAAAGTTCTAAGGAAGACAGTAATTAGAAGCAGGAGGACCCCAGGAGGGAGAGAGGCAAGACAAAATGAAGCTGAGAGGCGTCCTTATGGGTTTGAATGTTTTGAGAAGCAATTTCCAAGTCAGTTGGCAATTTAGGATGAATTAGGGATAGGTACTGAGAAAAATCAGCAAATTATTAACTTAGTGGTAACAGAAAGTTGCACTAGAAATGGCATCATGGTACAGTATATACATAGTTGTAATAACGAATATTTAATACTAAATAGTGATTTCACCAAGACTTGTGATACAGCTCTGTTGGGAAGCTAAGTATGTGGGGTGGGGAGGAGATAGCAGAGGGAAATCTTAGCCTTCCAGGGTAGCCAGGCAATGGAAAAATCCAGAAATAGCAGTATAAGCATATTGTTCAGAAATATAGAGGTAACAGGCAGAAGAAACACTGAAGGAGCTAGAAGTGGGGGCTTCTGGGCAATGGTGAGCGGGGTGCTTCAGAGAAGAGGCAAGGGAGCCGCTGCTTTTCATGGTGAGCTTTCCCATTGTAAAACTTTTGACTTTTTAAGGTGCATGTAACTTTGAAAGAGATAAAATAAATTATAAAAGTAAAGTGAGTGGCAGCTGGGACCTGTTTCAGAGTGGAAACCACATCCTGAGTTGAACCTTTAGACCATGGGACAGTCTCTGAAGTACTCAAGCGTGAATTCTTGCATGACTGGCCACCTGAAGCATCAAGTAATTTTGGGTGACTAAACTGAAATAATAAAAGATAAACTTTCAGGGTTTCAGTGCTATAGTCGTCAGGACTCTAGCTGTAGAACATAGTGTGGAAAATAAAACAATAAGAATCAGACATTACTTGAGCACGCGTTGCTACTCCAAATTTTTCTGTTTTCTGTTGCTGTCATCAGAGGGGAAAACGAAGCGTATTTTCATAAACAGAGCTCACCTGGACTGAGCAGTCAGTATATATATATATATATAATATATATATATATATTAAAATATATGTATATATATATATATCCCGGACCCTACAGAAACCACTTCCGCCTTTAACCTTTAGATCAACGAACAGTTTCTGAAATGGCAAGCATTCAATCTACCGTGTCCAGCCAGAAATAGTTTAAGTGGACTAATATTAAATACAACGTTTATTTTAGGGTTTTAGGAGTAAGTGACATAGCAAAATCACACACAACAGAAACCAAAATGGAGTAGAGTAAACCATCTTTTTTAAGCACCTGTTTTTCTTCCCAACTATTAACCTCATCCTGCCTCTCCAAGCTAGGATGCCATTCTGAGGGATGTTTTAATATAAACTGCTAACTTTTGCTGAGCCCCAAGATAGGCCTGGCAGAGCCTTCAACTTTTAGATACTTCCAGAAGAGCTGAAGTTTCAGTTCTGGGGGGTGCAGGTCCACGCTGGAAGAGTTCATAAGGCGTGAACAAACCAACTCAAATAATTGTCAAGGCAGTGTGAAGTTTAAAAAAAAAGATTTACTTTAGGACTTGCCTGGAAGTTGAGTTATTTATGATAGAGCATGTGGATATCTTCGACACATCAAGTCAATATGACAGCGTTTTAATCAAATCTTCTACTTGGTAAAAACGACTTGACAGTGATGTACAAATGGGGCGAGCCACAGGTGTGTACGGCCCTGGGTGGCAGAAAAATGAACAACTCCTTTGCAGGGGGCAATGCCAGTGGGCACGGCCCTAGGAACCAGGGCCTGGTTCCATGATGGTTGATAAAGTAGACATGGCCAGCTCTCTGCAGGGCTGGGCTGCTCCAGTAGTTGGGACCAGTAGAGGCCAACATCTCCTGAGCACCTGCCAGGTGCTGTGTACCGTGCTAGGGGCTTTGTGCGCACAATCTCTGTGCATCCTTGTGCATCACCATCAAGTGTCCCACTGATAGACGTGGGAGCTGTGGCCTAGAGAAGGCCAGGACCACAGGGAGCAGACAAGCGCTAAGGCAGTGCTGTGACCCACTTCTCCAAGCCTGTCCTGTGACAGCCATGCTCCCTGCATCTGTTGCCTCTGAAGGCCACAGGGATTTCCTGTCTGAGCTGCGTGGGTGTTTCCTGAAATAGTCTTCTGGGTCGGAAGGGTGATTGATGTATGTTATCTGTGCCGTCTTTGACATTTAGTTGTTTGGCTCCACCTACATTTGTACTGATGCTTTGGTTTCAGGAAGATCTAGCCCGAGCAACAAATCCTCACTCACGCTGTAGTGGGGGACAGGGAGAAGAGAAGGGACTGACTTAACTGTCCAACCTGGGGTTTACTCAAGATGAAGTTTTCCTTCCTTTCTTAAAACAAAGAAAATAAAACATTTTAAGACCAGCCTTAGTCTCCTAAGCGTAGAATGGACAACATCTCTGCGTGGCTTCTTAGAAACACAGAGGACCCCTGATGCTGGTGCAAAGCTCCCGGCCCTGGTTTAGCATCATTTATGTTGGTTTTAGGAACTATGGCAGCCATCATCTGAAAGTTTTTAGGAGAGCACAATGGAAAAGAAGATGATGTGTTGAAGTAATTCCTAATGAGCTGGCATTGCTAAGAAGAGGGCAGCCCTAGCTGAGCCGCCCCAGATGACACCATGAGGAGGAGAAACTGTCCACTGCGCCCTACTCCAATGCCCGACTCACAGACGCATGACTGACAAGGTGACTGTTGTCCTAAGTGACTAAGTTTTGGTGTACATTGTTACATGGCTATAGCTGACTGAGACAGACGTTTATTAGAAAGAGCCTAAGCTGGAAAGATTCATAGATTCACGGGCCAAGGTTGAATCCAAGCCAGCTAACCTCATGAGACAGAAAAGGTCCACAGAGAAGAAGGTGACACAGGGAGGAAGGTACAGAGGGAAACAGAGTCCCCACGAAGGGGAAGATCAAGCTAGTTCTGTGCTGAGAGGTAAATCCGACGGCCTGATCCTTAGAGGAGAACTTTGCACAACGCCTGCAACGTGGCAGAAAGTCAAAAAGTACCTGTTGAATAAACAAACGAATTTGGGAGGCAGTCAGCCTTCCTGTTCTACTTATCTCCATTCCATCAGCAAAACACATTCCTCCCAACTGTGTCAGCGGGTTTCCTGTTCCTCTTGTGAGCCATTTTGTGCTTCCTAATAAGACTCAGTTTCTCTGCTGTGTTTGTTCACTGGGATTCAAGTGGCTTTCCTCAGGCAAAATGTCAAGGGTTCCAGAATTCTTATACAGGGCACGCTGGAGAGGAGAAATCTGGCCAAAAGGAGATGCTGGAGGTCTCTCTTGTTTTCAGAGTATAACCTATATAGAATAGAACACACAAATCTTAATTGTACTATGTGATAAAAACTCGCATATGTCTACACCAGACGGAGATCTAGAACACTTCCATCCTCCCAGAAGGTTCCCGTGTACAACTTCCTAGGCACCACGAGGTAACCAATATCCTGACTTCTCCCATTATAGATTAACGAACCCCATCCTTGGACTTCAGCTATATGGAATTATACAGCATGTGTGTGTCTGACTTCTTTTGCTCAACGTAATGTCTGAGATTCATACACATTGTTGCATGTGTAATTTCTTCCGTATTGTATGAATATGCCACAATTTATTGACCTCGTTGACAAACACGTAGGTTTTTTCCGGTTTGCGGCTATTATCAATAAAGCTATGACGCACATTCTTGTACACATGTTTTGTGGACACACGCCTTCATTTCTCTTGGGTAAATATCCAGGATTGAAACTGCTGGATCACAGGGTTGGGCCTATGTCTAACCTTAGTGGATAATGTCTAACAGTTTTTCGAAGTGGGTAAACCGATTTACTTTCTCTCTGGCAATTAAGGACACTTCCGGGTGCTCCATATCCTTGTCAGCACGTAATCTTGTCAGTCTTTCACAGTTTAGCTGCCCTGTCTCATAGGCAGTGGCATCCACTGAGGTTTTAATTTGCATTTCCCCTACAAGTGATGAGGTGGAGCTCTTTCCATGTGCTTATTGGCCATTTAGACATCCTCTTTATGAAGTGCCTGTTCAAGTCTTTTGCCCCTTTCTTAATTGTTTGTCCTTTTCTTATCGATATGTAGGTCTTCTTTGTACAGACATATGTGCTATGAATCTATTCTCCCAGTCACTGACTTGCGTATTAATGATGTCTTTTGTTTAATGTAAGTACTTAATTTTAATGAACCAAGACTTACCTCTTTTATTTTTTTTTGTGAGGAAGATTGGCCAGGAGCTAGCCTCTGTTGCCTACCTTCCTCTTTTTGCTTGAGGAAGATTGCCCTGAGCTAACATATCTGCCAAATCCTCCTCCATTTTGTATGTGGGATGCCACCACAGCATGGCTTGACGAGCAGGTGTAGGTCTGCACCTGGGATCTGAACCTGCAAACTGCAGGCCGCTGAAGCAGAGCACGCAAACCTAACCACTACACCACCAGGCTGATCCCAGGACTTATAATTTCATTTTTAGTTTTTTTAAAGATTTGTTCTGAGCTAACATCTGTTGCCAATCTTCCTTTTTTTTCCTTCTCCCCAAACCCCCCAGTACATAGTTGTGGGTCCTTCTAGTTGTGGCATGTGGGCTGCTGCCTCAGCATGGCTTGATGAGTGGTGCCATGTCCACACCCAGGATCTGAACTGGTGGAACCCTGGGCTGCTGAAGTGGAGCTCGCGAACTTAACCACTCGGCCCTGGGCTGGCCTCTGGGACTTATCTTTTTAAAAATACAATGTATACATAAGTTATAATGAAAATAAAATAAATACCTGCAAACCTACCCCAAACTTTAGATCTAGAACATGACCCCTACTTGGGAGTGGCATGCCCCTCCTTAAGCCAGCTACTCCCACCTTGCTATTCCCTCAGAGATAACTCCTGCCTTGACTTTTATCATTCTCATGCTTTCAAAAATAGTGTTACCTAATATGAATATATCTCTGAATACATTGCTCAGTTTTGCTTGTTTTTGAGATTTATGAAAATAGTGTCTTATAAGTGTGCTGTCCTCTGAGGCATTGTTTTTTTTTCATTTACTTCGTGTTTCAAAGGTTCATCTTGATTGCTGCATGTGGTTGTGGCTCATCCACATTCACAGCTGCATAATATTCCATAGTATGAATTCTTCACAATTTACTTATGCATTAGCACAGCCAGGGCAATAGAGGTTGTTCTCAGATTTCTTTAAAAACTTTCAAAGAATGCTGTTACGACCCATCTTGCAAATATCTCCTTATGCGCCTGTGGAAGAGTTTCTCTAGGATGTACACCTAGGAGTGGAATATCCCGCTCATGGGAAATGTACACATTCAGCTTTACAAAATACTGCCAAATTGTTTTTCAAAGTGGTTGTACCAATTTATACTCTCACCTGCAGTTAAAGGTGCCCCCATCACCCCATGTTCCCCTCTGACATTTTGAACTATCAGGTTTTAAGATTTTCTCTAATTGGTGGGTATAAAATGGCATCTCATTGTCATCTAAACTTCCATTTCCCTCCTTACTGATGAGCTGGAGCCTATTTATGGACTACTGGTCTTTTGCCCATTTTTCTTTTTTCTTTTTTTTTGAGGAAGATTAGCCCTGAGCTATCCTCTGCCACCAATCCTTCTCTTTTTGCTGAGGAAGACTGGCCCTGAGCTAACATCCGTGCCCATCTTCCTCTACTTTATATGTGGGACGCCTGCCACAGCGTGGTTTGACAAGTGGTGCATAGGTCTGCACCTGGGATCCGAACCAATGAACCCTGGGCCGCCAAAGTGGAATGTGCGCACTTAACTGCTGTGCCACCAGGCCGGCCCCTGCCCATTATTCTATTGGGTTGTTTACTTTTTCCTTATTGACTGTTATAGTTATTTCTTTGCTCTCAATACTATTCCTTTTTTAGTTCTGTATGTTGTGAATATCTTCTCCCAGTGTGTGGCCTGACTTTTCCTTTTCTTTACAGTGTCCTCTAACAAACAGAAATTCTTAATTTTCATGTAGCTGCATTTATTAATCTTTTACAATTAGAACTTTAATATTGTTTAGTAAGTCCTTCTCTATCCAAGTCGATAAGACATTCTCCCGCATTATCTTCTAAAAGTATCAAACTTTGCTTTCCACACTTGAGTGTTTGATCTGTTTGGAATTGATTTCATTGTTGCAAATTTCATTTTTTCCATGTGAATAACCAATTGTGCCAGCACAATTTCTGTCCCTTCCCTGTTGGTCTTTCTGGTAGTTTGCAAAACAGCTCCCCAAAGATGTCCACTTCCTAGTCGCTGGAACCCGTGAATATGTTACCTTATATGGCAACAGAGAACCTGCAGGTATGGTCAGGTTAAGGATGGTGGGGAGATTATTTTGGATTACCTGGGTGAGCCCCATGTAATCAGAAAGGTCCCCATGACAGGCAAGAGTAGACTCAGAGTCAGAGAGATGTACGGACAGAAGCAGAGACTGGAGTGACGCACTGTGACAATCCAGGACAGGGTCATGAGCCAAGGCACGGAGGCAGCCTCTGGAAGCCGGAAAAGGCAGAAAATGCGTTCTTCCCAGGACCCTCCAAATGGAGCACAGCCCTGTGGACATGTTGCAGAGTTCTGACCTCCTGAACTGTGTGATGAAAAATTTCTGTTGCCTTAAGCCACTCAGTCTGTGGTGATTTCTTGCAGTAGCAACAGAAAACTAACACAGTCTTCAACACCACTGCTGTCACACACCACGGTTTCACAGTCTTCTGAGGCTGCTTCTGGGCAATCTATCCTGTCCCATTTGTCTATTATCTATCCTTTTGTAAACACCGCACTGTTTTAATTGCAGTAGACTTATAACAAATGTTGATACCCAGTAAACCGGGTCCTTCATTCTCTTCCTCCCCATGTCTCGGCCACTTGACTCTTCTTAAGCCTTTGATTTTCCAAATAAATTTCAGAACCTGCTTGTCAAGTTCCTTAAAAACACCCTACTGGGGGGCCGGCCCAGTGGCGCAGCGGTTAATTTTGCACGTTCCGGTTCTTGGCGGCTCCAGGTTCGCCGGTTCGGATCCTGGGTGCAGACACGGCACCACTTGGCCAAAGCCATGCTGTGGCAGGAGTCCCACGTATAAAGCAGAGGAAGATGGGCATGGATGTTAGCTCAGGGCCAGTCTTCCTCAGCAAAAAGAGGAGGATTGGCAGCAGTTAGCTCAGGGCTAATCTTCCTCAAAAAAAAAAAAAGACCCTATTGGGGTTTTGTTTAAAATTACATTCACTCTCAAATAGTCAGTTTGGGAAAAACCAACCTCTTTCAATATTGAGTTTTCCTAAGAACTGAAGCAACATTTTCCAGGAAGAATGGATTGTCCCTCTGTGGCCTTGGATTGCTTCTCTTCAGCTTATCTACTAGATATGTTATTCAACTTCTGACCTTATCTGCTTTGCCAAAGCTCAGGGAAGGGCAACCCGGGTGACCTCACCCAGGAGTAGGCACAAGCAGGTGTGGCCCAATGCCGACCAAGAATTCCAATGTCAAGACCCTAAATTGTGTTCAGAAGCGTGGAGCATGGGAACTTCCAGGCCACAGAGATGAGGGGTCAGAAGCGGTGCCATGGCATCCCGGACCACTGCAAGAGGGAGTCACAGGGAGCAGAACCCTGGAACCAGGGAGCACAGGGGAGACGGACAGAAAGGAGAGACACGGACCCCACGCATAAGCCAAGTGAAGCCTCCTCCCATTTGAATGATTCCCAGATCCTGGCCTTGCTCCCGGGAGGCCCGGCTCTGCTTCATTTCCGCCTTCACACAAAACACCCCTTTCCGCCCTCCTAGTAGCCTGTGTGGGCTTCTCCACATGATTCAACAGGCCTCACCCATATCTCCTCCCACATCAGCACCCACAGCACAGGCCTCCACAGCACCTGTCACCCTGCCCCGCTTTTCCATCCCCACCGCCTCATTCAGGTGCATCTCACGTTCCACTGGGGCTCTTGTGTTGGGGCCAAACCCGTCTCGGCTCGCCCTGAGGCAAACCACCTTCCCCAGCTTCTAGTCGCATCAGTCTGCAGCCCAGCACTGAAACGGCTCCTGCACGGCCACGGCACCACCCGTTCTGGAAGTCTGAACATCTCACCTTGACATTCAAGAGCCCATGTGCTTTGTTTTCATTGCCTCTCAAACTTATCCCTCCTCTCAGCCTACAAGCGACCCAAACTGTGACAGAACGGACTCTCTTTGGGCTCACACTCTGGTCCTCAGGAGCCCTTGTCCTGCTTTTCACTCGACCTGCAGAGCCATGCTCCTTGCATCCTCTCAGGCTGCACAGGACAGTGACCCTCTCAGGTCCCTTAGGGATGGGGACCACATGACAAGTCAGGACACATCTCAGCGGTGGTTACTAGTGCTCAGGAGCACATGTGCATCGGTCCCTGGCCAGCAGTCCAGCCATTGCCACGACTCCCGTGTCCTCTGTCACTTCTCCTGCTCCACCTACGGCCCCCACTCTTCTCTCTTCAGAAGGCACCTGCCAGCACCTGGGCTCTCCCAGTCACCGAAGCTGCCACTCACCAGAAGGGTTCCACCCAGGCCCCTTTCCTTTCCTTAAAGCATCTGTGGGTGTGACAGATGCCCACAGATCTCAGGGATTCCTCTCCTCTCCAGGATAAATGCCTTTTTCTTTTTTTCTTCAGGTTTCTGTACTGAATATAAATACTCAGGTTCACAAACAATCTCTAATATATATATATATATTAGTAAAAATAAAAACCACAGAGATAAAGCTGGAGTCCCACTGACCCCCTCTCCTTCTAATCTGGCTCCCCTAATCAGAGTAACCTCGATAACCACTTGGGATGTCTTCCAGCCTTGAAATAAAGTTTTATAAAGAAATAAAGTTTTGCTGCATTTTTACATAAATTATATTTTATGTACTGATGACCCCCGACCGTCTTCTTTATTGTTGCTTATGTTGAAATATTTTCTCTTCCTATTTGGAATAGAAAGATAGATACATGGTCCAACATTCACAAGGTAGAAACGGACAAACGAGGAGAACGCTCCGTCACTCACTACCGTCACTGGGTGGAGGCCTGCTCCAACCAGGATACCTGTCCCCGCCCCTTACCCTGACTGACCTGTTCTCCAGGCACTTGTCACCACCTGGCACATTATAAGTAGACGTGCCGCGCCCGCCGCCCTGTCCCAGCCGCCTCAGCCAGGCGGTGATGGGAGGAGAGCTCCGGAGGCAGCCAGGAGGGCCGGGCGCCGCAGTCCTGGGACTGGAGAGACGTCCTTTGGGGAAGGGCACAGAAGAAAGTTGAGGACAGAGGTGCAAGCGGGAGGAGGGGAAGGATGCGGCTCGGAGGACGTCGGGGGTGGGGTGGGAGAGCGCCGGGTCCGGCCTGCTCATTTTCTAGGACACTTCGCTGGGCAGGGCCACTGCTGCGTCCTGCCTCCCTCTGGCCGGCACTGAGCAGGCCCGACCCGCCCTCTGCCCCGAGGCCACCTCAAACCCATCCAGGAGCCGAGGGAGGGCAGGAGACGGTCTTTGGTGGACCCCACGCCCAGCGCCGGCCCGGGCGCGTCTCTACGGGATGGATCGCCGAGGAAACCGTGTCGCTGACCCCAGCCAGCCCAGACGCCTCCGCTTCGCTCCCATCACTGGGGCGCAGAATCGGAGGCCCAGGGAGGGGCGCGCCGCCACCGCCGTGGGCGGCCTGAGGCCCCGCGCCTGACCTCCGTCCTGGGCTGTCCTCTCCTGGCAGCTGGCCAGCCCTGGGGGTGGGCGGTGGCGGGCAGGGCCAGGGTTCGCAGTGTCACCTGGTTGGGTAAGTGGGTGGCGGAGTGACGCATCCCCGCATAGATGCGTCCTCCCGGGCGCTCTCTCCGCCCCGCTTCCTCCCTGGGGACGGCAGGGGCGCTGGCACTTCGGGTCCCTGTCTTGCCCGCGGCCTCGCGCGCCCAATCCGCGAAGTGGCCGTTTAGAGAAGGGATGGTGAGCCAAGCCGCCCCTTACACTCCCCGAGATCCCTAGCGGAGCCCCTCTGGCACAATTCCAACCTCCTCTGTGCCCGCGCCACCAGCCCTGGCCCGGCCTGGGGGGACCTTGATGCCTGGGGGCAGCGGGGCCGACCCCAATCTGGCGCTCACCGCTCCGGAGACCAGCTGGGAGTCCGCTCAGGCTTTGGCGCCTGAGAGCCGGGATCTGGGGGCGACAGGGTCGGTAGGACCAAAGGAGCCACCGCGCCACGTGCAGCCCGGCAGCCCGCCAGCCGCACGGGGCCAGCCTCCTCCGGGCCGTGGTGCCGGAGCGGCTCGGGGCGCGCCGGGCTGTCCGCCTGTCCCCCGGCCCGCGCCTGCCCGCCCGCCGGCCCGCATCCCTGTGGCCCCGCTTCGGCTCCCTGCGAGTGCGCACCTGGCTGGCCCGGCGGGGTTGGCTGCCAGCTCTGTGGCCGCTGCGCCCCGGCACATGGTGGCCACGGGGGCTCCTGTCCTCGCGCCTCCTCCCTGGCTCTCCAGTTCGAGTTGCACGGGAGAGGGAGGCCTCTGGGCGTCCCTGGAGCCAGGTCTGGGAATTGCACTTCTTTCCTCGGTCCCAGCGTGCCTGCAGCACCCCCTGCAGTGAGTCCCTTGCACGGTCGCCGGGGACGCATACCCAAGCACGGCAGTGACAAGCGGCCCCCTCCGCCTCTGCGGGTTGTATAGTAGCCTTCAGCGTTGGAGTTACAAGGTCTTGATTTGAATCAGATCTCCAATATACAGAAAACGACGCAAAACAAATGTGAAGCTTAGTGAATTATTATAAAATCAACACCCTTATAACTACCATCCAGGCCAAGAAACTGTACTTTTCCAGCCGCCCCAGAATACTCTCCCCGGGCCTCATTCAGATCTCAACCACTTCTCTCCTTCCAAAAGTGCCCGCTGTCCTGACTTTAACAGTAATTACTCTCGAGTTTCTTTATAGTTTTTAATCATCCAAATGTGCCTCTCTAGACGCTATAGATTAGTCTTGCTTATTTTGTTGATGTCTGGCAAGTCTCTGTTAATCTGCAGGTTCCGTCTCCATCTCTTTCCCTTATATTCCTGGAAGAACCTGAGCCATGTACCCTGTCGAGTTCTCGAGTCTGGACCTTGCAGATTGCATTCACACAGCGCAGTTCAACACATCCCTCTGTTCTCCACATTTCCTGCACGTGGACAACTGGGTCCAGAGGCTGGATCAGACTCAGGATCAAGTTTTTTTTGTTTGTTTGTTTTTTAGGAAGATTAGCCCTGAGCTAACTACTGCCAATCCTCCTCTTTTGGCTGAGGAAGACTGGCCCTGAGCTAACATCCCTGCCCATCTTCCTCTACTTTATATGTGGGATGCCTACCACAGCATGGCGTGGTAAGCGGTACCGTGTCCGCACCTGGGATCCGAACTGGCGAACGCTGGGCCACTGAAGTGGCACATGCGAACTTAACCGCTGCGCCAGTGGGCCGGCCCCAGGATCAAGATTTTTGATGAGACTGTAGGTGTCAGTGTGCTAGCTCACCAGGGGCACATGATGTCTGGCTGTGTCTCTTTTCTGAGATGTTGGCAGAGATGATGTTCAACGCTTACTTTCGTCAATTCATTGGGGGGTGGAAAATGGGAATATTCTAATTCTATCATTTCTCTTTCATTTATCAGCTGGATAAATTTTGTAAAGAGACACTGCCCTTCATGTACTATTTGGTTGCCCAGTGGAACAGTTAGTTCACGGAGGAAAGGCAGCGTAGACGCTTGTCTCTTTTCATTTATTTATCCATTTTCAGGAGAACGAACTGCTACCCTGTTATCCTCTAAAGATGATGAATTGGTTTAAAAAAGTACCATGAAAAAGTCAAGGACTTAAACATATTTGACGAATTTCAATACATTCCAAATTAGTATCATTATTGATGTTCAAATTGTCCCATCTTTGGCCAGTCGGAGCCTCTTCAGATTAACTCGAGTCCTTTTGATGTGTCCCTAGTAGTCTGAATACTTCCTTGCCATCTGGTTTGGCAAGATGTTTCAAGCTCATCTTGTGTGTTTCCCGCCCAAGACTAGAATCAGCCATTTCTTCAGGAAGCTGTGGTTTCTTTTAGTGGGGAATAATATTGAAGACCACATTGGGATGTTAGGAATCCTCCTGGCTTCTGGGTAGATCAATGTTTCTAAGTCTTTCCAGCGGGAAGAGCTAGAAATTACATACATGATAAAATACACAGAGAGTTTATACTGATACATCCAGTTCAAATTGAGGACCGGAGGGTTTTTACTTAACCTCTTCTGTTACATCTGTATCTCCTTTCTTCCACACTGGGAATCCTGGTTCCCAAGGATGCAGGGAATAATTGAATTAGAATATCCAATTAGTTATTTGTTGTATCTCAACTTATGCACAGACAAGTTCAGAATAGCAATCAATGATACCATATAAGATATTGATGAAAGAAATTAAAGAAGATACAAATAAATGGAAAGATATTCCATTCTCATGGATTGGAAGAATTATTATTGTTAAAATGTTCATAATACCCAAAGTAATCTACAGGTTCAATGCAATTGCTATCAAAATTCCAATGGTATTTTTCACAAAAATAGAACAGATAATCCTAAATTTTTGTATGGAACAACAAAAGACCCCAAACAGACAAAGCAATCATGAGAAAGAAGACCATGGGGCTGGCCCCGTGGCCAAGTGGTTAAGTTCGCACGCTCCGCTGCTGGCGGCCCAGTGTTTCGTTGGTTCGAATCCTGGGTGCGGACATGGCACTGCTCATCAAACCACGCTGAGGTGGCGTCCCACATGCCACAACTAGAAGGACCCACAACGAGAATATACAACTATGTACTGGGAGGCTTTGGGGAGAAAAAGGAAAAAAATAAAATCTTTAAAAAAAAAAAAGAAGAAGAACAAAGCTGGAGGCATCACATTCCCTAATTTCAAAGTACATTACAAAGCTATAATAATCAAAACAGTATGGTATTGGCATAAAAACAGACACATAGATCAACGGAACAGAACAGAGAGCCCAGAAATAAACTCATGCATATATGGTCAATTAACTTACCACAAAGGATCCAAGAATGTACAATGGGGAAAGGAGAGTCTCTTCAAGAAATGGTGCTGGGAAAACTGGACAGCCACATGCGAAAGAATGAACCTGAATCCCTATCTGACGCCATACACAAAAATTAACTCAAAATGGATTAAAGACTTAAGTGTAAGACCTGAAATCATAGAACTCCTAGAGGAAAACATAGGCGGTAAGCTCCTTGACATTAGCCTTGGCGGTGATTTTTTGGCTCTGACTCCAAAAGCAAAGGCAACAGAAGAAAAAATAAAGAAGTGGGACTACATCAGACTAAAAAGCTTCTTCACAGCAAAGGAAACCACCAACAAAACGAAAAGGCAACCTACTGAATGGAGAAAATATTTGCAAATCATATATCTGATAAGGGGCTAATATCCAAAATATATAAAGAACTCGTACAACTCAATAGCAAAAAAACCAAACAATCTGATTAAAAAATGGGCAGAAGAGCCGAATAGACATTTTCCCAAAGAAGACATACAGATGGCCAATAGGTACAGGAAAAGATGCTCCACATCGCTAAACATCAGGGATGCAAATCAAAAGCACAATGAGATATCACCTCGCAGCTGTTAGAATGGCTATTATCAAAAAGACAAAAAATGACGAGTGTTGGAGAGGATGTGGAGAAAAGGGAACCCTCGTGCACTATTGGTAGGAATGTAAACTGGTGCAGCCACTATGGAAAACAGTATGGAAGGTCCTCACAAAATTAAGAATAGATCTACCATATGATCCAGCTATCCCACTGCTGGGTATTTATCCAAAGAAAATGAAAACACTAATTGAAAAGATATATGCACCCCCATGTTCACTGCAGCATTATTCACAATAGCCAAGATATGTAAACAACCTAAGTGTCCACTGATGGATAAATGGATAAAGAAATTGTGGCATATACACAATGGAATATTATTCAGCCCTAAAAAAGAACGAAATCCTGCCATTTTCAACAACATGGACGGACCTGGAGGGCATTATGCTAAGTGAAATAAGTCAGAGAAAGACAAATCTCACTTACATGCGGAATATAAAAAAAAAACAAAAACTAAGCTCAGAGAGAACAGAGTGGTGGTTGCCACAAGCAGAGGGTGGGGAGGGAGTGAAATGGGTAAAGGGGGTCAAAAGGTAGAAACTTCCAGTTATAAAATAAATAAGTCCTGGGGATGGAATGTACAGCATGGTGACTATAGTTAATAATACTGTACTGTATAATTGAAATTTACTAAGAGAGTAGATCTTAAAAGTCCTCATGACAATGAAAAAATTTTTTGTAATTGTGTGGTGGTGGATGTTAACTAGACTTATTGTGATGATCATTTTGCAATATAGTCATGCATCGCTTAACAATGGGGATATATTCTGAGAAATGCCTCATTAGGTGATTTCCTCCTTATATGAACATCATAGAGTGTGCTTACGCAAACCGAGATGGTATAGCCTACTGCAGACCTAACCCCTAACCCTAACCCGTCGGATGCTAATCTTATGGGACCACCATCCTATATGCTGTCCATTGTTGGCCGAAACGTCATCATGTGGCACATGACTGTATATACGAATATCAAACAATTATGTCGTACACCTAAAACTAACATAATGTTATATGTCAGTTATACCTCAATAAAACAATAAGTAACTACAATATCCTAGGAAAAAATACCAGAACTAGTTATGACTTGTTGCATATTTCAATTCTCTCCTTTTCCTCCCCCATTTTTTTGTCTGTACCCTATCTACATTCTCAGAACATACAGTCATTACATACTATAATCTCTCCTGTTTAGCACTCATTTAATGTTAATTCAACAAGTAACTATATATTTGCTGCTCACCACCAATCCTTAGGGCGATGTCTCTTTATCTTGGTTTCTGAAGCCGGTTCTTGAGTAGATTCCTCAAGGAAGACTTCCAGAACACTCTACAGTAAAAGCATAATAAAGACGGGATCACTATGACTGATTTTTCCTTTTGCCTCAGGTTCTAGTGTGGCTTAGCACAGGACCGTCAATGATCCTATCTTTATTTAAAAGTTTGACATTTTGCTTGTCAAGAATTTTTGCCATTAAATTTCCTTTTAAAAAAATTATTGCATTAAAATCTCATTATCTTGATGACTGAGTTGTTTGGCGCCCCCTGAAATTTCACCCAGGACAAGTGCCTTTCTCACCTCACCCAGACCCTGGCCCTGAGTTGGAGCTTCTCTTTCCTCTGTCTTTGCTGTTCCCATCCTGCTTAATTTGGATCCCACTCCCGACAGGTGCTGTCCATTTTGGGGTCCACTTCGGGACAGGAGCCCTGGTGGCTCAGTGTGAGAATTCACAGACCTGCAGACCCCACGATAGAGCCCTGACTGCCTCACTCACTGGTGGAGCGAACGGGGCCCCTCCCCGGCTCAGCTGCAGGTCCTCACTCCTCCGTTCCTGTACCGCACTCCCTCAGGCTCTCCTGCTGGTCCTCATTTGGCTCCTGCCCCTGGGCTCTGCTGGAGGTGAGGGAGGGCCTCCCTCAGCTCTTGCACTGGGTGTGTGTGCAGGGCCCCAGGGGCCCAGGCACCCTGTTGCTCCCTTCTGCTTTCCCCGACACTCACAGCTGTTGTGCAGGTCTCATGGCTGCTCTCCACTCATTCATATTTTGTAGTAACAGGGAGCTTGTCGCCTAGTCTTGTTGCAAATATTGCCCAAGGGTTTTGGTTTTAATGTCTTATTGCTCTGTGTTTACGTGGGGATTCTGGGAGACACAAAACTATGCTTCTACCACAACTGCCATCTTCCTAGAATTCTTAAACTTATTTTTAAAATGATACTGTAAAAGAAAACAATGGAGTGCCAGAATTACCTTTTCATGTATAGAAAGCATTAAAAAAAATAACCACGTAAAAGACAAAAATACAGCCTGCCGTCTGCTCCAGGCTCAGGTCTATTCTCACTGTTAACAAAGGAGTTGGCCACTGCTGGGCATGTGACAGCTCCTGGTCCAGGCAAGATGGTAGACTCAACAGTCTGAACACCCTTGTGCTCCTAACACCCAGACGTGTGAAGGCCTGGCCAAGCTCAGAAGGGAGAAAGGCAAAGGCCCAATGAGTGAAGAGGGAAGGGAAACCAGGGGTGCACATTCATGATCCAACGCTTCAGCTGCCAGGGTGGGGGTCCTGCTATTGGCCACGGAGCCTGATGGCTGAGTTTCATTGCCTTGTGACAGGAGAGGAGTCAGGGATTAGGGGCTGAGATACAAACACATAAAGCCAGGTCCCTGGGTGGACCATACCCCTAACAGAAAGTCAACCAGGAAACATTCTACTCATCGAGGAAGGTTTATTGTCTGGGCTCTGGGTGAGGAAGAAAAGGACTCCTCTGAGGGGACAAAAATTCGAGGCCTATGCTATGGACTGAATATTTATGTCTCCCCCTAAATTCCTGTGTTGAAGTCTTAACCTCTAAGGTAATGGTATCGGGGGGTGGTCAGGTCATCAGGACAGAGCCCTCATGAAAGGGATTAGTGCCCTTATAAGAGGCCTGAGAGAGGCCCCTTGCCCCTTCTGACACGTGAGGACACAGCAGAAAGTTGGCTCTCTACAAACCAGAGAGTGGGCCTTCACTAGACACTGAATCTGCGGGCAATCTTGGACTTCTCAGCCTCTAAAATTGTGAGGAATAAATTCTGTAGTTTCTATGCCATCCAGTCTATAGCATTTTGTTACAGCAGCCTGAATGGACTAAGACAGCCTGTGATCTGGACAGCCGGTGTCTGGGGACAGGTGTTAAAGATGTAAATAAAACAGAGGAAGGGGGTGAGCATGGGGAGTGGGGGACATTTTATTTTAACTAGGGTAATAAGTGAAGTCTTTGGGTCAGGAGGAAGATTAGGGAAATGATATTTAAGGAAACTATATGACCATAGGGCTTGAAAATGCACTTGAAAAAATTCAATATCCTTTTCTGATTAAAAACCAAAATAACAAAATGGCAATAGGTACAAATGTCCTTAGCATGACAATATATGTGTGTGTGTGTGTATATAATATATATATATATATACACACACACACATCTCAACCCCAAAGCCAGCAACATGCCCTGATCTTACCATGAACAAGAGTCAACAGACAAATGAAAGGATTAGAATTTCAAGGAACTTCAGGAAATTGAATAATCAGAGAAAACTATAAAATAAATTCCTTTAAGTTGGTTAAAAACCTAAAGATTGCATGGAAACAGAATAAGAGACTATGAAAAAAATAACAGGAAAATTAGAAAAGCTAAACAAGATAAAAAGAATTTCTAGAATTAAAAAAACAGTGCCGTGGAAATGAGAATTCCATTGGATGGGTTAGATAGCAGATTAAACGTGGTTGAAGAGAGAATTAGTGAACTGGAATGCTGAAGAGAGATAAAGTGATGGAAAATAAAAAGAGGGTAAGTACAATAAGAAACATGAAGTATAGAAACAAAGAGTTTAATATACACTGAAATTTTAGGATGAGAAGTAGAAGGAGTGGTGAAGAGACAATATTTGAAGATTTTTATAATTATAGAGAGATGGATCTTGATCCAAGTCCTAAGCAGGAAAAATAAAAATAAACTCAAATCTTGCCCTATAGTAATTATTCTGTAAAATATTAAATACAAATGCAGACTTTATCACAACAGAGGAGGAAAAGCAGACTACTGAAAGGAGCATCAATGAGACCCAAGAGCAGACTACTCGGTCGTAAGAACTAAGGGCAGAACAGAAGGCAGTGATATCTTCAGAGGGACAAAGGAAAGTCACAGAAGTGGTCCAGATTTTTTTTCACTCTGAACTACCCTTCAAGAGTAAAGACAAAATAAGAAAATTTCAGGGCCGGCCCGGTGGTGCAGCGGTTAAATGTGCAGGTTCCACTTCTCAGCGGTCCAGGGTTCGCCGGTTTGGATCCCGGGTGCGGACATGGCACCGCTTGTCAAGCCATGCTGTGGCAGGTGTCCCACATATAAAGTAGAGGAAGATGGGTACGGATGTTAGCTCAGGGCCAGTCTTCCTCAGCAAAAAGAGGAGGATTGGCAGCAGATGTTAGCACAGGGCTAATCTTCCTCAAAATAAACCAAAACACTACATATCAAAACTCATAGCATACAGCTAAAAGCAGTGGTTTTGGGGAAATTTCCAGACAGATTAAAGACCTAACCACAAAAAGCAAAATGTTTTATAGAAAATATAGGAAACTACCTCATGAAATCAGAGATAAGGAAGAGCAAGACACAAAAAACCAAAACACGTAAAATAAAAGAATGATAAATTTGACTATATTAAATTTATAAACCAAAAATAAACAAACAGAAAAGACAAAATACAGGGTAGGAGAAGGAATTTCCAATGCATATAACTAAAAATTAGCATGAATTTATAACAAACTCCCACAAAATAATAAGAAAAAGATAAGCAACCCAATTAAAAACATGCAAAGGATGAGAATAGTCAACTTGCAAAGGAGAAAACACGATTGGCCATGAAGAGTCTTAATCTCAATAATAACGGGGAAACGCTAATTCAAAAAAATGAGATGCTTTTACACACTCACAAGATTTGCAAAAATTAAAAAGTTAAAAAATTAAAAAGCTAATACACTGAGCAGGTGAGACCATGATGGAAACAGGAAATCCTACACTCTGCTTGTTGGACTATGAATCAGCTGACCACGTGGAGAGCAATTCCCAGCCCTGCTTAGGTCTCTGCACACCCGGCGATGGAGACATTCGTACGTTGCTGCTCTAGACAAGCCCTTTCTCTTATTCATCAGGACACAAGTGCCAAGAGGCTCACTGGGGCACTGTTGATGATTCTAGAAAGGTGCAAATAACCCAACTCTACCTTGTAGGGGAATGAGTGAGCAAACTCTGGAATTGCTCTAAAGCAGCAAAGCCACAGAGGAAGAACCCCACCTGCAACGCATCTAAATATCAAAACACCATGCAAGGAAAAAGCAACCTGCAGTATGACACACACAGCATTATAATACTTTAGGTAAAGTGAAAAACGCAAGGAAACTGTGATACACATCATTAATGGAGATGTACTCATATGCCAAAGTGTAGAAAAGTCCATTAGACCTTACAACAGAATAGCTCACCCAATAACTGATACTATACGCCAAGAGCCATGGTGCGGTGGGACGGAGGCAGCAGTAAGGTAATGGATGGGCCTTGGCTATATCTAGACTGGATTATTTATATTATACAGAGAGTAGGAGCTCTGAAGCAGAAGGATATCGTGGTTATTTCTGCATGATGGATGCAGGGGCATCTTTTATCTCTCTACTTCTCAGCATGTTTAAAAGTTTTCTAAGTAAAATAGATTACCTTTGTGTTGGTACTTTTTTTATTGAGTTCATAATAGTTTACATCAGTGTGAAATTTCAGTTGTACATTATTTCTTGTCTGTCACCACATAAGTGCTCCCCTTCACCCCCTGTGCCCACCCCCCAACCCCCTTTCCCTGGTAACCACTGCTCTGTTTTATTTGTCCATGTGTTTATATTCCACACATGAGTGAAATCATATGCTCTCTGTCTTTCTCAATCTGGCTTATTTCCCTTGACATAATACCCTTCAGGTCTATCTAGTTGTTGCAAATGGGACGATTTTGTCTTTTTTATGGCTGAGTAGTATTCCTTTGTATATATATACCACATCTTCTTTATCCAATCATTGGTCGATGGGCACTTTGTTTCTATGTCCTCGCTATCGTGAATAATGCTGCCATGAACATAAGGGTACACAGGTCACTGTGAATTGTTGATTTCAAGTTGTTTGGGTAGATACCCAGTAGTGGGGTAGCTGGGTCGTATGGTATTTCTGTTTTTAGTTTTTTGAGGAATCTCCATACTGTTTTCCATAGTGGCTGCACCAGTTTGCATTCCCACCAGCAGTGTATGAGGGGTCCCGTCTCTCCACATCCCCTCCAACATTTGTTATTTTTAGTCTTAGTGATTACAGCCATTTTAACGGGTGCTAGGTGGTATCTTAGTGTAGTTTTGATTTGCATTTCCCTGATGATTAGTGATGTTGAACATCTTTTCATGTGTTTCTTGGCCATCTCTATATCTTCTTTGGAAAAATATCTGTTCATCTCCTCTGCCCAGTTTTTTTTTTTTTAAAGATTTTATTTTTTCCTTTTTCTCCCCAAAGCTCCCGGGTACACAGTTGTATACTCTTCGTTGTGGGTCCTTCTAGTTGTGGCATGTGGGACGCTGCCTCAGCGTGGTTTGATGAGCAGTGCTATGTCCACGCCCAGGATTCGAACCAACGAAACACTGGGCCGCCTGCAGCGGAGCGTGCAAACTTAACCACTCGGCCACGGGGCCAGCCCCACCTCTGCCCAGTTTTTGATCCGGCTGTCTGCTTTTTTGTTGTTCAGTTGCGTGAGTTCCTTATATATTATGAAGATTAACACCTTGTAGGATATATGAGTTGCAAATATTTTCTTTCAGTTGGTGGGCTTTTTGCTTTGATCCTCATTTCTTTTGCCTCACAGAAGCTCTTTAGTCTGATGAAATCCCACTTGTTTTTCTTTTGTTTCCTTTGTCTGAGAAGACATGGTATTCTAAAATATCCTTTTAAGTTCGACGTCAAAGAATGTACTACCCACATTATCTTCCAGGAGTTTTATGGTTTCAGGACTTATCTTCAAGTCTTTGATCCATTTTGAGTTTATTTTTGCATATGGCATGAGATAATGGTCTACTTTCATTCTTTTGCAAGTGGTTGTCCAGATTTCCCAACACCATTAATTGCACAGACTATCTTTTCTCCATTGTATGTTCTTGGCACCTTTGTCAAAGATTAGCTGCCCGTAGATATGCAGTTTTATTTCTGGGCTTTCAGTTCTGTTCCATTGATCTGTGTGCCTGTGTTTGTACCTGTACCATGCTGCTATGATTACTATGGCTTTGTAGTACATTTTGAAGTCAGGGCTTGTGATGCCTCCAGCTTTGTTCTTTTTTCTCAGGATTCCCTTAGCAATTCGGGGTCTTTGGTTGCCCCACATAAATTTTAGGATTCTTTGTTCTATTTCCGTGAAGAATGTCATTTGGATTCTGATTGGGATTGTATTGCATCTGTAGATTGCTTTAGGTAATATAGACATTTTAACTATGTTTATTCTTCCAATTCATGTGCATGTGCATGTAATCTCTTTCCATCTCTTTATGTCACCTATTTCTTTCAATGATGTCTTATAGTTTTCATTGTATAAGTCCTTCACCTCCTTGGTTAAATTTATTCCTAGAGATATTATTCTTTTTGTTGCAATTGCAAATGGAATTGTATTCTTGAGTTCTCTTTCTGTAAGTTCATTATTAGTGTATAGAAATGCAACTGATTTTTGTAAGTTGAGTTTGTACCCTGCAACTTTACTGTAGTTGTTATTTATTTCTATTAGTTTTCTGATGGATTCTTTGGGGTTTTCTATATATAAGATCATGTCGTCTGCAAACAGCGAGAGTTTCACGTCTTCACTCCCTACTTGGATTCCTTTTATTCCTTTCTCTTGCCTAATTACTCTTGCCCAAACCCCCAGTATCATGTTGAATAAGAGGGGTGATAGTGGGCATCCTTGTCTTGTTCCTTTTCTCAGAGGGATGGCGCTCAGTTTTTCCCCATTGAGTATGATGTTGGCTGTGGGTTTCTCATACATGGCCTTTATTATGCTGAGGTAGTTTTCTTCTATCCCCCATTTTGTGAAGATTTTTTATCATAAATGGCTGTTGGATCTTGTCAAATGCTTTCTCTGCATCTATTGAAATGATCATGTGGTTTTTATTCCTCAGTTTGTTGATGTGGTGTATCACGTTGATTGATTTGTGGATGTTGAACCATCCCTGTGTCCCTGGTATGAATCCCACTTGATCATGATGTAAGATCCTTTTGATGTATTGCTGTATTCGGGTTGCCAATATTTTGTTGAGGGTTTTTGCATCTATGTTCATCAGCAATATTCCCTTGTAATTTTCCTCTTTTGTGTTGTCCGTGTCAGACTTTGGTATCAGAGTGATGTTGGCCTCACAGAATGTGTTAGGAAGGGTTCCATCTTCCCTAATTTTTTGGAATAGCTTGAGAAGACTAGGTATTAAATCCTCTCTGAAAGTTTGGCAGAATTCTCCAGGAAAGCCATCTGGTCCTGGCCTTTTATTTTTTGGGATACTTTTAATTACTGTTTCAATCTCTTTACTTCTGATTGGTCAATTCAGATTACGTTTCTTCTTGATTCAGCTTTGGTAGGTCATAAGAGTCAAAGAATCTATCCATTTCTTCTAGATTATCCATTTTGTTGACATATAGCTTTTCATACTATTCTCTTATAATCCTTTGTATTTCTGTGGTATGTGTTATTTCTCCTCTTTCATTTCTTTTATTTATCTGAGCTTTCTCTCTTTTTTTCTTTGTAAGTCTGGCGAGGGGTCTGTCACTTTTGTTTATCTTCTCAAAGAACCAGCTCTTTGTTTCATTGATCCTTTCTATTGCCTTTTTTGTTTCAATTGCATTTATTTCTGCTCTAATTTTTATTACGTCTCTCCTTCTGCTGACTTTGGGCTTTGTTTGTTCTTTTTCTAATTCAGTTAGCTGTCGTTTGAGATGGCTTATCTGGGATTTTTCTTGTTTGTTGAGGTGAGCTTGTATTGTGATGAATTTCCATCTTAGTACCACTTTTGTTGCATCCCATATGAGTTAGTATGGTATGTTTCAATTTTTATTAGTCTCCAGATATTTTTTGATTTCTCCTTTAATTTCTTCAATGATCCATTGGTTGTTCAATAGCATGTTGTTTAATCTCCACATCTTTGTCTCTTTCTCAGCTTTTTTCTTGTAATTAATTTCTAGCTTCATAGTATTGTGATCGGAAAAGATGCTTGTTATTATTTCAATCCTCTTAAATTGAGGCTTGCCTTGTTTCGCAACATATGGTCTATCCTTGAGAATGTTCCGTGAGCACTTGAGAAGAATGTGCGTTCTGCTGTTTTTGGACAGAGTGTTCTGTACCTGTCTATAAGTCCAACTGGTTTAGCTTTTCATTTAATTCCACTGTTTCCTTGTTGATTTTGTCTGGATGATCTGTCCATTGATGTGAGTGGAGTGTTGAGGTCCCCTACTATTATTGTGCTATTAATATCTCCTTTAGGTTTGTTAATAGTTAATTTATGTACTTTGGTGCTCTTACATTGGGTGCATAGATATTTATAAGTGTTATGTGTTCTTGGTGGAGGGTCCTTTTGATCATTATATACTGTCCCTCTTTGTCACTCTTTACCTGTCTTACCTCGAAGTCTACTTTGTCTGATATAAGAATCGTGACACCTGCTTTCTTTTGTTTGCCATTTGCTTGGAGTATCATCTTCCTACCCTTCACTCTGCACCTGTGTTTGTCCTTGGAGCTGAGATGTGCTTCCTGGAGGCAGCATATTGTTGGGTCTTGTTCTTTAATCTATCTTGCCACTCTGTGTATTTTGATTGGAGAATTCAATGCATTTACACTTACAGTGGATATTGACATATGAGGGTTTAATACTGCCATTTTATCTCTTGTTTTCTGGTTGTTCTATATTTCCCTTGTTTCTCTTCCCTTGTATTTCTGACTGCCATTTCAGTTTGGTGGTTTTCTCTGATGGTTTTCTCTTTATTTATGATTTGTGTCTCTTCTCTGATTTTTCGTTTTAGTGGTTTCCATGAGATTTGTATAAGAGATCTTGTAGATGACATAGTCCACTTTCTGATAGCCTCTTAGAACCTTGGCAGGTTCCATCCCTTTCCTCTTCCTCCTCTAAGCTATTGTTGTCACAAATTATTCTGTTTTGTGTTGTGAGTTTCTGATTAAAAGGAAGTGTTTATAGTTATTTTCGATGCTTTCTTTTCCTTTATCTTTTATGTCATAATTAAGTGTTTGCTAACCTGTTCTGATAGTGAGCTGCTTTTTGATTTTGTCTGTCTATGCATCTCCTTGCTGAAGGCTTTGTAAACCTTTGCCTTTTTGTTTCAGGTATGAGGGCATCCTTGGTCCTTTCTTGTAAGGCAGGTCTAGTGGCAACTAACTCCCTCAGCTTTTGTTTATCTGGGAAAGCTTTTATTTCTCCACTGTATCTGAAGGATAGTTTCTCTGGATAGAGTATTCTTAGTTGGAAGTTTTTGTCTTTCAGCATTTTGATTATATCATTCCACTCTCTCCTAGTCTGTAAGGTTTCTGCTGAGAAATCCACTGAAAGCCTGATAGGGGTTCCTTGGTAGATTATTCTCTTCTGCCTCACTGCCCTTAAATTTTTTCTTTCTCATTGACTTTTGCCAGTTTTACTATTATATGCCTTGGAGAAGATCTTTTTGCATTTATGTAGTTAGAGGAGTTCTATTGTCTTCATGTAGTTGTAAGTCCAGTTGCTTCCCCAGGTTTGGGAAGTTCTCAGCTGTTATTTCTTTGAACAAACTGTCTAATCCTTTCTCCCTCTGGAAGACCTATAATCCTTGTGTTGCATTTCCTGAGTTGGATATTTCATGAAGAATTTCTTCATTTCTTTTTAGTCTTAGTTCTCTCTCCTCCTCCATCTGAAGCATTTCTATATTTCTGTCCTCTAAATTAGTAATTCCGTCCCCCATAATGTCAGCTCTGTTTTTTAAGGTTTCCAGATTTATTTTTTTTTATCTCATTCATTGTGTTCTTCATCTCCAGAATTTCTGGTCAGTCTTTTTTAGAGTTTCAATCTCTTTGGTGAAGAACTCCTTCTGCTCATTAATTTCTTCCTGAGTTCACTGAACTTTGAGTTTTCTTGTAACTCGTTGAGTCTCTTTATGACAACTATTTTGAATTCTCTGTCATTTAGATTGTAAATATCTGTGAGTTCAGGATTGGTTTCTGGAGATGTGTCATTTTCCTTCTGCTCTGGAGTAACATAGCTCTTCATGGTGTTTGATGAAGTGATCCTTTGGCAGCACACAGCAGTAGCATCATGTTGCAGATTCCACCTGCCAATGCTGGGGAGGGGCAGCATTTCTGAACCCTCTGAGTTTTCTGAACCCTCTGTGTCTGCTGGAAGTTGTGCCCATAGTGCTCATCTGCATTTGCCCACTGGCCACAGCTGCTTGGCAGGTCACACATGCACGTGCAGGTGCTCTGATGCAGGTGTACTGCCTCTGCTGGGGACCAGCCAAGCCACTGTGCCAGGGGGAGGGGTGCTTTCTTCTGCACATATACAGGCTCACTCTGTGCTCACAGTCAGTTTGCCTGGGCTGCTGCACTTGGTGGGGGTGCCCACGAGGTGGCTGAGCCGTGCCACTTGGTGTGGAGCATTCCTGCATTCCGGGCTGCAACTCCAAAAGCAAAAAGCATTTGTGCACAGGCCTGCCTGCTCCTCCACCTCCTCTTACAGTCATGCGCCAGCTGCTGCGTGAGGACCCATGACCTAGATCACTGCCACTGGGGAGGGGGCGGGGATCTGCTCACCTCATTCCCTGCTTCCTGGGGAGCCAGTGCCTCCACCTTCAGATGTTTGCCTGTGTGGATCTCTCAGACATCTTATTGTGCTTTGTAGGGAATCTTCTGTTGGTTACTGAATGTCTGTTTGGTTGTAAGTTAGAGGGGAGAGAACAAGGGAACAGCTCACTCCGCCATGATGCTCACATCACTCCCAAAGTCCCCTACTATTATTGCATTGCTGTCAATTTCTCCTTTTAGGTCTGTTAATAGTTGCTTAACATATTTTGGTACTCCTAAGTTGGGTGCATATATACTAAGAAATGTTATGTATTCTTGGTGGACTGCCCCCTTTATCATTATATAATGTCCATCTTTGTCTTTTGTTACCTTTTTTGGCTTGAAATCTAATTTATCTGATATAATTATGGCTACATCTGCTTTCATTTGGTTGGCATTTGCTTCGAGTATTATCTTCCATCCCTTCACTCTGAGCCTATGTTTGTCTTTAGAGCTGAAATGAGTCTCCTGGAGGCAGCATATAGTTGGGTCTTGTTTTTTAATCCATCCAGCTACACTGCGCCTTTTGATTGGTGAGTTCCAATCCATTTGCATTTAGGGTGATTACTGATATATGAGGGCTTAATACTGCTATTCTATCTTTTGTTTCCTCATTGTTCTATATTTGCATTGTTTCTTTTCTCTTGTTTCTGTCTGCCATTTCAGTTTGTTGGTTTTCTATGATGTTTGTCTCAGTTTCCTCTGTTTTTTATCTTTCACGTCTCTGTTCTAGATTTTTGTATTGTGGTTACCATAAGGTTTGTATAGAACACTCTCATGGATAAAACAGTTCTTTTTCTGCTGATAATGTGTTATCTTAATTGGCCCTCACAGGTTTCCTCCTCCCCTTTAAGTTTTTGTTGTCACAAATTCTCTTTTGTTGTGAGTTCATTAGCATATTGAAGTAGCTTTAGTTATTTTTAATGGTTTCCCCCTCTTAATCTTTATGCTATACTTACATGTTCAGCATCTTATCCTGTAATAGCTCTGGAATGTTCCGGTCAGTCTATCTATTTTTCCCCTTACTCAAAGTTTTGTGTACTTTTGCCTTTTTTTATTTTAAGGTAGGAAAGCTCTTTTCAACATTTCTTGTAAGGAAGACCTAGTGGTGGTGAACTCCGTCAGGTTTTATTTGTCTGAGAAAGCCTTTATTTCTCCTTCATATCTGAAGGGTAACTTTGCTGGCTAGAATATTCTTCGCTGTCAGTTTATATCTTTCAATATTTTGAATCTGCTATTCCACTATCTCCTTTCCTGTAGAGTTTCCTGCTGAGAAATCTGCTGATAGCCTAATGGGGGTCCTTTGTAGGTTACTGTCTCTTTTTCCCTGGCTGCTTTTAAAATTATTTGTCATTGACTTTTGACAGTTTTAATATAATGTGTCTTGGATAAGGTCTTTTTGTGTGGAGATAGTTAGGAGTTATATTAGCTTCATGGACTTGTATGTCCAGTTCCTTCCCCAGGTTTGGGGAGCTCTCAGCTATTATTGCTTTAAATAAGGTCCCTTCTCCCTCTTTTCTCCTTCTGGGATACCCATTATCCTTATGTTGCTTTTTCTAACAGAGTTGGATATTTTTAATAGTTTCTTCATTTTTAAAAAGTCTTAGTTCTCTCTCCTCTTCCACCTGAATCATTTCTAGATTTCTATCTCTGAGCTCACTCATTCTCTCTTCCATACAGTCTGCTCCATTTCCAATGCTTTCTAGTGCATCCTGCATCTCATTTATTGAGTTCTTCAGCTCCAGAATTTCTGTTTGCTTCTTTTTTTAGAGCTTTAATCTCTTTGGTAAAGTACTCCGTCTGTTCATTAGTTTTATTCCTGGGCTCATTCAACTGTCTGAGTCTTCTTACAGCTCACTGAGTTTCTTGATGACAGCTATTTCAAGTTCTCTATCAGTCAGACTGCAATCTTCCGTGACTTCAAGTTCAGTTTCTTGAGAACTGTCATTTTCTTTATGTAATACTGTGTTACCGTAATTCTTTTTTTGGTGCTTGATGAATTGTTCCTCTGCTGGTCATTTGTAGTAGTGAACACCTTCCTTATTTGGGCAAGGCTTTGTGTTCTTTGATTCTTAGCTGCCTCTGGTTATAGCTGAGAACCAGTGCCTTCCACCCTCTACTGCCTCTTCCAGAGGTGGTGTCGGTGCTCTCGTTGTTGCTGCTTTTGCCTCCAAGGTCACTGGTGCCTTGCTGCTGCCAGTGTTGTTGGGGTCAGGGGCACCACTACTGGGGTCACCAGGCTGGCGAGAACCTCTGCTGCTTCTGGGGTCATCTAGGTCATGAGGGAAGATGGGGCAGGAGCTGAGGTAGCAGGTGCCTCCACTGTGTCCAGGATTGTTGGGTTCACAGGTGCCATCACCACCATGGATGGGGGGGTCAGGTTGCAGGCACCACTGCAGCTAGAGAGAACTGGGGTTACGGGCTCTGCTGCCACTGCTGCCCAGTTCCCTGTAGCCGGGGGGCCAGAGTCACTTGTGTTGCCTCTGCTGCTGTTACCAGGTTTTCTAGGGGTGGTGGCACTGCTGCTGCTGAGGGTGCCAAATTCACAAGCACCACCGCCACTGCCAGGCAGGCCGGGGTCGAAGGCACCACTGCCACCACCACAGGGTGCGATACCCACATCACAGGCACCACTTTGATTCCTGAAGCCTCAGGTTGCAGACGCTGTAGTGATTTCTGAAGCTCTGGCTCTAACCACCATTGCAGTCTCTGGAACATCAGGTCACAGGTGCTGCTGCTGTGGCTGCACCAGGGCCTCAGATGCATCCCCTGCAGCCAGGAAGGCCAGGGCTGCAGGTGCTGCTGCCACTGCCAGGGGCAAGGGGGTTGAGCTGTGGGTGCCACTGTGGTTCCTGGAGCCTCTGGTTTGGGAGCTGCCACCAATGCTTCTCTGGTTTCACTGCCTCCACAGGATCCAGTCGACCCACCTTCGGATGTGCAGACGTATGGATCTCTCAGGTGTCCTGGTGTGCTGTGCAGAGGGCACTTCATCGGTCTACGGATGTCTCACTGGTTGTAACTTAGAGGGGAGAGACCCAGGGAATGACTCATGCTGGCCATGATGCATATGTCACCCCAGTACTTTATTTTCCCCCATGAAGTAATCAGAAGAATTGAAAAAGAATTAGGAAGGGGATAACTTCACCACTCTGTAGTTCAGTGTCATTTAAACTTACATCCCCGGTGATCTGAAAATCACCCCCGACCCCACCAGCATTTGGGAAAGGCTGAGACAAGATGTAGGAGGGCCTGGCCCATGGCCAGCAGGCGTTTCCCCTGATGCTATCCTTGCTGCTGGCCTCATCCTCCCACTGCTCCACCCCACCCCAAATTCAGCCTGATGTCCTGCTCAGAGGCACTGCCCTCCACCCTGTCTACCGCACCCCACCCCTGGCCTCCCCTATGTTCCCCTTCAACGTCCTTGATTCGTACGTATCACAGGCAGTGCTGGAAATACACGTGTGAGGTCATCATGGGTCTCACTACCCGAATACAATGACAAAATGAGCGTTTTAAAAAGAAAAATTGGCACCATCCCCCCTGCCCCTGGTCACTGCCCCACCTGTGTTCCTCCCAGGCGTGTCCACATTCCTTGTCCCACATCTCAGTGCACGGGCTGGGCCGTGCTCACTGACCATTATATCACTTGCACACACTTTCCTGCAGCTTCAGTCCTCCTGTGCCGGGAGGGGACAGCAACAGTGTGGCAACAGTGTGGGGTCCCAGCCCTTGAGGAGGAGTAGGCAGAAGGCTGGCGGGAGTCAAGACTTGGTCTTCCCGTTTCATCTGACTTGGAAGTTTTGCTGGTTCACCCATTCTGCTCTGTGGATCCCCTGGGACACCCAAATGTTATCTTTTAAGCAGCAATCGCTTACTCATTTTGTTTATTTATCCATCCCAGCCCCCCCGATCCCTGTCTGACCCGGGCTGCAGGCTGGCGCCAGCGCCCAGGGGTGACTCCGGCCAGGCCCTGGAGGAGTACAGCCTCATGTGTGGTGAGCAGAGGGCAGGTTCCAGAGGGCTCCACCCAAGGTGCCCTCAGCGTACAGGGACAGACAGGAAGGAGGACCTGAGCTCTTCTGCGAGCGTGCAGATTTCCAAGAGGGTGGCGCTGGAGGTGGCCAGGTACGAGGGGAGGTGTAAGGAGCCTGGGGTCCAGCCTCAGTGATGCTGTTTCACCCGGCAGGTTCCATATCTGGTACCCACTCTGCCCCTGGCAGCCCCTCCACTGGTCCCACCTCCACTCTCCCCTCCCTCCCTGCTCCTCTCTGAGCATTCTTGCCCTGCAGCCTAAACAGATGTGGGGACCCCATCCCCTGTGGACAGCGGGTGGGGTGGTGGGCTGTTTCCTCTCCCCCCACCAGCAACCTGGGCCTGGGAGACAGTGGAGTCTATGTCCTCCTTGCTGCTGTTAGAGCACTTCTCCTCTCCTTCCAGGCTAGCCCTCTCTGACCCCTGCATCCCCACTCGTGTCTTCGGAGGGCAGCACAGCCACGGTGGAGCCCTCGCATCTCCCCGGCTCCACACACCTCACCCAGCACCTCCCTTCTCTCTCCTCACTCTGAGGTCATCCCTCAGGACCTGCTCCCACACCCTTCTCTTCTCTCCTCTTTCTCCTGGAGGCTTCCCCCAGCACCCCAACATGCCCAGGAGGCCCCATCCTAAAAAGAAAACAAAGGAAACTTCCTCTGACTCCACATCTCCCTCCTGCTGCCATCTGTTGTCTCCCCCTCTTTAGACCTACAGGCTTCTAAGAGAAACTGTCTACACATGTCCACCTCCTCCCCATCTCCTCTCCCTGTCTCCTTGGTGTCTCTACTACCTGGTTCGGGCTTTTATCTCCACACAGCGTCCCATCCACTAAGATCACCAGGGGCCTTCAGGGGCCACGTCCAAGCCCTGCAGCCCTTGACTTCTGTGGTCAACGCATGCCTCGTTCCCATCTCCGCAAGGCTGCCCGCTCCTCCACTGGTCCCCCCTCAGAGTCGGATGGTTGCAGTCTCCTTGGTCGCTCCTCCTCCTCGGCCTGCCTCTAAATTGCACCCCTGCCCTCCTTCCCCACTGCTCCGCTCTTGCTGCCCTCTCTGCCTGACCTCCCTGGACCAGAGGTTCTCAGCGCCAGCTGGGCACTGGGATCAGCTGGCAGCCTCTGTGAAATGCTGCTGCCCAGGCGCACCGCGACCACGCCCCCAGGCGCGGGGCAGGGCACTGGTGGGGTGGGGGGGCGGCGGGTTTCAAAGCTCCCAGGTGATTCTGATGCCCAGGTTCCCTCCCAGCCTGATCCCTCCGTGGAGCGCCAGCGGGCGGGGTGACGGCGCCACCTGGCGGCTTTCTCGGGCCATAAGGTGAATTGCAAAGAGAAACGATTGTTACTTGTAAAACCTGGCGAGCTCATTAAAGAAAGCTGCGGCTGCAGTTGAGCTGGTCCAAGGCAGCCGCTACCTCGACAGGCTCACAGCTCTTCCTAATCAAACAGCAAACTCTGCAACGCACCTGGCACTGTCTTAAGTGCCCCACCACAATCGTACAACATAGGTATTATTATTATTCCCATTTCACAGATGAGGAAACTGAGGCACAAAAACTTGCCCAAGGCCACCCAGGTAGCAGAAGCTGGAGCTGGCGTGACAAACCCAGACGGTCTGGCTCAACGGTCCACACTCCTGGCTGCAACAAGGCGGCTGCTTTTACGGGGACAGCGGCTGGCAGCGTCTGCTTCTTTGGCAGGGCACACGGTGGCACAGCACAGGCAGGCAGATGACGGACTGCCATCAGGAGATGTCATCTGCTGCTGCCTTTATATTCCTGCCCTGAAACGCCTCTCCCTAAGGCTGAAGCTGGCTGTAACATTTTATCCAGGCCAACCCAGCATGAACCAAGTCCAGCTTCACCAAGTACAAGAGCGTTTTTAGTCCTCTGGAGTAAAAAGATGCTCTGCTCCGCTGGAAATCCCCTGGGAAGCACTTTCTCCCAGTGACTTCCTTAGGAAAGCGAATCACTTTGACCTACTCTCATCAGTGTCTAAGGTTTAACTGGCCCCAAAGTGCCTTCTGGAACGCTCTTCCCACACCCCACCTCCAGGTTCATGGCGTAGCGGCTCCATCTCTCCAGCTGCTCAAATCAGAACCCCGGGGGTCCGGTTCGGCCCCTCTTTCTTCCTCGCCCCCACATGCTATCAACTCACCCCCATGAGCCATGGATTCCAACTCCAAAACACACTTATCGCCTCTCTATGGCTCCCTCCACTCCGCTAGTCCAGGCCACCACTGGGGCTGTCCCTGATTCACGCTCTTCGCTTCTCTTTCTCACTCCCTCCTGTGCAAGGGAGGGATGTTTACAAGACAAATTTGATCCTGTCACTCTGCTAACAGACAGTAAAAATATCAGTGGCCCTTTGGGGAGAAACCCAAACCCTCAGCTAGATCTCAAGCCCCTCCTCTCAGCAGCCCTCCTAGCTTTGCTCCCCTCAGTCCAGCCGCACTGGCCTTCTGTCTGCTTCTCCCCCGCCCCCCGGCCCAGCCTTCAAACGCCCCAAGCTTCGACCCTGTGTTGCCCTTTACCTGGATAACCACACACCTTTCAGGTTTTAGCTCAAATGCCGGAGGCCCCTCTGCCCCGGGCCCGCTGTTTGTTCCCCCCGCCTCGGTCCAGGGTCCCGGGCGCTGTCACTCTGGCCGGCGACGTCCCGGCGGTCGGACGAGGAAGGGGCGGCAGGCGACCTCACGCGCCGAGCCCCGCGGGTCCGCCCCCGCCAGCACCCAGGGGCGCCCAGCGGGGTCTCTAGTCCCCTGGCGGCAGCAGCGGTCCTGGCCCCTGGCTCTTCCAGCCGGCCCTGCGAGGCCTGGCGCCGTCGGGATCCGGGGAGGATATGCCCCCTACGCCCTCCGGACCCGACCCCCGGCCGGCTTTCCACGTGGAGTCAAGAGAATCCCTCCGCACCGGACGCGAGCCCGGCTGGGGCGGGGCTTCCCGGCGCTGGCCCCGCCCACCTGCGGCCCCGCCCCCGCAGCGTCCGCGGTGGCATCCAGAGGGACTTTGCAGCATCGGTTAGCGACACCTGCGTGCAAATCCTCACCTCTGCCGCTTTGCTGCGTGGCTTCTTTTACTAGATGGTGACCGACCTCCTTCTACGGGCCACGCATCCACCCAGGCGCTGGGGCTGCCGGGGTGAATAAAATCGCTTGGAGCTTACCATCTAGTGTGGGGAGACTGACAATAAAATAAATAGTGTTAAAAAAGTATAGAATGTTAGGAAACAAAAGAAAAAATGAACAAGTGGGAATTCGTCAGACTAAAGAGCTTCTGCAACACAAAAGAAACTAGGATGAAAACAAAGAGACAACCCACCAATTGGGAGAAAATATTTGCAAATCATATATCTGACAAGGGGTTAATCTCCATAATACATAAGGAACTCACACAACTCAACAACAAAAAAACAAACAGCCCCATCAAACAGTGGGCAGAGGAGATGAACAGATATTTTTCCAAAGAAGATATACAGATGGTCAATAAACACATAAAAAGATGTTCAACATTGCTAATCATCAGGGAAATGCAAATCAAAACTACACTAAGATACCAGCTAACACCTGTTAAAATGGCTATAATCACTAAGCTGAAAAATAGCAAATGTTGGAGAGGGTGTGGAGAGATGGGAACCCTCATACACTGCTGGTGGGAATGCAAACTGGTGCAGCCACTATGGAAAATAGTATGGAGATTCCTCAAAAAACTAAAAATAGAAATACTATATGACCCAGCTATCCCACTACTGGGTATCTACCCAAACAACTTGAAATCAACAATCCAAAGTAACATATGCACCCCTATGTTCATTGCAGCACTGTTCACAATAGCCAAGACATGGAAGCAACCCAAGAGCCCATCGACTGATAACTGGATAAAGAAGATGTGGTATATATATACAATGGAATACTACCCAGCCAGGAAAAAAGGCAAATTAATCCATTTGCAATAACATGGAAGGACCTAGAGGGAATTATGCTAAGTGAAATAAGCCAGTCTGAGAAAGAGAAACACCAGATGATTTCACTTGTATGTGAAATATAAACAAGTACTGGGACAATGAAAACAGTTCTGTGGTTACCAGGGGAAGGGGGGTGGGGGGTCATAGCGGTGAAGGGGAGCACTTATGTGGTGACAGTCAAGAAATAATGTACAACTGAAATCTCACATTGATGTAAACTATTATGATCTCAGTTAAAAAAAAAGTATAGGATGTTAGATATAGATAAGTCCTTAGGGGGGAAATCAAGCAGGGAGGGAAGATGGGACTTTGGGAAAGAGGGTTACAATTTTAAGTAGGGTGGTCTGGGAAGGCTTCCGCTAGAGGGTACACGTGAGTAACAACTTGAAGATGCAGACGTGTGTCTCGGGGAGGAGCATCCTGTGGGGAGCAAACGGCAAGGGCAAGGGTGTGTTCACCGGACTCAAGCAGGCCGGGTGCTGGAGGCAGAGAGGATGCAGCGGGGCATGAGGGCAGAGAGGAAACCCTTGTGAGGAGGTGGGCTTTGCCCCTGAGGGAGAAGGGAGGCTGGAGGGGTCTCAGCCCAGGAGAGACAGGACTGACACACAGCAACGGAGTCTCTTTGGCTGCTGCTGTTGAGAACAGACTGCAGGAGACAAGAGATCCGGCACCAGTTAGGGGCTATTGCAAGGGCAGGAGGCCACGGTGGTGGTGGGGGTGGAGGCTTGAGAAGTGGCTGGATTCCGGATCCAAGTTGAAGCCACAGTGGACGGGATTTGCAGCTGGACTGGATGTGGGGTTGGAGAGAAACTCACAAGTTTCTGAACATCAGAAAGGATGGAACTCTCTGGGACGGCGAAGGCTGTAGGAGAAGGAGGTTTAGGGGTGGGGAGACAAGAGGCTTATCTTTGGACATGTCACTTAGAGCTGGATATTCCACCTGTACGAATTCCACCTCTAGGGCTACGCTGGAAATCAAGATCTGGGAGTCATGAATGTGCAGATGGTATTTAAAGCCTTGGAGCTGCGTGAGATCATCCGGAGAGAGAATGTGGAAAGAAAGGAGCAAAGGGGTGTGTGTATGCGTGCATGCATGCACACAGGGGAAAGGGAAGGAGACAGAGCCAGAAGCAGCCAGGAAGGTAGGAGAAAAAGAGGGAAGGGAGGGGCCCTAAAGCCAAGTGCACAGAGTGCTTCCTGGGGAAGGGATGGTCAGCCGTGCCAAATGCTGATGGGGGAACGTGAGGACTGAGAGGTAACCGTGGGATTTAGCAACGTGGAGGCCGTTAGTGACCTTGACAGAGCAGTTTGGGTGAATGGTGGGGGTGAAGGGTGGTTGGAGTGGGTTCTAGAGAGAACCAGAAGAGAGCTGTTGGAGAAGGTGAGTCTAGACCAGCCTCTGGCAGCGTTTGCTTTAAAGGGAAGGAGAGAGAAGGGGTTGTAGTTGGAGGGAGATGGGAGGGGTCCAGCTCCAAGAGAGGTGAACACAGGGATGCAGGAGAGGAGAGGGTTGTGGAGCAGAGTCCCAGGGTGAGGCGCTGGACTTTCCAGGAGCGAGCACACTTTGTCCATAGTGACGAGAGAGTGGATCATGTGTGCACAGGGACAGCTGCTGGGAGCCTGAGGAAGTCCTCCTCTTTCTTTGGCTTGTGAAATATATTTACAGAAAAGCACATAAAACACATAGATACCATTTCATGAATAAGATAGGTACCTAGGTAACCATCACTTAGAGCCAAAAAAAAAAAAAAGGGCGTTATTACCATGTGACCACGATTCTGGGGTCACTGACAGCATTTTAAAACACAGTTTACCATTTAAATGCATTCCTGAGCCATTTTTGGATGTTACTTAACTTCATTTGAGTTTTTAAAATTTAATTTTTATTTTTTCCTGCTTTATTGAAGTATAATTGACAAATAAGATTGTTAGATATTTAAAGTGTATGACGTGATGATTTGATACATGTATACATCGTGAAAGGATGCTCCTGAATTAATGAACACATCCATCACCTGACATAGATAGTTGTTTTGGTGAGGACATTTAAATTCTGCTCTCTTAGCATATTTCAATTATACAATACAGTGTTATCAACTACAGTCACTGCGTTTTACAGTAGATCCTCAGAACTTATTCATCTTATAACTGAAAGTTTGTACCCTTTTACCAACCTCTCCCTACCTCTCCCACCCCAGCCCCTGGCCACCACTTTTCTACTCTCTGTTTCTATGATTTCAACTTTTTTTTTTTTTTGTAAGATTCCACATATAAGTGACACCACGCAGTATTTGTCTTTCTCTGCCTGGCTTAACTTCATTTGAAAGGAAACCTGTCCTTTTTCATTCAACACTATGTTTGTGAACATCATTCACGTTTTCTATAATTTATCTTGTCCATTTTCATGACTGCATAGTATTCCATGGTAGAAACAGATCACACATTATTTATCCCTTCTCCTGAGATGGACATCTGGGTTGTTTGTGGGTTCTGGCTGTCACAAACGGTGCTGCAGTCCACGTTTGTGGGTCTGCCATTTGTGTGCATGTGTGGGAGTCTCTCCAGGGGATAGTGGAATTGCTGGACCAGAGAAGCTGTGTATCCTCAGCTTGAATAGATGATACCAAATTGTTCCCAAAGTGGACATAGGAATTTACACTCCTATAGTTCGATGGGTGTGTAATGGTTTTTCATTCTAGTTTTAATTCACATTTCCTTAATCACTAATGGATTTTCTCTTTTGAAAAGTGCCTGTTCCAATCTTTGGTCCATTTTTCTATTGGGTTGCTGTTCCAGTTCTTTATTGCTGCACAGATAAACTACCCCAAAACTTAGTGGCTTAAAACAGCAACAATAATTTTCTTTGCTCACGAATCTTCAATGTGAGCAGTGCTGGGCCTCAGCTGGGATGATTCAACTGCTGGGAGCTGGACCAGCTGGAGTACGGCTTCCTCACAGCAGGGGGGTCCCAGGGTAGTCAGACTTCTTGCATAGCAGCCGGGGCCCCCTCAGGATAAGCCTTGCAAGAGATCTGGGTGGAAACAGCAAGGCTTCTGACCTCGTCTTGCATGCCCCAGATGTGTTCTAGACGTCAAGCAAGTCCCTAAGTCCAGCCCAGATTCAAAGGAAGGGGACTTAGATTCTCCTTTACAATGAGAGCAACAGCAAGGAATGTGAACCCATCCCTCGTCTCCTGCATGACGTAGCTTGTTCTTATCGATTTACAGGAGTTCTTTATAGATTCTGTATTAGTCTGATGTCAGTCACATGTTTTGGAATGATCTCTTCCATCATAGCTTTCTTTTCACTCTATGTCTTTCCCACTTTGTGGCTAATGCTTTTTGAATCCAAACAAGTTTTTCTCTCCCTCAAGGTCGTACAAATATTCTCTTAAGAGCTTTCTCACTTTCTCAACTTCTAAAAGCTTTCTAACTTCGTCCTTCCTATCCACGCCTTTAATTCACCTGGAATTTACTTTAGTGCATGTAGTAGTCTTTTCCCATATGGGTGTTTAAGAGCCATTTATTAAGAAAAATGTGCTTCCCCCACTGCTCTGTGGTGGCGCTTCTGGTGGATGTCAACTACTTGTGTTTGCAAGTATCCTTTCTGGGCTCTCTGTTCTGGTCTGCTTTTTTTTTCTTTCTATCCTTGGGTCAGTACCACACTGTCTGAATTTCTGTTGAATTATAATAGGTCTTGCTATCTGGTACAGTAAGTTTTCCCGTCTTGTTCTTTAAGAGCGTCTTGGCTATCTTGGTCCTTTACACTCCCTACAAATTCTAGAATCCCTCGACAAGTTACAAAAAATATCTGTTGGGATTTTGATTGCGATTGACATCAATGACGTGTTTACTCTTCTGACATTTATTCACTGTATATCTTTCCGTCTATTTAGGTGTTCTTTGATACTCATCAATGAAGTTTTATAGTCTTCCTGCACATTTTTTGGTTCCATATAATCTGTAGGTTCTTCATAGTTTTTGACACTAATGTAAATGCGATCTCTTTTTCTTATTCAATCCATTACAGTGTGGTGAATATCATTAATTGATTTTCTAATGTTCCACCAACTTTCATTTCTAGAAAAAACCAGATTTGTTCATGATGGATTAACCTCTTTACATATTGCTGGGCTTGGTTGGCTGTTTTGTTTAGAATTTTTGCATTTCCTTTCACGAAAGTGATTGGCTTATAATTTTTATTTCTCTGTCTTTCTGAAGTTTCGATTTTAAGGTTTGCTGGCTTCATAAACAAGCTGGGACATGTTTCCTCTTTCTCTATCCTCTGGAAGAGTTTGTTTAATATTGACATTATTTCTTCCTTAAATGTTTGGAAAAATTCACCAGTGAAGCCATTGGGTTTGGATGAGTTACATTTCTTTAATAATTATAGGACTATTCAGATTTTCCATTTCTTTTGGTGTAAATTTTGGTAAATCGTATTTTTTAAAAACATTTATCCATTTCATCTGGATTTTCAAATATATGTTCAGAATATTTTCTCATTATTTTTAATGTCTATAGGATCCTCAGCTAATTTCTCTTTTTCTTAATCTTGGTTGGTTTTTTGTGTTCTTTCTCTTTCTCTCCTTTGTTGATCAGTCTTGCCGGGGGTTTTAACCTTTATTAGTCATTTCAAAGAACCATCTTTAGGCTTTTGTTTTATTTTTATGTGTCTATTATATGTGGTGTATACTTGTTTTATATTTTATTAATTTCTACTGTTTATTATTTTCTTTAGTCTACTTTTTTGGGTTATTTTACTTTTCTTTTTCTAATGTCTGAAATGGATGCTTTCTCATTAATTTTCTGCTTTTTGTCCTTCAAGACTATATAAATCTCCTTCTAAGTAGCCTAAGGATGGTTAGATGGAAGCACAAATTTTGCTATGTAGCTTTTTTGTTATTATTCTATTCTAAATATTTTCTAATTTTCATTTGTCATTCCTTTTTGTCCACTGAGTTGTTTAGGAACATTTTTCTTAATTTTCAAATATATGGACATTTTCTAATTATCTTTTTTTTTTTTTTTTTTGCTGAGGAAGATTTGCCCTGAGCTAACATCTGTTACCAATCTTCCTCTTCTTGTATGTGGGTTGCCGCCACAGCATGGCTGCCAATGAGTGGTGTAGGTCTGTGCCCCTAACTTAACCACTAGGCAACGAGGGCTGGCCCTAATCCTCTTTTTAAAAATCAGTCACCAAGTTGATTACTTTGTTGTCAGGAATCCTGTTTAACACTGTTTCAGTTAAGCGTGGTCTTTCTGTAAATGTTCCATGTATGCTTGGAAGGTATGTGTGTCTGTTCTCCTTGGGTGCAGAGTTCTAGATGTCTCCGTTAGGTCAAATGTGTTAGTAAGAATATTGTTCCAATTGTCTCTTCACTGAATTTTAACTTTTTTCTGTCACTGAGACACTTGTGTTAAATTCTCCCGTTATGCTTTTGGATTTGTCTATTCCTTTTTGTAGATCTATAATTTTGGGTTTTATATATTTTGAGATTCCCTTATTAAGTGCATGCAAGTTTAAAATTGTTATTTCTCCTTGGTATCTCGAACCTTTTGTCATCATATAACCACCCTCTTTTTCTCTAATAATACTTTTTTGCTTTAAAATTGGTTTTGTCTGATATTAATACAGCCACACTAGCTCTTTTTTGGTTAGTGTTCACATAGCATATTGCTTGTATCCCTTTTACTCTCAGTCTTTCTGTATCTTTATGTTTTAGATGTAACTTTTGTAAATAATACATAGTTGGATTTTTAAAAGATCCAGTTTACAACCATTTGCCATTTAACTAAAGCATTTAATTCTCTCACATTTAATATAATTATTAATGTATTTGTGTTAAAAATACCATTTTACTTTGTGCTTTCTGTTGGTTACCCTGTTCTACGTTTCTTTTTTCTTTCCTTTCTTGTTTTCTTGAGTTTGATTATATTTATCATTCCATTTTCCCCCAGAAATTTTCCTCCCTGTCTCTCTTTTTGTGTGTGTTTTCCCTCGAAATTAAAATCTGATTCTTAATTTACCGAAGTCTATATAGTTACTCAGTACTTTTACCGTTTTCCTTGAGAACACATGCATTGTCTTGTATTTTATTTCTGATTTTCCTTTTTTACTCCACAGTCATTACTGTCGTAGGCAGTGTTAATTTATATTTACCCACACATTTAAATGCTTTTTGTTTTTCATTCCTTCTTCTCCATAATGCTTCCATCTGGGATCACTTTCCTTCTGCCTGAAATATCTCCTTTAGCACTTCCTTTAATGAGTATCTACTTCTCAATGAACTTTCTGAGTTTGCGTTTGCCTGAAAATCTTTATTTCATCCTCATTCCTGAAAGACATTTTTTTCCTCAGTCTGGAATTCTAGGTTAGAAATGTTCTTTCAACTCATTGAAGCTATCATTCCACTATTTTCTGCTGTGTGTGCACGTGTGTGTGTGTGTGTATGCACGCTGTCAAGAAGTCAGCTGTCAGTCTAAGGAATATTTTATTTTTCTCCAGCCGCTTTTAATAATTTTTTCTGTGTCTTTGATTGGCTGTTATTTCTCTGTGATGTATGCAGTGGAGATTTCTTATTGATCACGTGATTGGCCAGGAGTTCCCGGGACACAGTGGATGGGTTTTAGGGCTTGGGGAGGGCTGACAGGATCAGACTGTCCTTCCTTTGGTGAACGTATTCCATTGTGTGTATATACCACATTTTGTTTATCTGTTCCTCTGTTGATGGACATTTGGGTAGCTTCTACTTTTTGGCTACTGCGAACCCTATGAACATGGGTCTGGAAATAGCTCTTTGAGACCCTGCTTTCAATTCTTTTGAGTATATACCCAGGAGTGGAATTGCTGGATCGTATGGCAATTCTATTTATTTTTAGTCTGGGTATTGCTAGGATTTTTAAAATTGAGATGTCATTGACATGTAATATTCTACTAGTTTCAGGTTTACAACATAATGATTCCATATTTGTATATATTTTGAAATGATCACCACCATAAGTCTAGTTACCATCCATCACCTTACCTAGTTACAGAATCTTTTTTCCTTGTGTCGTAATTCTATTTTTAGCTTTTTAAGGACCTGCTGTACTCTTTTCCAAAGTGGCTGCACCATTTTGCATTCCCGCCAACAGTGCACAGAGCTCCCAGTTTCTTCACATGCCCCCAACATTTGTTATTTTTTTTTGATCCTAATAGCTGTGAAGTAGTATTTCATTATTGCTTTGATTTGCATTTCCCTAATGACTAAAGATGCTGAGCACTTTTTCAGGTGCTTATTGGCCATTCGTGTATCTTCTTTGGAGAAATAGCTATTTAAGTCCTTGGCCCATTTTTTATCTGGTCGGTTGCTTTGTTGTTGTGGAGTTGTAGGCAAGGGTTCTAAGCAGAATGTTGTAATTTGACCCATGGTTTGGAGACAACTGAGCTTGAAGCTTTTGCAAGCTCGGATGGCTGCAGCTGCCTATGGACATGGACAGTCTCCAGAAAGTCCCGTTCCATCCTGTCCCGTCCCGTCCCCCACCCCCCATTCCTGGGCCCTCTTCCTGCTCTGGATCTTGGGTGGCCTAGGATGAGGGTGACACAGGTCATTTCCTTGCATTCTGGGGTCTGTCGAGATCCTAGCCTTTTAAAACTCCCTGTGAAGGCTCAGGGTGGTCCCCGGCCCGTGGGAAATCCAGGGCCTCAGTTCTTGCACGTGGTCCAAGCAGAGGATGGTTTGTAATTGGGACTGTAGGACGCCTCTCTGCTGTTCTGCAGCAGTGGCCTGGCCATAGGACCAGGCTCGAGAAATCCCAGAACGTGACACCTCGCTGGGGCATGGAAAGGCAGACTCTCCCACTCCCCTTTCTGACTAGCAGATGGTTCAAAGGGCTGTGGAGCCAGACTGCCTGGAATCAAATCCTCCTCTGCCACTTACTGGCTGGGCAAGTTGCAGAACCTTCTAGGGCCTCAGTTTCCTCCTCTGTTAGATGGGAATAATAAGTCTACCACCCTCATTAAGGATTGAATGGGTTCATCATGTATGTAAACCATTAGAACAGTGCCTGGCTCATAGTAAATTTGGCGATTATTTTTATTTTCTTTGGGACCAGACCCTGCACGGCTTCTGCCCGCTCGCCCAGATGAAGGCCCCCGGACCCTGAGCCTGGTCCCTCTCCGGGGGACCTCGTGGCGGCCACAGCCCAGCCTTTCCCCCGGCCGCCGGCAGGGGGCAGCATCGCTCCACGGCTGCCCGGCCGGAGTGGTCCAGCCTGGCCCCGGTCAGCCCCTCGCTGCGTCCCGCGCGCGGGGCCCTCCGGCCGGGCGGGGCAGACATCGGGGCCGGGAGACCGCGGTCTCTGCCCGGCCCGGGGCTCCTCGGAGCCTGGCGCCCCGCCGCCTCCCCCGCAAGGCCCCAGACCGCGTGCTCGCGTGGCTCTGTATGGGCCCCTTGCGCAGCCCCTTCACCCCGTGCACAGGGTCCCCGTCTGTGAATTGGGGTCACTGCGCAGGCTGCCCCCAACAGTAGTCCTGTCCCTGGCTGAGCTACCCTAGGCCCCACTGTCAGGATCTGGGCCTCACACCAAGGCATGTGTCTGCCTCATCATGGCCCTTAGCAGGAGACCAGGGGAGTGGCCCGCTTCTTGTAAAGGAAGGGCGAGCTCAGTGATTCCATCCTGGAATCTCAGGGCCTCCAGGGGTCTCGCCCTGGGCTGCCCGCCCCCACAGTCCCTGGAGGAGCATGAACACTGTCCGAGGGGACCCATGCTCAGCGTCCGGTGGTAACACACCTCCAGCAGGTGATGGCAGGTGCAGGTCACCCCCCTTAGGAGCCGGGGGAAGCAAAAGACCTGTCAAAGAGCCACAAACTGATGACAGAAAGCTCAGCGACCCCATCGATCAGGAAATGCACATTAAAACAACTTTCAGATACAGCTTTTCACTTATCAACCTGAAAAAACATTAGAAAGGAATAATTCCTAGTGTTGGTGGAGGTGCGGAGAAATAAACACCTCCAAGAATTGCTCCTGGAAACATAAATTGGTTTTAAAAAACAGCTTTTGGGGCAATTTTGGAAATACATATTAAGAGATTTAAATTATGCATAACCTTTCTAGGCATTTATCCTAAGAAAATAATTGCTTAAGAGCTGAAAATGCATGGATAAGTATTTTTACAGTAGCATTGTTTTTGTAATGGTGAAAATTGGAAAAAAAAAAAAGTCCAACAGCAAGAAACTGAAGTCTGATAGCTCCTTGGGATAGAACAGTAATCAGCCATTAAAAATCATGTTTTCAGAAAACAATTTCACAGCGGGGGGAAGTGCTCACGTTAAAATCTTCACTCACTAATTAATTAATTCATTGATTTAACTAACATTTGTTGAATGTCTCGACATGCCAGGCATTGTTCTAGATAAAGGGAATAAAATTACAAACAAGATAGATACCCTCCTTCTTCTCATGAGGCTTATCTTCCAAAAGGGGAGACAGACAATAAACAAGGGAAAAATAAATTAATTTCCGGTAGTGATACTTTTGTTGGCTTCTATTTAAAAATTATACCTGAGTAGAAAAAAGGACGGGAAGAAAAACATCATCGTGGCAACCGTGGTGATTTCTGGCGGGTGGTAAAAGTTAGGAATTGTGTTACAAATAACTGAAAAGTTATTTTACTGTGGTAGCTTCTTTTTTTTTTTTAATTGCTTTTTCTCCCCCAATCCCTCCCGGTACATAGTTGTGTATTTTTAGCTGTGGGTCCTTCTAGTTGTGGCATGTGGGTTGCTGCCTCAGCATGGCCTGACGAGCAGTGCCATGTCTGCATCCAGGATCAGAACCAGCGAAACCCCGGGCCGCCGAAGTGGAGCGCGTGACCGTAACCACTTGGCCACGGGGCCAGACCCCTGCAGTGGCTTAAATAGTCAAGGGCTCACCTGCCCCATGTGTCCAGGGCTAAAAAAAGCCCACCGCTGTCATCTGGTGGCGCTCCCATCCTGGGACAAGGCAGTCAGGCCCATGCTTAGCTTCTCAATGTTGCAGAGGGCAGCCCCTCTTCTGGTCTCCTGTCCACGTCCCAGGTCGGATGGAAAGGGGAGAGGGGATGAGCAAAGGCGTTCTCCCAGGTGCTGTCTTCTGATTGTCCAGGAGCAGGGCTTCAGCCAAGTCTCATGGGTCAGAAAGGGTCACACAGCTACTCCCGGCTGAAGAAGGTGGGGAGGAACATGGAGGGGGGGTTATGGGTGATGGTCATTTTCTTCTCCTTGTTTTCTGGCATCTTCTAAGTCAAAGCAGACATTAAAACAAGCTTTTGCATGGAGGAAACAAAGGGCTTTTCATGTTTTAAGAAATAGGGTGGGGTGGATTGCCCCATGGGAAGTGGGAGCAGACACACCTGAGAGGTCCCTGCGGTCTGGCCCCCCAGCTCTTGGGGGCCCCCGCAGACAAGGGCAGCTCTGAGAGGACGTGGGGCAGTGAGGTCTGCTCCCCTCTGCGGACGCCCTGCCCCCTGCGCTGGCTCTCTGTGGCTGGTCCCTAAGAGGGGAGGGTGTGTGCAGCCCGGGCTGATGCAGGCCTGAGCCCACTGGCTCCTGGGCCTTTCTCCTCGAACAAACTGCAGTTTGTCCCCGTGCACAGGTCCTAGTGGCCCACAACAGAGCCCCCTGGGTTCGAATCCTGCTTCCTTATTGTGTTCATTTCTGGTGCTGCTGTATCAAATTACTACAAGGTGGGTGCCTTGAAAACAACAGAAACTTATTCTGTCACGTCCTTGCCTCTTCCGGCTCCTGGTGGCTGTGTCACTCCAAGCCGTCCTCCACGGTCACAGCATCTTCCATCTGTGTGTCCACCACTGGCTCTCTTATAAGGACACTTGTGATGGCATTTAGGGCCCACCCAGACAACCCAGGACAATCTCCTCACCTCCAGCTCTTAACTCAGTCACATCTAAAAAGACGCTTTTTCCAAACAAGGTCACATTTACAGGCTTCAGAGAATAGAACATGGATATCTTTTGGGGGGCCATCTTTCATCCTATGGCCCCCAGTATCTGTGCAATGTCTTTACTGCTCTGAGCCTTAATGGACTCATCTGTAGAATGGGGATGAGAGCCCCGTTCTCAGAGGGTGTTGTGTGGATCAGCAGCCATATGAGCAGGTGACGGGAGGCCTCTCTGTGGTTGAGCCCTGACCCTCCCCTCTGATCTCTGAGGGCCATTCTCATCTCCAAGGGCTGCTTCTTCCTCTCTCCCCTTTTATCATTGACCGGTCCTGGTCCTGGAGACAGTTACAGAGGACCTGGGAGGAGTGCACCCCAAGGACCTCTGATCTGCAGACCCTTCTCCCCATTTCTACCCCTTCTCCTTCTTGTATTGCCGGCCCCCTGCAGTGCGCCCAAGGGTCAGGCACATGCAGCTTCCCCTCCTCCCCTGGGCACCTTCCCTTGGGGCTTCTGCTCCGGCTGACTCCCTCTCTTCTTCCTCTACCAAAACTCTGCGTCTCTCTCTACTTTCCAGACAAATCTCTGGGTGGTTAGGGACCTTGCCCAAGGTTGCCCAGCACATCCGCAGTGGATCCCGGGCCTGTGCCGTCTCCCGACCTCGTCTGAAGGAGCACTGGGCAGACCTCGCTCCACGCTGAGGCCCCAGGAGCGGCCCTGGGAGGTAGCACCTCATCCTCCGAGTTTAAAGGGTGCTAAATGCACCATGACACCCAGACAGTGAACATCGATCACAATTTCATTTCATTGCTGGATAAAGGAAGAGGTTTACAGGCTGGAAAACCTGCTCTTGGAAATGGGTGTGTCCACGAGCAGGGCAATTGGGTCTGTTGGGGGCCGTGTCTAGCAGAAGGGCTGGGTCTGGGGAAGGGGCTATCAGCCAGATGAGCCAGGGCTCCAGGTGGGCTCAGCTCCCTTCATCCTTGCTTCCCTGGGGAACTGGGGGTTTTTCTCTGAGAAGTTGCAGGCCCAGCCTGGTGGGAGCTGTTGGACTGCATCTGACTTAGGATAAGATAAGGTCAGATGGGCCTCTCATCTTCATTTAACAAAATGTTGGGGGCCTCCTCTATGCAGCTCCCAGCCCGGTGCACAGACTGATGCTTGGTACTCTATCACTGATGTGGAGTGGGCTGGGTTAGGCGTCCCATGAGTCCTAGGGCCTCATGTCACATGTGGACACCTGTAGCCCCATCCCTGGGGAGGGCAGGGGATATATGACCAGCACAGAGTGCCTTGTGTAGAGCCAGGGTGGAACAGTCTCCTGTGAGCTCCCTGGTGGCCAGGGAGACAAGGGTCTCACCCCTCTGTCTTGACTCTCTTGTGGATCAGTGATCCTATGGCTTCCCTAGGATGCCTACTGAAAACATGATGGTTGACATGTCTCTGGCTGCCTTGGGGCCACCCCAGGTCCCAGCTCTGGAGAGACGTGACTGGGAAGGAGTGAGTCTGTCCAGGCTCAGCATCTCCCATCAGGACCATTCTGGCAACTTCCCTTGGGCCTCTCCCCTGACTCCTCCTTCACATTTTGCTGCTCTCCCCTCTGTGTTCCTTTACGTGCCTGTCCTCTTGCTTCTCTCTCTGCTTGGAGTGTGCACTCTCCTCTTTAACTCAGCTCAAGGTCTCAGCTCAACCTGCGGGGAGCCCACTGCAGCAGATGTCGGGGGGGCTGGAGGAGCCCTGGGCAGTGGCGGGAGGGGTGGGGGGCCTCTGTGGTGCTCCATGTCCTGGATCAGCAGGGCTGTGGCTGGTGACGGTGTGGGGGCCTGAGTTCCACTCTGGGGACGACAGGCCAGGGTTCTGCACTCTGCCACTTGGTCCTCCCTGGGGAACTGAGTACTCCCCCAAATGCAAAAATGGCAGAGTTGCAGGGCCCAGGGGCTGGGGCAAGAAGGGAGAAGCTCCCCCAGACTTTATAGCTGGGAAGCAGGGACTCCAGGAAGCAACCTGGGAGGGATGGGGACAGCCTTCGGGCTCAGGGAGGGACTTTTTGGGGCTGTGGTTTTCAAACTCTCATTTAATGGACTCAGAGCATCCTCGTGTAAGACTGGCAGAAGTGAGGTGGGTCTACAGCCCCAGAAGCCCCGAGCCTCCTCTGAAGAACCTTCTAGATCCAGGCTGGGGGATTCACACATGGAGGACCACTGCTTTAGGAGGAGGTTGGGACACAGGCTGCCCCAGGAGGCCTGGGACTGAGATGACAGCTCGTGAGGGTCCCTCCTCGGAGCCGAGCCTTTCTTCCCCTTTGCTGTCCGTTGGCATTTGTTGATGCCTTTGTGCAAACTCTGTCCTGCCTCTTCTAGGCTTTGGAGGGGCCTAAGGAAGGGGTAGATCTTGCTGGACTCCGAGGGGCCGAGGGAGCCCTGGATGTCAGCATGGGAGCCCCAGACGGGCCTGAGGTGGGGTTTGGTCCTGCCACCCGCCCTGCTCAGAGAGCCTGGGTCCAGGGACTGACCTCTGTGGTCCCAGCTTGCTTTGCAAAGGAAGCAACTCTTCACACAGTTAACTTGTTGGACTCCTTGGTTCTGAGGAGACTGAGCACCCTGTCATGGGCCCCAGTTTCCTGACCGTATAATGGGGATCAAGAGGGCCGTGGGTACCTGCACGGTGCCATTGCCAGTGCCTGGAAAGGGTGCCTGGATGGGGCGTGAAGGCTGGGTGTGGGCAGGGTGGGGGCACCCCAGTGGTCCTGCCCTGGTGGCTCCAGCAAGGCAGGTGCAGGGAGGGACCCTCAGGCTCCCTCCTCCCACCCCCAACCTCGGAAAACCAAAGACTAAATGAATAGAACCCTGGAATAATAGAATGTGTGATGCAAAAGACTGCCTTGCTGGCCTGGGGAATCGAAAAGTCAAAACCCATGAGGCTAACCAAGATTGAAAATAAAATAAAAAATACGATAATATAAAAGAAGATCAAATAAAATAAATACAAGCTGAGGAACCGTAAAAGCAAGATGAAAAAGGTTGGCAAGCAGGGGTAAGGAAGACAAAGTAGGGATGGGCAATTAACACACAATGGAAGAGCCGAAGGGAAAGGATGGAACCAGCAAGAAAGAAGGGTGTTTGTTAAAAAGAGATAAACCCTGTGGGTCAAGGGAGGAAGGGAGCAGTGGGATTTTCTGAGCTCAGACCTGGCAGAGGGTGGGTTCCTTGGAGCCTATGGGCCGGGCTATGCCTGGGACTCAGGCTGCGGGGCTCCCTGCCCGGCTCCTCCTAAGAGGGTGGCTGACCCTCTGTGGGGGGCTGACCCCAGGATTTGGGTTGGCCTTCTCCTTGTGTACTTGGGAGAGTCCCGCAGGTTGGGCCTTGTTCTCTCTTGCCAGCCGTCACCTTCATGCAGGGCCTGGGCTGAACTGTCTAAGACATCGCGGGGGGGCTCCGCATCGGGGAGGGAGGGAGAAAGGCAGGCTTCTAGGCTGCAGTATGGTGTCGAGTCTGGGGGCTCTGTAGGAGGAACACGATTGGGGGGGTGCCTGTGCAGGGGTGCAGCAGCGATGGTTCTCCACTGAGCAGGCCATCTGCCTTTCTGGAATGACACAGCTTCAGGTCACAAGGATCGTGGCTTCCCAGTGGACCACTGGGGCCTCTCTTTGCCTTGACACATCATCTGAAACTTTGGCGGCAAACTACTGGCTTCCAGGAGTGTTCCAGCTGAGATTCCTGAGGGCCTCAGTTTATCTTTGGGCCCCTCCTTCAGTTTCCTTGTGCGTAAAATGGAATACCATTTCACGGGTAAGATGTGGGTGCTGAGCACAGTGCCCGCACGTGGTGAATCCTAAATAAATGGAGTCAGAGTCAGTGTAATGGACGAGCTCTTTAGAAGAAGCAGCAGCTGTAGTGGCTGAACTCTGTGCAAAAGACGGATTCATTGACTCAGCTTTAATTTCTTGAAAACGCCTTTGTGTACTGAGGAGTAGCAACCCAGGAGGACTGAGTCCTGGGTCTGCCAGCAACTCACCTGGTTTCTTGGGCAAGTCACTCCTTTCTCTGAGCCTCAGTTTTCGTGTCTGTGAAATGGGTGTGCATCATGTGATCCAGACATTGCTGTCCTATTGTCTCCAGCCGGGTTATGGCAGTAGAGGCAAACTTGTTTATCAGGTAGAGTTGCTTCCCCAAAAGCCTGGTTTTGGGGGCGGGGGGCAGCATCGCAGTCTCGGAGGTTATCAAGGCTTAAAGGGACTAGGTTGGCCAGGATCAGTAAGTAATTAAGGGCTTGATAAGCCTGATAAAGCCCCCAGTAACAGCCAATGTCCCTGTAACATGGCAGTCCCAACTTCAGGTAGCAGAGAGAGTAACATAGTCTTGCCCAGAGGTGGGTGTGCACAGGGCTCCAGGGGTCTCTGGGCCTGCCTCACAGCTCTAGGAGAAATGGGACCTGTGTGCCCCTTGTGGCCAGGCAAGGGGTACCCAGGCCATTCCAGGGTGGCAGGGAAAACTGGCCTGGCTCAGGAGTGTGGCAGGATGAGCATTAGGAGGTGAGCATCTGGGGATGGTGAAGGACCTCTCAGTTTGGGAGATGAAGGGGGAGAGGTACCCAGGACAGGAGGTGAGGATGTCCCGGGCCCACAGCTTCCAGGGAGGTTCCAACCTAAGTTACAACCCTCAGGTTCTAAACCAGAGGGACCGCATCATCCAAACTGGAAACTGATAGAAGTCTTCCCAAAACTGTGTGTGGGGGCCAACTCCGCAACATAGTGGTTAAGTTCGCAGGCTCTGCTTTGGTGGCCCTGGGTTCATAGGTTCAGATCCCGGGCACGGACATAGCACCACTCATCAAGCCACACTGTGGCTTTTACGTCCTGCATAAAATAAAAGATTGGCACAGATGTTAACTCAGCAACAATATTCCTCAAGCAAAAAGAGGAAGATTGGCAACAGATGTTAGCTCAGGGCCACTCTTCCTCACCAAAAAAAAAAAAAAAAAAAAAAGGAAGAAGAAGAAGACGAAGAAGAAGAACCTGAACAACACTGTGTGTGTTGGTTGGTTGCCTTCTTAATATTTGGAAAGGGGTCTTGAGGCTTGTTCTGGTGCGATCGTGCCCCCTCTCTCTAACATAACACACATCAAGAAAAAGTTCTAATAGGCTATAAGTATCACAGACCCCCTTTACTCACACACTGCATGGTCCCAAACAAGTGAGCTTGGGGATCCCTGATCCTGTGGCTCTTGACCTCAGGTTTGAGCCCCTACAAGATGACCACACCCTCCATCCTTCCAAGGTGGACACAGTGCCCAGAGGAACGAAATTGTCGTATAATAAAATCCATCCTTTATTTCCTTTCTCCCTACAAATTGTCAGTCAGTCAATGGTGGGATTTCAAAGGAATGACCACTGAGGACTGGGGGGCGCGGTCTGGAGAGGCTGGGTGGGGCATGTTTGACCATCCAAGTCCTCTAAGATGGCTTTCTTAAGGACCTGCATTTGTGTGGGCACCACACCCAGCCGAGCAGCCCAGCTCCTGCAGCCGTGGTCCTTCCTCTCTTCTTGGCCACTGGCCCCCTCATCCTGGAAGTCACTTTGCCTGCCTATGTGGTTCCCTGCAATTTCTTCATCCCAGCTTCTCTCCACCAGGCTGCCCCTGCCCAGCTGAGCCACCCCATCAGCCACTGCAAGGACTGCCTCACTGCTCTCCAAGCCTGCACCCGCCCCCTCTGCACAGCCTCCCCCCCACCTTTCTAAAGTAAAATTTGCCAGGGGTTCCTCCGAGGTTGGCAGCTTGAGACATACACACACACACACACACACACACACACACACACACACAGACACACACACTTCTTTTTCTTCCTGCCTTGGCTGGCCAACCAGCATTCAACGCCTGGAAGCTTCCCTTTCTCCTCCCTTGGGAACCCACACACAGCCTTTAGAACTGTCACCTCCTCCAGGAAGCCATCCTTGGCTCTTCCTCCCAGGCTGGATCAGAGCCCAGGACGCGCCTGTGCATACAGAGCTCATTCAAGGGCCCCGCCACATCTTTTAATGATCTGTTTAGGTGTCTGCTTCTCACCCTGAGCGGGGAGTTCCAGGCAGGATCTGTGGCAGAGCCTCTCCGAACCCCACGCGCCCAGCGCCTGGCGGGGACCTTGGGGCCGGGCCGACTGCAGGGTCAAGGGGCGCTCCCGGGCTTTCGGGAGCGCGCCCTTGCAAGAGGCTCTGCCGGGCGCGCCCAGACCGAGCGCCCGCGGAATCCCGGTCCGAAAGGCTCCGCGGTCTCACCGAAATCTTGGCTGTGCCACGTGGAGCCCAGTGCGGCTGGGACTCGGTGGTGGGGCGAGGGGGTGTGCGTCCGACTTGCCACCTCCTCCCGGCTGGAGCCCAGACAGTTTAACGCCGCATCTGGTGGTGGCCGGCCGGGGGCGTGGGCCGGGCGGTGGAGGGAGCCCCGATCCGCGCCGGCGGCGAGGAGCGGGCTCTCCGCCCGGGCTCGCGCGCGAAGGCTCGGTGCAGACTCGGAGTCTAAACACGCGGCCGCTTGGAAGGCTCCTCACGTCCAGGCGCCGCGGGCACGGCTGCGCCGGTTTCCGGCCATGAATTGGGCTTCAGAGTCCCAGCCTCCCGCCCGACCCGCGGCAGGGCGCGGGGCCTCGGGGCGGGGGATGGGCACCCGCCGAGGGCCGCGCGGCCGGCTAGGGTTCGGGCCCCCGGCCCCGGCTCTGCTGGCGACGCTCGGCTGCAGCCGGTCCCCTCTGGCTCCCTTTCCATCCCGATGCCTGGCTCAGCGCCCCGCCCCGTCTCTCCCAGCTACCCGTGGTCGGGCTCCGCGGGGAGCTCTCTCCCCGGGGCGGGGGCATGGCCCGAGGCGCTCGGGACCCCCCGAGGGCAGCCAGTGGCCGACGCTTTTCCCTCCTCCAGCCCCCAGCGAACCGGGGCCACGAGGCCCAGGGCGGCCGAGTCTCTGCGCGCCGCAGCCCCGGCCGGTCCCCGCCGCCGTGCCGGCCTCCGAGCGTCCCCCGGGCCGGGAGCGCGGAGCACCCGGCGCCCCCTCCGAGTCGCGAGCGGGCTAGCGCCGCGCGGCGAGGCTGAGGCTCCGCAGTCACGTGGTCCAGAGGAGGGCGGAGGGGAGGGAGGCGGGCAGGGAGGAGAGGGGGAGCGGAGCCGAGGGGGAGGGGGAGGGGAGGGGGCGTCCTCCGCAGTTCGCTCCTCGCCGGGGCTCAGACACACAGCGAGCCCGGAGCCGCCGCGCCGGCCCGGCCGCCGCCGCCGCCACCGCCTCCGCCGCCTCCGAAGCCGCCCGAGCCGTGGGAAGCACCGCCGCCGCCGCCGCGGGCCGCCCCCGCCCCGCCGGCCTGGGCTCGGGCTGCCAGCGCCGCCGCATCCGCCACCGGAGCGGGAGCGGGAGCCCGACCGCGCCGGGCTGGGCTGGGCTGGGCTGGGGCGGGCGCAGGGCGCAGGGGCGGGCGCGCGGGGGAAGACGCACGGGCGGGCTCGGCTCTCCCGGGGAGCGGCCCGGGACTGCACCGGGACCGGCGCCTCCCCGCTCCGCGCTGCCCTCGGCCTCGCCCCGGGCCCGGGCGGATGAGCCGCGCGCCGGGGGGACATGGAAGCGCTGACGCTGTGGCTTCTCCCCTGGATATGCCAGTGCGTGTCGGTGCGGGCCGACTCCATCATCCACATCGGTGAGCGCGGCGGGCGGCCGGGCCGAGGCTGGGCGGGGGCACCGGCGGCGCGGGGGGTGCGCGGCGTCCAAACTTGGAGGTTCCCCGGGTCGAGGGCCTCGGCGGGCGGTGCTCCCCCGAAGGGCCGCGCCGCTCCGCGGAGGGGCTGTGCACGGGCCGCGCCGCGCTTCCGCGGGCTCCTCGCCGCTCCCCGGGTCTCCAGTCCCCGCGCGGGGGCCCCGCGGCCTCTGCCGACACTTGGGGCCGCAGCTGCGGGGAACCCGGGGCTGGACGCGCATCCAGACCTGCGCCCCTGGAGGGGCCGTCGGCGGGCTCGGGCCAGCCCTTGCGCGCAGCTCACAGCAGCGGGGGGCAGGGGGCGGGCACGGCCCGGGGTCTCCCCAAGTTGGCAGGGCAGGATCAGAGAGGCCCGACTGGAACCCTGTGTGAATGAGGGTGGGTGGGTGTTGTCAGCGTGTGTCGTTGTGTGTGCGCGCCTGGGACCGTGTTGGTGTCGCTGCGAGAGGGCGTTGGGGTGTGTGAGGCCATCCGAGCCTGTGTTGGTGCGTGCACGACTGTCTGTCAGCCTGTTAGAGTGGACACAGTGTCTGCCTGTTCCCCCGGTGTGTGTCTGTGTATCTCTCGGTGTATGTGTGGGTGTGTGTTTATCTGGTTGTGGCCACCGCAGCCCCATCCCGGACAGTCCCAGAGTTTCCCGTGGTCCAAGTCTTGGGGGCCGGCAGACGGTCCGGGTGGTGGGAGCCGAGGCGAGAAGCGTGGGCGGCGGCGGGGGTGGGTGGGTGGGGAGTGTGTGCGCGCGCTGAGCGGGAAGAGATGGATGGAAGGAGAGAGCCGAAAGGGAAGATGAGCTAGAGGAGAGGAGGAGGGGGCGCGCGCAGGGGGAGTGTGTGGGACTTGGTAGCAGCATGCGCGGAATCCCGGGAAGTTAGGCCGGGTTGGGGGGCTGACAGCGGTTGCTTTGGGGGAGCCCTGCAGTCGCCTTTCCGGAAGTTAGGAAAGACCGGCGAGCACCGAGAAACTGGGGGTTGGGAGGCGTGAGAAGGCAGGGATAATGGGACAGGCGGGGATGGGGAGGGGTGGTGGGGGACTAGACTTGGGCTGAGTGAGCTGCATCGCCCCCCCGCAGGGGCTCGGGGCCAAACCCGCTTCCCGCCTGGTGCGGGTGGGGTTCTCGGGCCTCATGGTCAGCACTGCGGTTCTGGGTGTAACGTGGAACCGGGGCCTCTCCCCTCCCACCCAGCCCCCAGCTCGGGAGATCATCTAGCCCAGCCCTGGGACCGTGGGGGACCCTCCGGGCCTGGCGAGGGGAGGGGAACTCCAGAGTTGCCGAGGCTGTAGGGCCAGGCTCTGGCGAGTCGCACCGACCTCCGCTAGAAGAGCAGAGTCGGCCAAGGCTGTGCTAAGCGCGCAGAGGACCAGCTGGAGGCTGCCCTGGAGGGGCTGTTGGCGGTTCCAGAAGGCCCTCTCAAGAGCGCCTCTTTCTGGGCTCCTCAGCCCTGCCGGTCAGAAAGCAAGGGGTTTAGGGGACGGTCTTCCCCCCACCCCAACATACACGCAGGAAGAAGAAGTGGGGAGAGATGGAGAGCAGGAGGCGGAGCCCGGAGAGCCAGGCTGGGCAGCGCTGCGCGGGAGCGAGGCTGGGGTTGAGCCGCCGGTCATTTAAGGCCCCTGTGTAAGAGAGCCTTCTGGCGTAGGAAAGCCACTGTGGACCTGGCTGCTGAGCTCTACTCCGGGGGAGAGGCGCCGGCAGAAGGGATCATCATTCCATTTTGGAATTGGGGCGGATGACACTGCCTTGTGGGGGAACTTTCCGGCTCCCGGGATGGGACTCAGGAGCCATGTCAGTGCATTTGGGTGCTGCCTGAGGCCACCCCAGCTTGGCTGGGTCCACTGTGTGGGGCGTGGCTAGGACGTGAGGTGGCTTGGTTGTGAGACGTGTGTGAGCTGGTGGAAGCATGTCAGCGTGCATGTGTAACTCACGTCAACTGTGTGTACCCGAGCACTGTGCGTGGGGGGCATATTCCCCTGCTGGGTGATGAGAGTGTTAAACTATCCTGTCAAGCTGAAACCTCAGTCCATAACTCCCACCACCTGGCCACCAGCTGTTCTGCCTGCACCATGACCCCAGGGCCAGCGAGGGGCTGGGGGTGGGGTGGAGAGGGCGAGGGAGGAGCTCCGTTCTAGGCCTGGCTTGACCCTTCCTCTCCTCCAGGTGCCATCTTCGAGGAGAACGCGGCCAAGGACGACAGGGTGTTCCAGCTGGCCGTCTCCGACCTGAGCCTCAACGATGACATCCTGCAGAGCGAGAAGATCACCTACTCCATCAAGGTCATCGAGGCCAACAATCCATTCCAGGCTGTGCAGGAAGGTGAGTGGCCGCGGCCTGCGAGGCGGCGCAGCAGTGGAGACCGGCGGGGTTGCGACGGCTCGGCTGCGCGGAGACCCCCGTGCGCTTGGGCAGCTGCGGTGCCATACACGGCGCGCGCGCCCTACCCGGCCCAGCAGAGAGGTGGCGCCGGGCGTGCTGTGTGCGGCGGGACTGGAGCGCAGAGCCTGTGAGCGCGGCGAGCCCGGCCCCTTGCGGGGTTGTGCGGCTCCTTTCCAGCTTGGTGGGCGCGGGTGTGCACCCGGCGCTGGCCGCGCAGGCGTGTGTGGCTCAGGGCCGTCTTTGTTTCTCGAGTGTCTGTGGGTGGGCGTGCCTGCGTTCCGGGTACTTGTGTCGTTGCACCTCCCCTGACCCCGAGGGGCCGGGGTCGTCTTCACTGCCAGCGGAGGAGCCCCCGGTGCCGGAGCGCGCCGCCTCCCCTCTCCTGAGCGCAGCTCAGTACGCGCGCATTTCGCGCCCTGCGGCCCCTCGGTGCCTGGGCCTCGGCGTCTCTCCGCCCGCGCTCCTCCTCTGGGTTTGGAAGAGCCGGTTTATCTGTCGCTGTCCTCGCCGCGGGCGGAGGCGCCGCCGCCTGGGCCGGAGGTGGGCGCTGTTTGACCAGGAAAGGAGCCGAGATGGGCCAGGCCCGGCTGCGGGCAAATCCTAGCCCGCGCCTGGGCCGCTGTGATCCGCAGCCTCAGCCTCGGGTCGGGGCTGCGGGCGGGCGGGGGCAACAGGTGCGCGGCGGGGAGCTTCGCTTTTCTCTCCTCTCCCCTCTCCTTCCCTCCTCCCACCCAGCTCGCGGCTGGGCTCTGGAACCCGGGTTCCTCCCTCACACCACCTGCTTCCTGGTCAAGGCCTAAGGCTCTCTGCGCCCCTGACATCAGCCCAGCCCTGGTCCCTTTGCTTCTCTTCTGCTTTGCTGCCCATATCCATGGGTTGGACTCTGAGGCCCTCGCCCCGGAGTGCTGAGGACGGATAGGCACGGCTGGTGGCACGGGATGCAGGGAGTCCTTCCAGGAGGAGCTGATGGGGCAGTGGGTGTAGGGAGGAGGGGGGCTGGCTGAGGGCTCCAGGCCAGCTGTCCCTCCCCGGGTCTGCTGGGCCCAGAGTCCCCTGCTGCCATGGATTATAGGTTGGCCGCAGGTCTCTTGGGTACCCGCAAGGATAGGGTGACTCAGAGAAGGCTCTGGTCTGGGTCCAGAAGGTGGAGCTGGGGAGACCTTTGTGCTGGAAGGGTTGTGCTTGGGAGTGACCTATTCCTGGGTGCAGCAGGGAGGGAGAAGGTCCAGCTCTGGGGCCTGAAGGTCCAAGGACGTCTTGAGGTGGTTGTTCAAGCTGGGGTCCTGAGTGTGTTTGTGGTGGTGGTGAGTGGGATGAGGCTGGTGTCGCCCATCATGGGAACTGCTGCCTCTACCCTTGGCAGATGTCCGTTATCTGATGTCCAGTGGGGTACGAGGAGGAGGAATCCCTGTCCTACTTGGGTGGCTGGTTGTGTCTCACCAGCAGTCCCTGCACCCCCGTACCCCACCCTGGACTTCCTTTCTGTGTGCCCTCCTCACAACTCCTTGCAGGTGCATGTGGTGGGCTCCAGCCAGGCGAGGGCGGGGCCTCCTTAGGCAGGAGTGACCCTAATTGGGGTGGGGATCTAGGGTGACACAGACTTTTCCAGTTCCATGCCACACTTTTTACAACGCCTCCTGCTCCCTTGACACTGTCCCTGCAGACTTGTGTCTGTGGACGTTCGTTCTTTGTGTTGGGGAGCTGAGACAGAACACATAGTTCTTGCACCGGGGGGCTCACAGTGTGAGGGGACCCTGCCTGTGTTCCTTACACCGGTTTGGCTCTCGACCATCTCTGTGGACATACCTTGCTTCCGCCGGCTCCCACCCTGCAGTGTGGGGTATTCCGTGCTCATTCATTTTGACCCTGAATGATGCCTGTCCACCCCCATCAGCAGTTCCCAAGGGACTGAAGATGATGCTCTTGCACAGGTGGCCGTCTCAGGTGGGCAATGCACGTGGGTAAACTGGGCAGCTGGGCCCCGTGGGACCTGGAGTGCGGGGTGGCGGGGGGGGGGGGGGGTGGGGTGGGTCTGGAGAGGTCAACTCTATTAAAAGGAGCAGCTGTTACACAGCTTCAGCTGATTTTGCCATTTGGGAATGAAAATCCTAGTGTTATAGATGTGCTCTTTTTTTTTTTTTTTAAAAGAGGAGCCCCTGATCTGGACTTAAATGTAAAATTTGATTTTTAACTTATGTCAACTAATCAAGCCATTTAAGCAACACAGTACAAGCCAAACAACACATAGGTCTGGGCTGTTCAGCCCTCGAGCCCCAGTGTGTCTTTGTCCTGGAGGCACAAGGCTCCACCAGGGGCCTTTTCTGGTTGAGACTTTGCTTTCCTGGGTCTCAGTGTCTCTAATCAGGTAATTGGGAAAGTGTCCCAGGCTCTAAGGATGGCAGGCTGACAGTCTCAGAGGGTGTAAGAGTGAGTGTGTGTGTATCCCCAGGACTGGGGAGTGGGATTATGATGGCTGACTTTTGTCCACGTAAAGGGGATACTGGCCAGGTGTTGTGGCCTGTCTGCTGCCCAGAGAGTGTGTGCCGGGTAAAGCTGGCTTATGCTTGCAACTTCTGAGCCGTGTGGGCAGAAATCCACACTCTTATCTGTGACCTTGTGCAGCCCTTGGATGTGTACAAGGGATGGGAGGAGCCAGCCCCTGGAGGGAGGGTCTCGGGGAGTGCCCAGCAGTGCTCAGAGGCTCCTTCTCTCTAGCCTGGGGCTTGGCTGGGCAGGTGCTCAGCTGGCTGGGTGTCCTTCCTCCTGTGCTTTATGGGGTACTGTCCATCCCATGGCGTGGCTCTGCTTGACGGATGCCTTATCTCGCTCCTGGGTCCGGACAGTCATTGCACCAGGACGCGGGTGGTAGACACAGTCTGGGTGGGAAAGGAAAAGACTCCCGGGGTAGTGGAAGTGACCAAGGATGAAGGGCAAAGGCAGACTTGGCTTCAGTCTCCATCGTGGACTGGACCAGCTTCCACTGACCTCCCAGTGCATTTGGGGTTGAGGTGATGCTGCCCCTGTTTTGGCCTGAGAGGCAGCACCAGGCCAGGATATGAGCTTGGCTGCTGGAGCCCAGAAACCAGATTCAAATCCCGTTTGCCTCACGCGCTGTGTGAACTCGGGGTCTCAGCTCTGCTCTGAGCTTCTGTTCCTGTTGCTGTTAAACGGAATAATCATAGTACTTGCCTCCTGGGATTATTGTGGGGGTTAAATGAGATGAGACATATATGAATTGTCTGCAGGAGACCTGCGATAGGTGTTCGGTAAACACGAATTCCCTCTCCGTTCCTTGACCCCACAGTGAATCCATCTCAGCTTCTCTTGAGGCTGTTGCTATTTTCAGCTGCATCATTTCTTAAGCTAGCAAATTCCTTGAGAGTGGACCCTAACTGACCTTTTCATTTCCAGCTTTTTATTTAACTTTTTCCCCTATTATAAAAAAAAAAATACATTGCTACAATGAAGCATGAATTAATTTAAAAATGTAAAAAAGAAAAAGGGCAGTGCATGCTCATTGTCTAAAATGTGGAAGGTGCAGAAAAGCATCACAGGACAGAACAAAATCGTTCTGAATCCTACCACTGTTATTTCCTTCTAGTCTTTTTTCCCCCACTGTATTTTATAAATGCCGAGAGCTCTCATTCTGTTCAGTCGTGTAACCTGCTTTTTTCATTTAACATATTATTGGCTTTTTCTGAAATCACTATGAAGTATTTGTAAACATTACTTTTAGCAGCTGCATATATTTTTCAATATTCAAAACAACTTATTTTTTTTTTAAATGGGATCATTTATGCTGAGATGTGCTCAAGTATTACTAAAGAAAACAAGAAAGTCTACTTTGATTTGTTGGTCCTGAGACTTATATCTACAATTTCTTCTGGCTGAATTTGTCCAAGCTCCTTACAAACTGCCTTTTAAGACAGTTGGTCAGTTTATGTGAAAGAATGGATCACATTTAATGAAATATGTATTTGATGACGATTTAAAGTTAGCAAATGATAACACGGATGATATTTACATCTCTAAAACGTATCTTAGATTTAGTTGGCGAAGTCCATATTAGCAATAAGTGTGAAGATTTGTCTTCTAGGTACTAGGAAAGATCCTAATTTGTTAAAAAAAATTTCATAGTGTTTTAAAGTGCCTGCTCAAGTAGAAGACTGGATAAATGCATAAATGCATAAAAGGACTGCCTGAACGCGAGTCTGTTGCGTTCATAGTATTATCTTTTCCTATAAGTAAAAGACTCGAGTTATTGGTTATGCTGTAGCTATATCTGTCATAGAGTGGAAAGATAACAATTTAGGGAAGAGGAAGAAAAAAGCAATGTATGCAAGGCAATATTCCTTATAGTTACAATAAGCACAAATGCATTTTAGGAAGACAAGGTAAAAATCACCCAAGTATAGCTTGGTGTTCACAGAATAAAACAAGGAAACAATGAAATAAATTGAGACTAAAGCACAGGGAGCTGGTCGATGGCCATCTGATGGTCTTGGTCAGTTTATACTGGTCACTCCTCGGTGGTCACCCTGCCCCTCATGTGCCATGCTGGTATATAAACGTGCTGCTAGATGGGCTCCCTCCCTGAGCTTTGATGCCTCTGGCATCTTCCTTGGCTTCCCTTCAGAAGGATGTGGTCACTGAGGCCATATCCATGCAGCCCCTGCTGGCAGACCCACCGTTCTCTCTGGGAGTGACTTTATTGGTCCCTGGCCCAGAGACACTGTCAGGGTCTCCCTGAGTGGGATGTTAGTGTCATTAAAGATGCCTGTCAGCCCACCACCATCATTCCCGTCCACTCAGCGGCATTATTTTTCTCTTGGTGCTGAAACAAATTTTGCCGTAAACGTAGCTGGTTGAAAATGGAAGTTTATCATCTTACAGTTCTGCAGGTCAGAAGCCTGCCATGAGTCTCCCTGGGCTAAAATCGGGGTGTCAGCAGTGCTGGCTCCTTCCGGAGGCTCCAGGAGCCTCCAGGGTCCAGAGGCCGCCCGCCTTCCTCTGCTCCTGGGCCCCCTTCCACCATCTTCACAGCCAGCAGGGGTGGGTGGGGTCCTTCTCACAGCCCTTCCGTCCTCACACCTCCCCCTCCATCTCTGACTCTTCCGCCTCCCTCTTCCCAGGACCCTTGTGATTCCACTGGGCCCCCTGGATCAGCCAGGATAATCTCCTTATCTTAAAGTTAGCTCATTAGCAATCTTCATTCCATCTGCAACCTTATGTCCTTGCCATGAAGCCTAATATAGTCACACTTCTGGGGTTTGGGATGTGGATGTCTCTGTGGGCCATTATTTTGCTATCCCGTTGGCACACCTGTCGGTGCCTGTCGAAGCCAGTGCATGTTGTCCACTCCCACTTTCTTCTACACGGATGACTGCCCTCTTGCTCGCTGGGTAGCATCCTCTCGTCTTAGCCAGACCTGCTAGAGTCACTTGGGACGCACGGCCATGTTTCCGTGTCTACTAACTCGCTTTGGAGATGCACGCTGTAAGGCTGCACGCCTCCCAAGACTTCCCTATGTTCTCCAGTGACACACCGACTTCCTCCCCTGGGCGCGGAACCTGCTTGTGCCTAAGGAAGTGCCTAGAGGAATCTGCTTCTTGAGTAGTCTGACTGTAAGTTGGTGCCACCATGCAGGCCCATGGCCTCAGTTTTCTGCCGGGGCAGGTTCTTCGAACCCCCCTCCTCCCCTCGTCCTCCACCCTGCCCACCTCCAGCCCAAGGTGGGGCCCCTGCACAGGTCAGCCTTAATTGCCTGCCACACAGAGCTCTTGTGGCTCCCCCAGGGGCTGCTGCCAGCGATGCTTCAGGCTGGAAGATGGCCGTGGCCGCGGCTGTAGGTGCTGATGGCCCCTCGCTAGAGTTGGGCTGGGGACGGGGAACCATCTAGTCCCCCCTCGGGACTCCTCGCAAGCCTGTGGCTGTGAATGGAATGACTTCCATCTTCCCTCAGCTGAACTCACAGGCTTCAGAGTTCTCCATCATTCTAGGCTCACTCCTGTGTGTGCACACACATGCATGCACACACATGCATGCACACACATGTACACACACACTGTCTCACTTTATAGATGATGCTCCTGTCCCACCACGTCCTCATATTTTGGAGTCTAGAGGCTCCCTTTTAGTCTCCCTATTGCCATGGCCTTGCCCCCCACATTGGGAGGCTGGGCTTAACTGGCTGTGAACAGATGGCGTGTCACGCCAGGTGTGTGGGCAAGAGGCCAGGGGTCTAGGAGACACTTATCCTCATGCTGCCTCTGAGCTGTCCCATTCCAGGTGACGTGGGAACTTGAACAACCTCCCAGTCTCAAGCTGCATGTTGGGCCATTTCTCCAGATTTTTCTTGGAAGACGGCTAAGGCTGTCCCTTAGCACTCAGACCCACATCTTGGAAGGGCGGACAGATTCTTTCCAAATTCTTGTAGTGACCAGGTCAAGATCCCTTAGTCTTGTCTCCCCTGCAGCCATCTTCCCTCTTTGCTTGGCCTTTTCACTACCCAGAAAGTGCTGTCATCTAAAAACTTGGAACATTCAGTCTGCACTGCTTGTTCCCAGATCATTACTAAGCCGGTCTGACCCAGCTGTGAATCCCTTTGGACTTGGCTAAGCAGGGGAGTGCCTGTTTCCTCCTACCCATTGGTTTTGCTCCATGATTCCCTTTGTATCAGTCAGGATAGACTGAGTTATGCTGCAGTAACAAACACCCCCAAATCTCAGTGGTTTAACATCACAAAATGTTATCTCCTGCTCATGCTGTGTGTCCATCCTTGGTCAGCTTGGAGCTTGGCTCAGAATGGTGGCTCAGTTTGAATATTGCTAGTTGCCGTGCCAGAGGGAAAGAGAGCTGGGGCTGGGGAGGAGCTTAGCCCGCACGTGACATGCATCACTTCTGCTTATGACTTATTGGCTGAAACTAGTCTTGTGGTCCCAGCCAGTCCTAAGGATCCAGGAAGCACAGTCCTATGATGCACCCGGAAGGGAGAGACCTGGAAATATTTGGTGAACTACCCAAATACCTACTACCCTCTCTGTGTCCGAACAGTCCCCTCATTGCCTTGGTGACTTGTTAAAATGACAACAGCAACAAAGAAACAGAAAGCCAAAACACCTGTAGGTGTTGGATCCTGGTGGGTCCGAATCCTTGGCTCCCATCACTTCCCCTTTGCCCACTCACTTACTGTCCCTCTGCTCCAGAAAGCTCTGGGCAGCCCTTTGGTGTGGTGGGAAGTCAGGAGCCTGGGTCCCCAGCCCTGGCTCCCTGTGGCCCTGTTCCTCCCACAGGCTCCCCCTGCCTGTGCCCCATGGCCTCCTCGCCCTGCCTTCCCACACAGCAGCAGCCCTCTCTCTTGCTATGGAGACGGCCTCTTTCTTGAGGGGTCCGGCCTCTGGCAGGCATGGGGCCCAGGAGGGTGCTGGGTCCTCCAAGGCCTTCCTCCTCACCTGAAAACAGCCAGTTTCCTGGCTGATGGCTGTGGGTCGGGAAGAGAAAGACCCAGGTCCTTCCTTCTGGCCTGAAGTGCAGGCAGGTGGCTGGGGGTGATTAGATGGCCCCCTTCTATCTGTTTCTGGGCCCAAGTGGTGGGCGGGGCAGGCTCCAGTGGGTGAGGCCAGGGGCTGCCCGCTGGGGGCCCAGCTTGGTCCTTAGCCCAGGTGGTGCCTCCTCATCTGGCCAGACCTGGGACATGTGGCCCTGGCCGGCCCAGTCTACCCAGGTCACTTCCTTTGCATCAGTCCTTCGCCAGAGCCAGACAGAGGCCACCAGACGCTGCAGCTCCATCTGCCTGCCCTGGGCCTGTCCCTGGCCGGTGCTCGGCCTGGCCCTCCCATGCCTCGGCACCAGAATGGACATGGTGCCCAGCAGCCCAGTTGGGGGTAGGGGGCTTGCCCTGGACAGACTGGGGTTCCTATCCCTGCTCTGCTGTTTGACTCTGGGCAGGTTACCTCGGTGTCCTTGACTGGAAGATGGCAGTGCCAACACAGAGGGCAGCCGTGAGGGCCAGTTGAGGAAGTGCGCTATGTTGCCTCGCCAAGGGCCAAGCAGAGAGGTGGGGATGGCTGTCGTGTTGCCAGCCTGCATGGCCCCAAGGGGCTCCTGGCTCCTTCCAGTTCCCGCCCTGGGCTGGCCTGCCTTCCCCAGCCCCGACATCATGTAGCACAACTTGGAGTTGAGTCCTTTCGTTGCTGGGTATCCCAGGAGAGCTGGAAAGGAGCTTGGTACTGATGCTCTGGCTCACATGGAGGCAGCCTGGAGCCTCCTGTGTGGCCGGGGCTCCGGAACCTGCCGATGTCGCTGCACCAGATAGCAATCTTGCTGCAGCTCTGCTGCTCTGAACACGCAGAGTGACCAGAATCTGGCTTCCAGGAGCTGGCCACAGGGCAAGCATAACTGGCTCTATTTGATGGAAAGGGGTCAGGCGGGTCCGGGTTCAAATCCCGGCTCTGTGACTGATTAGCTGTGTGGTCTTGAAAGGTCACTCGCTCTCTCTGAGCCTCAGTCTCAAAGTCTGTGGAGTGGGGCTGCCTCGGGGTTGTGGTGATGGATCTAGAGAGGTGATGTCTGTCTGGCAAGAAGGAGGCCGTCGGTAAGTGGCAGTCCATGGGGGCGCCCAGCAGAGGTATGCTCCTCTTCGTGCTGGGGTTAAGGGTGTAGGTGGGAGCATAGTATGCTTGCTAGGCATTTGTCCTCTCCGTGTCCTGGCCACTGTTTGTTCTGTCTTCTTGGGCCCCTGCCAGGGGTACATGTCACCCCTTGGTCTCTGGGTGCGACCAGCCCTCAGGTCAGGCAGAGACATGGGCCCTGCAGGCTAGACCCCTTCCCCAGCCTGCCCTTGGCTGGAGCTCTCAGCTCAGCTGGTCCCCGTGCTGGCGCTGGCCCGGCCTGGAGGCTACCTCCTCACTCTCCCTTTCCTGCGTGGCTCCCCTGCTCGGTGCAGGGGCCGTGCCCGGGGGGTCGTGCCATGGCTCTGCCCTGGCCTGGGGCTGGGGGCTTTCTCCCGTCTTTTTGTCTAGGCCCCCAGAGGCACAGTGAGGGGGTGATGGGTCATGCTCTGGGTTTTGGTCTGAGACCTGAACTGGCTGCTGGGCTGGGCTCCCAGTGCTTGTCTCAATGGTGCCCATCTGGGGGCTGGCGCCAGATGCTGAGGTGGCTGTGACTCGGCCCCAGGGCCCTTGCCGCCTTCCCTGTCATGGACGCAGACATCCCATGCTGCTCCTCCTTACTCGGGGGTGGCCCCCAGCACACCTGCCCTCACTCGACTCACCCCCAGGGCTCTGGGAGTCCAGACAATCTGATGGGCCACCCTGACTCCTGCAGGCCGCCACCCTGGGCCTCGAGCTCTGAGGGGGCGTCTCTCCCTGTCACCGAGCCCCAAGCTGGAGCCTCAGCTCGGGGCTTCCCCTGCAAACCTGATGAAGACTCTTGAGGGCTGAGGCCTGACCCGCATGTCCCACAGCGCTGCGCCGGGGCTGCTCAGGGCGCGTGTGGCCAGCGTTCCTCCAGGGACAGGCAGGGGCAGGGGCGTGTTCCTGCCTCCGAGGGAGGGTGTGCGGTGGGCAGTGCCGAGGAGGGGAGGCTGTCTAGGAGGTGGAGCAGGTCCTCAGGCATCCGTGGGATCTGAGCAGAGTGCCCCTGCCCTGCGTGTTTGTGCATGTGCAGGTGTGTGTGGGTATGTGTGCGAGTATATGTGAGTGTGTGCATGTGCATGTGCTAGTATACATGTGTGTGTGAGAGTGTGTGTTTTGTAGACACCCATGCTGCAGGTTTAGCAGACAGAGCCAGCGGTTCCAGCTGCTGCCTGGAGCCCCTCTAGGCCCCGCCCTCTTCCCCTCCGCCTGGGTTTCCTTCAGGTCTCAGGCAGATGCGGCATCCCCAGGGAGCCCCCCAGGGCCCAGACAAGGCTGGCCCTGCCACGTGCTCCCCTCGCCCTGTGTCTGGCAATGTCTCTGGGAGGCTGTAGGCTGCGAGAAGGAGGGACTCCATCTATTTGTGCCCTGTTGTATCTCAACTCTAAGACAGCGCGGTTCATGGGGCACACTCAATAAATATCATTTCCCCTCCCCTCCTGGACACATCTGGGCTGAGATGTGTGGTCCTGACCCTGGACCCCCTGGAGCTCACCCCAATGAGATGGTCATGCTGGTGGTGGCCACTTGACTTGGCCAAGGTCAGGAGGAGGTTGTGCGCAGCAGCCTGGGCCCTCCCTCACTGGCGTCCCCTGTGGCACCTTGGCATCGTGTCAGTGGGATGAGGGTGGGAGCAGCCCTCCTGTGGTCCCAGCCAGGCAGGTCAGCCGACATCACAGGGTTCTGGTGTCCAGAGGTGGGGGAGAGCCCCACAAGGCGAGGACCAGGCCCAGGGATGTCCAGTGTGCTATGGACTGAATGGCTGTGTGTCACCCCTCCCCCACTGCAATACATATGTTGAACCCCCCCCCCCCCCCCGCCCAGTGTGATGGTATTTGGAAGGGGGCTTTGGGGGTCATTAGGTTGAGATGAGGTCTTGAGGGTGGGGTCCTTATGGTGGAATTAGTTATGCAAAGAGACCAGAGAGCTCGCTCCCTCCACCACATGAAGACACAGCAAGAAGCTGGCCCTCTACAAGCCAGGAAGAGAGCGCTCCCCAGGAACCGAATCGCGTCAATCGTGGACTTGCCAGCCTCCGGACTGTGAGAAATGTCTGTCGCTGAAGCCACCCGGTCTGTGGTGCTTTGTTATGGCAGCTGGGCTGACTGCAACAGGAGGGGACGGGCGGTGGGCAAACCCTGCCCTGGGGCCAGAGGCTGCATGGAGTGCTCACTGAGGGAGTGTGGACCAGCCCTGCCCCTCCAGGGCCTCAGATGGGCTCCCTGTGCCTCTGCGGATGCTGGGTCTCATCGCTGACCGCCGTCGTGCTGAGCAGGGGTGGTCTGCCCCCCACTGCCCTGTAGGTGACAGCCGCTGGGCCCCTTCTGTACTTTTTCAGGCTGCACATCTCGGAGCCTGGCTGTTTCTCACCCGATTCTCTTTTGGATGCATTCAATCGTCACTGCCCGCTTCACACACAGCATCCCCGATGTGCCTCAACAGGGGGCTTCACTTGCAGACCTCCGCTTTCCTGCCTGTCAAATGGGGACAATGGCACCTCCCCTAACAGATTGTCTTAAGGACCAAAAGAGATAATGTCTGTAGAGGACTTAGCCGGTGCCTGGCACCAAGGAGGTGCTCGGGTAAACAGGAGCCACAGTTATTTTCCTCACAATGTCGTCTGACCAGGCAGAGGGAGAGTGACGGTCTCTGCTTGTTCTGGATGCTCCGCTGATGTTAATGCACCTTGAGCGAGTGCTGGCCCTCAGCATCGCCCTCCCTGGGGTCCTGGGGGAGCCTCTGGTCCTCTGGCCCTGGCGCTCCTGCTCAAGAAAGGGTGATGCATCAGACGTCCCCACCCGGAGCGTGTGCGGTTGGCTGTTTGACTCCACTATGCAGCTTTACATTGACGCCTTGAAAGTCCAGTTTGCTCAGAGCTTTGTGACTGTCACTCATGCCTTCCAGGGGGCTGGCTCTCCTTCCCGGCCAGAGCCAGCCTGCAGGGGGCCTGTGCTGCCTTTACTCTCTGAAGAAATGCTCCAGGGGCCAGCCTGGTGGTGTCGTGGGTTAAGTTCCTGCGCTCTGCTTTGCTGGCCCAGGGTTCTCAGGTTCGGATCCTGGGCGTGGACCTACACACTGCTCATCAAGCCATGCTGTGGCTGCATCCCACATACAAAATAGAGGAAGATTGGCATGGATGTTAGCTCAGCGACAATCTTCCTCGAGCAAAAGTAGGAGGATTGGCAACAGATGTTAGCTCAGGGCCAATTTTCCTCACCAAAAAATAAATAAAAAGAAAAAAAGACAGAAACATTCTGCAGGCTAGGCCCAGTCCAACCCTGCCACTAGGCTCCCTGCCTGCTCTGTGGCTCGACGCCATGTCACTGAGCAGCACCCATGGGACACAGGGGCTCATCAGGTGGGCATCACTGACATGCCACCAGTTGGCTGTGTTTCCGCACCTGACTCGGTCACACGCACTGTTTCTGTCCTTGTGCACGCTCTTGTGGACGGGACTCAGCACGCTGCTGTCTACTGGGGGCCTAGAGCCCTCTCTGTTCCTCCTCCCTTCAGCACAGAGGACTCACAGACGGTCGCCTAGGCGGTGCCACCCAGGGAGTGAATGCGGGGCGCCTGGCAGCCTTGTTCTGCTATAGGCCCCTGGTGATGGCCTGTGAAAGGGCAGAGGTGTCGCTGGTACCCAGCTGCAGCTCTGGGATGGGGGAGCCCAGCAGCTCCGAGCTTGGTGGCGAGTGGATCTGCCGACATGCCCACCAGCACCCCTTTGATGGGCGCTCCAGGGGCTGGAGCCCATGTACAGGGTTGTGGCCGCCAGCCCCACTGCGCTGGCCTCTGAGGCAGCAGGAGCCAGACCCGTCCTATGAGCAGGGGCTGGAGGGGCGTTGATGTGCTCTTGTTGTTAATGGTCGAAGCCTCATCAGGAGAAGCCCAGTGGGTCCGAGCGTGTGGCTGCTCAGCTCTTGTCGAAGATGTGAACCTGCTTAGAGGGAGGACGGTACCCACTGATCAGCACCAGGAGAGTTCTAGGGGGTGGGGTATGGCCACATGGGACTGCATGCTGGCCCGCCCCAGTCACGCCTCTTGGACACTGCACATATGCACAGACGTGCACTGCGCACGCCAGCTTGGGCACCTGCACGCAGCCCAGCAGGGCATCTTCTTGACGCAGGTATCTGGCCGGGCCCCCAGGGTTGCGGCCTGCAGGGTGGTGCCTGTGTGCAGCATTTGAGTTCTCGTGGTCCGGCCCTGGCCGGTTTTCCAGTCTGGTCCCTGCCACATGCCCTGGTGCCCTCGCTGTGCCAGCACAGGGGGCCTTGCCCTCCCCTGACTGCATCTACCCACTTGCCCCCCTGCCTTAGTCTCCCCATCACCTTTCAGTCTCCTGCTCAGTGCGCTCTTCAGGAGGCCTTCTCTGGCTGCTCTGCTCTCTTCCTGGGGGGCCGGGCCTCCTCTTTGCTGCCCTGCTGTCCTGCACATCTCCCAGGTGTCTTAGTTTCGTGCCTGTGAGGTCTCTGAGCGCAGGTACCCTGAGCTCTGCATCTCAGGACTCCCAGGCACTTGCAGGGCTGGAGCGAGTGTTTGTTGAGTGGCTGTCTGACTGTACCTATGGCACATACATGTGTGGGCCTGCCAAACACATGGGAGGGCATGCCTGGGTGTCCTGACGAGCTGACAGTCACACATCTGTAGACAGGCTGAGACCTCGGCCCCCCCTCCCGACACTGGTCAGTGGTCCAGGGATCATCCCCCCAGTGGCTTTCAAGGGCTGTGCTATGATGACCCTGCTGGGACTGTGGCAAGATGGCTTAGCCACGGTGCCCTGGGGTGTGTGGCAAGTTTCTGCCTCTCCCGGCCTGGGAGGAAGTTGTTGTCCCCTACGGGTTTGTGGAAATGCTAAATAGGACCATCTGGGAATACCACGCCCTACCTCACATAGGGAAGCCTGCTGAGGGTCTGAAAGCACCCTCTGTACTAGCCACAGTCATCACGTGGGCATCGGAGAACCCCGTACTGGCCTAAGCAAGACGGGATATTTATTAGGCTTTGTAATAGGTAAGACGTGAAGGTGTGTAACTTCAGGCATGGCTGGATCCAGGGGCTCACATGGTAGCCCTAGGACTCTGCCTCCATCTCTACACCCTGGTCCCTGTCCCCCTTCCCCAGGCTTCCTTCTCAGGCAGCCCGGTTCACTCAGGGCCTGGTTGTCCCTCCTTCTTTGAGGGAAGAGCGGGACTATTTAAAGTCTCACAAGGGTCCCAGCATGCTGCTCATTGCCTGGCACCGGGGAGGCCTCCTCCCAAAATCAGTCCTGGTGCCAGAGGAGTGGGGTGCCCTGACTGGCCAGGCCTGAGGCCGCCCAGCCCCTGAGCCCAGAGTGCAAGGGGCAGAGCCGACGAGGGGGTGTCCCCGCAGAGGAGAGGGGCTGTCGGCCCGCAGCACTGGCACCCTCGCACCTTCCCTTTGCCACCCACAGGGAGGGAGAGCAGCTGCTCCGCGCGGCATCTCTGCCCACGGGGCACTGGAGACTGGGATTGGACTGGAAGCCCTGGGGCCACCCCCATGACAGGACGTTCCTATGCAGCAGGCTCCAGGAGATCCCAGACCGTGCTGTGCCGGGTTGAACCCTCTCTCTGGGGCGGGTGGGATTAGGAGGGGGAGGAGCCAGGCTCTGAGCTCTGCCCTGTGTCCACTCGTGGGCCGTGGGCCAGGGGACGGGACTTGGGGCTGGGCAGTTCTGGAAGGCTTTCTGGGGGGGGATGCGTGTGCTAGCCTGAGCCGGGGGGGCGCTCAGAGAGAGGGGAGCCTGTGTGCCAGGCACGTGGGGTGAGTGAGCTGAGCTGCGGGTGGGTGTGGGGCAGTGAAGGAGTCGAGGCCAGCTGGGTGGGCAGGGGCAGGAGCCTGGGAGGAGGAGAAGGCGACCTGGGGCCTGAGCCCATCCCTCCCCCATGGGATGTCTGAGGGTCCCCGTGCGTGTGGAGTGACCTGATCTCCCTTTGCAGCCCCAAATCCTGACAGGAGGCAGGGCCTAATCTTCAGGAGGTGCAGCTCACTGCCACCTTGGCTCCTGCAGTTCTTGGGGTGACCGCATTGCCCCCGCGGCCCCACTGTGTGTATCGGGAATGCCCTGCTTGCAGGAGGAGGGTGGAGCACAGGGGCTTGGCCTGACGCACTTGGCCCCCAGTTTATAGGTAGCCAGGATGCTCTTGGCCTGACTCAGCCTTCCCCACCAGGGCGGGTCTTTCCCATCCCCATGCACCTAATGTCGCCCGGGGGCTCTGCTCCCTTATCCCGATGGCCCATTTGTGACCACCCGAGAGCTCACCCAGATTCCAAGGGAGAGGGAGGGGACAGGGCTGGCAGCCAGACACCTGGCTTTGCCCCACGCCCCAGGCCGCCCTGTTCATCCTCTGTCCCAGTGGAGGGGGGGACACTGCCCCAGGCTACTGTGCACCCCAGGAGGCTGGGCCGGCCACTGCAGAACTGGGAGTGCCAGGAGGGGCTGCCTTATCGGCAAGGGCTCCCGCAGCCTCCTGGGCAGTGTCTGCCCCTCTCTGAACACGACTAATTGAGTAGCAATCCTCCACACACTGCGACGCAGAGCTAGGCTGGCCTAATCTCGTTAAGGAGTCCCCTGACAGTCTCATTAGGCGGCTGGCTGCTCAGAGAGGTTTATCTCTGCCCTGGGGTGGTTGGGCCCCCGAAGGCTGGCCCTGGGATCAGGCCCCCACCCAGCTGCCCTGCAGACACAGGCCAGGGCAGAGGCGGGGCTGTGCAGCTCAGAGGCCACCACTAGTCCTTACTTAATTGGTTACGGTTTACTGGACGTAATGACTTTAAAATTATTAATTCAGCTGGAGAAAGCAGGTGGCGGAGGTCAAGGAAGAAATGTGAGCCTCCTTATGGGGCGTGAGGCTGGTCAGGGCTGAGGGGGTGGTTTCTAGTCTGGCCAAGACCACTCTCTGGGAGAGCCCTGGCGGGCTGCCCATCCTGTGTGCTGGGGCCAGGAGCTGGGTGTGGCAGGGACAGGCGAGCGGGCTAAGATTGTGATCCGTGCTACTTGAGAACAAAGCCAGCCAGGGACTGTGGGAGCACAGATGTGGTGCCCAACCTAGCCTGGCTTGGGAGCAACCAGCGGAGGCTTCTTGGACGAAGTGACTCCTGAGCTGAGGCTTAAGTGGGGAATAGGGGTTTGTCAGGTGCAGAAGGGAGGCAGGCACTCCGGCTGGTGGAACAGCATGAGCAAAGGCTCAGAGGTGTGAAATGGCAGGAGCTGAGCTGTCTGGGGTTGCTGGGCATAGGTGGAGGAGGAGGGTGCTGACAGCCTGGTGAGGTCTGCAGGGGTCTTAGAGTTTCCTCTCTGTGGTCCTGGCAGAGGTGGCCCAGGCTGTGGGGACTGAGCCCCTAGGGCAGGCAGGGGGTGCAGGATGGGGACCATATAGGAGACTTTGGGTCCCAGAAGTGTATACCTAGATCAAGGCCTTGATCAGTGAGGGGAGAGACTCATGGGGATGGAGACACTCAAAGGGGAAGTTGGGGTACCCCCTGATACCCCATTCCCGGAGGCCTCCGTGTTCTGGGCTCAGGGGCAGAGGGCGGGGGCTTGTCCTTGAGGATCCCACACATGGAGCAAGCCCTTCTCGGAGGTCTCGGGGTTTCTGCATGGCGCGGCCCATCCCTGTGACCTGCCTCCTGCTTTCCATGCCCCTGGTGCCCCTTGGGGAGGGGGAGAAGAGGGGCAGGTGCCAGGCTATTCTGGGAATGCCACCTGGCCCCATCCTGGGGGGGCATAGAGCAGGGCCCAGGGCCCCACCTTCCTGCTGGTAGGTGTGGTAGCCCTGGGCTTCTCTGTTCCCGACCACCCAAACCGGGCTGTCCTTGGGGTCACTTTATTACATATACTGTTGATGGCAACGGCTTATGACCAGAGTGCCTGCGTTTCATAGACGCCAAAGCCCGAGGCCCCCGCCCAGGCCCAAACCAGAGCCTGGGCCCGAGGCAGGTATGCGGAGGTGCACGTTGGAGCATCGCTGGCAGCACGACCCAGGGAGCAGGGAGAGCCGGTCCGAGCTGGTCACTGCAATGGGCGGCCAGCCTCCTTCTCTCTGGGGCTGTCCAAGAAGCCACACAGATTGCCCCTTGGGTTGTCCCCCTAGTGAAGGGAGAGGGGCTGTTGGTCCACCAGCTCGTCCCGGTGGTGAGAGAGGCCTGAGGGGCTTCCTCCCCCGTTCCAGGTCTGCACTGCGGCTCGGCTCCTGTGGGCCCCTTTGCAGGGGAGGCACATGCTGCCCCGTAGACCTGCACGCAGCTGTCACAGCAGTGTGACCACAGGGGTGTGACGGGGGCCACAAAAGTTGTCTAGAGACTCGCATTCTGCCAGACGGGTTAGAATGACCCAACGGTGAAAGTTCAGGCATCAGGTGGGGACCTTCCCATGTCTGGAAAGTGTATCTTACAAGTATACTTTGGTCCCCAAAGAGGCTGGTGTCGGAAGGGCTGGTGCCCCGATCCCCCCTCAGTGCCTGGTGGCATCGATGGCCTCGGACAGCCTCAGAGGCAGCAGCTGGCTTTGGTTTGTCCCTGATCCTCCTCCAGCCTCTGGCCCAGTGGGGGCCTCATAGGCCCTTGGCGGAGGCAGGGTGGGGTGGCAGGAAGTCCCTGAATGGCCCTCGACACTAGATGACCCGGCTGGGCTTGAATCCCTCCTCTGCCTCGTGTTGGCTGTGTGATTCAGGGCACGTCCCCCTTACATTTCTGAGCCTCAGTTTCATCATCTGTGAAATGGGGACACTCACCTCTACCTTGAAGCTTGTTTATCAACTCCAAAGGAATGGTCTCTATATGGGGTCTGCACACAGTCAGTGCCCCTTCATTCCCTGCCCACATGTCTCCCAGGGGCTGACCCTGTGCTGGCCACTGTGCTAGGCCTGTGTGAGCACAGCAGACCTGGTTCCCATCCTCACGGATCTCACACAAGTGTTGGTGGCCAGGCTCCACCCCAGAGATGCTGATGTCATGAGCCTGGTGGGGCCTGGGCAACAGTACTCTTTAAGAGCTCTGTGAGCGGGGCTCATGTGCAGCTGGGACCAGCCAGTGCACGCCGGCCCTTAATGATGGAGAGAAGGATGCTGAGGGCTGGGCGCGGCCACCCAGACTCCCTCCTGGCTCATGTGACTGTCATCGTTGATTTCCTTCATCACAGCTCCAGGTGCGCTCCCTCCAGTTCACACTGAATGCACACTTCTGTCTGGGCCATGGACCATCATTTGGTCCAGCCCCCTGTCCCAGGCCCCTTGGTTGTCCCTCCCAAGACACTCTGCTCTGGAGTTGAGTAGAGAGAGGACAAGGGGGACCAGCCATTGCTAACTCAGAGACTGGGGTCTCCAGAAAAGACCTCCCTCACATTGGCTGATGTGGGGACCACCTCCTTTTCCGACTCGGGGGACCTCAGCCGCCAGATGCCGCCTATACCCAGCGAGCTCCGAGCTGAGCGGGCTTACATTCTCTGTAAGAATATCTCTCTGCAAGGAACGTTTTATCTCATCTTATCAGTAACGTGAAGCAGCAGAGTGGTGGTATGTGCACGTTCTAATTCATAATTTCACAGTAATTTAAAAAAAAACTCAAGATATTGGTTTTTCTTTCCATTAGTGAGATGGTGGCAGGCGGTAAAGCCGACTGTCTTTTTATAATCGGATTTAAATTGTTTTAATTATACAGCCCATATTCTCCCAGTAACATACCATCTCTGTGAGTTAATGGGCTTTGAAATCTCCCTTTGTTCTGTACACTGTAGATACAGATTTTTTTTTGTTAAATGATTTATTTTATATATAGAAATTCAGAAAACTAGCTATGAGGTAGCTTCAGATGAGGATCGGGAGGTTCTTTTATGTGAGAAGAAGGCAAATAAATGTGTGCCGAAAACCTAGCGCAAATTCCTGGAAGGAATGCTGAGCATCTCCAGCCTCCAGAAGAGGATTGTGAGAGCACAAGGGACGTACAGAGCTCTCAGCGTTGCTCTGACCACGGCAGAGAACATTCGTGTGCGTGTAAATTCTTCTGTTGATCATGAGGAGGAGAATGTTCATTCATTCATTTGTTCATTTCTTGAGTGCCTACTGTGCGCCTGGCCTTGAACTTGGTGATACACAGCAAGGAGAGTCATGACCTTTATCCTGAAAGGGCTGGTGCCCTCCTGAGAAACATTTATATACGTGATTCTCAAGGAGAACCGGTCCAGTGGTCAGTGCTCCCTCTGATGGGGCCGCTGGGCAGGGCTCACGGAGCACGGGGCCTACCCTCTGCTGTTGCTCGCTGACCCTGAGGCGGGTACGCTGCCGTCTGGCTCAGGCTGCCCCTGGCATGGAAGCAGCGTGGCTCCCCAGGGCTTCCTGGAGGGTGGGCTGGGCCAGTCCACATCTCCTGGTCTCCAGACCTGGGGCGTCCCTCCGCCCTGCCCACCCCTCTCGGTCCTGGGGGCCTGGCCCTGTCTCAGGCCCTCCTTGGGTATCAATTAGGGCCAGCCTTGGCTCAGTCGACCTCTTAACTGGGTGGGGCTGCCCCAGTCAGGCCAGTCGAGTGCCCAGAAAAGACCCCTGGATTGATGGCCATTGGTGGGGGACCCAGGGGACGGGGTGTGTGGGATTTGGCCTCCTTGGTTCCCCTGGCCTGGGGCTGAGACCTCCCTGGGATCAGGACCTGGCTGGTCTGGCAGTGCTGTGTGGCCTTTGTGAGTCGCCGCCCTCCCTGTTTCTGATGCTGGCTGTGGCAGCGTGTGTAGTGGTGCCTCTCCTGAAGTCGCAGGGGGATGTGACCTCCAGTGGGAGGGCAGTGCCACCCTTCCTTCTCCAGTGCTCCCTTCTTGTCCCTGCTCCTGGAGTCCATGGGCACTGTGTTTGGAGCCACGTCGACTAAGGGTCTCTTAACAGTAGTGTGGGGAAAAGGCCAGAATCTCCTCAAGAGTTCAGGGGTCAGCAGGGGTGGGCAAGGCTCCAGAGGCCAGCTGCCCCTCGCCCACACCAGCCCCTCTCTTGGAAAGGCCCAGAGCGGCTCTTCCTTACAAGTCCTCCCAGCATAGACCCTCAAGCTCAGGAGCCCCTTCCACCTCATGATAGATCTAGAATTAGTACCTTAAAGACTCGGAAACCCCGGCATAGCATCTCAGGCTAAGATGCTCCATGACAAAACCCTGGGGTCCAAACCTCCATATTGACTCCTGGGAATGAGAGCTGCAGACTCGGAACTCTCTGGGCTGGACCCTCTGATAGAGAACCCCGGACTCACACCTTTGAAGCCAGACCCAGCTCCAGACCTCAGCCCAGAAGATGGGTGCTGCCCCACTGCTGGAGGCACCTCCTCCACGGATGTAAACGCCCGGCCCACAGCGAGGGACTGCGTGTTGTGACATGCGACTGAGGTTTTGCGACACGTGGTCTCTTACAGCGTTTCTGGTGTTTAAAGTAAGGGATCCTGGCTCTGGAAACTGTAAGAATGGGGATGCTCGGGCTGAGGGAAGGCTGCCCACCATCTCTGGCTGCAGAAATGCCACCTCTCTGGTTGAGTGTTACCCTGAGCAGGCCCTTCTGGAAATGTGTCGGGGGAAGGGTGGGGGGCAGTGTGAGCACCCAGAGCTCCTGGCTGCTAGTGGGGATGTGGCTGGCTTGGGGCATCAGCCAGGCTTCTCCGCTGTCCTCCTCCTTGTTCAGTCGGGCAGTGGAGGCCCTGGGGACCCGTCAGCACATCTGCTGGGATCTGTGGGTCAGCAATGGGATTTACTCTCTATCCTGAGAGCACCCAGCTCCCCTTATTCTTCTCTTTCAGGGGCTCATGTTGAAAGATGGACCTGGGGGATCAGGGTCCCTGGTGGAGGTGACGTCATAGGTGAGGACTCAAGGATAAAGAAGACTTTGCCAGGGAAGGGATGGGGAACAGCATATGCAAAGGCAGAGAGGCCACAGGGCAGGGGCCCTGGAGGAAGTTAAGGCAGGAGGGTGAGGTGGGGAGTGGGGAGCTTGCCGAGCCTGAGGGGGAGCCTGGGAGGCCCCCGAGAGTTTAGAGGGTTGGAGGAGCTGGACTGGTTTTGTCTGCTGTAAGGTGTGGATGGGAGAGGCCCAGATTTGAGGGGGGCATAGGGGGCCACCTGTAGTCCTCAGCTGTGAGGGGCCTGAGCTGGGGTGGGCTCGGGGGAGGCAAAGAATGCTGGCCTTCCTCTTCCTCCATGGGCATCCTCCATGCATTCCTCCAGGGCCACCTCCTCCAGGCAGCCTCCAGTCCTCACCCCAGCTGCTCTGCTCTTCAGCCCCTGCAGGCCCTGGCTGCCTTAGAAGCTTCAGGGGTCAGAGAGTTCTTAGCCGTTCTTTTTTTCCTTCCTCCTTCTCTCCTTGCCTTCCTCCCTCCCTCTCTAATTTTTATTTTTATCAAGTGATCCATGCAGATCGTTTAAAGTGTGGTTTCCATTCCACCTCTCGACCCATGTCCCCAGAGCCTTCTGATGGCTGCAGGGGGCACTCTCCCTCGAAATATGTGTGAGGCTCCCTATCACCTCCCGCAGCCTCTGCTCAGAACATCACCACCTCTAAGAGCTCCCCCCGACCCTCTGTTGGGAATTTCACCCTGTTCCCCGTCCCATCCCTGGCACTCCTGACCTTGCCCTGTTTTTCTCCAGGGATCTCATCTCCTTCTAATGTGCCATTCACCTACATGATTGACCTTATTATTGTTCATCTATGCCCATCCCAAGTGGAAGCTTTAGGTGGGCAGGGTTGCTGTCTTTTGGGTCCCCCATATCTGGCACAGTGCCCGACACACAGCAGATGCCCAGTCGGTGCAGCTTGCATGAACCACCGAATACCTCTGACCTCCTCGCTAGACTCCGGCTCAGGACGCTGTCCTGTGTCTTCCCAAGAGACCCCCAGTGGCTCCTCGACACCTCCCTCCTGAGGTCACCTCCAGTCTGCTGCCTCCCAGCCTTCCTCCTCCTCCTCTACTCACTCCCTTTTGTTGCCATGGGTTTCTCAGTGAGGTGTGGCTGTCCTCATCACTGCCTGCCAGGGTGCCCCTGAGGCCAGCTCGGGGTGGGGGGGGGCCCTTCCCCAGCAGAAGTTCTTCCTCGACGTGCCTCTTGCAGCTGCAGTTCTGCTTGCCCGCCCTGGCAGCGGGGTGCCACGGGAACTGCGCACTCCTGGGAGCTGCAGGTTAATTACCGCGGCTGCAGCCAGTGCTGGGTAATCCCCGAATCCATCCCCAAGGGCAGGGGAGTGCCCGCCCAGCCCTCCTGTGCAGGGCTCTGTGTGCCCGGGCGGGCCTCTGCCAGCCTCTGCAGCTCCTCCTCCCCTGCCTTCCCCTGCAGCTCCTCCCAGGGGGCTCTTCTCTGCAGGGCAGGACTCCTGGGGGGCTCCTAGGAGGTGCCCAGTTGCAGTACTGCTGGGGCATCTGTTCACTCCCGCAGACGGTCACTGAAGTCTCGTCTGGGCAGGTGTCGTTTTGGGCGCCAGGGTGGGTGGTGGACACGGCAGGTGCATGGAGCTCACCATCTAAGGGAGAGAGGGGGTGAGAGACAGCACCTGGAGGTAGACCAGCTGGGTTTGGACCCCAGCTCTGCCACATACCAGCTTTTGACCTTGAGTAACTTCCTTAAGCTCCTTGAGGTCCACTTTCCTCATCTGTAAAATGGGGATGAACATGGCACCTGGCACCCAGGATGTTTTGTGAATTTAAATGCACACAGGTTGCTAGGAGGTGCTCAGAGAAGGTGGCCCCATCCGCGTACCAGACACACATCAGGGCAGCAAGTACCTACTATGTGCTGGGCTCTACGAGGAATGCAGAGGTGACTGCCCTGGCCTCAGAGTTCCAGGCACAGGTGAGAGGAGGAGGGGGAGGGCAAGGTGACAGAGTAACAGAGGAGTAGGACAGAGTGGAAAGGTAGGTACAGGTGGTCCTGGGGCCAGCCAGGGCCTCGAGGGGCCTGGAGAGGGGGGCCTGTTATACTGGCCTTTAAGGGTTGGGTTGAGCTTGGCGAAGAAGAGCAGGGGAGGCACCCCGTGGCTGTTGGGGTGGGTGTCATCGTGGGGTTCTGATGGCAGGTGGCCCTGTGACATGGGAGGGAGCAGCGAGCTTCCTAAATGGATGCCAGACAGGGCTCCTTCAGTTGTGCAGGACAAGGATTGAGCTCATCATGGACTTCCCCAAAAGGGGACTCAGGAGAGGCTGGATCCTGGGTTTTGAAGTGGACTCTGGCTCTGCCTGACTTTATTCTCTTGCCAGCCTTCTTCCATATGTCAGTCTCTCTTTCTGCTTGGCAAAAATGCCAGGGGAAAGAGATGGATCCCTATTCACTCCAAGTGAGAGCAGTGCAGAGGACTCTGATTGGCTCAGCTGGGGTCATGTGTGCATCCGTGACCAATCAGTGCTATCAGGGATGAGGGCATCCTGATTGGCTCAGCCTGAGTCATCTGCCCTTCCAGCAACCAATCAATGCTACCAGGGATGGGAGTATCTTCATTGACTAGCCATGTCCCTCATTCATCCCCAAGACTGCATGGAACTGGAAGAAAAAGCTCCCAAAGGGAAAGAGAAAGGCTGTCAGCAGAATAAGATGAATGAGTAAATGCACTGGTCATTCAGAACTCTAACTGCGTGGCCACGACCAGGAGCAGTTCCACCTGTCCTCGTGGATTCCTCTGTTGTCCTCACCATGCTGTTTTCAGGGCTGGCCTGGGCCTCCCCGACTGCTGGGGAGCCCCCTTAGTTCAGGACAGCCCTGGTCACCTTTACAGCTCCAGGGAGGGTCTCAAAGGTGGGTCAGGGTTTCCCCCAGACAGGGGCTTCTGTGGTGGCATAGCTGAGGCCCAGCTGTGGCTGAGAGCTGCCTACTTCTCACAGGACAATGACCCTGGGGGGCTGCCCTGGCCACAGGCTTCTTGATACACAGGTCAGGGGTCAGAGGGTCCCAGTTCCTGCCACACTCTGAGGCAGCCTCTGGTCCTGTCCTGCCCACACTCAGGACGGAGGGGAAGGTGGGCTCCCGGAGACCTCTCTTGCACGGGCTGGGCTGCATTCTTGCTGGCTGTGCTTGTGATCAGTCTGTTTGTTGATCGATCAGTTAGTCCGATGGGGTGGGCAGGCCGTCAGCCAGGCTGTGTGGGTCAGGGGCTTGTTACAATGTATGCAGGGGAATGGGCAACGCTCACATGAAGTAAAACAACTGTCAGAAACGATTTATAGCCATGCTCCCATGGAGCCAGGCCTGGTTAGGACTTTGCATGTTTCCTCCCAGCAAATGAGGTTTGTCACCGAATCATTGCGGTTTAGTACCTGTTATGAAAGCCAGCCCTGGCGCTGGACTGGGCACGGGACATCGCAGGGCTCCAGGTGCCCAGGGGACGGTGGGGGCAGCAGGTCCAGATCTGGAAGGTGTGGAGCCGGTGTGGGCAGGAAGCAGCCCTAGTTGTCCCAGTGGAGAGGCCAGGCTGTGGCCACACTCTCGGGTTTCTTCTCCGCCTCCTGCCTGGGTTCCAGAAGAGGCCCCGAGCCAGCAGGCTCCATGTGCTGTGACTCTGCTTCAGGAATGCCCACATTCCTGGAGGCCCTCGCTCCCTGCCCTCCTGACACTGAGGTGTCACAGTCCTCTCCTTCAGTCGCCAGACCCTTTCCGATGCCTTGGCCTGGGGCTAGGGATTACAGTGGAGACTAACCTTTAGTATTTGCATCCCCATGAGTGTTTTCTCTGTGTGCATGTGTACATTTTATTGTAAACACGATGAAAAAAATCTCCCTCTGAGACCCAACTTTGGACTAATAAGTCCAATGATCAAACTCCTAGGAGGGCGACCTGAACTTGCTTGTGACCAGCGCAGGCTTCAGAAAGGGGCACAGCCACTGCTGCCTTCCTGCCTCCAACCAGGGCCTACATCTATGATCAGTAGATGCGATGGTCATGTGACCGCTGGTTTCTGGTCCCTTTGCTGGCTGGTAAGACTCCAGCCCAGCCAAACCTGGGAGGCCCCCCTAAGGGTTTGCCCTGGGCTGAGTGTCTGTACAACCTGTCCCAGCTTATCTTCACATCCCCCCAGGGAGCACAGGGTGGGGAGGGGCCCTCCTGTCGTCTTTGGAGAAGTGACCAGAGAAATGCAAGCAGTTGGGAGTCAGATAGTTCCAGAGGGCTGTCCTAGCTCCTCACTGTGTGCCATCCACTTGGCATCTCTTCATGCAGTTCCCACTCGTGTGTCGAGGGCCTGCAGGGTGCTGGGCATACAGCAGGGGGTGGGAGAGACCTCGTGAGCCTGGGTCGTTATTTCTAAGTTGGGGACGGCCACAGCTACTTCCGGGGGCTGGTGAGGAATGAAATGAAGTAACACCATGTCCCAAATGGAGTTGTGCACAACTTATTCTACAAAATGTTGTAGGAGGAACAGGCTCTGTGCTTGCATGCGTGTGGCCTTGCTAGATGCTTCTCTTGGAGACGTCGCTGTGCACGCTGGCCTATTTAAGGCTCTGGGAGATCCTGCAGTACAGAAGCCGGTTAACTTTTGTGAACTCAGCATCCGCAGGCTCCGTTGAACAGGGAACTTTCTTTGGCAGAGCACCTAATGACATTCTGTGTCATTACTGCTGTGCAAAACCCATTTTTGGAGACTCCGAGGCAGCTCGGGTAAGATGCTCTGTGGAGGGCCCTGCACCCGGCCGGCACTTCATAACCAAGTGTCCCCCTGCCTTGGCGTCCTGAAGGAGGCACGGGGACGAGGCAGGCCCCGGCTGCCCGCAAATCAGCTTGGTGAACTGACTAGCTAACACCCTCAGGTTCTAATGGTTACAGCAACGGAAGTCTGAGTGAGTTTAATTTTTAAAAAGGCAAGGAGTGATGTCCCCATGCTCTGCCAGAACAAGGCTGCATCAGGACTGTGGCAGGGTGTGCTGGGGGCTGGGCGCAGCTCCTGGCTGGGGAAATCTCTGCAAAGCACTATGGGTAGCACACCGCCCCTCCTGAGCCACACTCCCGTTCTGGTTAGCAGGACACGCCACTGGATGCATTTAGCTGGTGTCACTGGCTGGCCTGGGGATGGTAGTGGATTTAACAGGCCTGTGTTCTGGAAGAGGCGTCCTTGCAGCCACCACAGTGTGGAGGGACCGAGAGCTCTGCAGACCTGACTACATCCTCCGCCTCCCAGCCACAGCGTGGGATCAGGGAGCCTCAGTTTACTTCTCTGGAACATGGGGAGCATGATGCCCAGTACTGTGTGTGCCTTGAAGTAGGAACTGTATCTTTCCCCCACTGTGTCCCCATTAACCCAGCACAAGTGAAAATCAGAATTGGGTTTTGAAGGATGAATAGGAGTTCCTTATGAATACAGTAGGAGAAGGGTATTCTAGGCAGATAGTACTCCATGTACAAAGGTGTGGAGGCCTGAAGAAGTCTGACACGTGACATGAACCATTCATAAAGAGGTACGGGGAGTGTGCAAGGACCAAGCAAGTGACAGAAAACCCTTCTCACTTGGGCATGTAGGGAATCTGCCTGCCGTGCCAGAAGAGACACCAGAAAGGGAGGCGTGGTGTGTTCAGAGACATGCGTGATCGCTGCCCCCACCCAACTCTGGAGACCGGGTTCACTTCACTCTGACAGCCGCGGCGGCAATAAATGAGGGAGATGGAATGTGTTATTTTAATTATATACTCTCACCACCTAATTATAATTTTAATTGATATGTGAGCAGGTGCTGTGCTCTTCCAAGCAGTTGAAGGCAGGCTCATCACTGGAGAAGGAGCAGAGGTTGTTCTGTTCGTTAGTCAAGCAGATGGATGGGCTAAGAGGGCTGGGAGGGGGCCGGGGGGCCCAGGGAAGGGGGCAGCAGCCTTTGCCCTGAGTGACGCAGGAGGTGAGGGTCCTGGCCTGGGCGGGCTGGGCACAACGTGAGAAAGGCGGAGGGGAGGGGAGGGGAGGAGGAGGTGGCTGGTGTCCAGCGCTACAGCATATTTATTCATTTAGTCATTCAGTTATACTCTCAACAAACATATCTTGAGAGCTCGCAGAAGGCAGGCTCTGTGCTAAACGCAGGGCATTCCCGAATGACTCGGGTATAATTCCTTCCCTCAACATGCTCCCTGGTGGGGGAGGGATGATAGATGTGGAAACAAATAATTACAGTTTATGGAGTCAATGAGAAGTTATCATAGAAATAGTGTACACCAAGGGGAAAGCTTGGCTCTCTAGTGAAGTCAGGGAAGACTTCCTGGAGGACGCTTGAGTTGAGGTTTTGAAGTGTGAATAGGAGTTGACCAGGTTGTCTAAGATTGAGGATGGAAGATGGTGGTGGGGGATGGCATTCTAAGCAGAGGAGGGAAGCTGCATGGGATGTGCAGGGAGTGCCTGGTGGTTTGCTGGAGCTCTGGCATGAGGGGAGATCTGGTAGGAGATGAGGCTGGACATTGGAGAGGTGAGTGGGTGTCCCCAGGACAGGAGCTGGACCTCAATCTGATGGTAGAGAAGGGCTGGGAGGGATTTGAGGCTGGGGCGATGTGATGAGATTTGCTCTTCTCGGGGATCATCGTGGTGGCAGGTGGGATGGAGAGGCCGATGGTGCAGCCGGTGGAGGAAGTGAGGAGGGGCCTCCTGAAGGCCAGGGCAGGAGCGTGGAGGCTGGACTCTGCATATTGGAGTGAGAGAAGGGAGGGTCAGGGTGAAAGCCTCCTCTGGGCCTAGAGACGGGAGGGCATCCTTGAGACGGGGAGTTGGGGAGGAGCAGGGGATGGTGGCGAAGTCAGCCTGACGGTGCAGTGTGGGATGCCCAGGGCCCTCCTGGGCGAGCCGTCCAGGGGGAGAGGGCTGTGCTGGAGGCTGCGCTTTGGGAGTCGTTGTGGGTAGGCGGGGGAGGGAAGCCTCAGCGGGGATGAGGCAGGGACCTGGGGAACCACTAAAAATTCTTAAATTCTTTTCCGTCTTTATTTTATTGTGGTGAGAACACTTAAGAGGAGATCTAGCCTCTTCACAGATTTCTAAGTGCACAATGCAGTGCTGGTAAGTGCAGGCACGGTGTGGTACAGCTGATCTCTAGAAATTCTTTATCTTGAATAACTGACACTTTGTACCCCTTGACCAGCAGCTCCCCGTTCCCCCTCCCCCAACCCTGGCAACTGCCATTCTACTCTCTGTTTCTAGGAATTTGACTATTTCAGATCCTTTATATAAATGGAATCATGCAGTATTTGGCCTGTGTGACTGGCTTATTTCACTCAGCATAATGTCCTCAAGGTTCATCCATGTCACATATTGCAGGATTTCCTTCTTTTTTAAGGCTGAATAATATTCCATTCTCTGGCTAGACCACCATAGTTTTCCTTTGTCCATTGATGGACAGATTGATGGGCATTGATGGATGTTTAGGTTGTCTCCACATCTGGGCCATCGTGAACGACACTGCAGTGAACATGGGGGTGCAAATAGCCCTTTAAGGATCCTGATTTCAACTCTTTTGGATAAATACCCAGTAGTGGAATGGCTGGATCACATGGTGGTTCCATTTTTGACTTTTTGAGGGACCGCCATGCTGTTTTCCACAGTGGCTGAAGAATTTTCATTCCCACCAACAGTGCACATGCATTCCCTTTTCTCTGCATCCTTGCCACGTTAGCCATCCTGACAGGAGTGAGGTGGTACCTCATTGTGGTTTTGATTTGCATTTCCCCAATGATTGATGATGTCGAGCATCCTTTTCTCCATGTACCTGTTGCCCATTCATGCGTCTTCTTCGGAGAAATGTCTATTCCAGTCCTTAGCCCGCTTTTAATTGGGTTATTAGAGGTTTTTGTTCTTTTGCTATTGAGACATGTAGACCAAGAGAACTGAGTGGAGAGCCCAGAAATAAAGCCACACATATGCAGTCAGCTGATCTTTGACAAGAGAGTCAAGACCACGCAATGGGGAAAGGACGGTCTTCTCAACAAATGGTGCTGGGCAGCTGGACCCCTATCTTACACTGTACAAACATATTGCCAAATGAATTCAAAATGGATTCAAGACTTAAATGCAAGACCCAAAACTGTAAAACTCCTAGAAGAACATGTAGGGGAAAGCTTCCTGACATTGGTCTTGCTGCTGATTTCATAGATCTGATGCCAAAAGCACGAACAAGGGCGGGCATGGACAAGCGGGACTCTATCAAATTGAGGAGCTTCTGCTCAACAAAGGAGATCAGCAACATGCGAAAAGGCGGAAGAAGGGGAGAAAATATCTGCAAACCATGCATCTGATAAGAGGGTCATTTCCAGAAGTGCCTGTATACACAGAGTTTGGCTTTATGAGGCTTATATAGGAGCACTCCTGGGGACCCATCCCTGGGGAAGGGAAGGAAAGGGACAGTCAGCCTGGGTAGGGGGACAAGTCAAGGAGTGAGCCCATCCTGGGGGAAGCCCTGGCAGACACCCTGGGAGCCCTGAAGGTGGGATGCATGACGCTTCAGGGGGTTCTGAGTTGGTGGGAGGGTGGGTCCTTGGTACCCGATGCTGCTCAGTCCTGGGGCGTGGCTGGCTCAGGAACCGACGTGGCTTGGGCTCAGTGTTTCTCATCAGCTGGGGAGATCCCCTTCGGGAGCTGACAGCAAATTGCTGTCTGAAAGCAGCATCCCAGGAGTCCTTTGCTTCTGAAGGGGGCCGGGGGCATGTCCCAATGTGCACCACACACGTGGTGTTGAAGGAAACCGGAACAGGATGCCTAACCCAGCTTCCCAACCGCTCATCACCGCTGCTTCTTCTTGCTTCCTGGCCTCTGTCCATCTTGTTTTCTCCTCCTGGAAGGCTCCCTCTCCTCTCCATGCGCCTGTTCTTACCCATCCTTCCACCCTTCGCCAGGGCGGCCTCCCCTTCTCGGGTGGGAAGTCGACCTTGATTCCAGAGGGATCCGGGAGGGCCATGAAGGAGCCAGTCCAGCCATGAGGGTGAGGAAGGCCAGGGGCAGCTGACTCGTGACCCCCGCTGCCACTGGCCAGCTCTGTCACCTCGGGCAAGTCACCCTCTCCCAGAGCTCTGGTTTTTCCATCTCTGAGGTGAGCGGTCTGGACCCAACGTGTTCTGACGTTTGCAGGTGGCTCTGGTGTGGCAGGTCTGCCCCTGGCTCCCCTAGCCTCCGTCTGGTCTGCCCGCTGTGGTCAGTTTCTGCTCTCTGTGTCATCCCCGTCCAACAAGGTGGCCAGTGTCCCTGGCAGTGGACCTGTGTCTGATTCAGGTCTGCCTGAAACACAGTGTCCGGTAAGATGTGGCCATGACAGTGGCCTGACACTCATCTCTCTGGAGAAGAGGCGGAAGCCTTGTTTTTCCCGAGCATGTGTCTTGTGCCAGGTGCATCACGAGCCCTAGCGTGTTCATTCCTCAGGACTACCTACAGAGGGGGAAACGGGGACTCAGGGGAACAGAGCTGGGGTGGGAACCCAGGTCTGGTGGCCCCAAATCTGGGCTCTTTCTGTTCTACCTGCTCCTGAGGTAACACTGTAGGGGAGACTGGAGGTCTGTCCCCCTCCAGCCCTGCCTGGCTGGGGCCACTGGTGGGCACGTCCAGCGCTGTGTTGATCCCAGCTGTGCTGTGGGCACCTTGCCCACTTCTCTTGGGGTTCGGGGGGAGGGAGGCATCGCCATGGCAAGGGAGCCCCTGAGCCGCCCCTCCCTGCGGTTCATGGAGCTGCTCAGGCTCAGCTCAGCTGTCCTGCCCCACCCAGGGGTGCCCAGCATGGAAGCCAGAGGCCAGATACCCAGTGGGAATTTGGGGAGGTGCTTAAAGAGGCCACAGTGCTCCGGGCAGCTGGAGAGGTGAGGGCAGGGAAAAGCTGGAGTTTGGAGCACATCCCCCCAAAACAAGCCAAGCCTACAGCTCTGCATTGGCCACTGTGGCCATCTTCCAGACCCTGCCCGACACCGCCTCCCCCAGCTGTCTACAGCGGGATGCTTGCCGGCCCTTCTGTGACAGGTGTCCTCGGAGAGGCCTGGGCTGGAGCCTGACCCAGGGCACACAGTCTGCCATCCTCTCCTTTCTTCACCCCGGCCTTTCTTCTCTTCCTCCTTCCTTGCTCACCAGAGTGAATGGGGGCTCTAGGCCAGCGGTCCTGCCTTCCGGGCCCTCTGAGTCTGCCCCTTGGCTGTGTGACCTGCCTCCTCCAGCCCTGTGAGCCTCAGTTTGCGCCTTGTGACATGAATGTGACACCTGTTTCCTCCAGGGGCAGTGCTGTGGGTCATGCAGGAGGCTTCCCTTACATGCTGGTCCACCCCCTGGCCAGGCTTTCCTGGCTTCTCTTTTCAGGAGACCTCTGCACCTGGCCTCATCTGGGCTTAGCAATGAGCCACACCTGGACTAGTTTCCAGCAGCTTCTTCTCTTCCTGGCTCTGTGGCCTCACACCAGGTACAAAGCCTGTCCAGGCCTCTCCTTGCTGCTTGACCCCTTCAGGGTGGGTGAGGACTGCATGAGATGATGTGTGTGGTCCTAGGCAGGGCTGGGACATGGGTGCAGCCACCATTGCTGTCCCTGTGTGGTCTCCAGGGCTCTGCTCCAGGGGGCCTCTCTTGAGCCCCAGGCTGTGAGTGGGCTTATGGAGCAGGCACTGGCCGGGGGGAGACCTGCCCAGCCCTGGTGGTCCTGCCAGCCTGCTGGGCCCGGGGCCAGGCTTGTCGGGGTGGACTGTGCCTCCTGCCCTCTGTGAGGGGTGTTCCGTGCCTGCCTGAGGAGCTCCTAGGCGAGGGACCCTGAGCTCCCCTGAGAAGGATGCGAGGGCTGTGGGAGGAAGGGAAGTTGGTGCGATCCAGGAGGGAAAGGGTATACACGCAACCCCGAGGTAGGAACGGTGAGTCTGGAGTCAGAGGGCAGGGCTGGATCCCAGGTTCACTCAGCAGCATTCTCTGAGCCCCTCCCTGGGGCTGGGACTCATAGGAAGCAGAGATGAGGCCAGTGTTTGGGGAGCTCACAGCCACATCCTTGATACAGGCCTTGATGCCTGATCCTTGCTGGTACCCGGTCAGGGCGACTTCAGAGACAGGCAGTGAGGTGGAGGGCAAGGCCGGCTGGCAAGCTCAGTGTGTGGGGCAGGGGGCCCGTCATCGAGGCGGGAGCCTGCGGGGGCTGCACAGGAGCCGAGGAGGCTGCAGCGGTCAGATGTGGGCTCCGTCACAGAGGCTGGACTGAACCCGAGGGCAGTGAGGGCCCCCTGCTGATGTGGCTGCTAAGCTGTTATGATGGGGCCTGGGCTGCATCGTAGGAGGTGCCCCCCAATTTCTCCAGGAAGATCTAGGCTCTGGGTCCTTGGGGTCGAATCCTGAATTGTCCAAATGTGGACAAGGCAGAGACTGGACTGTTGAGTGGAGCAGAGAGACCCCGGCAGGGCCCTGTCCCCTGGGACTCAGCAGCTGGGACCTCTGGGTTCTGCTGTTTGGCTGGTCAGGGGGTCAGTGGGGGAGTCAGCATGTAGAGCAGGGGGATAGGCACAGAAGGTGGCATATATATGCAGTCTCTCATTGCCGGGGTTGGGGGAATTCACTCCCCCTGACCTGCTCCCATCCTCTGACCCAGAGGCAGGGGCCCCTGGCCCAAAGCCCTTCCCAGGGAAGGTGGACCACAGGCTCTGGTTCTTGGACATCAGCTGTCTTCCCTCCTGGTTTTCACAGTGACATGTTGAGGTCCTTGTCTTCCAACCACATGGGCCACAGAACCCTGGCTGTTACAGGCTGGTGGCCCTTTATAACCAAAGTACATTCACTTGCCTCAGAGGCAAGTCCTGACATGGTTGGGGTGCTCCAGGCTGTGGGGGGACTACAGCAGGGTGGGGGTGGGGCAGCCCAGCCATGGCGGCCAGGTGGAGCCTGCAGTGGGCAGCGTGCACATCTGAGGCTGGCGGGGCGGCGAGGGCAGGGAGCCAGGCGGCCACCTTGTTTCAGTTCAGGAGCTGGGAAAGGATCCCCTGTGTCTGCCCCACCCGGGGAAGGAGATGCTGGCGGGTGTTTGCTGAGGAGCCTGCGCCCCTGCTTCTTTCCCTTGGTCTGAGCTTCTTGGATTTGTCCACCCATCCCAGGGCGGCAGGACTTTTTGGGGGCACCCAATCCTCGCGGCCTCCGGGGTCTGCAGTTCAGTCCCCGAATCCCAGGCCCTCAGCTTGTCCTCTTGCAAGCACTCGGCGGTGCCGGGAAGTTCTAGCCCAAGGACAGAGAGAGGGCTGGGGGCGAGGGGCCACCTGGGGCCTGGAGAGGGACATATATGGCTGAAGGGCCTCACAAAGTAAGTCCCCGAGGTGGGTGACTCAGGCCGCAGGAATGGTGAGTCGAAGGGGGCCCCCCTGACAGAGGCAGTGGGGGTCTTGCCAGATGCACATTCCGGGGCTCCCTCTGGACCTGACTCAATTCCCAGAATGTAGGAGCTGTGGGGCACTGGCCATCTGCACATGAAAACCTTTCCCAAAATTTTCTGATTGTAAGAGCACTACATAGGCATCATGGAAAAATTAGGACATACCGAAAAGCACAGAAAGTGGATAAACAGTGCCAGGAGCCTGACCATGCAGAGAATGGCCATGCACAGTTCCAGCCTCTTGTCTTCACAGACTCCCTCTTCACACGGTTGAATACTATTTGTTTGTCTTTGTCTTCAACCTGCACACTTCTATTTCTTTTTCTTTTTCTTTTTCTTTTTTTTTTGAGGAAGATTAGCCCTGAGCTAACTGCTGCCAATCCTCCTCTTTTTGCTGAGGAAGCCTGGCCCTGAGCTAACATCATGCCCATCTTCCTCTACTTTATACGTGGGATGCCTACCACAGCATGGCATGCCAAGCAGTGCCATGTCCGCATCCAAGATCCAAACCAGCGAACCCCGGGCCGCCGAGAAGCAGAACGTTCAAACTTAACTGCTGCGCCACCGGGCTGGCCCCCTCTATTTCTTTAAGTGTCACAAATAATATACAAATACATCACATTGACAACGATTTGAGGAACCGGCCCTGATGGCCTAGTGGTTAAAATTTGGCGTGCTCCCAGGTCGCTGAACCACATGACTTGTCTGTCAGTCCCCATGCCGGGGGGCGGCCCACATGGAAGGGCTAGGACTTACGACTAGGGTATACAACCATGCACTGGGGCTTTGGGGAGGAAAAGAGAAAAAAAGAGGAAGATTGGCAACAGATGTTAGCTCAGGACAAATCTTTTCCTGCAAAAAATAAAATTAAATTAAAAAAAAGATTTAAGAAATAATTAAAAGAAATAAAAGTCCCCTTTCTCTCCTTCAAGGGAAGATTGAAATCAGGTTGCTCCATATCCTTCCAGAACATTCCCTCTGTTTACATTGATGTATACACAAAATGGAATACAGAGTTTTGCTTTGTGTGTTTTGAATATATAAATAGTGCTGACTACACATATTATACTGTACCTTGCTTATTTTCACTCAGCAATATGCCTTGGTGAGCTCGCTGTGCTATTTCATATAAATTCACCACATTTTAAATCGAAGCTCATAACATGTTCCCCTGTGAATAGATATTTGGGTCATTTCTGATTTTTCACAATTACAAACCATACTGTGATTAAAATTCTTACCCATGCCTGTGAATATTTATCTAGATAGATTCCATGGTGTGGAAGTGGTTGGCTGAACGGCATGCATAGTTAAATTTTTTTTTTTTGAGGAAGATTAGCCCTGAGCTAACATCTGCTACCAATCCTCCTCTTTTTGCTGAGGAAGACTGGCCCTGAGCTAACATCCGTGCCCATCTTCCTCTACTTTATATGTGGGATGCCTGCCACAGCATGGCTTGCCAAGTGGTGCCGTGTCTGTACCTGGGATCTGAACAGGCGAGCCCTGGGCTGCCAAAGCGGAATGTGTGAACTTAACCACTGCGCCACTGGGCCAGCCCCTAAATTTTTAAATAGCTTCTGTCAAATTGCCCTCTGGAAAGCTGAACTAATTTGCAGCTCCACCCAGCAGGGTAAGAAGAGGACCTACTTCCTCATGCTCTTGTCGGCACTTGTTATTATCAGCCTTTTGATTTTTGCCCATCTGATGGCTAATACATGGTACTCTGTTGTTATTTGAATTCCATTTCCCTAATTACTATGAGTCTTTTCATATTACCTACTTGATATATGCCATTCTAGCAGATCGTAGTTGTTACTAAAAATATTATTTGAATTTATGTATCCAAATAGATCATAGCAAACACGGTTAACGAAGGCACTCCCCTCTGATACAACACTTACTAAGTCCAAGAATGAAACCTTTGAAAGAGCAGTATACTGTGCTCTGGGACTCAATCGATGTGCGTGCTGTTGTTCTCATGTGCATTTGCTGCTTGTGTGCATTCTTTAAGATGCTGTTGCTGAAGGCTGGGGTCTCCGGCTGTTTGCAGAGTTACTGGGTGTAGATAATGAGTATAACAAGGTTGCAGGGAGACCCTGGGAATCTGTGAGCGCTGGGATTTTAGGCAGCCCTACCTTCATATCCAATTCCAAATAAAAACAGCACCAAACTGTAACACAAACGTAAGCATGTCCAACAAAGGTGTTAGTTTTTTCAGGATGACTTTGAAATCGAATTCTTTTAAAAATGTGTTTTCGTTTTGGGACTCCCGCCTTGCTGGTTGTCTGTTGGGTGTTCTGGCATGTGCTTCCCTGTTGCCTCACTTTAATCCGGGATGTGCTTGCAGTCTTGGCCGTACCTCCCATGGCGTGTGTGTCCATGGGACTTCAGATCACTGATTACTTGCAGCCTGGCACCACCATTTGCTTGGTCCAATATCGCTCCATTACTGCTCTTCCAATGGCTGCTGGCTCTTCTCTCTCTGTTGTGCCCTTTGGTGTCTTTGCGGCCCTAGATTTTAATTTTAGTCTCATGGTCTATTTGAACTCTCTTCTGCTATTTCATTAATTTTTTCTTCTGAATTCTCAGAGTCTGTCCATATGGTTCAGACCATTTTACCCTGCTTAAGACTTTCCATCATTTGATTAAGTAAATGAATGCTCGGAAAATGAAAGCAATTCTTATAAACAATCATTAGCTACTTGTCACCCACCAGTGTCGGTAGTTGTAAATAAAAAGGTGTGTCTGTCACTGGATGTTTTGAATATATGGATTAATAAAGCAACAGGTGTCATCTTCAAATACTTATAGTTACTATCCAGGGACAGAGTGTGTCTCTCTGTTTATTTGGAATCTTTTTGATGCTTTTAGGGATGTTTTACATTTTTCTTCATACAGGTGTTGCACATTTCTTATTAGGTTTATCCCCAGGGTTTTATAGACTTTTTTTCTCTAATATGAATGAGCTTTCTTTTGGATTCCATTGTCTAGTTGGGAGTGTTGGCTTCCACGAAACGTATTGATTCCTGCATACTGATTTTATAGCCAAGAGTTTTGCTGAACTCTCATATGAGTTCTAATCGTTTATTAGTTGATTCTCTTGGAGCTTGTAGGTAGATCTCCTTTTTTCTCCAGATCAGGTCAATTTTGTCTCTTCCTTTTCAACACTTCCTTATTTATTTTTCAGGTGTTATCACATTGTTCAGGACAATGCTAAGTATTGGTAGGGGTAGAATATTTTGAAGTTTCACAATTCAGTATGACGCTTGCTGTTGGCTTCTAGACATCCTTTATCAGGTTAGAGTAGTTTCTTTTGATCCCTCATTTACTAAGAACTACTAAGGGTTTGACTAAGAGTTAAGTTCTATTTTGATCAAACCCAATAGGTGCTCCAGTTCAAATTTATTTCTAAATAGTTTGGAATTTCTATTTGTCATGTTCTCTTAAGCCAGCAGTTACATATGAAAAAAAGGATTTTTAAAGTTTTCTGAGTATATAGCTTGGAGTGGCAGTTTTCTTTCATTGTTAATTCCTATTCTCGTTGCATTGGACTCAGTTAATGTACAATGAATTTCTGAATAATTTCCCCTTTAGGATTGTACTGAGATTTCCACTGTGGAGAGCTGGGTGTGCATGGAAAAGACTGTGCTGTCTCTGTTGGGTCCCATGAGAGAGAGCATAAGTTTGGGATTGGGAGCAGACTCTGGGTCAGCCTGGACTTGGGTCCCAGCCTGCCTCCTATGGGCTGCATAATGGTGGGCAGGCCACTGGGCATCATTTCCATTATGTGTGATATGGGCATCATAGTTGTGCTGACTTAATAGCATGGTATGAGGATTAAATTACTTAATATATGCAAAACTTAAAATAGAACCTGGAATGGAACTTAAGTATTTAATAAAATAAGTATTATTGGGTAAACTTATATATAGGTGAGATGTGCAAATCTCCCATATTATTTTTTGCCTCCTGAATCTGAAATAAAAGTGTTGAAGTCACCTCTATGATTATGGGTTTGTCAGTTTCCTCTTTATTTATTGTCAGTTTTGCATTACGTACTTGGAAGTTGTGTTGTAAAGTTCATAAAACGCCACAACGGTGGTATTCTGGGTGCCCCTTGTGTCTTGTGTTAATACGAAATTTCCAGTCCAGTCTTTTGGGTCCTTCCCACCTCAAATTCCATTTTGTCTGATAAACACCTTCTGTTTCTGGCTTGTCTTTTGCTTGATATTGCTTTCCCCATCCTGTTATTTTAAACTTTCCTGGCTGTTTATCTTTGTATCTTTTGTTAAAAAAAAAAAAAAGATTAAAAAAATCTGTTTATTGAAGTATTGATTAGGGGAAGTTAACCTATTTACTTTTAATGAGATCACTGACCTGCTTGGACTGTTTCTTGCCATTTTATTTTGTGTTTCGCATTCACTATGCTTTCTTGTACTCTTTGTCCCCCTTCCTGCCTTTTGTTGGGTTGATTGGGTTTTCTTGGTCCTTACAGCTATGGTCTCGGTAGAGGCACTGCTATCGTTTTGGGCAGGACTTCTTTTGGGATGTGGCACTCTTCTTGGCCCTGGACACTAGATTACAGTAGACACCTGCCCATCACTGTGACAACCCCAAATGCCCCCTTCCCTCTGTTCCCAGTGGGTTCAAATCATATATTTTTGTTTTCTAGTGATTACTTATTTTTTCAAGATGTATTTAAGCTCAGATTGGACTCTCACCATGTAATCAGTGTTTCTATTGTTTCCCTGAACCAATCAAGGACTTTAATGGGCCTTAACTGCTCGCACACCCGAACCTCTTCACCACTTAAGATGAGGCCAATTGGGATTTTAGTTCCAAATTGTAATACTTAATGTTAGTCAGTAGAGAGTTTTAACAGTAAATTTAAAATTTTTCTCACTGCTGCTTTTGTAGTCCACATCCTGTTCTTGGATTCCTTTTTTTTTTATTGTTGTGGAGGTCAAATTCAATACCATAAAATTCATGATTTTAACCGTTTTAAAGTGTGCAACTCTGTGACTTGCAGTGCGTTCACAATGTTGTACAACCATCACCACTATCTAATTCTAGAACATTTTCATCACCCCAAGAGGAAGCCCTGTGCCTGTTAGCAGTCACTCCCCATTCCCCCTCCCTCCAGCCCCTGGCAACCACCCATCTGTTCTCTGGATTCATTTTCATGGTGCCTGGAGGACACCCTTTGGTAGTGCTTTCGAAGAGGGGTTGTGGGTGATGACTTTCTGTGTCCTTGCATGCCTGAAAATGCCTGTTCCCTTCCTAAAGGCAGAGTAGAAGATTGAAGGTTTGTACTGTTTCTCTCTAAGCTCCTCTGAGATGTTCTTTCAGTGACCTTTGTGCATCTGATGTTCTCATAATCGTAAGAGCTACGTCTTATGTAGTGAGCTCTCCATGTCAAGACTTTACATGTCAACCCATGTAACTTTCTGTCAACCCTGAGAGGTAGGTACTGTCTCCCACACAACGGAGTGGGCTGGAAAATGAGGCCGCGTGAGGAGGGGCCCTGCAGCTGGGAACGAGGGGCTGGCGTCCACCACCAGGCTGTCCACACCCAGGCCGCCTGGCTCTCAGGTCCACATCAATCACTCTGACTTCTGTTCCGCTGCAGGCAGTCTGTGTCCTTTTTTCCCTGGAGGAGTTTGGCATTTTCCCTTCTTCCCTTGGGTTCTTAAATTTCACCACTCTGTGCCTAAATCTTGTCTTTTTACGTAATCCTACTTTGCACGTGCCCAGTTCTCTCACTCTGAGGACTCGTGTCTTTCTGGAATTATTCATTTTGCTGATTTCCTGTATTCTCCCGGGTCTGTCTTTGGAACTCCTGTTAGATGGCGGTTGGAGCTTACCTCCTCCATTTCCCTTCACTTGACTTTCATCCTCTCCAGCTCTGGGTTTCTGTGCCGCCATCTGGGAGAATTCTCGTCTCAGTCTCCAGGTCACTCATTTGATCTTCATCCGCTCCATCTGCTATTCAGCCCCTTTTTATACTTTCACAATGCAGAGTTTGGTTTCCCGATCTAGTTCATTCTTTTTTGACAGATGCGATAGCCCCTCCAGTCGCTCTGAGTTTTCTTGCTCTAAAGGGTCCTTCTGTCTGTCTGAGGCCCTCAGTGTCCTCAGGTGTTAGTTCTCGTGGTAGACAGGTTTGGGGTGCTGCTTTCAATCTGTGGTCTTCTTAAATATAGGTGGGGGCTTCCAGGCTGTGCACTAGTCTTTGTGTTTGAAATTAGCTGTTGGCCCATGAGTGAGGCTGAACCCATCCCCAGCAATGACTGGGTTGCATCCTGGGGCTGCTGTGTTGGTGGCACCAGATTCTAGTGTGTGGGGTGTGGGGGTTCCCCTTTCCTGCTGGATGTTGGTGTCCTCCTAGGGCTGGCTGCCCACCCGCCCCCTGGGAATCAAGTACTCCTCTTTACCCTGTGGGCAGCCACTTTGGCAGTTCACTGCTGGCATGGTGGAGAGGGGACAGCTGGCCGCCTCTCCCAGGGCCCACCGTCCACATTTTACTGTAATAAAAAGCGTTGCCGTGAACACCTTGTGCCTGAAACTTTGTCCACCTTTGGGACTATTTTCCTAAGGTAGAGTCCTAAGGGGATAAATGTGCGTGTGTGTGTTTATTGTGGTAAAATATACATAACAAAATTCATCATTTGAACCGTTTTTAAGTGTGCAGTTCAGTGGCATTAAATACATTCCCGTTGTTTTGCAACCATCACCACCATCCGTCTCCAGACCTTTTTTACCGACTTAAACTGAAACTCTCTACCCAACGCACAGCTCCCCATCCTCCCCGCCCCCAGCCCCTGGCTCCCATATTTCCTTTCTGTCTCCATGAATTTGACCACTCTGGGCGCCTCATAAGGGTGGAATCCTAGCCATGTATACACATGTTTGGCGTTTTGTGACTGGCTTACTCACTGAGTCATAATGTTTTCTAGGTTCATCCGTGTTGTCAATGTGTGTTTTAAAACGCCCATTCTGTCCTGCTTCCCCCTGAGACTCCCACCCCATCCCCATGTTTGGGGATCCACGGGGCTCCCTCAGGAGGTGGCCTGGGATTCTGTCTGCATTTGTCGGCAGCAGGACTTTTCCTGCAGACTCTGCTGTCTTCACTTGCTCAGTGATTCATCTCAGAGCCCGGGCTGGACGAAATGGGGCTGCCTTCCCCACAGGGCTGGTCTGGAAGTTTGTGCTCATCACCTTGCTTTGCAGTAATTTGCACATTGGGTTTTGTGCTCTGTCTGCTCTGCTTGTCCTGCCTCTGCCAGAGGCCTTGCCGCGTGGGGCTGCGGGGCCGAGGCGGGAGGGGAGGCCCCGGGGTGCTCCGTGCCTGTGGGGTGAGCTGGGCTGGTGACAGCCCGGGGATGCGGTTTAAACATGCCATTGCATTTTTATTGCTGGATGACTGCTGCTGCTGTCACCGAGGGAGCGAGGGGGCTCCAGGTACAGCTGCTTCTCACCGCAGTTCGTGCTTTAGTAGCTGACCCTGGGAGGGAATTTGATAGAATACGAGCCGGGGAGGGAGCGGGCAGCACCTGTAGCACCCTGGGCACTAGACCCAGCAGGTCCTCCTTCAAGCCATCATCATCATCATCATCATCATCACATGATGCCATCAGCAGCGTCTTCTCCACTCTCACGGTCCTCGTCAGCGACCTCTGCAGACACCAAGACTTCCCACCTCCCAGATTCTCTCAGCTGACCCTCTGAGGGAGTGGACACCATGCCCATCTTACAGATGGGTAAATGAGGGCTCCTTGCCCAATGTCACAGCTCAGGTTCATGCCTCGTGGCACATTGGGTGCTTCATCCATGGGAGTGAGGGGAGAGGTGAGGGCAGTGAGAGGTCCTTGGGGCCTGGGGTGGTGGAGGGAGCGGGATCCTGATGGCTGGTCCCCACTCCCGCTCCTCCCTCCCTGGGGCTCACCCAGAGCAGGCCTGGAAGGGACAGCAGTGGTCGGCTGGTTCAGCCATCTCCTTCTGTCCTTCCTGCCCAGGGTGGGGGCTTCCCTGGGGAAGGTGCGGGGCTAGGCCAGCCGGGTCGTGGTGGACAGAACCTTTGCAGGGTCCTGGAGGCAACAAGCTCGAGACCCAGAGGATTCCTGGCTCTGTGCTCCTGGCTGAGTGACCTGGGATCACCTGCTTAACTTCTCTGAGCCTTGGCCCCTGTTGCTGTAACAGCCCCTGGGTTCTGGTGCATCTTGGTTGCAGTTGATATGTCACTCTAGGCTTTGTGCTTCTATTTCCAGCACAGCCGTCGGAGTGAGCCTTTTAAAACAAAGGCAGATCACGTCACTCTGCTGCTGATAACCTGCCATGGATCCCCATTTCTCTCGAAGCCCATGAGGCCCTTATGAGCTAGTCCCCTGTTCCCTCTTGGGCGTCGTCTCCTCCCTCTCTCCCTGTGCTCCCTCTGCTCCAGCCACACTGGCCCCCTCCCTGCTCCTTGAGCACTCCAGCATGGTCCAGCCTCAGGTCCTTTGCACTCCCTGTTCCCTCTGCCTGGAGTGCCCTTTCCGAGTTACCCAGGTGGCTTCTCCTCCCTCCTTCTCTGAGTATCTGCTCACGTGTCACCTTCTCCGTGAGACCTACCCTAACCCCTATTTTAAATGAAAACCCACTCCCCAGTCCTGATTTCCCTTTCCCTGATTTTCCATAGAACACTTACGCTGTAACACACAGCGTATGTTATGGACGTATGTGAATGCATTCACTTGCTTATTTTTAATACTTTCCTCTCCTGCTAGAATGTACACTCCGTGAGGATAGGGTTCAAAGTCTGTTTGGTTCTCAGATGAATCCCAAGTGTTTGGTGCCTGTGAGTGCTCAGCTGAATGAATGAATGAGTGAATGAGTGAGTGAGGGAGTGAGAGGGTCTGGGGAGTTGTCCTGTCTATGACAGGTCTCAGGAAGAGCGAGTTCTTTCCTCTCTGTCACTCCCTCCTTCTGCCCCCACCTCAGCTCCACCCATTGGCTCAGATGTGTCCCAGCAGGGGGTGGACGGACAGGACGCTAGGCCTGGCCTGGTGGGGTTCTCTTGTCCTGCAGACCCCAGAACATCCCTAAGGCGTCAGGAGCCAGATTGTCACAGCAGGAGGGGGCAGCCATGTGAGCTTCTCCCACAGCCCGTCCGCTGGTGTGGCCCTGGGGGTGGGCTGGCTCTGGCATGTGGAGGGCAGGGGGCTTGGAGTAGCCACTGGAGCAGAGTACAGAGCTTGACTGAAGACAGACAGGGCATATTTTGGCCCTGGCACAGCTTCTGCATGGCAGTGATGGCCGTGACCACGTCTGAGTTAAATGCAACGTGCAGAATTAGAGCCAGAGTGAGACGTGATTTCTGGGGTCAGCCTCGTTCCCTTATCGAGAGGGACTTTGGTGGACAGCACGGGGGCTGGCTGCTCAGCTCCTATGTGTCCCCTGGGCCCAAAGCCCCTGCCCCCTCCCTTTTGTACCATGAGGGTCCTTCCGTTGCCTGGCTGTACTGACACTTAACAGGGGGCAGGCACTATGGGGAGAGCCAGCCCCGACACTTGCTCAGGAACAATGGGGACAGCTGGAAAGAGGGGTCAGAATCTATTGAAAGAATCGTGAAAAGCTGGGGCCCTCGTGGTCTAAGAGAGGGGCCTACAGAGGAGGCAGGAAGGAGGCTAGGACCACCAGAAGGGGCTGGAGGGTGTCTGTCATGGGCACCTCTGCCCTTGGGTGCTTCGCCTTGCAGAGTGGGCACTGGGGAAGTGGGGCAGGGCGGCCACACTGGGCACCAGCACTCAGGCACTGAGTCATCACTGCTACCTGCCTGCCTTGAGTGGGACACCACCTTCCTCATGCCTCTGAAGAACAGGCCGGTGGTGGGTAGGCTGAGGTGCCCCAAGCACCCAAGGCCTTTTCTTTCCACTTGGGAAGCCCAGCCTGGCCTTTTCGACTCTATGAGCCGATGGACACAACTTGGGGGCTGGCCCTTGGCCTCCCACCCCCTAGGTCAGAGCCAGGGAAGGGGGCCCCCTTGCCCCCATGGTCCAGCCAGGGGCACTGCCCACCTCTCCTGCCATCCCAGCAGAGGGAGGGCGTGAGAAGGCCAGATGGGTGCTCCCAGGAAAAACAGCAGTGTGGAGAATCCATTCTCAGAAGGTGAGATGTAATTGTGGGTAATTGAAGTCACTGTCAAGCTGTTCGTCATAATTTTTATAAGTGCTTTCTCCGGGGGTCATTCGTAACACTCGCAGAACCTCACAGGCCTGCAGAACACCTATGCCCCGCGTTCCTCTGCTCTGCGGAGTCTGTCTGGTTCAGAGTGAGTGGGGGGCTTCAGGTGGGCCAGCCTGCAGGCAGGAGCCTGCTGGCCTGCAGGGACAGCCTCATGTGGGGTGGGGAAGGTCCCGGATTCGGGGGTCTGGTACGGCAGGACAAGGCACAGCCTGGTCCTGGCCGTGAGCTGCAAGCCCAGTGTCTAGACTCAGGGAATGAGGAGGTCAGACAACGGGGCAGCTATGCACCCTCGGGCTGAGCCCTGAGGCCCTGAGCAAGGGCCCGGGCGGGGGGGGGGGCGGGACAGGTAACGGGGGTGGGGGTCTGTCCTCTGCAGGGAGACGCGGGGCGGGGACTCAGGCGGTTCTCTCCTGAGGGGACTTAGACGTGTGGTGTCCTTTAGTTAGTGGCCCTGGGGCCACCTGTATCAGAATTACCAAGGCTGGACTTTTGTACAGCTTCTGCCTCCACCAAGCCCTGCAGAGGAGCCCAGCCCCTCTTGGGGAGGAGCCTGGGGATGAGCGTTTTAGCAGGGGTGTTCCTTGTGACTCCTGTGCACACTGTAGTGTGAGATGCACTGGCTTGGCGTAAGGTGGTTCTGAACCCCAGCCTGTCTCTGACTCAGAGAAAACGACAGAAGACCAAGACAGGCACCTTATCTGGAGGCCAAACAGTTAGTTTGAGGTTTATGCGTTTATGAGCGATGCCCATCAAGGTGACCTTGGAGCGACAGAAGCTGGTGTTCAGAAGCACTCAGGTTTCACGCACTCACAGCCAGGTCCTTCTAGGCTGGGCCCTGCGTGCCTGTCTTCCATGGGGTCCAGCCCCCTGCATGCCTGTCTTCCATCAGGTCCAGCCCTCCCAAGTCTGGGAGTCTTGCCTGTGCTGTTCCAACTTGGCCGGGGCCAGTTTTGAGGGGCCTCTGGGCCCGGCATTGGGGAAAGACTCTTTCGTCTGGTTTCAGGAGCGTGCAGACCCTCGGGGGCCAGGCTGGGTGCCACCGCAGCTCTGGAGACTCCGGAGGCACTGCCTTATGATTGGGCTCACTTGCAAGTCAGGGCTGTGAAGTCCCTGACGTGAAGCAGCTGGCAGTCTTGGCTTATGGGAGTGTGTGGGGAGGGTGGAGAGTGAGTGAGGTGTGATCCTGCTGGAAGGCACAGAATCTGCCTGGGGGATCAGGGAAGACTTTCATGAGTGCAGTGCCTAAAAGTTATGGAGGGTGTTGACTGAGTAGTGGTTCTGAGTATGGACCAGAGTGGACAGGGTTGCCATGGGCTGGGTCCGTGGCCAGTGGTATCTTCCCATGTTTCGTTCTACAACATTCTTGCTCCATTTTAAGAGAGGAACTGGGGAATGGAAGTTGGCTGGATGTGTAGGTGGGTGGATAGTGGTGGATGGGTGGATGTGTAGATGGATAGATAGATGAATAGGGGCTAGACGGATGAGTGGATGGAGTTGATAGACAGGATTTAGAAAGATAGGTAGGTGGATGTGTGTATGGATGGGTGAATGGTTGACTGAGTTTATGGCTGGCTGGCTGGGTGAGTGGTCAGTGGGAGGATGTGTAGATGGTGGATTGATGGGGATTGGAGTCGGACAGGTGGATGGATGGATGAATTGGAGGATGGGAATGGCTGAGTGGATGGGTGGATTGATGGAGGGTAGATGGGAGAAGATAGGTGGCTGGAGGGATGATTGGAGGGAGATATATAAGGGTAGCTGAAGGAAAAGTTGGGCAGATGGGGGTATATGTATGGGTGGGTGGGAGAATGGATGGGTGAAGGGCAGGGTGAATGGGTGGATGGATTATAGGTGGATGTTTAATGGGGGTAGAAGGATGGGTTGCTGGGTAGGAGGCAGATTAGGTGGGCGGTGAGGCTAAGTAATATAAAATTAAGCTGCAGTCAGATATGCAAAAATCCAGGTTTCTGGTGGGACCCAAAGAGGTTGTAGGGTTCTGAGAGGAGTAGCCCAGCCTCGGACCCATTAGGGGAAGCAGCCTTGAACTCTTCCCTGGGCCACGCAGACCATGTTCTTGTCCTGAGAGTTGTTGTCTTTCCCGTGGCCCCAGCCATCCTTGCCTGGTGGGTGTGGCTGCCTGGAGTCTGGGAGTCCTGCCTGGGATCTGGCTGTGCCTGGCCTGGGTGACAAGGTGAGAGCTGTGACGCGGGGCCTGGAGGACAAAGGCTGGGGGGAGAGTGTGATGTGTGCTTCATGGAATCCCAGCCAGGCACTGTGCTGAGCACCTGTGTGCCCTGTCCGTTTCATCCTCATGGCAGCTGGGAAGGTACCAGCCCCACAGAGGAGGAGACTGAAGCTGAGGGAGGGTGAGTGACTGGCCCAAGGACGTGCTGATTGACAGAAGCAGAGTCTGGAGGTCAGGCAGAGGCTGGGGGCTCTGAACTAGAGACGTCCCAATGGCATCAGATCAGCAGTGGGTCTGGGGCTAGGGATCAGTCCTGGAAAGGGCAGATTGGGTGGAGGGTTCTGACTGCAGGTCCAATCAGAGGGCAGGTCCCAGGGAGCACTCCCTATGGCGTGAATGAACCCCAGGGGCTCAGTGCCTCAGCTATGGGGCCCTGGGTCCTCTGTCTGGGCTCCACATCCACGTGGCCTTTCTGATGCCCCTGCACCAGGTCTTGGGGGCCTGGGCAGGGCACTGGAGTGGCAGCCCCACGTTCCGGCTCAGCATGGAGGGTCGGGCAGCTGGCACGCTTGTGAGAAGCGCTGGGAGAAGGACTGTTGGCCTGAGAGCCAAGGGAGCTTCATAGGAGGCCCCGCCGTCAGAGAGCTGCCTCCTTAGGGGTCTCCTGGTGAGCAGCAGGTGCCTCCTGCAGCCCACTGACCCTTTCGTTCCAAGGGCATCCGGCCATGATTTCCTAGGCCTGGCAGGAAACGTCGTCAGAAACCCTGAAACCTCCTTGCCCCTGACCCTGGGCCAGGTCGGGCGTTCCTCTGATATTTCCCCTGGCCAGGCCCTGTAGGCACAGCTGATCCCATCCTGAGGGGTTGGGGAGCAGATGGCCCCTGGACACAGGCACCCACAGGGTGGGAGGAGCCCTGGCCTCGGGAATCTGAGCCATCATCAGGCCACCCACCCTCGTCTGGAGCTTCTGAAATTAGGGCTGGGAGCTGTCACATCCGTGGTCATTGACGGCTTACACTATTGTGGGTGTCAGGCTGGGGGACTCAGCTGAAGCAGCCAGCCCCAGCTCTCGGTGGAGGAGCCCAAGGGGCAGGGCACGGGGCCTCGGGAGTGAAGAGCAGGAAGCCCCCGTGTTAGGGAGGAAGGAGAGAGGAAGCTGGACCTGAGCTGGCCTCAGCAAAGAAAGACAAAGCAGGAAAAACAGAAAAGTAATTTTAGTACATTAGGCTAGAGCTGGGAGAGCGTTTACGGATCATTTAGCTTACGGATGGTGATAGGTTAGTGGTTAGATTAGCAGGAAGCCAGTCAGCTCGAAAGGAGGGAATTAATTTATGAGATTGCAAAGGGGAAAATTGTTTGCAAGAAATACAGGGGTTTTGTTGTAATAGCATCAAGTTTAGCAGAAACAACAACTGCTGGCAGGCCCAGCTGTCCATCAGGGAGCCAGCCACCAGGAGCGCGAGTCTGTGGACTGGGGATGTGGGGGCAGTGGGACACCCCAGCTGGGGAACAGCCCAGGTGTCACCTGCTTCCCAGCCAGGAGAAGGCTGTTCCTTGTCCCGTGAATTTCCTAGGCTTCGGCTTTGAGGTTCCAGAGCCTGGAACCTGGACTAGGGGTTGGGCCTGGGGGGAGCCTTGGTGACTGGGGTTGGGGAGCAAGACCTGGGATGTCACCCAGTCCTGGGACATCAGTGCATCCTGTACCAGATCGTGCAGCACTGCACCTCTGGGGGGGCGGGGGTTCCTCCCTTCCATGGGCACCAGGAAAGGAATCTCCCAGGTGGGTTTTCTTGCTCCTGTGTCACACTGTGTGACTGGGGGACAGGGGACCTGAGCAGAGGATCCCAGAGGCCTGGAGACTCCTCCATTCATTACATAAACATTCCTATTTCAGCGTGATGTGCCCAAGAGATGGGCCAGGCCAGGGGGACCTGGCTCCGATGCTGGCCCCGCCACCTGGTGGCTGAGTGACTTGGTCAGGTGGTGGAGCCTCTCGGAACCTCTGTATCCTTGCGTGTCAGCATCTCAGGTCGTTGTCATGGGGACGACCTGAAGAGATGTGTATGAGGAACCTGCACATGGCTAGTGCTGGGTAATGGCAGTTGTCAGTATAATTACCGTATTATTCATGGCAGGGCGCTTACCAAAAGCCTGCCAAGCCCCAGGTTCTGGTGCCCTCTCCTCGCTGCCCACCCTCAGCCCTGGTCCCTCTGCAGGACGTGCCTCTCCCTATGCCCTGGAGCAAGTGCTGTCTGAGCCCAGGGTGCGTCCTGTCATTGCCATGGCTCCTCCGGGTACTGGGGAAAGAGCCCCTGAGTGTGGCATCTGCTCTCCTGGTTTCCGGTCCCATGGAGCCGCTTTGAGGTCACCTCGCTCCTCTGAATGGGATGCCAAAGTACGTGGGTCCTGCTGACGTCGTCATTGGGGTTTGTTTGCCCACATCCCCTGGCTGCAGTGGACGCGACCCTAGGCACTATTCGCTGCAGTCTAGGTGAATGGCGCCCCTGGGGTGGGGCAGGTGGCAGCCCCGACAGCACCTAACGATTTACAAGGGGCTCAGTCTCTCTAGTCACCTTGTGAGGTGTGACCGCTGGTGACTTCCAGGTGAGGACATGGAGGCCAGAAAGGTGGAGCCTCTTGCTCAGGGTGACAGGCTGGTAAGTGATGGAGCCAAGATTTGAACCCTCCTCCTGTAGCCCCACCCATGCCACCAGCTCTTCCTATTCCACTGCTGCCAGGCCGAGGCTGGCCCTTGGGGTCTGAGGTCTAAGGCAGGCTCCCCTCCACGGTCTGGGGAGGCATGACCAAGGCTTCTGAATTCACGGCCAGAGGCAGCCTGGAGAAACCCCTCTCTGGGGGAACAGCTTGCAAGGAAAGGAAAGCAGTCCTTTTCCCTTGCTGGCTGATGAAGGGTGAGCCTGCTCCTCAGGAAGTGACAACTGGGTGCTCTGGTTTTAGCTCCGGCAGAGAGAGGCAGAGAAAGGGACGGTGTGTTGAGGGCGGGGCGGGGCACCAAAAGGTGCATTTTCTCCCTTCACTTCTCAGTACTGCCATGCAAAGTCCTTTTTCCAGGTTGGGGGAATTTCTCTTTTGAAAGTACTGTGCCTCTGATCAGTCATCTGGGCTTGATGGAGCTGAACCACCTGGAAACATTTGGAGAAAGCTTGGCTTTGTTCTCACCCACATTTAACTTCACAGTAGCCAAGGCAGTCTGAACTTTACAAAAGTGCCCACATCAGCGGAAAGAGCCTGCACGGTGGCACGCAGCCAGGAGACACTTTGCACAAATTACAAGTGCTGGGAAACAGAGGCCAGCCCCAAGGGAGCTCCTGGGCTCCCCACTTCTGTCTATCTGGGGCAGGTACCCTGGGCTGAGTCAGTGGGGACCCTCGGAACTGTAGACCTAGGGGTTGCTAAACCAGCTAATTAAAACAGATTGTGGTGCTGCCACTTCACTTCTGAACCCTGAGCTCAGCTTGGAGGGATGGAGGGATGGGGAGAGAGAGTGAAGGATTGTGGTTCATTTCTTTACTCTGGGGGCCCGGTGTTCTTAGGAGCTAGGAAGGCCCTGACACCTCTGCAGTGTTGGATCAGAAAGATGTGGTCTAGGTGTTTGCCCTGCCTGGTTGTGGGGGTCTGTGTGGGAACCAATAACACCCTTAGGCTTTGATGGGGGAAAGTTTCGTTGGGAGGGGGTCACACCCCATGTATGATACGTGGGAATGTTATGGGAACAAGCGTGTAGGTGACACCCGTCTGCTGTGATCAGATCTTCCAGCTGCTTAGTGCCTGTTGGAAACTCCATGATACAGTGGAGAGAGGATGGTCTTTCACACTCGACAGTCTGAGTTTGCACCTAACTGGCTGTGTGATTTCAAGGCTGTTTCTTAAACTCTTTGAGCCTCGGTTTCCTCATTGGTAAAGACAGAATAATACCTGCCTAAAAGGCTCTTGGGGGACTGAACAAGATATCAATATATGACGTCTGAGCTCCCTGGTTGGCACAGAGGAGGTGCTCAGAAAACGTTAGTCTGTCCCTCCTAAGCCTCTTCCCCTTTCTCGTCCTCCGCTGCCCCCTCCTCTCCCTCTTCCCCAGCTCCTTCTCTTGCTCCTCCTCCTCCATCTTGACCCACGAGGCTTTTTCAGGATGGATTCGCTAGAAATCTATCATGCTCACCTTCCTGTACCCTCTGCTGTCTGAGACGGAGAGATCTGAGCTCAGAGATAACAGGCTATTACTGTGCACACCGCCAACACACGACGTTAGCAAAGCTGGCCAAGTTGTAAATTCCTCTGACTTTAGCTTTTGGGAAGCTCCAAAAATAAATGTGGGGACATTTCAAGCTCTAGCAGACTGGAGTGCACGTCGAATCTCTGGGACAGGATGACAGAAGGGCAGTAGGTGTGTCTGGCTGGGTCTGAGTGGGATCAACCACGTCTTCTAGAATTTCCAGCCTCTCTGCAGAAACCACAAACTAGGCAGTGGGAAGCCTGGAATGTGGACCCATGTATGCCCTTCTCTCCAACACTCAGTCAGCTGGGCCCCTGCAAGAGCACTGGCTGGCTGATGCCTCAAACTGTGATTGGGGTCCTGGGGGCTCAAGGCTCATTGGTGGGATCCGGGACAGGCTGAGAGTTGGTGGAGCCCATTCCTACCACTCTGTGCCACGCAGGGCTTGGACACACACTGCAAATGCTGGCCCTGGTATGAGTGCTAGGGGATGGGGAGGCACCAAGTCCAAGTGTATGAAGAACCCGTGTGGCTTTGTCCTGAGTAGCACCTTGGGGTACAGTCCACTGAGAAGGGTGGGGAAAGATTTGGGGCAATGGCCTGTGTCTGTTCACAGTGGCTGTGGGCCTGGTTAGAAGGATCTGGGCTTGTGCATGGGGGAAGGAGGATGTAAGGGCTGCCACTAAGTTGCTCTGGGTCAGGGCAGAACCAGGAGGAGAGTGGGATGGGGGCGGGGGACACTGCCCTGTGCACTGGGTTCTGGCTCAGGTGACAACAGAAGCGATCTGAAGCTGTGCGGATGGCGAAGCTGAGGCTGCTGGCCCTGGCAGGTGGCCTCGGGCCAGCCGGCTTGGATCTCTGGTGGTAGCCTTCGACAGATCTGGCTGTGAGTTCTGAGAAGATGGGGGTGGGGAAGAGTGGAGTTGGCTCTGTCCGGGATGCCTGCCTATTGCAAGGGTGGGATGGAGGGCAGGGTTCAGAGCTTGGGGGGCTGAGCTCATTGAGGCACTGGCTTCGAAGGTGCGCTGGAGAGGATGGTCTCTCCCTGGAAGGGGGCTTCGTAGGAGGAGGAACTTAAGTGCAACCTTTGTGTGCAAATTGCACAGTTACGTTCCAGAAGGAAGGCTTTGGAAGGATATTGACCCCACGCGACTGCTTGGACTTCCCTTGGGTGGGTTCTTTGATGGTGGTAACCATGGAGGGCACAGGCCACAGGCCACACTGCTAGTAATTGAAGCCCCTCCTAAGAGTTGCCAGGGGAACTGACGCTGCCTTCTCCAGCCCAGGGTTCCTTCCAGGTAGGGGTGCTGCCAGGTAGCAAAGATGAGGTCTGTTGACTCCTCAGACTCTTTATCCTGGTTGAACCCCATAGGAGACATGACAAGCAGGTACCATGCCCAGAACTCTCTAGAATGCAGGCTCCGTTGATTCCTTTTGTAGATCACCCCAGTCCTGGCCCCTATGTCCTCTTTGTTTATCCATTTCTCAACCCCTCCAAACTCTGCCCCAGTACCTCCCTCAGGGTAGTTTTTACAGGACCAAATGTTGCTGGTTACTTCACTCCCTGTGGCTTTGTTAATTATCATTCATTAGTGTGAGGAGGGGGGCCCTTAATGGATGACTGAGGATAGAGCCCGAAGCCTTTAGTCTCTGCTGACTCTCTTTTTCATTTTGTCAAATCCGGCTGTGTTTAGGACTCACCTCACTCTTGCCGTCTCAAGAAAATTAATGCTCTGCAGCGTCCCACCCCTTATCTCCCCTGTGACTTTATAAATCCTAAGTTCTAAGACAGGTTCTCCTAAATCCACTAATTTATTGCATCATCTTCCTACGAACATAAAGTATAGACTATTTCCAAACATAAATAACCAAATAATTATATCTTTAGGAACCCTCTAACCAAGTATATTTTATATACTTACTATTGAACCTGATACATTCTCTTTTTCCAGCACACAGCAAATTTCTATTTTGATCAATACCACCCTACAGAAGGGTTTATGGCTTGTAAACAGTGACACAAGGTCGCTCTGAGGCTGGGTGTTTTGTTTTCTTCCACCAATACATGTGGGCATACACCCCCTGACTTGTCAGAACGTATAGAAGCAATAGCTTGTTGGAACCAAATATCCACAGATCCTGGAAGTGGCTCTGGGGCTCACCCCAAAGACCCAAGGGTCAGGGCCTCACCCCAAAGTCTGGTGAGCCCTAGTTTAGGTCGACGGGTAGGGGGACCCGGCTGACCACTCAGAGGTGGGCTCAGTTCGTGGGTCCATGAAGGTAATGGTAAGCCACTTTTGGGGTAGGGTTAGGCTGGAAAGTTAAGTGTCTGGGGAGAGCAGCCAAGAGGCACAGGGTGGCAGGAGGTGAGGGCAGACCTGGTACCTGAACTCTGGGTGGTAGAATTCACACCAAGGTGGCAGCCAGGTGTGGGGATAAAGAATGATGGTTTTCACCATCTGGCTCTGGTCAAAGCACACTTCAGGGGGGCGGGTCAGCACCTTGGACAGCTCCCGGGCAGTGCCGTTATCCCAAGCACTTTCCAAACAGAACAATCCAGCCCCAGCCCAGACTGCCGTGGATGCCCTGTCCTCTCTCTGGGACTTTTAGTTCTTAGGGGACCTGGGATCTCTGTATGCCAACATGTCCTCAAGGGCGTTGGATCTTGGTGTCAGGGGAGGCCCTTGTTTTCTAGCCTGGGAAACAGACCTCGTTCCTCCCTGTTGCTCTCTGTTCCGTCTTCTTTTTCTTCTTCATTGCTTTGACCATTGGCTTCTGGAAGCCACATTCATGGCAAAGACCAGAGGCAGAGAAAGGAGGGAATTGAGCGCAGACACAGGGGGTCTTATCCTCTTGGAGACCCTTTTGTTTCTGAACCCAGGTTACTGCAAGTGTATACTTGGGAGTTTCCAGAGAGCTCCTCTGTCTCTCCCTGGGATGTAGAAGGCTGCTTGAAGTAGATAAGGGAGTGCCAAATGTGATTAGGAGCTATTTTAAATCAGTGAGAGGAGTGTGATTATGGAAAGTTACCCATCAAAGAGCCTTCTCCATTGGCCTTGGCTCAAGAGAGCCCTAGACAAGCCACCAGGCCCATGAACACTCACTGCTCTTGTGGGAGCCAAGGCCAGTGTAGGGGTCCAGCTGGGGCCTGGGGCTCTAGCAGGAGGGGCCCCCAAGCTGGGCCAACAGGGGTGGAGGACTCTTCCTTTCAAGTTTTGGAGAAGAGGCTGGGAGCCCAGTTGTTTGCCTAAAAACTTGCTTAAAGGGTCTGGGTGGGAGGATCTCTGAAGGTGTTTCTTCTTCTCTGCATTCACGTGTCAGATGGAGTCAGCTCATCCCATGGATGGAGGACGTCTGAGGAAGGAGCATTTCTATATGTTGTCAGGGTAAATGCCAGGGCACTGATCATTCCCCAAATGTTAGCAGGAGGAGTTGGGCTGGAAGACAGGAGCGTGCATTTTGGAGTCAGAAACACTCATATGTAAACCTGGCTTCCTACTATCTTGTTGCAAGGCCTTTGGAAAGAGGGCTTATGACAACTCCTTGAGCCTCCGATTCCTCAAATGTAAATGGGGACAGTGTTGCTTACCTTACAGAATTGTTGTGAAGATTAGAGACAGTGTAGACAGTGCTCAGTGGGAGTCTCATTCTTCCCTTCTCAGAGGACCCCAGACTTTGTATCCTTTCTGAAGTCCCGAGGGGGAGCCGCGGAATTCCCCCTTGCCGTTGTTTCTGGGAGCTTATGCCTGGGGCTAATGAAGACCCCCACCCCCTTCTCTCTGCGTGGAGACGTTGGACTGAGGAGCCTCTCTGTGCAGAGGTGCTCCCACTATGGTGGTACTTCTCCTCTGCTTCTGCCCCCACAGCCTTTGCGGCCTCTGATATGGATGTTAGATATTCTCTTGCTTCCTAGGGCAGGAGAGAGGTCTGAGAATGACTTGGTTATAAACTAATGGCTCTTTCTTTTGAGTTTTATACAATCGTAAAGCCAGGGTCAATCCTTAGCCATGTCACTTTCAGTCACTTTAAGAGAAACAAAGAGAGGTTTTTGGGGCCCATCTCAGGGCAGGCACACGCCCAGCTCCTCTGCTTGCCTCTCAGCACCCACATACTCCTGACCAGTGACGGGCTCTTGAAGGAGAGCTTCTTCCAGGAAATCGTGTATTAGGCAGGGTTCTCCAGAACTGTGAATATTTCTCTCTCCATCCGTCCATCCATCCATCCATCCGTCTATCCAGAGATAGATGACGTGATTGTAGGGGCTGGCAAATCCAAAATCTAGAGCATGCTAGAGACCCAGGGGAGAGTTGATGTTGCAATCTCGACTCTGAAGGCAGTCTAGGAGGCAGAATTCCTTTTCCTTTGGGGGACCTCAGTCTTTTCACTGAAGGCCTTCAACTGATTGGATGAAGCCCACCCACGTTTCAGAGGATAATCTGCTTTACTCAAAGTCTACTGATTTAAATGTTAGTCACATCTAAAAATACCTTTACAGCAACACCTAGACTCATGTTTGACAAAGTAACTGGCTATGATAGCCTGGCCAAGTTGACACATAAAATTAACCATCACAGATGGGGACAGTGCCATCCAGTGGCTTATAAATGCTCCTGTAGTCCATGTTTAGATCCAAGAGGCTCAGATCTGAGAAGTCCCCATAACCTGACCGTGGTGGAGTGTGGAGTTGAGTATGCCAGTCTGGGTTCTGACTTCTGCTTCCCCATGCTCTTATCCTTTGTCGAGCCTTAATTTTCTCATCTGCAAAATGGAGATAATAGCTTGCATCTTACAGGAGTGTTGGAGATTGACTGAAATGATGGCTATGGCAGGGCCCGGCACAATGTTAGTTTCCTCCTAGTTTCTCTTCCTGCCTTTGGGGGCCTCTGCCTGAAGCTGTGGCACCTGCCATGGCCTCTGGGCTGATGGAAGTGGACAGAAGCAGAGTTCTGCAGGGCTCAGCGGATCCCTGCTGAGTCCATGTCAGGGGTCCAGAAGCAGGGGTGACCTTCTGTAGGATCCCAGCAGCAGAGCTAGGGGTAGGGAAGGGCCACAGTTCACGGGAGCCCAATGTGACATGTGGAGCGTGAATTCAGGTGTAGGAAGGGGTGAGGAATCCTTTCTGCCGATGTCTTCCTCATCTTAATCAGGTCCCTGCTCATGCCTTACTGCTGTCTTGAGCATCTTAAACTCACTGCTTCTGGGATCCCCAGGAAAGATCACGTGGTGTGCCAAGGCGCAGAGTGCAGGTTATTAAGGAGGCAGGACGGGGATGTGGTACAGAGAAGTGCAGTGCAGAGAGCTGGGCCCTGGACCCTCAGGACCCTCTCAGCGCCTCCTCTGAGGGAGGTAAGAGCAGAGAGGGTCCCTATTAGGGCCAGGGGGCTCCAGCAGCCTGCTGGGGAAGCATGGTCGAGAACACTTCATGTTGCATTTTCCCATGGCACAGCCAATAGGTGCCCTGCGCGAGCGTCCCACTGGAGGGGGAGGAAATATTAGAGCTGGGAAAGGGCAGTGTAATGAGAAGTAATGACCTGAGACTAAAAAGGGAAAATTTGTTGGGTCTTTAAAAGGTCAGTGGCCCTGAGGTCAATTAGCCTGGAGATAGCTTGCAGAAGGGGGTCCAGGAGGGAATGTCCAAACGGCACCAGTGTGGGTAGGCACAGCTCAAGACGTGCCTTGCCCTTTCTCCTGCCAGCATCTGGGCGCCCAGAAGAGTTCCAGTGAGGCTTCTCAAATAGCTCCCTGTGGAACCAGCTGGGCTGCTGGTGTGTTGGAGAGAACTGGGACTGTCACCAAAATTCAGGCCCGGTGCATACCAGCTGTGTGGTGTGAGCTGTTCCCTTATCTGTAAAATGGGGCTCAGGAGACAAGCCTCATGGGGAGATGTGAAGATAGATGAGGGAAACAAATATCCCCTCCCCTCCTTCCTAGTAGGTAGAAGGTGCTCAGGAAATGCATGTTCTTCTCTTGCCTCCGCCTCCCTCACTCACCACCTTCCAGCTGAGCCTGATCCCCTGCAAGTGGGGGGTTCACCGAGCCGACTCCTACCTGAGCAGTACTCAACTTTTTGCTTATAAAATCTCTTTAATGAAGTAAAGACTCTTTCCTTTTGTTTCTAATTTTTTATTTTACGAGTTTTTCATAAATACAGAGAAGTGGTAGACTAGTATAACGGACACCCCCATACCCATTGCCTAGATTTAACGGTTGTTAACAATTAGCTGCATATCTGCTTCATCTATTTTTTTTTTGCTGTTGAAATATTTTAAAGTAAATTACAGACATTGTGACATTTTACTCCTAAATCCTTATGTATCCCTAAAAATTTAAGGACATTTCCCTACATAATCACAATACCATCCATTATCATTCCTAGCAGAATAATCATAATTTCTTATTATAATCTAACAATCTATATTCAAATTTCCATAGCTGTCCCCCAGGTATGTCTTACAGCTGATTGGTTCAGGTTAGTTTTCAACCAAGGACTGTATGTTGCTGTCGGACGTTATTTCTCCTAAGTCTCTTCTTATTTAGACTAGCTCGTCAGACTTTCATGTGTGCGTACGAGTCACCTGGCGTTCTTGCTAAAATGGAGATTCTGATTCGGGGTTCTGTGGAGAGACCTGAGCATCTGCATTTCTATCAAACGTTTGAGTGATACTGTTGCTGATGATCCATGGATAGATTTTGAGTAGCAAGAGTCTAGAACAATGACCCTGTTTCTTTCCTGTGATGTTGATTCATTGGAGAGCATGAGCCAGTTGTCCCGTAGGATCTTTCCTCTACTGGGTCTGGCCAGGTGCTTCCTCATGGTGTCATTTAGCTTGTTCATCTACCCCCTTGTATTGCTTGTAAACTAGAAGTTAGGTCTGGGGATGAGCATGGTCCAGGTAAGACAGTTGTGGTGAGAAAACATCGTTGGGGGTGCTGTGTGTTTTGTGTTGCATCATATCAAGAGTCACATAGAACCATCTTCCAATGTGACTCATGGTTGGGCATCAAAGTGTCCTTGACCACTTGGGACTGTAGACAGGTGCTGCTGGGTTGAGTGTATGCACTTGGGGAGGGGGGGAATGGATTCATTAGTTGCTTCAGATTCTCAAAGAGGTGTTAGAAGTTTTCACTCCCAAAAGACACCTTGGGTGCTTCTCAAACCCTCAAGGGACATCAGAGCTGCCCCTGCTTCCTCTTACTGTCCCCATCTCCTTACCTGCAGGAGTGCCTCTGCAGGGTGAGGATCATTGCCTTTTGCTGCAGATGTCTTTCCCAAAGAGGTGTGTTCGCACCTGTGGAGTGAGTCCCAGGGAAGAACTGGGTCATGGGTTCTGCTGTTTGTGTCCACAATCCACCCGCAGGGACCCTGGCTGGGCATGGTCCAGACCAGCTGCCAGGGTGAGGAGAGAAGTGAAAGGTCAAAGATATGGAGCTGTGCAGAGTGAGGTGAGCCTTTCCACAGAGAAACAAGTGCTGGGCCAGGAACCAGGGAGAGGGGGAAGTGGCATTGGGGCCAGTCAGGGTGAACGACTCACGAGAGAGGCGGCGAACCATGTCCTGTGTCAGAAGCGCACTTTTGGGGATGTCAGGATAGCCTTAATGGCTAAGAGGCTCCTTCAGGTACAGAATGACCTAAGATTCCAGAATGTGTTCACTCTGTTGAATCAGAATAGTGATTATAAAAGGCTGTGAACAGCTCCTCTTTAACAGTACTGAGGCCTTAAGAACTGTGAGGAGCCTGATCGGAGAAGCGGACCCTGGGGTCGGTTATCAGTGATGATTGTCAACCCCTGGGACCAGCGATGCCAGTGGTTCAGGCAGACACTACTCAGAGGCGAGGCGAGGGACTGATGTATTGGCTCCCTCCTTCCCAGGCCTTCGGGGTCCCTGCTGCCCCTTTCCTTGGAAAAGTTGGGCTGCAAGGTGGGAATGGTCCTTTGCGTCTGCTGGAGCGATGGGCCCCTTGAGAAACAGGTCTAAATCTGGGTGAGGTTTGTGCCTGCTCCCCTCTTTAAAGAGTCAGCAGGGCCGGAGAGAAAAGCACATGCGTGCAGGCTCAGGGGAAAGATAATGCTGTATAATTTTATCTCTTCTTTTATACTGTGGCTTAGCCACACACCATTAGCACAACAGGAAGGAAAATGAATGGAAATGAAGGGTGTCAGTGGCAGAGATAGATAGATGGGCTGATTGATTTTGGGTTTTTCTTCAGTGCAACCTGAAGCAGAAAATCAATGAGCCAGATGGGCCTGGGCCCGGCAGCAGGGACAAGCTGGGGCTATGCCGCCCCTGGATCCTGGGCCTGCGTACCTCCCAGCTTATCTGTGACCTGCGGCTTGGTCCCCGTGGTGAGCTGGCCCAGCTCTCTCTTTTCTGCTCCTGTGGGGGGTTTATTTTACTTTTCAAATGAGGATTTATTCATCTTCCTTGGAGGACAGGAGGACTCTCCAGGGCATGCACACACGTTCTAGCTGTACAGAAGAGACTAGCAACAGAGGGGAGCAGGAATGCTGTGCTCCCCACTCTCACGTGATCGCTCAGTTTCAGTGACTTCTCTGAGACTGCCCGGCTGGCAAACGGTGGAGGAGGAATTTGGACTCAGTCTTCCTTCTGCCAAAGCTCCTCCTCTTCCTGCTGCCCCCTGAGGCTATGGGTCTGGCTTCTTCTCCCATCCTTTCTCCTGGCCCAGGCTCCCTGGGGCCCACTCTGGACTCTAAGCCCATTCTCCAAGTCGGGGTAGGGAATGGCTGGCTCCACTGGGGTGGAGCCCAGATAGATGCTCTGCTTGGAGACCCAGGGCCTCAGAGGCTCTGCCCTCTACCCCGAAGTTACTATAGCTTCATTGGTGTTTGATGGTGCTGGTGGGACCTTGAAGAGGCCAGTCTGTGTGGCCCTGAGGGCAGGACCAGGCCAGAGGGTGGAGCCTCCAGAGAACTCTGTGTAAGGAAAGGCTGTTTCCACGTGGCCTGGGGCGGTATCCTTGATATCCTGTTAGAGTTTCCTAGAGCTGCCTATCAAATTACTGCAAACTGGGCGGCTTAAAACAATAGGAATTCCTTCTTCTCTCAGTTTTGGAGGCTAGAAGTCTGAAATCGAGGTGTCAGCAGTGTTCCCTCTGAAGGCTCCAGATTCTTGCCTCCTCTTAGCTTCTAGTGGCTTCCAGAAGTCAGACCTTGGCATTCCATGGCTTGTAGATGCATCCTTCCATCTCTGCCTCTGTCTTCACAAGGCCTTCTTCCGTTTGTGTGTGTGTCCTCTCATCTTCTTAGAGGACCCCAGGCCTTATAAAGATTTAGAGCCCATCTTAACCAATTGCATCTGCACGCACCCTATTTCCCAAAATAGGTCACATTCTGAGTTTCCAATGGAGATGAATTTTGGGGGATGCTATCAAACCCACTACATATCACATTCAGCTGGGTCCAGGCAGAGTCTTGGACAGTCCAGGCAGAGGTGGCTCATGGTGCTGGCATTTCTCTGCCATCAAGATTATCTCCAGTGCTTGGGTCTGTCCCATCGCCCAGCTGGGGTGGCCATTGATGCTGTGAGAGTGTCAGCGAGAGGCAGAGTCTTTCTGGGGCGGGAAGTGTGGTTGGTGGCCTCTGGCTGTGTGTGGGCCTTAGAGGGCAGGGATAAGCCTGGATATTCTGCTGGCTTTCCGCTAAACCTTCAGAATCCGCATTAGCAAAGTGTTACTGAGTTCTTATTGCTCACGTGGAAGGCCAGTCCCTGGTCTGCAGGTCCCCCGTGGGACAGACAGACCACAGTTGTAGGGCAAAAGCATAAGCTTTGGATACACGGACTTGTGTTCACCCTCCTGGCTGGGTGTGACTTTACCTCCCTAAGCCATCAGGGCATCTAGAATGTGGAGTTGATGGGAGTTTTCCTCTTACAGGGTTGGGTGATGGAATGGGATAAGGCATGGACACTACCCCACAGTGCCCCATAAATATGACTACCTTTCCTTTCCAGCTAATCCGTGAGCTTCTGGAAGGCAGGATGCTGTCTCCTCCTCCTGTGTACTTTCCTACCTGCCCTCCAGGGTTTGGCGTAAATTTGGAGGCCAGTGATACATGAAAGATGAGCAACCTTGGCTGATGTCCGCTCTGTACCTGGTTGGAGCTCAGTGCTGGGCCTCCAAAGGCAAACTGGACAGACTCGTTGCCCTCAAGGAGCCCCCGAGGCTAGTCAGGAGCAGGACACAGATGACCCGGCAGCTGTATCCCGGAGAGCTGCAGGTGCTCTGATGGTGGAGTCTGTTCGTCGTACAGGGAGGGAGCTGAGGAAGCTTCATGGAGCGTGTTAAGCCCTGGGATGAGTCCTGAAAGATGGGGAGTTTTCCAGGGAGCTGGGAAGGATGTTGTAGGGACCCCAGGCGAGGCACAGCAGAGGTCTGGGGCTCCCATGGAGCCTGGGCGGGCTGGACCTGGTGGGCCCTGGGTCCTGACCAGAACAGCCTGGGGGTGCCATGACCCCTCGGCCCCAGCAGGTGGTTTCTAGGGCTCAGAGGTGAGGGGTCAGGTGAGGCTGATCACACAGCCAAAGAGATTCCTGTGTCTGAGTTTTCGTGTAATACACAAAAGTGCTATACATTGGAATGGAAATAATAAAACCGAACCCCATGGTTCTGTTTTCGTTTTCCATATTCTCTTCCAGTCCTTGGTCCACAGGCATATTTTTAATCACAGCACAACTACAGTTTTGGTTACAGCTTTCTTTATTATACTGTAAACATTTTTCACTGTAGCTACAGAGTTTTCGTAATTATCATTTCAATGGCTGTGTAAATTGGCCATTAAGTTGATGTTCTTTACTCTTTTTAAACATCCCCCTGTGTCAGAGGTTTCGATTGTTTAGATTCGTGTCAGTTTCTGGATATAATAAATCATGTAATATTGAACATCTCGAAGTAGCCTTTTCCTTAATGAATTATTTTCTCTGAAGACGTGAGATTATTGGATCAAAGAGTATGGGCATTTTCATGGTACTTGCAATGGTATCGCCAGATTGTTTTCCAAAAGGACCATTTCTCCATCAGCAGTTGGCGACGATCTGTTTTGCTATAATTCAACAAGGATTTGGTGTTGCAATTACAAACCTTTGTTTTCCTTTGCTGCTGTTTTAATAGATGAGAAATGACTTCCCATTTGATGACCAGAGAGAAGAAGCCTTTCTCCTTAGGTGTGTTTACCTAGCGTACCTCTTCACATGTGGATTTTCTGTGCAGCCCTCTCATCTGTCGGCATCTGGGAGTTTTCGTAACGATTGTGTGAACTCTTTTTATATTACAGAGTTGTCAACACTCTGCCTGACACGTTGCTACAAATATTTTTCCTAGACTATTTTTATTTTCTTTATCTTGTTCCTTTTCTATAAAGCCTTTGTGCTTTCATGTTGTTGAATCTGCTATCTTTTTATTTGTGCTTTCTTTTATCAGTGTGAAACTTGAAAAGTTATCGCTCCCTCCAAAAAGAGATAAATATTTCCTGCTAAGTTTTTTTTTTTCATTTGACTTCTCGATTTGACTCTTTAATCTCTGCAGAGTTTATTTTTTTGTGTGTGAGGTAAAATGCGTGTCTGAATTAATTACTTTTCCTCAAAACTGCCAGTTATCACAGCACAATTGATTAATCCAGAATTCCTTTCTCCATTGTTTGCTGACACCTACTTTGTAATATGTTAAATTCTTATGTGCAATTAGATCTATTCCGGGGTTTGTAATTTAGATCCATATTTCTATATCTGTGCTAGTTCTATAGCACTTTAATTATTATTGCTTTATAATATATTTTTATATCTAGTTTCCTCTCACTTTTTTCCTTTATCGAATTTTATTTAATCTTCTCATCTATTTTCAAAATGATTTTAGAATAATTTTATTTAGTTGCTTGAAGAAATCCTTTTGAGATTTTGATTGAAGTTGAGTTAAATTTATGAAGTAACTTTTGAGAAAACTGACATCTTTCTAACAAAGTCTTACCATCTGGGAACAGTTATTTTCTCTGTTTATTCGAGCCATGTGTGTAACTCCCAGTAAGGTTGGCAGTTTTCTTCAGTGAGTCATGCACATCTCTAGTTAAGTTTATGCCTAAGTAGTTATAGTCTTTGTTGCCTCTGTGGACGGGCTCTCCTGTCCCTTTATTTTACATTTATGCCTATTGACAATTCAGTCAGAGAAGAATTAATTTTAAAAAATTATACTTTTAATTTATTGTATAACTAAGCTGGCAATAACAACTGCAGAATTTAAAAAGAAAGCATGGGAGTAACCCACAGTCTCACCCTTTTAACCAGCAAATGGTTTTAATTTTTCTGTGGCTTGTTCTAGAACTTTTCCACAAACAGACGTTGCACACGGCTGTAACTGCATCCATTTTGCATCCTGCGGCTTCTTTTTTATTATATCATAAGCATTCTCCCGTCTTGCTGCAGAGTTTTCCTAATGGCCCCATTTAATGGTGAGCCGTGGAGTCTGAATGTTGGTTCTCAGGCATCCTTGGGAGCCTATGGGGGCGTGGGAGACGGGCTGTGGCTGCTGGCCATGGCGTGAAGGCCAGCATGGGGGGCTGCCTGGTTCCCAGTAGGGCTCGCCAGGCTAGGCTGATCCCAGCTCCTTGAACATCCCTGGAAACAAGAGGAGCAAGGAATCAGAAGCACCGTCTGCAGAAGAAATAGGGGGAGGCGACTTTTGAATTAACTGATCGAAATTGCCCTCTGCAGTCTGGATGAACAGAATTCTTAACAGATCTCTTTGGCTTTGACGCCGCGTGGGCACAAATGTACATACCATCGGTATGTCTCCCTCCCTCATCATTCCTTCTCTTAAATGTTTATTGAGCACCTGTAGAATGTTGTTAGGGGTGAGAGATGCAGCCGATCATCAATACCATGTCAGCACCACTGGGCAAGCCTCAACCTGTGCTCCTGGTGGAGAAAAAGGAACGTCCATGCTGACTAGTCTCACTTATAAGCCAGGATGTGAGGCCGACGGCAGGGACCTTTCCCGTGCTCACCACTGTGGCAGCCTGCCCACCAGTCTGCACCCTACGATGCTCTGGACCCCTCCTGACGTGCCCACGCCCCCACCTGAGGCAGCCCCTCCCCTTGGGCACTGTGCCCTCCCTAGGGGGCTCACTCAGGGCCCTGCCCCAGCAGTTGTCCTTTCTCTCCTTCGCCGTGGAGTTTGCTTCTCTGCTGATTAGAGGAGACTGTGATATCTCCTGCCTTACAAAGTCCCTCGCTTCACCCCTCTCCCTCTCCATCGCTGCCCTGTCTCCTCTCCCCTTTATAGCACCATCCACGCTCTTGTCTTCAAAGCCTTTCCCTCCATTCGCTCCTGCCTCCGCTGCAGTCAGGTGCGCGCCCTCCCTTCTCTCAGGACTGCTTCTCCTAAAGACTTCCATGTCACCGTCCGCTGATCCAGACATCTCAATCCTCCTCTTTCCTGACCCATCGGCAGCATTTGGAACCCCTGACATCACCCCGCTCTTTCCTCCTGGCTGGGGTTGGGGGGCAGCAGGCTCCTTTCTCCCAGCTCTTTGCCCCCCTTCCCGCTTCTATTGCTGGGCCCTTCTCATCTCCTGACCTGTACACATTGCAGTGTCCCATGACCTTGAATGTCTTCTTTTCTCCAGTTACGCTCCCTTCCCTGATGTTTTGGACCCTTCTCCTACCTTTGGACCCTTCTCATACCTACACTCTGATGCCTCCTGAGGTTGTTGCTCCAGCCAGCCTCTGTCCTCACCTCCAGACTTATTTGTCCCCTTGGATGGCTAATAGGCTTCTCACACGAGCATGTCCTCTGCCAGCTCAGTTCCTCAGCCCAAGCAGGCTCCCTGAGTCTTCTCCGTCTGCCCATCGTTCCAGGTGCTCAGGCCCAACCCCTCAGGATCCCCCTCACTCTCCTCTTTTTCCCTTGCCCCAGTGACCCATCCTTCCAGCTCACCCCACTTACCACCCCCATGCTGTTGCTCTGGTCTGAGCCACCGCTGTCCATCACTCGGATTCTTGGACAGCCTCCCTGCCTCTGCCCTCACTCCTTCAGTCTGTTCTCAACACGGAGCCAGAGCGATGCTGACACAAACAACTCACATCACACCACTCCTCTGATCAAAACCCCCAGAATGTACGACGGAGAAAGGAAAGTCTCTTCAATAAATGGTGCTGGGAAAGCTGGACAGCCACATGCGAAAGAATGAAAGTGGACCACTATCTTACACCATACAGAAAAATTAACTCAAAATGGAACAAAGACTTGAATATAAGACCTGAAGCCATAAAACTCCTAGAAGAAAATACAGGCAATGCACTGTTTGACATCGGTCTTAGCAGCATATTTTTGAATACTATGCCTACTGGGGTGAGGGAAAGAAAGGAAAAAATAAGCAAATGGGATCTTATCAGTCTGAAGAGCTTCTGCCAGGCAGAGGGAACCATGGACAAAACAAAAAGACAATCCACCGACTGGGAGAAAATATTTGCAAATCATTTATTGTACAAGGGGTTAATTTCCAAAATTTGTAAAAAACTCACACGACTTAACAACAAAAAGACAAATAACCTGATCAAAAAATGGGCAGAGGATATGAACAGACTTTTTTCCAAAGAAGATATTCAGATGGGCAACAGATGCATGAAATGATGTTCAACATCACTAATTATTAGGAAAATGTAAATCAAAACTACAATGAGATATCACCTTACACCCGTGAGAATGGCTATAATCACCAAGACAAAAAATCGCAAGTGTTGGAGAGGGTGTGGAGAAAAGGAAACCCTCATACACTGCTGGTGGGAAGGCAAACTGGGGCAGCCACTATGGAAAACAGTATGGAGATTTCTCAAAAAATTAAAAATAGAAATACTATATGATCCAGCTATCCCACTACTGAGTATTTGTCCAAAGAACTTGAAATCAACAATTCAAAGAGACTTATGCACCCCTGTGTTCACTGCAGCATTATTCACAATAGCCAAGACGTGGGAGCAACCCAAGTGCCCATCAACTAATGAATGGACGTACTTTTAGCTCAATTCATGTTTTTTGAAGACCAGTTACTACAAATGACTGGATAAAGAAGATGTGGTATATATATATATATATACAATGGAATACTACTCAGCCATAAAAAAGACAAAATCATTCTATTTGCAACAACATGGGTAGACCTTGAGGGTATCATGTTAAGTGAAATAAGCCAGACAGAGAAAGACAAACACCATATGATCTCACTCATACATGGAAGATAAACAAACACATGGATAAAGAGAACAGATTAGTGGTTCCCAGAGGGGAAGAGAGTGGGGGGTTGGGCAGAAGGGGTGAAGGGGCACATATGTATGGTGATGGATAAAAACTATACTTTTGGAAGTAAGCACGATGCAGTCTATATGGAAACTGATATATAATAATGTGCACCTGAATTTACATGATGTTATAAACCATTATGACCTCAATAAAAAAACCCCAAACCCCTAGTTGCTCCCCATCCCACAGGGCAAAAGCTAACATGGTGAGGGTGCAGCCTGGCCTCTCCACCCCAGCCTAGCTCCTGCTGGCTCGCTCACTCGTGGCCTCCAGTCCCGCTCTCCTTGCTGCCCTCAAGCACCGGCTGTGCCTGCCTTGGGGACTCTGCCCAGATGCTGGGCCCTGAGCTCCCCAAGACTCCCTCTTTCGCCTCTTGGGGCCTTTGCTCAAGGAGCCCCTTATGGAGGGTTCCCTAGTCTCCTTCCAATGCTCCTCCATCCCCCTGCCCTCCACTCTGAGTTCCCTTTCCCCAATTTTGTTTTATCCATAACTGATCACTACCTAATATGCTCTGTGATTGATTTAGTCATTTTCAATTGTCTGGATGAAAGCATGAGCTCCAAGATGTCAGAGATCTTTTTTCTTTTTTCTTTTTTTTTGGTGAGGAAGATTGGCCCTGAGCTAACATCTGTTGCCAATCTTCCTCTTTTTGCTTGAGGAAGATTGTCTCTGAGCTAACATCTGTCCCAGTCTTCCTCCATTTTGTATGTTGGATGCTGCCACAGTGTGGTGTGATGGGCGGTGTGTAGGTCCGTGCCTGGGATCCAAACCTGCGAATCCCTGGCTGCTGAAGTGGAGTGCAGGAACTTAACCTCTATGCCACCAGGTCCGCCCCAGAGATCTTTGTCCAGGGTGAATCAGCTACACCTAGCACAGTGCCTGGATTAGCTGATAACATCTGTGGAATGAATGAACCGTGAGTGAATGCGTGGGTTCCCCTCCACTGCATCCTCGGTCGCCCAGGTGTCTCCCCCCTTCTGTGTGGCTGGGATAATGCCCCTCCTCAGGGCAGCGTCTTCCTGCTGTGGGCTCCATGTGGATGCAGGTTCATAGCTGCTCTCCTCACTCTCGGGGATGCTGCATCCCTGAACCCATGGGCTGCAAGCGACGGCTTGCCTTGTGGAGAACACGCACAGGCTTTGCTCTGAGCCCTGGTTTGGGCTTTTTGTTTGAAATGTAATATAAGAATAATAACAACAAAGAAAAAAATCTTTAACATGTGAGTGTCTCTGGAAGAACCAAGTAATGGAATCAAATGGCTCTTCTTTTATGCACACCCTGATTCCCAGGGCATTTGCTGGCACTGGGAAGTTCCTCTGGGGCTTGGTGAGCGAGCTCGTGGGGGTGGCTGTGGGGCCAGGGCAACTGGGCCTCAGGGGTGCCCCTTGGGAATCCGAGCGGGACATGGGAAGGGTGTCTCTCCTTTTCCCTGCCTGCATTGGTGTGTGTAGCCCCAGAGACCATGTGGCCGCCCTAAAGGGGGTCCGGAGGGAAGGAGGGGAGTGACCGCCTGTCTGGAAAAGCCTGGCGCTCTAGGACCTGCCCGTAACAGCCACTGGACACGTTCTGGGCCTCACGGTGCTGGCGGAGGCCAGGTCTGCCCCTGGGGCTTTGTGGCCAGGCCTCGGGCACTTAGGCCCTGGGTCTGCTTCCAGCCCTGGCCTTGTCTGCTGTCTTTCACTAAGTCCATCTGTCTGCCTCACCCGTCTCTTAACACATGTACCCACACTCACACACGCACACAATTACACACTCACTCACCCACTAAGTCCATTTGTCTGCCCCGTCCATCTCTTAACACATGCTCCCACACTCACATGTACACACTCACACACTGAGTCCATTTGTCTGCCCTATCCGTCCCTTAACACATGCATCCACACTCACACACTTGCACACTCACACCTACACACTCACTTACAAAGTCCATTCGTCTGTCCCCACCCATCTCCTAACACACGTATCCACACTCACATCCACTCACACACATATACTTTTGCACACTCATATCCCACTCATACACTCATATACACTCTCACACATCCACACTCACCATTATATGCACACACTCATATACACCCCACAGTTGCACCATATACCTACGCTCACATTCTCACACCCCCACCCATACTCACACACTCACACCCACCCACCTACACACTCACAGAAACATGTTGTCCCCTGGGGGGGAGGGAGGAGGGGCTGAGGGGAGGGCCGCCCGGGCGCAGGTGGGCTCCCTCTCAGCCCCAGGGGCAGCAGGGCTGTGATCCTGAGGCCCAGAGGAGGTGCCCGCGTGTGACGCTTCTCTCCATCAACACGAGCTTACCAACAAAGGCAGCAGCTCTGCCTTCCTGAGAACAGAGCCTTTCTTCCCAGCACGGTGACGCTCCCCTGGGGCATGTGGCTACAGGGCGACACAGGAATCCATTTCCCTTGTCACGCTGTCACCCTGTGCGTCGTGGCTTCTGTCAGTCCTGACAAACCCTTGAAACGGAGCTTGCAGAGGAGCAGACAGAGAGCCTCCTGCGCCTTGGAGCCCGTGGCTGGGCCGCCCTCCCGGCCGCGTGGCTGGCAGGCTGCGTGGAGCGGGCGGTGCCCCCGGGTCTGTGCGGGGGGTCAGCCTCCTTCCTTGGACAGGAAGGAAGGCAGCTGCGTCCCTGGCCTGCCCGGGGAGGGAGGCGCGTCTGGGGAGGGGCTTCCCCCTGTGGTGTGCAGCTCCCTCTCTGCCTTGGTTTCCAGGATTGGCAGCTCCAGACTCTAGGTGACGGTGACAGTGAAGGGGAGGAGGAGGTGCTGGCCTGGGTTTGAGTTCTTCTAACTGGAGCCCTGGCTGGGTACCTGCCCTTGGTTTTCTCTGTCAAATGGGATGCTAGTCCCTCCATCAGGGCCTGTATGTTGGGCTGCTGACCCCCGCCCTTGCCTGCAGGACCTTGGCATGTGCTGTGTCCGTGTCCTGCAGGTTTGGGATGCTGTGCTAGCATTTATTGAACAGTGCTTTGCTGTGCGTTTGGAATAAGCTGGATGGAGCTCTGTGTCTGGTGGGGTGACAGACACGGAAACAGAAACTCAGTGCTGGGGCCGAGATGAGCATGGGGGCTGGGGTGAGGCAGCCCCTCGCCCAGGAGGGGCGTATCAGGAGGGCTTCCTGGAGGAGGATGGCCTGCACCAAGGCCTGAAGAGTAAGTGGGAGTCTTGTCCTGTGACCCTGGGCTGAGACAGGGCTGGTGCTGAGCAGGCTGCTGCTGGGTGAGCCGGCGCTGCCTGGGGAGGTATGGTCCCCTACACGGCCTGCGCCTTCCCTGGAGTGACTCCATCCTGCTGTCCCTGGCCTCCTCAGTCCTCCTCCCTCCAGGCAGCTTCTGGTGCTGTCTCTGGGCCAAGCCTTGAGCCCTAGAGTCTGTGGGGCCTGAGAGTGGAGGCCTGGGTTCTCGTCTCCCTCCGCCCCTATTTGCTGTGTGGGCTGTCGACCTTGAGACCTTGAGACCAGAGACAGGCAGTCACTCTGGGCTCCACTTCCCTCATCTCTCCACCTGACCCCTTCCTTGGTTTGTCGCTGGACCTCGTGCACATGGCCCAGAGTGGCCGCACTCTTGCTGGGCTCTGAGCCGCTGGGAGCAGAGCCCTGTGACTCCCATGATCTTTACGTGCTGTCCTGGTCCCCGTGAGACTCTCGGGGCCTGGGCCCTTTGCTGTTCCCCCCTGTGCCTTGCTGGGTCAGAACTGGACTGTCAGGATCTCATCCCCTCTCTGGGTGCTTTCTTTCTGGGGCTGCTATCTCTGGCCTGGGCCTCAGGGATGCTGTGCAGGCTGATGGCAGGTTCTCTCTCGATTGTCTATGAAATAACGTATGAGTGCTTCCCACAACTGCCCCTCGCCTCCCCTCATTATACTGCTTCCCGTTCCCTGACGCATTGTGGCCTTTCGTGCTTTGTCTTTGCTGGTCCCTGGAATGTCCTTTAAGGAATGGCTTGGCTGGCTCCTCCCCTGGGGAGCATCCCACTGCTCTCAGTCAGAGCGCACATTCCCTCTGCAGTGCTCCCGAGAGCACTTGGCATTTCCTCTTCGTTATACCTGGCATTGAGTTCTGGGATAATTACTTGTTTATCTATCATTGAGTCCACTTCTTTTTGGAAGCATGGGAAACTGTACTAATCAGGACTATTTTAGTTGTAAGTGACAGAATCCAAGTTAAACTGGTTTAAATAAAAAAAGGAATTTTTTTTGAAGCTTAAAGACAGGGTGGTTCAAGGATATGTCTAGCTTCAGGCATGGCTGGATCCAGCAGTTAAGTGTTATCCTCAAGCCTCTTGCTCTGGCTTTCTCTTTCTTGGGTCTCCTCTCCTCTCAGTTGGCTTCACTCTCAGGAATGCCCTCTCTACCTGTGACAAAGATGACCACCAGGTGCTGCAGCTTATCTGATCATTGGTGTCCACAGTCTCAGCACAAGTGAGGGTTTCTGTTCTGAAAGCTCCAGCAAAGGCCTGGGGATATTGTGTTGGCTAAACATGGGTCGCCAGCCTATCCCCGAACCAACTGGGGAGGTGGGGGTAGGCACTCTGGTTTGGGTGGTCACCCCTGGAGTAGGGGAGTGGGGCCAGCCCACCAGAAGTCAGGCACTGGGAGTAGAGCTGGGTGTCTCTGCAAATGAAAATTGAGGATGGCAGGCTGGGCTGGGCAGGGGCTGGCCCAGCAAGAGCCATCGGATCCTGGTGAGCTGGGGACTGAGGGGGTCAGAGCTGTGCTTAGCAAGATTAAGCCAGCAGCAATTAGCAGGGTGGGTTTGTCTGAGTGCACCTGGGTCCTTGGGGATCGATCAGTCTCCTGGGTCCATGGAAGATGCTGAGGCAGCAGCGCTAGACTTTGGCTTGTGCTGAATCCCTAAGGGCAACAAAGGGCTGGCAAGGGATTGTCAAGTCTGGACGTTCAGCTTGTTGATGTTCCGTTTACTTATCAGGGATTCACATGTGAGTGATGGCAATGCCAGCGATGGTCTCGTGACACCTCGCTCACACAGGCGCGTGCTGCAAGGGTTCTATTTCTCAATGGCTGGGGCTGATGGTCCTGGCTGCTGGTTGGTCTTCGTCAGACCGTTGGAGGGTTGAGGATGCTCTGGGCCTCACGGGCTGTGCTTCTCCCAGCTAGCATGGTGGGGTCCATCTGTCTGTTGGCCTGGAGTGATGCGGACTTATCCCCTATCAAGCTTGTGGTTCTAAGGATGGGTTCTTGGGGCCTGGAGAGACGAGCTGTGGGGCAGAGCATGTTTTCGTTCACATCGAAGCTGAGGCAGCCAGAAGCGAGGAGAGGTGTGTGTCAGGTGAGCTCCTGCTGCTGGACAGGGGTCCGGCTGAGTGCCGGCAGCCGGGCGGGGTCTGCCCCTCTCCTGCAGCCCTGGCCCTGGAGCCTGTCTGGGTGTCCTGGTGCCTGCACTGCCTGCCGGTCAGGAGGCTGGCATACCTATCAGCGAGGGCTCAGAGAGGGACCCTGGCTGAGTTATTGGGCAATTTGTGTGCTGCCCCTTTGGGGCTGGGGTGGGAATGTTTGGTGAAGTTTGAGGGGGAGCCTGAAGCCCCAGGGGCCCTTTGGAGGAGGCTGCCACACAACCATGATGGTTTCCTCCTAGAATGCACCTGAAGGGCCCCTATGGGTCCTCATGTGGTTCTGCCTTGTTCCCAGTTTCTGAGACAATTCAAGAGCAAGTTTCTGAAGTGAATGGCGATCACATTCTAGAATAACATCGCCCCAGAGAAACCTCCCTCATGGGCATACGCCCCACGTCCTGAGCTGAACATCGCTAGAGAGGACCTCCTCCCTCAAAAATGTCAATGAGCACACACTCCCCAAATGAAAGGCACCATTATCGCCCTTATAAGGTCCAAACTGGAGACAGTGGGCTCTCTCAGCCTCTTGGGGCGTGTTCTGGGCAGGCCGTGCCTGTCCTTCCAGCCGAGGGGGTTCTTATTCGGGAGATGCTGGGGTCTCGCTGTCTGCTGCTGAGCACAGCTCTGGCACGGCAGGGAGGTGCGTCAGAGGTGAGATTCTGACCCGTGGCCAGTACAGCCCGGGGGCAGCCCTCCCTCTGTGTGGACAAACTTGGATCCCACCATGTGCATGACTTGGCATCTGGCAGAGCATCTTCTGGCTGCCATAGTCACAGCCACAGAGCCTTCTCCCCAGGAGGCAACTGGGAAAGTCAGCAGCCAGCACCTTTGGTAGAGGCAGAACATGGCAGGGACTGAGCAGCCACGGAGGGCAGAGCTGGAGACGGAGACCCTGGCAGTGCTGGGCCAGGCCCCAGCAGAGGTTCTGGCTAAGGAGGGACTTCCTGGAGTCTGCGTGTCCATCCTCCACTGATCCGGATCACAGCTGCTTTCTGACTTGGGTGTCTAGGTAACCTCGGAAAATCCCAGGAAAATCCCAGGACAACAGCAGTTCTGAGCTAAAAGCACAGGGCTCAGAATTTAACTAGATCACTTGAGATGCTATCCAGACCAAGAAAATTCTGAGAATGAAAGGTGGTGCTGTTAATAATTGTGCCAAACAATAAGTACAACCGGGCTGTGCTGGGCAAACCAGGACACGCGGTCACCCTGCATGGGATGGACTCTGGAGGGACGGCCAGCTCTGTCCTGTGGTCTCTCTGATGGCCCAGCTGGTCGTGGTCGGGGGCTAGGGAGTGAGGACCTGATGCTGAAGGTCTGCCTGAACATTGCATCTTCAGGATGAGCCTCCCACCGTCCTCTGTGGTCCTGGCACAGTCCATCCAGCCCATCTGAACCAGGGGTCTGGGCTGTGCAGTGTGCCGCCCTTCATTTGCATTTTTTCCTCGGCTGCAAAAAGCACTTAATAAAGTGATAGCAGCAGCTCCCTTTAATTGGGTGATGAATTACTAGGGGAGGGGGCCAGACCCAGTGCTGGGGACTCTCCCTTAATTATCTCTTGCTTTGAGGTGGGCACCCAATTGTCGGTTGGGGATGAATCAGTGAACAACCTCGCCCAGCCCTTCAGGAACACCTTGGAGAATTTGCTGAGCCCTTACAATTCAAGCTTCTCGTCTGGCCTGTCTGGCCTGTCTGCTTCCTGTCTGCCCTTGTTTCCTCCCCACCCTCACTGGAGCTCCTTCCCCACCCGGTCTCCCGTGCCCCAGGCATACGAGCTGCTTCCGTGCCCCCAGGCCTGTCTCATGCATCCTTCTACATCTCACCTTCTTGTCCTTGAGGGTCCTGCTCTGTGGAGCCTCCTGGTCCCCAGAGTGGAGTTGTCACCCTGTCCTGCTCCCCAAGGCCCTACTGCCCCAGCAGGAGTCATGTGTCATGTGTCCACCTCCCCCACCAGTCTGGGGGTTGCCCAAGAGCCGGGAGCATGGCCTAGAAGAGCCCAGTTTGATTCAGCAAACACATGTGCCTCTGTCTGTGGCCCAGGGCCTGGGACCTTGTGGGTGTCCAGGCGGTGGCAATCCACTCCCAGTGGGCTTCCTGCTGGGGAAGGGTCCTGCGGGCCCTAATTTCTCCCCCTCTTGTTCCCTACATGGGCACTGATTGCTTCCCAGTAACAAGGGAGAGAAGGTAACACTCATGGAGCATTTGTGGGGTGCCAGGCCCTGAGCAGAGAGCTTCTTCAGCTCCATCGTGTGGTGTGGGTACTGCTGTCATCCCCACCTTACGGACGAGGAAGCGAGGTTAGAAGTCAGATAACTCTGTCCCGGTCATCGAGCTGGTGCCCGGCAGGGCTGTGATTTCATCCTGCATCTTTCTGATCTGATTCCAGGATCAGATCTGTATGCCTAGCTGCTGAGAAATATTCCATCCCTGCCCTTTGTGGAGGGCATTCCTGCTGCCAATTCCTGCTCGGCTTCTCATGGCCTTACTCCTGGGAGGAAGCTGGGGTCTCATGGAGCCCGTGGTGGTTTCTCCAGACCTGGTGGAAAGGCAGGAGAGGGAAAGACACCCGGGTCAGGCATCTTCCCTGATGGCAGAGCCACCGCGACTGCCTCCATCCCCAGCCCTCGACCATCTAGAGATGGGGACACGCAGGCTGCTCCCCAGGCATCTTTCCTAGGTTCTTGATGAGGGCTGAGCTCCCAGGGTCACTCCCAGGTGGTGGTCCAGGCTCTCTGCCATCTTTGTTTCCTCATCTGTAAAATGGGGAGACTAAATAGCTGTTCCCTGGCTTGTGGTGGGATTAAGATTGAGCCTATATACGTGCATCTGTACCTCTATATACCTCTGCCTATATCTGTCGCTCTGTCTAATCTATGGCTGTATCTACATTTATATCTATATCTAATCCATGCCTACCCCTACCCCACCCATCTCAGAGCAGCCCCGGCATGCGGCGAGCCTTGTGCAGGTGTTGCTGACCTGTGATCACTGTTCCTGAAGGCTGAGTGCTAGGGCACAGTGTGGGTCTCTCTGAGGGTCTGGAAGCACGCCCACCCTCACGGCCCACCCCCGCTGCCCTCTGCCCCCTCCTTGGCCTGCGCTGCCCCCAGGTCTGAACTGCAGATCATGTGGTGCAGGTTTTCCCTTTTGTTGACCCGTTCGGCAGGGGCTCTGGGCCTGGGCATTTAAACAGCAAGTCTGTTAGAAGCTGCTCCCTTTGTTTCTGTGTCTGCGGTCTCCCTGTGCAGCCCCTTTGTGGGTCATTAAGAATGTCACATTTGGTTTAGGGGAGCGTGTCACCACAGAGTGATATGCTCTGGGAGCCTCACCTACAGGGCCATCCTGAAGGGACCCTCTTGAAACTCCCCTGCTGGTGGCCTGAGACCCTGCGGGAGATGGTGTCTGGCCACACGCCATCCAGGTGGCATCCTGGTGGTAGCAGAGCCCTGGCTTGGGGGACACAGGGCCTCATTGGGCTGCTGAGGCTGCCAATGCCAGTGCTGGGATGGTGTTTGCAGGAGCAGCCTGGTCTCTCATCCCCGCTTGGGAGGGGCAGAGGCAAAGGTCCCTGACTGCCAGGAGGGCCCGCTCCTCTCCTGTCCTGACGTCGCCTCACCATGGAGGAAAGCAGTCGACACGTGGAGTGGGAGGCCCAGGAGCGCCCATGGGGCTGGGTGCAGGCACGGGCGTGGTCTCATTGCACCATCCAGCAACCCACTGCTATCGTCCCTGTTGTGTCTCATGATGCTGAGGCCCGAGAACGACAGGGCTGTTCCAGGCCATCCTGCAGGCCGGGGCGGAACCGGGCCTGAGTGACCATGGGTCTGCTTTTCTTCCCATGGGGCACAGCGCCCGCCCGCCATGCTCTGCCATCTAACTCCCCCGTGACTCTGCCCCTTCCTCAGACTCTGACCTGGGATGCTGGCACCTGACGGCAGACGGTGTCTGGCCGCCCCCACAGCATCTGCTGCTTCTCGGGGGGCTCGCCTGGAACTTCTGCCTGCCCTGCCTGCCACACTCGTCACCTATCGGACCATGCTGCCGTGTGGCCTGGAGGGCCAACGTTTGTCACTTCAGCCAGGCTCCAAATGGCCCAGGCATGTAATGGCACTTGGTGGCCTCCTTGGCCCCTGCCCTGGGAGCTGGCAGAGGGAGGGCTGGTTCATCCCAGCAGTGGGTGGGTCGGCCCCAGCTTGGCCGTGGTAGAAGTGGGTGCTGTCATGCGAGCTGGTGCTCTGCGTTCGTTCAAGGAGGAGTGTTTGTAGTCTTCTTGGCTTGGGGTCGGAGCCTCCCCGTTCCTGGGCGCTTCCACGAGGCAGAGCCTGGATAGGAGGGGCTGAGTGCGGGAGGGCGCTCCCTCTCCAGCTGGAAGTGGGGCCCTGACCGGAGAGGAGCGGGCCACGTGTGCATGCAGGAGTGTGTGTGTGCAGGTGCACGTCTGTGAGGGCAGGTGTGTGCATGTGTGCTGTGTGTGCAGGTTTTATGTGTGAGGGCAGAAGTGTGTGAGAGGGCAGGTGTGTATGAGGGCAGGTGTGTGTGTGCATGTGTGTGTGTGCAGGAGTATGTGAGGGTATGGGCATGTATGTGCAGGTGTATGTGCATGTGTGAGTGCATGGTTTTGGCAGAAGAGTGACGTGAACAGACTCGATTTTTAGGAGGATCCCCCTGGCTGAGGGTAGAGAGGGGGCTGGAGGCAGGGTTGGTATGAACATCTGGGTGGGAGATGATGGCTGATCTGGGGCCATGGCAGTGCAGGGCTCAGAGGTCCTTGGTGGGGAGACTCAGGGAGGGCTTGGGGACTGCTGTGGTGAGGAGGGAGATGGAGGGGCCAAGAGGCCTGAGTTGGGGTGTGTCTGGGGGTGGGAGGTCAGCACCCACTGCAGCTCCCTGGGAAGAGCCCTCCATGCCCACCCTGGAGCCACGCACCCCAGAAGGTCTTGCAGTTGCTCATGGCGACTCCTCAATTACGCACAAACCTCCTCCAGCCACAGGCTCTTCTCCCCCCACGGATGGGGACTCAAGAGCTTGCCGACGGATTCTGCTCTTCCATCTGCTCCCTGAGGTGGGCTGTGGGTCCCCTGCTGGGACGGGCCCAGCCAGCACCTGGACCCCTTGGAAGGCTGTGCTCTGAGGACTCCCCGTCTCTGATTTTCCTGATGGGGTGAAGAAAAGAAAAACTCCAGTAAAATAGTCATAATGAAAAGAAGGCTTAGCTCCTGCCTGTGACTATCTCCGTTTCATAGATGAGCAGCTGAAGCCCAGCAACGTCCGATGACTTGCTCCAGTCACCCTGGGAGAGATCAGGACACCCAGGCCTCTGTCCCTGCCTTAGAGGCTGGGATGGGAGTGCGAGGGCTCTGCATGAACATGCGCTACGTGCTGGGGTCTCTGTGGGGTTCTTGAAATCCACTTTCTCGTTTCGTTCCCCCGGCAGCTGTGCAAGGTGAGGATTGTATTCTCAACTTGCCCATGAGCAAAGTGAGACTCCGAGCAGTGGGGTCCCTTCCCAGGGTGGCTCTGTGGGGTTGGGATGTGAATCTGGGTGACTGACGTTGGGTCTGTCTGCACCACCGCTGGGCTGCCCTGCCTTCCACCGAGGGGGCCAGGGACGAGTGCCATTTAAGCAGGCGTTGCCAACGGTGGCAGGTGCCCTCCCTAAGCATCTGTGGGCCGAGGGAGGGGTCCTTTCCAGGCCCAGGTTGTCAGCCTGGCCGCCCAGGAGAATCAGCTGGGGAGCTTCTAGAAGGAGCTCATGCCTGGGCCCAAGCTCGGATCAATCGAAATTCCATTTTTGGAGGGGGGGCATGGGCATCGATATGTTAAAAAAACCACCCCAGCTGATTCTGTTGCCTCGTGAAGCCTTAGGACCCAGGCCTTAGGCTGGTGGGTGCGTGGGCAGCACGGAGTCTGGAGTCCCTGCTTCCCGCCTTGAACTGCGGGACGGACGGATGTGGCTCTCTGACTCTGGAAGGTCTCATGAAGAACAAAGTCACCTTTGGCTGTAGCTCTGTTAGGCCCAACCCCCTGGCTGGTGGGCAGGAGAGGACTGTGGGTGAGGAAGCAAGAATGCCACAGTTTCCTTCCAGCCCAGCACAGCCCTGACGAGAGATTCTCTCTGAAGAGATGGCCCTCCCTGCTGTAGCTCATAACCCCTTAGCAGCCCCTGGTAGTGCTGGTGTAGCCCCTCTGTGCACCTCAACTTCTTCCTCAGTCGCAGTGGTTCAGTGCCAGACAGGAGGTAAATGTCAGATTCCCCTCTCCTCCCTATTTTCTGCCTCTCTGCATCTAGGGTTTCATTCTCTCCCTTCTTCCAGAAGAAGCTCCTTTCTTTCCTTCCCTCCTCCCTTCTTCTCCACACTTACTGATGGTTTCTTCTGTCTGTGCCAGGCCCTGTTGGAGGGGTTTTAGGGGTTGTAGAGATGAGCCTGATGCTGTCTATGCCCCTGTCTGTTGAATTCTCAGTGAGTAAAGGGATCAGACAAGAAATGTCCCAAAGGGAAAGTACCCCTGACCCCAGTTGAGGGAGAGAGTGCCCTGGGAGCTCAAAGGAAGGGCCATCCCCTGCCTGATAGAATCAGGGAAGGCTTTTTGGAGGAAGATGCATTTCAGCTGGTCCCTGAGGGCTGGGGAGGACTTGGATGTGAGCAGAAGGAAGTGTCATTGAGGTTGGGGAGGGAGCCACACAGGGAGGGAGGAGTGGGGGTGAGAGAAAATACTTGGAGATTTTATGGACTCACAAGGGACACCGTGGGGGCTACATGGGGAACGTGGAATCTGGTTAGCTGGTGGAAAGGGTCAACAAAGGGAGGGCATGGGAAATAACCTTGGAAAGGTAGGTAGGGGCCAGGTCATGACCTTGAAAGCTGTGCTAGAGTCTAGACTTGGTTTCCTAGTAGGGGGACATAATGAGACCTTTGGTAAAATAAATGAAGAGAGGGGAGGTGGAACACAGGGCAAGCCACCCAGTCCCTGTTACAATGTAGGTGACCCATGACTTGGAGAGGAGGACCCTGCTGCCCAGCTTTCTCGAGGATTCTTATCATAAGAAGTGATCCCTATGTCAACCGTTGAAACTCTCATTGCAACCTGTACCTTTGCTGTTCTGAGTTTGGGGGCCACACCGAGGAGTGGTTGAGTTTGGCCTTGACTCTCTTGAAATGGAAGAGCAAGGGGCATCAAGGGGCAGCAAGTAGAGGAGGGAGAAGGATGAAGAAGAGGACGAGATTGTCCTGGGAGAACTTTTGACAGATTTGTCCCTAAATACTTCCTATTTTCGATGCTATAGTGAATCATACTATATTTTTAAAAATTTCAACTCGTGATTGCTCATTGCTAGTACGTAGATCTACAGTTCACTTTTGTATATTAATCCTGTACTTGCCAACATTGGTAAACTCACTAGTTTTAGCAGCTTTTTTGGGTAGCTTACATCCAATTTTCTACATAAATGATCATGTTGTTTATTTCATTTTCTTGCCTTATTGCAATGACTAAAACTTCCATTAAAATGTTAAATGAAAGGGATAACATCCCTGTCTTTTGCCTCATCCTGGGGCGGGGGTCGTCATTCAGTCTTTCATCATTAGGTATGAAGTTGACTGTAGGTTTTTTGTGGATGTCTTTTATCAAGTTAAAAACTTCCCTTATCTGTCCAGTTTTATGAGAGTTTTTATTAGACTGGCTGTTGTAATAAGTCAAATGCTTGTTCTGTGTTCATTGAGATGATCAAATATATATATTTTAGTTTGTTAAGATGGTGATTTTCAAATGTTAAATTAACCTTGTATTCTTAGGATTAAGTCCCACTTAATCATGGTGAATTATCATTTTTATAAATTGTTGGACTTGACTTGCTGAAGTTTTAAAAATCTCTATTCATGAAAGATAGTGACATATACTTCATTCTTTTTTCTCGTAATGTCTTTCGGGCTGTCAGGCTAATTTGTTACCAGGGTTATTTTGGCTTAGTAGAATGAATTGGGAAGTACTCATTCCTTTACAATTTTCTGGAAGAGTTTATGTAGAATTGGTCTCATTTGTTTCCTAAATGTTTGGTAGAATTCAACAGTGAAGACACCTCGGCCTAGTTTTCCTTATTGGAAGGTTTTTAACTTCAAATTCCATTTCTTTTGGGAGATATTAGGGCTATCAGAATATCTGTTTTTTCTTGAGTGAGGTTGGGTAGTTTGTGTCTTTCAAAGAATTGGTCCATTTCATCTGTGTTGCTGAATTTATTGTGAATGTACCAGAGTTTATTCATTCACCTACTGAGGGACATCTTGGTTGCTTCCAAGTTATGGCAATTATGAATAAAGCTGCTATAAACAAGCTTGTGCAGGTTTTTGTGTGGACATAAGTTTTCAACTCCTTCAGGTAGATACCGAGGAGTGTTATTGTTGGATCATATGGTAAGAGTATGTTTAGTTTTACAAGAAACGGCCAAACTGTCTTCCAAAGTGGCTGTACCATTTTGCATTCCCACCAGCATTGTATGAGAGCTCCTGTTGCTCCACAACCTTGCAGCATTTGGTGTTCTCAGTGTTCCAGATTTTGATCGTTCTAATAGATATGTAGTGGTATCTCACTGTTGTTTTAATTTGTACTTCCCTGATGATATATGACATGGAACATCTTTTTCATATGCTTATTTGCCATCTGTATATTTTTTTGGTGAAGTGTCTGTTAAGGTCTTTTGCCCATTTTTTAATTGGGTTGTTTTCTTATTGTTGAGTTTTAAAATTTCTTTTATGTATTTTGGATAATATACCGTTATCAGATGTGTCTTTTGTAAATATTTTCTCCTGGTCTATATCTTGTCTTCTAATTCTGTTGATATTGTCTTTTGGAGGAGAGAAGTTTTTAATTTGAATGAAGTCTAGCTTATCAACTATTTCTTTCATGGTTTGTGTCTTTAGTATTGTATCTAAAAAGGCATCACCATACTCAAGGTCATCTAGGTTTTCTCCTTTTTTATCTTCTAGGAGTTTTATAGTTTTGCATTGTACATTTAGGTCTGTGATCCACTTTGAGCTAATTTTTGTGAAGGCTGTAAAGTCTGTGTCTAGATTTATTTTTTTTTGCACGTGGATGTCCAGTTGTTCCAGCACCATTTGTTGAAGAGGCTATCTTTGCTCTACTGTGTGGCTTTTGCTCCTTTGTCAAATATCAGTTGACTTTATTTATGTGGTCTATTTTTGGGCTCTCTATTCTGTTCCATTGGTCTATTTGTCTATTCTTTTGCCAATACTACCCTGTCTTGATGACTGTAGTTTTATAGTAAGTCGTGAAGTCGAGTAGCAATCAGTCCTCCAACCTTGTTCTTTTCCTTCAGTATTGTGTTGGCTATTCTGGGTCTTTTGCTTCTCCGTATAAACTGTAGACTCAGTTTGTCAATATCCATAAAATACCTTTCTGGAATTTTGATTGGGATTGCATTGAAACCATAGAGTAATTTGGGAAGAACTGACACCTTGACAATATTGAGTCTTCCTGTCCTTGGAAGGATAGGAACATATAATCTCTCTCTATATGTGTAATTTTTTAAAATTTCATTCATCAGAGTTTGGTAGTTTTTCTCATATGGATCTTATACATATTTTGTTAGATTTATATCTAAGTATTTCATTTTGTGGGTGCTAATATAAATGCTATTATGTTTTTAATTTCAAATTCTACTTGTTCGTTGTTGGTATATAGGAGAGCAACTGACTTTTTTATATTAACATTGTAGCCACAAACTTGCTGTAATCATTATTATTTCCAGGAGTTTCTTTGGTCAATTCTTTTGGATTTTCTACATGGACAGTTTTATGTCTTCCTTCCCAATCTGTATACCTTTTCTTTCTTTTTCTTGGCTTATTTTACTACCAAGGACTTCCAATGTGATGTTGAAAAGGGGTGGTGAGAGGAGACATCCTTGCCTTATACCTGGTCTTTGAGTTTCTCACCAGTAGGTATGATGTTAGCTGTAGGTTTTTTGTAGATAGTCTTTAATCAAGTTGAGAAAGTTCTCCTTTGTTCTCAGTTTACTGGGAGTTTTTATCATGAATTGGTATTGAATTCTGTCAAATGCCTTTGCTACATCTATTGATATGATCATGTGACTTTTCTTCTTTAGTTTGTTGATGTGATGGTTTACATTGATTGGTTTTTGAATGTTGAACTAGTCTTGCATACCTGGGAAAAATCGTACTTGGTTGTGGGGTATAATTCTTTTTATAGATTGTTGGATTCCATGTGCTAATATTTTGTTGGGGATTTTTGCATCTATATTCATGAGAGATATTGGTCTATAGTTTTCTTGTCTTGTAAGGTCCTTGTCTGGTTTTGGTATTAGGGTAATTCTGGTCTCATACAGTGAGTTAGGAAGTATTCCTTCTGCTTCCATCTTCTGAAAGAGATTGTAGAGAACTTGTATAATTTTGTCCTTGAATGTTTCATAGAATTCACCAGTGAACCCATCTGGGGCTGGTGCTCCCTACTTTGGAAGGTTATTAATTATTAATTCAATTTCTTTAATAGATATAGGCCTATTCAGATTATTTATATCTTCCCGTGGGAGTTTTGGCAGATTGTGTCTTTCAAGGAATTGTCCGTTTCATCATTGTTATCAAATTTGTGGGCATAGAGTTGTTCATAGTATTCTTTTATTATCCTTTTAATTTCCATGGGATCTGTAGTGATGTCTCCTCTTTCCTTTCTGATATTAATAATTTGTGTCCTCTCTCTTTTTTCTTAGTTAGCCTAGCTAGAGGCTTACTGATTTTATTGACCTTTTCAAAGAACCAGCTTTGGTTTCCTAATGTGGAAACTTAGATTATTGATTTTAGATCTTTATATGCATTTAATGCTATAAATTTCCCTCTAAGCACTGCTTTCTCTGCATGCCACAAATTTTGATAAGGTATGCTTTCATTTTCATTTAGTTAAAAATATTTTAAAATTTCTCTTGAGATTTATTCTTTGACTCACGTGTTATTTAGAATTGTGTTGTTCAATCTCCAAGTATTTTTGGATTTTCCAGCTATCTTTCTTTTGTTGATTGCAAGTTTAATTCTATTGTGGTCTCAGAGCAGGCATATGATTTCTACTCTTTTAAGTTTGTTAAGATGTGTTGTATGGTCCAGAATGTGGTCTATCTTGATGAACATTCCATGTGAGCTTGAGAAAAATGTGTATTCTGCTGTTGTTGGATGAAGTAATCTATAGTTGTCAATTATATCCAGTTGATTGATGGTGTTGCTGAGTTCAACTATATCCTTATTGATTTTCTGCCTGCTGGATCTGTCCATTTCTGAGCAAGGGGTGTTGAAGTCTCCAACTATGACAGAGAATTCATCAGTTTCCCTTTGTGGTTCTATCAATTTTTGTCTCACCTAGTTTGATGCTCTGTTATTAGCTACATATACATTAAAAATTACTATGTCTTCTTGGAAAATTCTTCCTTTGTCATTATATAATGCCCTGTTTTTATCCCTGATAATTTTCCATAATTTCATGTCTTTGAAATTAATATAGTTACTCCTGCTTTCTTTTGATTAGTATTAACATGGTATATTTTTGTCTATTCTTTTACTTTTAATCTATATATGTCTTTTTCTTATAGACAACATACAGTTGGGTTATGTTTTTTGAGCCACTCTGACAATCTTTGTCTTTTAATTGATGCATTTAGACCATTGACATTGAAAGTGGTATATTGGATTAATATCTACCATATTTGTTACTATTTTCTATTTTTTGCCCATGTTCTTTGTTCCTATTTTTGCCTTCCACTCTTTTTCTGTCTTATGTGGTTTTAATTGAGCATTTTATGTGATACCATTTTCTCTCCTTTCTTAGCCTTTTGGTTATACTTTTTTTCTTACTATTTTGAGTGGTTGCCCTAGTGGTTGCAATATACATTTACAGCTAATTCAAATCCACTTTTAAATGACACTATACTACTTCACAGGCAATATGAGTACCTTATAATAATAAACTAATACCAATTCTTCCCTCCTATTCCTTTTATTATTGCTCTCATTCATTTCACTTATATATAAGCATACATGAGTATACACACACATGCACACACACACTATATGTATATATATATCTCTACATAATCGAATATACTTGCTATTATTGCTATTATTTTGAACACACTGTTCTCCGTTAGATAAATTAGCAATGAGGAAAATAAATGTTTTTATTTTACCTTCACTTATTCCTTCTTTGATGCTCTTCCTTACTGCATGTAGATCTGATCTACATATTTTTTTCTCTAAAGAACTTTTAACATATCTTGCAACTCAGGCCTACTGGCAACAAATTCCCTCGATTTTTGTTTGTCTAAGAAAGTTTTTATTTCTCCTTCACTTTTGAAGGATAATTTCATAGCATATAGAATTCTAGGTTGGTGATTTTTTTTTTGTCTCAGTGTTTTAAATATTTCACTCCACTCTCTTCTTGCATGCATGTTTCTGTAGAGAAGCCAGATGTAATTCTTATTTTTGTTCCTCTATAGATAAGACTTTTTCCCCCACTGGCTTCTTTCAGGCTTTTTTCTTTATGTCTGATTTTGTGTAGTTTGAAAACGATACGCATTAAGTATAGTTGTTTTTTTTTGGCATTTATCCTGCTTGGTGTTCTCCGAGCTTCCTGGATCTATGGTTTGGTGTCTGACATTAATTTGGGTGAATTTCTCAGTTATTATTGTCTCTAATATTTCTTCCATTCTGTTCTTTCTTTCTTCTTCTTCTGGTATTCCCACAACATGTGTGTTATACTTTTTGTACTTGTCCCACAGTACTTGGATATTCTGTTCTGTTTTTTTTTTTTCAGTCTGTGTTGTCTTTGCTTTTAGATTTTCAAGGATTCTATGTATAAATCCCCTGGCTCAGAGATTCTTTCCTCAACCATGTCCAGTCTACTAATAAGCCCATCAGAAGCATTTCTCATTTCTGTTACAGTGTTTTTTAATTTCTAGCATTTCTTTTTGGTTCTTTCTTAGGATTTCCATCACTGTTTACATTGCCCATCTGTTTGCATGCTGTCTACTTTATGCTTAGAGCCCTTAGTACATTAATCATAGTTTTTTAAAATTCGTGGTCTGATAATGCCAACATGCCTGTTATGTCTGGTTCTGATGCTTGTTCTGTCTCTTCAAATTGTGCTTTTGACTTTTAGTATACTTGTAATTTTTTCTTGACAGCTGGGTGTGATGTACCTGGAAAAAGGCACATCACACATAATATAAATCACATATAAATAGGCAGTTAGTAATGTGGTGGTGAGGTGTGTTGGGTGAGGGAAAATGTGCTTAGTTCTCTGATTAGGTCTCAATCTTTTAGTGAGCCTGTGCCTCTGGACTGTGAACTTCACAGGTGTTTCTCAATTTTTTTCTCCCCGCCTTAGTGGGAACAGGATTGGTAGAGCAGGCTGGCTTTGGGATATTTCCCTTCCCTAGGTCATTTAGACCCTGGTATACCCCAGCTGGTTAGGCTTTGGAAACTAGTTTCTTCTGAGGGCAGACCTTGTTAAGAAGAGCAGAATGCACTGGCGTATTTCAAAATGGTTCCTTTCCCTTCCCCACTTGCCAGAAGCCTGAGGGGATTGTTTTTCTGATGTTTTCTGTGGGAACCTGGTTGATCTCCTGGATGTAAATATTACAGTGTTGTAGGAGCCCACCGTGACTGGGTAACTCCTGGAGTTTTTAGCTCTCAGAGTTGTCCACCCAGAGCCTCCAGCAATGCATCAATTAGGGGGTGGGTTTTCCTACCCCAGCACTGGTTCCCACAGTGGTTTCCAGTTTAGAGTCTCTGCCCCAGTAAGCCATGGCTACCTGTATTCTCCTGTCTCTTCAATCTTGGGGGCAGCAGTTTGCTTGATGTCCTCCCCTTTCTTATGGTTCCAAGAAGAGTTGACTTTTTTTATTTTGGCACCTGAGTTAACATCTGTTGCCAATCTTCTTTTTTGTTTTTTTCATCTTCTCCCCAAAGACCCCCAGTGCATAGTTGTATATTCTAGTTGTAGGTCCTTCTGGTTGTGCTATGTGGGATGCAACCTCAGCAAGGCTTGATGAGTGGTGCCAACTCCACACCCAGGATGTGAACCAGCAAAACTCTGGGCCGCCCAAGCAGAGCATGTCAACTTAACCACTTGGCCATGAGACCAGCCCAAAAAGAGTTGATTTTTCAGCCTGCTCAGCTTTTTACTTCTTTTTAGGAGAAAGTGGTACTTCTAAGCTCCCTATATGCAGAACAGGAAACTGGAAGTCTGCTCTTCTTTTTCAAACAAGTTCTTAAGATAGAAACTGAAGTCATTGAATCGACCCTTTTATAAATATGTAATGTCCATCTTTGTCTCTTCTACCAGTTTTGACTTAAAGTCTATTTTTTCCTGATGTTAGTGCAGCCACCCTAGTTTTCTTTTGGTTACTATGTGTAGGGAATAGCTTTTTCCATCCTTTCACTTGAGCCTACTTATGTCTTTGGGTCTAACGTGAATCTTTTATAGACAGCATATAGTTAGATTATGTTTTTGAAAATCTATTCTTCTAGTCTCTGCTTTCAATTGGAGAGTTCAACTCATTTATATTTGAAGTAATTATAGATAAGCATTGACTTACTCCTGCCGTTTTGCCATTTGCTTTCTGTATGTCTAATAGCTTTTTTTGTCTTTCTTTTTCTGCCTTTTTTGTGTATATTTGATTTTTTTGGTAACAAACCATTTGTCTCCCCTTTCATTGCTTTTTGTGTATATTTCTTAGATATTTCCTTTGTGGTTACTGTGAGGATTGCATTTAACCTCCTAAATTTATAGCAATGTAATTTGAATTGATTCTAACTTAACTTCAGTATCAAACACAAGTGTGCTCCCATATAGCTCCATCTCTCCTTTATATTATTGCTTTCACAAATCACATCTTTACGTTGTGTGTCCATTAGCATAGATTTGTAGTTTTAAAAATGCATTTGTCTTTTAAATAATGTAGGAAATAAAAATGGAGTTACAAACCAAAAATGCAATGACAGTGGCTTTTATATTTGCCTGAGTAGTTACCTCTGCTGGAGAACATTATTCCTTCATCCAGCTCTGAGTTACTGTCTAGTGTCCTTTCATTTCAACCTGAAGGACTCCCTTTAGCATTTCTCATAGGGAAGGTCTAGTGGCAAGGAACTCCCTTGACATTTGTTTGTATGGGAATATCTTAATTTCACTGTCATGTTTTTATTGTGGTAAAATGTACATAACATAAAATTTTCCATTTTGACCACATTTAAGTGTACAGTTCAGTGGCACAAAGCATCTTCACATTGTTGTGCAATCGTCACCCTCTACCTCCCGAACTTTTTCATCTTCCCAATCTGAACCTCTGTACCCATTAAGCAATAACTCCTCATTCCCCCTTCTCTCCTATTCCTAGTACCCACCATTCCACTTTCTGCTTTTATGAATTTAGTTATTCTATATATCTCATATAAGTAGAATCATACAGGATTTGTCCTTTGATGGCTGGTTTATTTCACTTAGCGTTAATAATCTGTCTCTCATTTTTAAAGGACAGTTTTACTGGATATAGAATTCTCAGTTGACAGCTTTTCCCCCCAAGCACTTTAAATATGTCATCCCATGGTCTCTAGCCTCCTTGGTTTCTATGAGAAATTGGCTGTTAATCTTACTGAGTGTCATGGGTTGCACTGTTACCCTCCTCACAATTTGTGTTAAAGTCCTAACCCATAGTATCTGAGAATGTGAACGTATTTGGAAATAGGATCATTGAAGATGTAATTAGTTAAGATGAGATCATTAGGATGGGCCTTAATCCTATATGACTGGTGTCCTTATAAAAAAGAGAAATTTAGGCACAGCTAGACACACATAGAAGGAAGAGTGTGAGAAGGGATACAGGGAGAAGACAGCCATCTACAAGCCAAGGAGAGAGGCCTCAAACACATACTTCCCTCCCAGTCCTCAGAAGGAACCAACCCTGCCAGTAACTCGATTTTGGACTTCTATCTTCTATTCTGTTGTTTAAGCCACCCAGCTGCAGTACTGTGATACAGCACCTCCAGTAAACCAATACATTGGGGATCCCTTGTGTGTGATTGTTTGCTTCACTTTTGCTGCCTTTAAGATTCTCTCTGACTTTCCACAGTTTGATTACATTGGGTCTCTGTGTGGGTCTCTTTGAGTTTATCCTACTTGGAGTTCATTGAGCTTCTTGGAATGGTTGATGTCTTTCATCAAATTTGGGAAGTCTTTGGCCATGATTTCTTCAAATATTCTTTCTTCCCCCTTCTCTCTCTTTTTCTTTCCTTCTGGGACACCCATGAGGAGTATGATGGTGTCCTGCAGATCACTGGCTTCGTCAGCTTGAGCTGCCATAACAAAATGCCGTAGATTGGGTGGCTTAATCAACAGAAATTATTTTCTCGCTGTTCTGGAGATCAGAGAAGTCCAAGATCAAGTTGCCAGCAGATTTGGTTCCTGGTGAGGCCTCTCCTCCTGGCTGGCAGATGTCTGCCTTCTCACTGTGTCCTCACATGGTGGAGAGACCGAGAGAGCTAGTAATCTGATATTTTTTCTTAGAAGGACACTAATCATCTCAGATCAGACTCCACCTTTATGACTTTATTTAACCTTAACTAATTTCCTTACTCCAAATACAGTCACATCTCAGGGGCTGGGTGGGGAGTAGGTCTTCAACATATGGATTTGGAGTGAAAACAATTCAGTCTATAGTTGTCACTTAGGAAATCATTATTCATTCATACTGCTTTGAGTTATTGTCTAATGTCCTTTCATTTCAACCTGAAGGACCCCCTTTAACATTTATCATAAAGAAGGTCATAATGGTAACAAACTCACTCAGCTCTTGCTTATCTGGGATTATCTTAATTTCACTTTTACTTTTTTATCGTGGTAAAATACACATAATGTAGAATTCACAATTTCTCATTCTTTTTTCTTTCTGCATCTCAGACCTGATGATTTCAATTGTTCTATAAAGCCCAGTGAGTCTTTTGCCTGTTCAAATCTTCTGTTGGGCAACTCTAGTGAATTTTTCATTTCATTTATTGCAATTTTCAGCTCTAAAATTTCTGTTTGGTTCCTTTTTATAATTTTTGTTTCTTGACTGATGTTCTCATTTTGTTTATGTATAATTTTTCTGATTTTTTTAGTACTTTGTTCATGTTTTCCTTGAGCTCTTTGAGCACATTTAAGACAGTTGTTTTAAAGTTATCTTCTAATAATTCTGTTGGCCACGCTTCCTCATGGATGGTTTCTGTAGATTTATTTTGTTCCTTTTAATGGGCCATGCTTTCCTGTTTCTTTGTAGGCCTTGTGATTTTTTTTGTTGCGGTTGTTGGAAACTAAGATATTTCAGTATTATGATGTAGTAACTCTGGAAATTAGATTTTCCCCCTTTCCTAGGGTTTGATATTTTTTTAAATTGTCAAAGTTTGAGCAGTCCATTGTTTAGTGATTTTTTCAAACTACTTTTTGAAAAAACTATATGCCTTGTTTTGTGTGGTCACTGAAGTCTCTGTTCCTTTGGCCTGTGTTCAGCTAATATTTTGACAAAGATTTCCTTGAAGGCCAGGAGTTCAAAACAAAGCAAAGCAACAACAACGACGACAACCACAACCAAGCACAAATGAAAAATGAAAAAAACCCCAGACATCTCTCCCAGTCTTTGCAGATTGATGTGAGCTAAGGAACCCCTTCAGCACTGAGTGAGGCTTGCACTGAGTCTAGGGGTCAGCCTGACATGAGAGCTTAGAGTCTTTTTAGGTCTTTTCTGAGCATGCATCTTTCCTTGTGCACAGTGTGACTTTCTAAATTCCCCTTTAAAGATGGCTCCTTTTGAATGTCCTAATTTCTTAAAGAATCTCCCCAGATTTTCCTTCTGGGCCCCAGGCAGTCTGCTGTGTGTCTCAACCGTATCTTTTGCCCCAGGAAGTGGGAAGGCACCTCACTTTAGATTATCGTCCCTGCCTTAGGTCAATCACTTGGACACTAAGACACACGTTAGCACCTCTTGCAGTGTTTCAACCAAAGCCTGCTGCTGTTTGGTCTAAGTTCCGAGTTAGGCAAAACCTAGGCGGGCGTCTTGTATCAGTCCTTCATGTAGCCCCCAGACAGTCTGTCACAGACAAACAAAATAATTCAAAGTCTGCTCTGCTCCCTCGGCGACTAGAGATTGGGGTTCCACACCGGGAACACCAGCTCTACCATTTGAGGACTGTTGTCACGCTGGAGAGGGAGTGGGGCAATGGCAAGTAAACATGTCACAGTGCTTTCCTACTGTTGTAAAGTTGCCTTTTTCTTGATTAAGCGTTCTCTTTGTTGCTGTAAACCTTTGACTCTTTTGCACAGCTCGGACAAAGTTGCTCTGGCAGTTTCTGCTTGTGGGTTTTTTTAATGTGTGTGACGTTTCTGTAGGGAGATGAGAGCTTAGATTCTGCCATTCTGCTTCACCTTCACTTTTGAAAGATATTTTTTCTGGGTATAAAAATCCAGGTTGATAGTTTTTCTCTTTCAGTGCCTTAAAGATGTTTCTCCGTTGTCTTCTCTTTTGCATTGTTTCTGATGAGAAATTTCTTGTCATCGTTATCCTTGTCCCTCTGTACGTAACACACCTTATTTCTCTGGCTGCTTTTAAGTTTTTCTCTTTATCCTGGTTTGAACATTTTGATCATGATGTGCCTTAAGGCAGTTTTCTTTTTCGTGTTTCTTGTGCTTGGGGTTAGTTAAGATTTTTAAATCTGTGGGTTTATAGTTTTTATACACATTGGAAATTTTTCCTGAATTATTTCTATAAATATTTTTTCCTTTCCCTCCCTCTGTCCTCTCCTCTGGGACTCCAGTTACACATGTGTTAGGCCGCTGAAGTTTTTCCACAGCTCACTAATATTCTTTTCATCCCTTCCCTTTCCTTTTCCTTCCTTCCTTCTTTCCTTTCTTCCCCCTCTCCCTCCCTTCCTCCCTCCCTTCTTTCCTCTTTTTCCTGCATTTCACTTTGGATGCTTTCTTTTGCCATGTCTTCAAATTTGCTAATCTTCTTTTCTGCTATATCGAATCCAACATTAATCCAATTCAGTTTATTTTTCATCTCATACATTGTAGTTTTTCTCTCCAGAAGTCTAATTTTCCTCTCCTTTTAAATCTTTCATGTTGCTATTTAACTTCTGGACATATGGCATGTAGTAATAAGGGAGTATCTTAATATCCTTGTCTGCTAATTCTGACATCTGTGCCAGTTCTGGTTTGGTTTTGATGGACTGATTTTCTCTTCGTATGGGTAATATTTTCCCACTTGTCTATATACCTTGTGAGTTTTGATTAGATTACAGACGTTGTGATGGATATTTTTGTATTCTTAGATATATTCTTGAGCTTTATTCTGGGATGTAGTCAAGTTACTTGGAAATAGTTTGATCCTTTTGAGTCTTGCTTTACCATTTGTTAGTAAAGACCACACCTATTACTGCTGAGACAGGACCTTCCTGTGTCATCTCCCCAGTGTCTTGTGAATCATGAGGTTTTCCAGTCTGGTTGGACATAGACACTGTTCTTGGCTCTGTGTGAGTGCCAGGCACTATTCCTTCAAATCTTTTTGATTTGATTCTCTTCCTGGCCTTGGAAAAGATGCACTCTGCTGAATGCTTAAGTGGGAGCTTCTGAAAGATCAGGGCATCTACTGGATTCTACTTGTCTGCCCTCCTCCCTATGTCACCCTGGAAATTCTCTTAAGAAGGTAAGCTAAGGCAATCGTAGGGCTCAATCTGCTTTATTTTAGTCTCTCAGGGATCACTGTCCTTTGTTGCCTCATGTGCAGTGTCTTGAAAACCATCATTTATTGGATTTTACCCCTTTTTTTGTTTGTTTCAGGAGGGAGGGTAAATCCGGTCCCTGTTACACCATCTTGGTCAGAATCAGAAGTCCAAATGATTGTTATTTTTAATATTGATAATTTGGGTTTATTTAATGATGACAGGAATGGAGAAGAGGAAGATGTGAAAGATGGTGGAGAGAAGACAATGGTTGGAATGAGGTGGGAAGGGACAATTTAATTCTTTAATCTGCTGTTGATCAGTATTCTTTGCAAGTCTCCTGTGGGTATTGGGTGGAATAACTCATAGCCCCTGCCTTCAAGGATCCCAGGATCTGAGAGTATGGGAGAAATGGCTGATAGTTGTTTCATCAGGAGGTACAGTTGCTGACACAAAGCACATGTCTCATGTTTCTAAACTATGAAGAATTAGATTCATTTAAAACATTTTTCATTGAATGTAATTAGGAATACTGTTCCAGGAAGGCCCACAAATCAGGATAGGGTTGTTCAGCCATTAAGGGAAGAGGATGGTTAATTTTGAGGAGGCTGCAGGAAGGAGCTTGAGATCTGGGGTCAGAAGATGCACGTGTGATCCCCTTGACCCTCTCCCTGCAGGGAGCCTTAGTGCCAAATGCACAGTAAAATGAGATAATGGCAGGTATCTTGCAGGGTTTCCATGGGGTGCACATGTAGTGCATCCAGCAGGGTGTCTAGCATCTAGAAGGTGATCAGCAAATGTGGTTCCCGTGTCTCTGTGCAGAGTGAGTCCTTGATTTGTGTCTCTGCACAGTGTGATGCTCAGATGGGTCTTTCCTCATGCATCTCAAGTCCCTATGGTTGCTGGAGTTGGAGTCTCCCCAGGAAGGGGTTGTGGGGGCTTTGGTATATGCATCACATTCTGAGAGATGCCATTTCTGGCTCTCATGGGACCCCTTGTTCATTAAAAGTCACCCCCTGTCATGCCCCTTAATCAGACAAATCTGAAGCCTTAGAGGGACAAGAGGACCAAACAGGATGTACCCTTGTCTCCAAGAGTTGCTGCCAACCTGCCTCAGGAGCGTCTTCTGCTTGGGAGTTGAGACTAAAGGGCGGTAAAAACAGATGGGGCTGGAGGAAAGGGCCAGCTGTGGCCAGGGAGGAAGAGAGGAAGGACTGAGGACCAGGACAGGCATGAGGACGCGGACAGGAGGACTCCTAATGAGCAGGGGTCAATGCAGGCCAGGGTTCTGGTGCCCTGGAGGAGCCAGAATGGGACCTCTCAGAAGGCCGCCATTCATCTGTGTGTTTGTGGGGGGGCGGAGGGGGACGTAACTCAGAGGATTGGCTTGGTGACCTCAGTGAGCCCAGTTCACCAGGAGCTTGGGGCCTCTCTGTGCCCCGTGTGGGTGACAGGTGGCATCATCTCAGATACAGCCTATCCTAAATTGTCTGCATGGTGCCTGAGCCTGCCTGGGCTGGGGCCTGGGGCTCAGGCCGGCTCATCCTGCTGCTCACCCTCCAGGCATCTGGAGTTAATCAAAGGGACCAGCAGCTGTTCGCAATGGGGGACTCCGAATGTGCTGGGCCGTTTCCCTGCGGTGCTGTCCTCCTGAGATCTTAAGAATGCCCTGGGGGCAGGTCTTGTTGCCCCTATTTTATGATAAGGAAGCCGAGGTTCACAGAGGTCAAGGGACTTCTCCAAGTCATGGATGTGTCTTGGCTTAGATTTGAGCCAGTCTGTCTGCCTCCAGACAGAGTCAGTCTTTCTAACACGCCCCACGGCTTCTCTTCCTTTTTCAGCTTTAGTCGTGTGGTCATCTCAGGCCTCTAAAGCATGTCTGGAAGGAGGCCTACTCACACAGCTGGCCAGGGGTGTTCGTGGCGGCCTGTAGAGTCCCCACACCTGTGCCATCCTGGGCAGGAAGGCTCTGTTCTCTGGTTCCTGGCATTGCTGGAGAGACTGGCACACATGGCAGTAACAGACAGCCTCCAGATTGTGGTGACTTCTTTCTTGCTCTGGCTGAGTGTCCATCATGGGCTGGCCTGTGGGTGCTGCTAGCCTGCTGTCATCTTCCTCACTCCGGGACTGGAGGTGAGGAGCAGCCACTGTCCAAAACGCTGTTGGCGATATTGGAAGAGAAGCAGGAACTAGCCCTGAAGCTTCTGTCCTGAATGCGTGCACATCACACCTGCTCACGTTCTGTCGGCCAGAGCAGGTCACCTGCCAGGCCTGGCTTGGTGACATGGGGGAGTGTATCTGGCATCGATGACAAGAACAGGCCACAGTGGACGCTCTGCACTGTCCCATTAGTGATGACTTTGAGAGCCCCGGAGCTGGGGCTGCTCAGGGGAGAAGGGCCCTGCTCCCTGCCTCTAGGAACTCACCATCTAGTGGAGGGACAGTCACAACCCCAAGAAAGGAATGCCTCTGAGTGAGAGGGGCTGTGTGTGTCATCGGCGTGCATGGGGCTGTGGGGTACAGAGAGCAGTGACACATTCTGTCTGGAGAGAATTACAGAGGGGACAACGTCTGAACCCCCAGTTCCAAGAAATCCCAGTGAGGGGTCCCCAAGAAGAAAGGATGGGGCTCTGCAGTTCGAAGGCAGGGTGTGCAAAGGCCCAGGGGCAGAGAGCATGGCGCTGGTGAGGGCCAGGGCCTGTGTGTTGGAGCCGTGAGGGCCTATGGGAGTGTCGCGGGAGGGGAAGAGGCTGGAGAGAAGGGAGGGCGAGCAGGGCGGCTTTCATGGCTGTTACTGTCTCCCTGCTGAGCCGTGGTGGAGTCCTGGCCAGTGGGTGTGATGGGCACTGGGAATGCCTGCCCAGGAACCCCAGCCAGCCCCTCCCTGCTGGTATCAGCCCAGCCTGGGTTGCTGCGGGCTGCAGAGCCAGTCTAGCCCCTGCTCCCCTGCCGGCAGCCCCTGCTGTTCACCCTGGGGGCATGAATCAGCTCCATTCTTCGAGAACAAAAGCTCCTGGGTTGCCAGGGAGATGCAGGGGCTGCTGCTGGTACTTCCTGGAGCTGCAGTTTGGTGTCAGGAAGAGATGGGCAACTCAGCGCCAGAGCTGAGTCCTGTCCTGAGCAGGGCCGGGCTGTGCTGAGCCGCCGCTCGCATGTCATCCATGCTGACTGGGGCTCTCTGTGGGTTGGAGCTGAGCACATTGGGACAGACCTGGATTTGAACGTCGCCGTACTGGTCCTCTATCTGCCTTCTGGCTCCTCAGATTGTCTGGGGTAATGATACCCAGTCTGCAGGGGGCCTGAGATATCCCATGAGATAATAAGTGGAAAGCCCTCCCTTCATTCATTTATTCCATTCATGTTTATCGCTGTCTCCTGTGTGCCAAGCACTGTCTAGCGCTGGAATCCATGCAGTGACATGAGGCTGACATGGCCCCGTGCTGAGCGGACAGCCTGGCTGGCACTGTGCTGGACACACGGGGACACTCACTAAATGGTAGTTACTATTGTTCTTGAGGTTGGGAGCTCTGCAGGGGCTAGGAGAGGAGTCCCCTTAGGGTTTGAGCATTTCTGGGATGTGGAAGGACGGGGGGAGGCCCATTTCCTGGTGCTATAGCCTTGATGGAAATGAGAAGACCCCGTGTACTTAAGCTCCATCCGGGCTGTGAGTCCCAGGGTACGGGGGGCAGAGAAGGTTTCCTGAGCACTGAAAGCTGCTGCCGTTGGCTTTGGGGCCCACTGTGGAGCCACAGTCTGGGGCTGAGTGGGCCGTTTCCCCATCTCTCTTAGCAGGGGACACGGCTGGCTGTGGGGAACCGGCTCGGGAGGCTCTGAGCTGAGCTGACACCTCATCAGAGACCTGGGATCGGGGGAGTGGGGCAGAGGGCCCTCCCCTGGGAAAGGCCCAGCTCATGTGCTCCTGTTGCGCTGACCCTGCCACCTGCTCACATGTGGATGGGGGAAGCCTTGGGCCAGATTTGGGTAGGACTGGGGACAGATGCAGAGCCTGGGGGCTCTCTAGCTGCCTGGAAGTGCTAGGAATACGTGAAGTGCATTTAGGGGCTAGACGTGGCGGTTTGGGGTTGTTGATGGCATTTGGGGTCAGGAAGGCCCTGTGTGGATGCTCCGTGATGGGGTTTGGGGAGTGAGAGGGGTGTGTTTGGGGTGCTTTCTGATGGGGTCATCCGTGCTGTGCACTGGGGGTGGATGGCAGGTCAGGGGTCATAGCTGGGGTCATAGGTGTGTTGAGGAGGCAGCGATGATAGGATATTTGGAGAGGATCATTGGTACGAGGGATGGGGACCAGTGAGGATGGGTGGGTGCTGTTGGCCAGGGCTTCATCAGTGCGTGTCCCAGTGGCTTCATGTTTGAGCTCTAGAGTATCTATTGCTTGTCTCAGTGCCCCTTGGGGTCCGCTTGGTCTCCTGGCGGGGTTCCTGGGCAGACAGTCGTCTCTATGTGTTGGATCTGAGGGCAGGGGGGTGAGGGATGGGCACAGGAGGGGAGGGGCTGAGCAGGGCAGCGAGGAGCCAGAAGTGCGGGAGGCTGGGCTGCTGCTCAGCGACTTTGCATATCCTCAGGGTCATTACTCGCCTTTGTCACTGGGGAAGGTTGCAAAATGAAAATTAACTGTCGGAGAAGATTGATTCGCTTGATGTCTAACCAGGAGCAGCCTTTTATGGCTGTAAAATGTTGATTTCCTCTCGCTGCCAACGACAGGTGAATCTTCGTGCCACTGAAGGAAGAGAGACCCCCGGTCGGAACCCAGGGAACTCATGGCCTCTGGGGCCCAGCTCTCCTCTCTCCACCCTCCATGTCTGCAGAGAGGGACTCAGTGACTGATTTCACTTATGGGGCAAGAACAGCTCTGTGGGCATGCCAGCCAGGTGGCGGGACTGGGAGTATGACTCGGGGTTCTGGATTCAGACACACCTGGGTTCAAATCCAGCCTGGGCCACTTCGAAGCTTTGTGCCCTGGACAAGCCTCAGTGTCCTGAGCTGTCAAATGGGAGGAGTGGGCCTAAGTAAGACTTAGACTTTGAAGCGTGCAGCACAGTGCCTGGCACAGGTTATGGGGGCTGGGCTGGGGCCGGCTGAAATGATGGGAAGCTGATGCGATGCGGGACTCAGATCAGTTCCCCAGGAGCAGCGTGGATGAGGGGTGAGCATGAGATGGAGGGCAGAATGCAGGTGGATAGAGAGGGAGTAGGCAGGGACGTGGAGCAGGAAGCTGCCAAGGACCAGTCTTTAAGATGAGACTGTGCCCCAGGCAGGGGTGCGGGAGCTCCCGCCCGCTGGAGGCTGGGCAGGGCGGGCCACTCAGCCTGAAGGCCTGGGCCAGGCAGACCACCAGGGAGGCATGGGCAGACCCACTTGTCCCTCATGTGTGGTCAGGGCGCTTCTCCTTGCTCATGGCATTTTACTTGCCTAAATGTGGCAAGGAAGAAAGGGAATGGACAAGCACAGGTCCCACCTGCTGGTACCAGGCCCTGATGGCAGATGGCAATGATCAGGGGACATCCTGGGGGGCTAGGAAGCCACCATCCTCCCTTGGGAGCTTCTGGTTGGCAAAGGGTGCCGTTGGCTGCAGGTCGGAGGGGCCTCCCCGTCTGCGGGCCGAGGAGGAAGGGGCAGTAGTGCCACCGCGAGCGTGTGGGAGGTCTCTGTGTTGGGCGTCTGTCTGCCCGCATGCCTGCCTCTCTGTTGCTCTGAAGGAGGCAGGGGCTGGGCCTGCAGCTGCCTGGGCAGAGCGGCTCCTGCGTGGGACACAGCTTCTCCCTCTGGTTAAAGACTCGCCGCTTCGCTCCCCACTTGCCTCGACGGTCCGCGTGGGGCATCGGGCCAGGCTCTCCTGAGCGAGAAGATCTTGGAAGTCTCCTTCTCCAAGCAGAGCAGCTGCCCTCGGGGAGGTGTTCAGGGACTAGGGACAGCCCCCAGAGGGGTGTGGCCAGCTCAGGTTGGGTGTGAGCTGGGCAACGCTGCCTCCAAGGCTGTGTGGTGGGGGGTGAGCAGGGCCCAGGTGTCATCCAGCCCTGGGCTGGTCTCCAGCCTGTGGGGCAGGGTGCAGACTCCAGCCCTCTCGGTGGGGTACACCGCATGCCAAGGGGCTGACAAGATGTAGGGAGGGCAGGCAGTCAGTTCTGAGAAGTTTCCAGGCCAAGGAGATACTGTAGAGGGCCAGAGAATGAAAGGAAATGACAAATGAAGGACGAATGGCCAGCCTCCAGGTGGGGGGCCTGTGGAAGTCTGAGGGTCATGGGGTTTCAACTGCTGGTGGGGCTGGGCTCGTAGCTCCAGGGCAGTGGGGGTGGAGGTGGGGGCGGTGGCGCTGCAGCTGCTGGGATGGGAGAGGAGGGTGCCCAGCTGGTATCATTCGTGGGTCAGCCTGACCTGACATTAGTAGAGAGGCTGGTAAGACCCTTACTGAAATTGAGGTGAATGAACGCTGGGAGGTCTCATGCAGCAAACAGAAAAACTTGACCTGAGGGCTGGAAGGCCTGGATTCTGCCCCTGGTTCTGCCGTGAACTTGCTGGGCTCTAGACAGGTCCCTCCCCCTCTCTGACTTTCAGTTTGCTCCTCTGCAAAACGCAAGCCGTGCAGTGGAAAAGGGCTTTTGAACATTTTTAAGCAGTGGGACCCCTGTTCAAATGAAGTAGTCCATGACTCCTCCTATTCTTCACCAGGTGCAGGGGGAGGAGTGGGTGGTTTGGGGGAGCCAGTCAACACTCTGCCCACCTTCCCCCTTATCGCAGGACACATTTAGGACCCAGGGGTCTAGCCTGTCACCAAAGGTCTGCTTACAGACACTTGTCCTAGATTTAAAAAATTATGTATATTTTAAACCAACTTTTATTGAGCACTTGATATATGCCAGGCACTGTTCTAAGCACTTTGCAAATAGTAACTTATTTAGTTCTCACAGCAATTCTAGGAATAGGGGGTGGGGAAACTGAGGCACAGAGCGGCGAAGTGACATACAAGGTCACACAGCTGGTGAGTGGCACAGCCAGGATTCCAGCGCAAACAGTAGGGGTCTGGGTTCGGGTTTCCCCACTGTTCCTCGCAGCCTGCAGGTGACAGCAGAAGGAGGTGGCTTGTTCTGCTGGGAGGAGGGCAGCCCAGCCATGACTCAGGGCTGCTGCTGCATGCTCGGACCCCGGACAGACAGGCTCTGGAAAATGGTCCCGTGGGCCTGGACAGGCCGAGCTGGGAGAAGCCGGATCCCCGCGGCTGCCCGGTGCAATTCCCAGCTGGGCCTCCCCGGGCCCCCCCTCCCACGTCAAAGGCGCGTTGATGATGGCGCGGGCGCGTGTGTTGGCGGTGGGGGCTTGCATGTGGGAGTCTCCACCAGGCACCCACTCTAACCACCAAATTTATTTAGGCAGAGAAAATGCAGGGGGTGTAATGTCAGATTAATGGATAAATAAGCGTCCTGGTTTTTGGCAGGGTGGCTGGGAGCGGCACTGAGAAGGCTCATTATGTGCGGCTCCGCCTCACAGAACAAGACTCGAGCAGCAACCCCGGCCCCCGGGCCTGCGAACAGAGCATTAAATTGTTGGAAATGGCTCCCCTTCCCTCACAGAACAAAGATGTTTTCTCCAGAATCAATTGACTCCCTCTCAGCGCACCGAGCCCCGCTTTCCCACCGATGCAGCCTTGGCTCCGCTCGGCTCGCGGGAGGGAGGCCGGGTGGCCTGGGAACTGCTGGGTGCTTCCTGCCCGCCCAGGGCTGGCCCCGGGGCTTCTGGCTCCTGGGATCTCTGATCGCTAGGCCTCTGTGTCTTTAGGGGAAGGGAGCCACTGGGCAGTTGTGTGGACATTGCAGGAGTCATGGAGGAATCGCGGTGCCTTGAGAGGCAGTGTGGCCTTGTGGTTCGGGGTTTGTGTGTTGCTCATCAGCTGTGCAATCTTCAGGCAAGTTACTTAACCTCTCTTAGCTCAGTTGTTAGCAGTGAAATGGGGCTAACAGTCCTTCCTACCTGGGCTGTGGCGAGGAGTAATGGCACCTGGGCAGTACCAGCCACAGCCCACTTTTAGGGGTGAAGCCATGGACACAGCCCTGCCAAGGCTTTGCCCCATCTCTCTGCAAACTTGATGCCCAAGAGGCAGCGTGGGGTGTGGGGTCCCAGTAGGCTGCTGCGCCTTGACCCTGTCGCGTGGACCCAGGGCTGGGCTGAAGGACCCAAGGTCCTCAAGATGGCTGGGGGAACAAGGCCCCCTCCTGGCTCCCGAAGGCTGGCCTGGTGCCTGGCAGACCCCTGGCTGGGTGGGACCAGACCCTCAGGGTAGAGGTGGCTTTGCCCTGGGAGAAGTTAGAGACAGCAGTAGTGAGCTGCTGCCCTGGGCTCAGCAGGAGCAAGGCTTACAGGGGCTGCTCAGGGGAGCTGAGCTGCTTTCTGCTCCAGAACAGCCCTTTCTCCCTCTCCTTCCTCCTTCTGGAGGCCTCCCAGGTCGGTGGAAGGAGCACAGGCTTTGAGGCCAGACTCACTGCTGTCCCCTCCTCGCTGTGTTACTCCAGGCACTTTGCTTCCTCTCTGAGCCTCAGTTTCGCCACCTGCAGAAGCTGGAGTCGTACTTCCAATGGTTTGGAAGACTGGTTTTGAAGCATGAAGCCGGCCCAAGCAATGCCTGGCTCACAGTAGGCTCTTTGGGCAGTAATGTTCTGTAACAAATATTTATGAAATGCCTGCTCTTGTACCAGGCCCTGGGCTGGTCCCCAGAGATGCAGTGGTGAGCGGGCAGCCATGTTGTGGCCTCTGGGGGTTGGCTTGGGGAGCAGGGCTGACCTGTGTGCCAGTGGCTGGCTGGATGTGCACATGTCCCTGTGTGCCCCTGCCCAGGGCCCTCAGGGTGGGTCCTGCGGCTCTGGTGCATCTGGCAGGATCTGGCCTTTGGGGCCACGGGCTGCCTCGGTGTGCTCTGCCTTTCCGTCCTCCTTCATGCCTTCCCCGTCCTCCTCACCTGCTCCCCCAGAGTTGCTGACTCATCCAGCCCGGAGTTTGGGAAATGAAAGTTCACAAGATGCCCCGGGCCTGGGCTTGGTCTGATGAGGCCGGCTGCAGGTCCATGGGGCGCCGACACAGACCCCTAACTGTAGGTGGAGCATCTCCTAGCAGGTGTCATCAGGCACTCTTCAGGCACTGGGGCCCTGGGGGCAGAGTGGATGAACTCCCTGTCGCCTAGAGCTGTCAGTCTTCTGAAGACTGACAGTTACTAAGCACCATCCCAGGGCCAGGCTCCGTGCAGTGCTTTTCACATGGAGTCCTCACCACGACAGGGACAGCCTGTGGCCAGCTTGGAACCCCACCCCCTCCCATGCTGGCAGGTCCAGTGTGCTCTCCCTCTCTCCCAGGGTCCTTTGAGCCCTGCCCAGATGGAGCTCTGGGCTCCCACTGGGTGCCAGGACAACTTGGCTCTGTCCTGTTATGTTGCAAGTCACATAACTTGTCATCCACAGAATTGGGATAATGCTCGTGTCACCGCCCAGGGGTGTGAGGAGGAAGCCACCAGGCACAGAGCCTGGACTTCTGTGGGGCTTGTCCACCGGTGTTTTGTTCCCTGGCAAGGGGGCCGGAGGTCCCAGGCAGTGTCCCCTGGCAGCAGTGGCGTCCTCAGCAGCCCCAGCCTCTACCATTCCTCCGGTTTTGTTTGGGAGGATGGAGCTGGCTCCCTGGGCAGCGCTCCATCACCCACCTGCCGGGTCTTTGTTTAGCTGCAAATTAAAGCCAAGCAGAAAACACCAAACATTTACTGCAACGTGAGGATAGGAACTGTCTGTCTTGTCAGCTCCAGAGCTGCTGGCGAGTGCTGGGCCAGTAACTGTGGGGCCTGGCTGTGGGGCCGCCCCTGGGAGGCTCGCCTCCCGTCACTGTCCATGTCTGTTATCATGGTTATCACATTCCCAAGCAGATGCTGGGGAGGCGGGGTCTGACCAGTGATTTTCCATTTTCTGGAGGCACAGCTTCTGCCCAGACTTGCCTGCTCATTCTGCTGGCCCAACTCCTTGCAGCCCTCCCTGGCCCCCACATGGAGCCTTCTGCGATGTCACCTGGTGTTGGTGCAGTTCATTTCAGTGTGTCTGTCTGTGTGTCCACTGAGACCCAGAGCTCCCTGGAGGCCTGGCTGGGGTCCAGGCAGATGTGTGCCACTGGGACCATTAAAGACATTCAAGGAAGGCAGCAGGGCCCTTGGGGGGAGCGCAAGCCTCACAGGCAGACCTGGCTCCTCAGAGGCAGCTCTGTCACTTGCTGTGTGACCTTGGGAAAGTTACCTAACTTCTCTGAGTCTTGCTTTCCTCATTTCTAAAATGGAGTGATAGTGGTACCTGCTGGCTGTGAGGATTGGTAAAAGGATTATCGTGAAGTAACATCCACAGTGTGTAGTATAGTGCCTGGCACATGGTCAGTGCTTAGAAATGCTGGCTTGAAAGTGGCAAGAAGCCAGGCGGGCAATGCCCCAATTTCCCTGTTGAAGGGAGAGCCGAGAACAAGGCCTAGGAGAAGAAGGGTGGTTGTTGCCCAGGCCGCTCCACAGGGCAGCCTCCGAGCTGGGGAAGGTGGGGCAGACTCATGATTGTCTTAGAACCAGGTAGGGCCTGACTCACATTAACCAGGCTCACGAGAGACTGATTTGTGGTTGAATACATGCCAGCACGTTAATTCACAGGCAGAAACCACTGTCTTGGCTCTCACGTGCTCCACAAATGAGAAATCCTGGCAGGGAGTCCAGTCTCAGCTAGCTTCTCCGTGAGCCAGGTGGTCAGGTGCTGCCCGAGTCCATCTCCAGGGGAGGGACCGGGTAGAGCCTGCTCTGGGAAGTAGTCGGCCCTGGCTTCCTCCGCTCGCTCCACTTTCCTTCCTGAACTCTCCATCCTCCTCCTGCCTCTCCCCTTGGTTCTGCCTCTGCCTCTCTCTTCTCTGTCCCCTCCCCAAGGGGCCCACATGCAGACCTGCACTGTTGGGGATGCGATCCCAGCTGGACTCTATGCTGGATTCAGTTTGAAATAACCTCTTCTGATTTCAAACTTCCAGATTTTTTTTCCCGATGTCACTGGTGCCCAAGTCTCCTTTGTTTTTCTGATTTATACATTAATATTTTCATTTATATAATTTTACCTATAAAATGATATATAGTTATATGATTTCATTGTATTCTTTAATGATTCAGAGCCTTTCGTTTTCTGCATGCACAGAGTTTACAGATGCATGAGGGGAAGGACGGGCACGAGGCTGTGCTTGGTGAACATGGATGGATGCAGGTTTATGAAGAGAACAGAGAAAAAGACTGTGTGGTTCTGGGAGCAGCCAGTCTCGTCTTCACACTTTGGGGGTGAACCGTGGAGCTGACAGCCTGCAGAGTGCAGTGGGGCTGTCCGCTCGTTGGCAGGGGACTGAGCTCACGGAACGGACCAAATCCATGTTCTTATGGGTTCTCCCACCTTGAGGGCGTGTCTGTGGAGCACGTGTGACAGACTGCCCCTTGTCACATGGGCCGGTGTCTGACTGTCAGCACCCGCCTGTGCGAGGCCACGAATGCCCCGTCTGCTTCCTCAGAATATCTCACTCTCTTTTTCTTTGAAAGTTAGACATCATTCAGTCCTGAAATGCAGCATCGCTGTCTGGGTATAGACTTCTCCTTAGACAGGTGGTGTCCTTTTGATCTCTCAGCTCAGCTCTCTGTGCACTTTCAGGAACTCCTCCGATGGACTCAGCCGCCATCTGTTCTTGGGTCTCCTTTGGAAATCGTAGCCCTGCATTTTCTCTTACAGTTGCTGTCTCTGCCATTTCAAAAAGCCTCTGCTCAGTTATTCTATATTCGGGATACTTATCGTTCAAAATATCCGCTGCTTCTCTCTGGGCGAGCATCACAGGCTGCTCTGATGATGTCACACCTGGCCACGTGACTTGCTTGGGCCGCTGAAATGGGGATGACAGTGACATAAGCCTCTTCTAACAGATGATTTGAGAACCATCAGTGGCTCTGCTGTTTTTTTTTCCCCTCTGTCATGAGAGCTGGGGCTTCTCCCTCAGCCTGGATAAAGATGCCACAGAAGAGAGCTGCAGCCCACGTGCCATAAACATGTGGTGTGAGGGGACAATAACCTTTTCTTGACTTAAGCCATTGAGATTTGGGGGTTGTTTGTTATGACAATGTATCTTAGCTTAAAGTGACTAATACAATGCTAATTACTAATGTTTTTCCAATGTGCTTCTTGTTTTGCTGGTACAATTTTTTGGCAATACCAATTCTGTTTCGAACTGCTTCTAATAGTGGTTTTATTAGAACCCGATATGTTAGTTTTGTTTTGAACAAATTATTTGGTGTAATGTGTTTTTTTTTTTTGGTCTCTTTGAAAATAACTGGTAGTGTTCTTTTTTTTTATTAGAATGTAACGATTTTATTTCTTTTATTCTTCGGCTCGTCTTTGAGTTTTCTCTGTTATCCCTTCCTGTTTTGCTGAGGGATTTAGCAGCCCTGTTGGGGTAGAAAGCTGGGTTGTAGGGCTGCTGGGGGACATGCACCCGGGGACCCTGGAGGGTGGTAGGAAGCGTGTGGTTTGAGGCTGGGCACGTTTTTGCTCGTTGCTGCTACAGCTCTTGGTGTCAGTGAGAGCAGACTGTTTTAATTGGATTAGAGGGAGAAAGTCCTTGGCACTGCTCCGCTGTTCTTTATCTTCCTGGAGATAATCCCTTTAGGTGTCTGGAGCTGGCTCTCATGTCACCTTCTCGCTTGGCCCGCCTCTGCCCCGGCTCTCCCTGGTGGCCTCAGCCATGCCCTGTGAGTTTCTGTGTCCTGTACCCCTGGCTTGGCTGTCCCCTTTCAAACCTTTCCCATTGTACCTCCGTCACTGCTGAATGTGGAGCCCACAGTGGACCTCAGCCCTCAGCTGACAGCCAGCCTGTTCGGCAGCGGGCTCTCCCTCCTTATCCTGGTGTCATGCTGTTAATTCAGGTGGCCGTGGCCACATCCGTCTGTTGGCTTCTTTTCAGCTTAAAGGTGTCTGAACCCAAGTGTGTCTCCCACAGGCTTCTCACTGAGTCCTCACCTCTCCTTACACCTTTGGTCTTCTAAACCACGAAGCCTCTGTCTATCTCCGTTGGGTTGTACCTTACTGTTTGTTGTCCGTTGTTCCAGAGGGCTGGCATGTCTGCGGCTCTCAGACACTGTCATTCAGTGTGTTAACTGTCTCTGCAATGGGGTCAGTAGCAGGCAGTGTCCTCGGGTAAGCCACTCATAGAAATGTCAAATGGACAGGTCTGAGGGCAGAGCCCTTAGGCATATTGCTAGAGACACTTTGCCGGTTACTGTGAATTATCCTACTTTGGATCTGGTTAATTCAATCTCTGAATCCATGTAACTGTACCGGCACCCAGCCCACCGCAGAGAGGACCGTGGAATACTTTGCTGAAATCCAACTGTGCATTGAAGCCTAAAGGGTCAGGTTCTCCAGATAAATTAGTCAGTGTCAGGCAGGGAACGGATCTCGTATCTCAAAGGGTCCTTGAGCAGAGCTGAATGAAGAGGAACCAACCAGGGACAGGGAAGTACTCAAGGCCTCACGGTTACAGGGAGCTGCACCGTCCCTGAGCCTGAGGGGCAGGGGCAGGGGCAGGGGTGGGGGCGATGTTGCTGAGCCTGAGAGAAGGATGCAGCAGGCGCAGGGGCTGTGGAGCAGCGCTGTGTCCTCCGATGGGGGAACACAGCCACTGCAAATCCGGGCCCAGCTCAGCCCTCCAATGGCCTGCAGAATGCCTGTAGCAGCCAGGGGTAAGGGAGCCCAGGAGTGGAGTCTCCAGAGGCCACCGTTGCAGGGCACACAGCAGGGTGGGTGGGGAGGGGCAAGCTGAATGCGCGGTTCCCTGGGTCAGGCGGTGAGCCCGCGGCGTGCACGCATTCCTCCTTAGTGTCCCAGACAACGCTGTGCGTTGAATGTTTGTTTGGGCGCTGACCCCCTGGGATGGAGAGAAGGCTTCTTTGTTTGCCATTACCTGTGGACTCTCTTACCAACAGGGTGAGTTTAATTGCGGTCATGTGGATGTGATGACGTTGACATCATCGTTGTAAATTAAATGCCTGTGGGAGCTAGCTGGGCCATTCCTGGGGGGAGCAGAACCCCTGCTCTGGCCAGATGAGAGAGAGAAGAGCGGGCAGAGCCCCCAGGGGTGGAAGGGGTTGGGCGGGTGCCCATGGAATCGCCCCTCTGCCCGGGCCGACCTGAGCAAGACTCACAGACAAGATTCACACGAACACATCATGGGGCCAGGAGAGCTATGTCAGTGTCTGAAGAGCTGGACAGTGTCTGTTGCACGCCTGCTGTGGAAGGAAAGGCAGGGTTGTAATCCGGATGATCCTCGTTTCCTCTCCAGGAGCTCTGGTTACCGGCTGTCGTGTGTATTCCTCGGGGGGTGGGGTGTGGTGTGGTGGTTGGGAGTGTGTAGGTCATAAGGAGCTGAGATGGAGTATGTGCTGGGCTGCGCAGCTGAGGTGAAGGCCCTGGGCGTCCACTCAATTGGCTGTCCACCTGCCGGCACAGCCTGCACAGGTGAGTGGACATGGCCCTTCTCCCCAGCTGTGATACCCAGGGCCTCTGCCCAACAGGACCACATTGCACTTTCATGGGGACAGTGCAGAGGAGACCCCAGGATCCCTAGGGGGCAGTGCAGGACCCCTCCGAGGGCCCAGGCTGGGCACTGGGCAAGGGAGCTGCTCATGGCAGGAGGAGGAGGGCCTCCCAAGTCGTGGGTGCTCAGATCCCGGCCACAGGTTGCAAGGGAGCTCGGCTAAGACCACCCAAGGGTGGAGAGCACAGGAAGGTGTCCCTGAGGGGGCTGGTGTGTGTGTGTGTGTGACATTGACCTAGGCCACGAAGTGTGGAGACCATTTGTTTTAATTATTAATTTTAAACTATAAAGGCAATGCAGTTATTTGACAAAATCTTTGAAAAAGAAAGAAAAAAAACATATACCCTTCTTCCCATACCCTAACCCAGCCAGGGTTGTATATTGGCTTGTTTCCTTCTTTTCTCAAATATTTGTGATTCTTCCACGAGGGGAGGGCAGGAGTCACGGTGAGGTGACGTGCGGTGGGTGGAGGGCCCATGGAGCGGGAGAGATGGTGGGGAACGTCAGGGAGAGAGATTGGCTACCAAGGGCAGCCCTGGCCTAGGGCTTCAGGGCTGGGCTCAGGCAGGACTTGTCCACAGTGGGTTCCCTCAGGCAGCTGGTCCTTATCTGGGCTTCCTGTATCATTGAGACTTTCCCCTGTCAGTGCAGGTGGCCATCAGTGAGGTAGCAAGTGGTGCCTAGGCAGGCGTGGCCAGTGGGTCCCTCTGCAGCCTGGCTGGAGCGGGGCAGCAGGTGTGGGTCCGGCCAGGTCTGCTCCCAGGTCCCCTGGCCTTCTGGGCATTTTTGTGCCGTAGAGGGAGCTGTTGGACATCAGGCAGGTGATGGCCAGGCTCAGGCATGAGGTGGCTGTGCTAGCAGCACAGCTGGGAGCTTGCCAGGCGCAATCTGCCATTCTGGAGATGCATGCAGGGTCGGACCTGGCTCTCAGCCCCAGATGCACCTTAGAATCGCCGGGGAGCTTGTAAATCAGTGATACCGGGGTCCCTGAAGTCTGGGGGTGCCACCTGGGGATTGGATTTTGAAAGCCCCTCGGGTGATTCTAAAGAGCAACCGTGGTGGTTCTCCAATTTCACGTGCATCAGAATCACCTGGAAATCTGGCTAAAAAACACAAAGTGTAGGACTGCACCTCCAAAGTTTGTGATTCCTTAGGTTTGGGTGGTGCCTGAGAATTTATGAGAAGAAATTGCTGGGAAATGCTGATGCTATTGGTCTGGGGACCACACTTTTTGAACCACTGGCCTAGAGGAAGATTATCGGGGAAAATCCTGGTACTTCCCAGTGGTGAGTGCAGGCTTCGGCTCTCTCAGGGGGTGAGGGCAGGCGTCACCTCTCCCAGGTGGTGAGGGCAGGTGTCACCTATCCCAGATGGTGAGAGCAGGCGTCAGCTCTCCCATTTGGTGGTGAGGGCAGGTGTTGGCTCCCACACAGAGGGGGTGAGAGATGTTTGTCAAAGATGGTGGGAGAAGAGGTTGGCTGCCACAGGTGGTGAGGGAAGGTGCTGGTTACTACCCAGTGATAAGGAAAGATGTTTGCTGTCACACCCTTAGGTGATGCGGGAAGGTGTTGGCTGACACAGGTAGTGGAGGAGGGTGTTGGCTGGTATCAGGTAATGAGGAAAGCTGTTGGCTACAGGAGGCAAAGGAGGGTGCTGGCTGTGACAGGTGGCAAAGGAAGGTATCAGTGTTAGTGGTGATGAATAAAGCTGTTGGCGGTCACACAGATGACATGGAAGAAGGTGTTGTCAGTTACGGGTGGAGAGGGAAGGTGCTAGTCCTTCTAGTTGGCTAATAGGGGCATCTGCCCCGTTTGCCACTGAGGCTGAAGTAGCCTCTGGCTCCTAAGTTCCGTTGCGTGTCCTCCGTTTCCCCTTTCCTGGTTTGCTCTGAGCCTGGCCTGTCTGTCCCCTATGCTGTGACAGAGACGGGGTCCAAGAAGGCCAATGGAGCTCCGAGTCTGCCTTTAGGGTGGGTGTGTGTCTCGACGTTAAGCGGCAGTGCGGGGCTCTGTGGTGGGGAAGTGCTTTGCACAACAACACGCTGGCCGTAGATAATGCATCCGCCCCAGAAGGCTGGCCTCAGGAAGCGTGACTTCCCGACATGCATTCAGGAGGCACATCTTGATGCAGAAGCCACAGGAAGAGCATCCTCATTGCTGTCTTTTATCGTCAGTCTCCAATCGAGGATCACAGCAGCCCGTGTCCTGGGGCACCAGCCTGGTGCCCGTGGGGAAAACAGTTTTCTCCAGAGCAGGCTGCTGAGATGGAGATGCGCGACTTGCACCCCAGTCTTTGGAGATGGCAGCATGCAGATGAGCAGTTCTTGGGGGAAAAGACAGAGCTGTCAGCCTGGCTGAGTCCGACGTCCCTGGTTTCTATAGCTACAGTAAATGTAATTACCAAAGAGTAACCCTTTGCGGATTTCTTTGTAACCTCAGATAGCTAATGACATTTACTGGGTTTCTAGCAACCTGGACAAAATGCTCATTTTGAATTTAACATGAGTAATGCCATTTTCCATCTTAGTTAAGTACTTTGTGTCATAAAAGAGTTATCTGCCCAGAGCCCCCGGTCCTGTCAGTAAACATATTACAAATATTATCACCGCTTATTTTCTGGATGAAAGATGTGGCGAAGGCCCAGAGAAGCACTCTGCCTTTACATTTACGACTCTGCTCCGAGAGTCAGCAAATTCAGCATGAAATCATCGCGGAGGAAATTCAGTCTGTGCACCAATATCTCGCACGCAGCTGGAGGTCCCCTGCAAATGGTAATGTTATCTCAGGGAGCAAGAACTATGTAAATACATCCTTCCACCACGTGGCCACGGAAGGCATCAGACAGTGTCACCTGGCTACCAATATAGATGATGGATGCTGCGTGTCTTTGGTATAGGAAAATGGGAGTCGTTGACTGTAGCTTGTTAGGGCGAAGGCGCGATTCCTCTCTGTTGCTGGAGACATGAAGAATTTGCACACCAAAGTAGAGTTGGTGTCAAACCACATAGTGGTTTGTTGATCCATTTATTCATGCACCTTGCGGATCCATTCACACAGCCCCATCAATAATCGTAACGGTGCACCGTGATGGGTGTTCTGATGGAGGGGCAACAATGGTGCTAGGGCAGGAGGAAGCATGGAGGGGAGGCATGTGAACTGCCTGGGGGAGTCCAGGCAGACCCACAGGGAAGGTGCCATTCAACCATGTCTGAGTGGATGTGAAGGAGTTGGGCAGCCTGAGGCTGAAGGATGATGCTCCAGCCTGGGCGTGATGGTGAATTTCCTCTCGGGCCAACTCCAGTATCTTTGGCTGCCGAGGGGACTGGCATTGCCCTGCCTCCCCTTGGGCCCATTGCCACTTCAGAGGTCTGTGGGATGGAAGGAAGAGCCCCAGTGGGCTCTACACCCAGCTCTGCCACTTAGTAGCAGGGTCACTTCCGGTAAGTCCAGAGCCTCAGTTTCCCCATGTATAAATGGGGTCACTCATACCTACCTCCTAGAGTGGTCGTGAAGATGACACAAAACAAGATGTACCAAGATGCAGGTGCTGCTGCAGGTCATTTAGGTGATGAGAGCATCCATAGGACACTCCCCCAGGGGTTTGTGCTGGCAGAGCTCTCCAGGACAGCCTTTGGCCCAGCTGGACCTACAGAAGTCTCAGCAGGTGCTGGGCCCTGAGCTGCCTCCCGGCTGCACAGGTGTGTGGGAGGGATCTGTCTGTGCCAGGTGTCCGTGCTCCATGGTCCCTGGTGATACCATTGAGAGGCAATAGAGGCCAGTTCACCCCGGTGCCGCCCCGTCCTGGCTCTGCCTCTCATTGGCAGTGATTGGCAGACAAATCCCACAGTGAGGCCTCTGGAGGAGGTGCTTCTGTGGTGCCCCTCCTGGCAATGGATTGAGTGGATTCAGGTGGCAGTGCCTACCCCTGGCTCCAGACCCTCAGGCCACTCCATCTGGGGCCTGACATCCTGGGGGACTGAGCAGAAGGGTGCAAATCTAGGATTTTCCAGGAAAAGCGTGACCCTGCAAAGCTTGCAGGGACCAGCTCCCCACAGAAGTAAGGGGGCCCATGAGCAACGGGTATGGAGATTGGCTGTGATCCTGAGGCTCTGCATAATTTGGGGTAATTTTTTCATCTTGCAAATAAAAATGCACACAATTCATAAACGTTCCTTGGACAAGCCTGCTGCCTGCCCCACTGGGGAACTGAGATGCAGCACACTCACAAGAGTTGGATCTTTGCAGAAAGTCGGAGGCCCGGCAGCCTGGGGCGCATTGAGAGCGTTTCCCCTTGCCCATGAAAACACTCTGCTGCTGAGGCCTCCCGAACTACCTCTTCTTCTGGAAGGCATGTGCCCTGAGAAAGTAACCGTGGAAATGAAGGGGCTGCTCAAAGGCGGAAGGAGAGGAAAGCTTAATACTGGGCGGATGCTGGAGGGGCCATCTCGTCCACACCTCTGCCTCTGCGTTGGGCTGCCCTTAATGCCCGGAAGAGAGGGAAAGGCGCCGTCTTCACAGTCTGGGGGAGCCTTGTCTGCGTAGAGAGAGAGAATATTGGTCCCTGCCTCTGCATTTTCTTTGTGTGGCATTCTTGTTGGATCTATTCATCTATGCATGTATGCAATCATTCATTCGTCCATTTGTGCAAGCATTCATTCATTCATTCATTCATCCACTCATCAGATCTTGATGAGCCTCTCTGTTGAGCCAGACCTTGTAGCAGTGACTGAGGATTTGAAGGGTCGATTTTGGGGAGAGAGACATACAAGCAAACATGCATCAGGGGACCTGGAGGCCCAGTAACTGGGTGGCAATTGGAGGCTTTCTCGAGGAGGGGACGCCTGGGCTGAGTCTGAAATTAAAGAGGGCATTAGCTCAGCAAAGAGCTGTTTGAGAGAAAGGAGTTCCAGGCAGAGGGGACTGCCTGGGCAAAGGCATGGGGGCCTGGAACAGCTCTCTCCTTGTGGTGGGGGAGGGGATGGAGAAATGGAGGTGGAGGGTGGTGGGAGAGGGGCCCGCCTGGTAGGTGAGACCCTCAAGGAGGGTGTGAACTGGTGGCTCTTTGGTCTGAGGGCTGGGTTGGGGGCACCATCAGGTCTGTGTTCAGGTCGATTTGTCTGATGTCAGAGACGGGAGACAGTGAGGAGGGGGTGAGGAGGGCCCAGGTGGATGGGGGAGGAACGGGCTCAACCCCAGAGGGGGCCTTGAAGGTAGGACCCCTGGTGACCCCAGCTGGCCTGTGGGTCTCCTGCCTCCCAGCACCAATGCCAGTGCACAGGTCCTGCTGTCAGGAAGGGGTACCCTGGGGAACCCTCCACCTCGTAAAAAATAGGGGGACCTTAGTATGGAAACCACTCCCTGTCTGACGGTGTCATGGCAGTCAGAAGGGGAAGGTATTTGGGGACAGGAGGGTTTTGTGGGCCGCCCTGCACCCAAGAAGTGCAGGCCTCTGCCCCTTTTGGGGCTGGTATCAGGAAGACCAGCGCCCTCTCCTGGGACCGCAAGGGTGGGTGTGGCTCCATTCCCCCCGCCCCCCCCCCCCCCCCCACCAAGGTGCCGGCATTCCTGACAGTGATCCTGGAAGGTGGGGATCTTCACGCCCACATTACACATGGGGGCTGAGGCCTGGAAAGCTGTGATTTCTCTGAGGTCAAATGCCCAGTGTGGAAAGTAGAGATTTCCTCCAAGTCTGCTAATTCTGAAGCTCGTGGCTGTTTTTCGTTGATTCACATAATATTGTTATCGTTTCAACGACTCCGGGCAGCAAGGCCTGCCCCTCCCCCCTCCTCCCACTTTGCTTCTGCACATCTGTCCGAATATGGCCACTGCCCTGGGCAAGGCCTTGGCGCTCAGCCTGCTGGGGGTGAAGGCAGTTGACGGTGACTGGTCACCTGCAGAGGCTGCCTCATTAGATGGTGTCTTTGCGTCTGAAGCCACTCTTTCTGGGCCGTCTCCCTGCTTTGCTTGTGGGTTTTGGGACAGAGTCTAATAAGCAAGGAGGGGAAGTCCATATATTCTGCGGGGAGTGGGAGGCAGTGCGAGGTATTGGCAGCCCCCTCCGACGGCGGTCCCTGGGTCTAAGGATTTATTTCTTAGGCTCCAGAAACAGGGTCCAGGTTGAGGCCCAAGACCCCCCACCTGGCCTCCTGTTCTGCTCCAAGGAGGTGCTGCAGCTCTGTCCAGGACACCTCCCACTCACTCTGCCAGGTGGGGCCCTGGGACTGTGCCCCTCCACTGCCCAGCGGTGCCGGGGCCTCTGGGGCTGGACTCATTTATTACCCGTCTCTACCGAGGCTGTGGTGGCATCTGGCTGTCAGAGTTGTCAGACCCGCATTCTGGGCCTGCTTGGGGGGCCTGAGATGGAAGGACGTGGCTACCAACTCATACTTGCTGTTCAGGTGCCGGCCTCAGGCCCACGTTGGTCCTTTCAAACTCTGCCAGGCCCCCTTAAGGGTGGGGTCCTGTCCTGTCCCATCTCTCTAGCTCATGGCTTGGTGCTCCCTGGGGCCTCCTGGGGCTCAGCCATGCTGATCTCTGTTCTGCCTAGTGCCACTGGTTCCCACCCTCCGTCACTTCCCCTCGACCTCAGACTGTAGCTCCTTCCTCTCCCATCTCAGTTCCCCTGCTTTGGAGAGACCTTAGGGGGCAAGGCTGCTAGTCACAGACCCTTATTGAAGCCCCAGGGCCTCTCTTCCTGGCCTGCTGCCCTTGGAGACAGTGTCCAGCCAGCCTTTCAGATTTGGGGGGCTTGTTGGGGTCTTTTTTTGGTGATTAGTTTGAGAATTTATCTGTTCATCCATCTGTCTGTCCATCCATCCTTCTCTTCTGACATCCTTCCAGTCACCTACCTACCTGTCCGTCTGTTCATCCATCCATTCTTCTATACATCCACCACCCCACCCACTCGTCCATCCGTCTGTCTGTCCATCCATCCATCCATCTGAGTATTTGTTGACACCTGCCCTGTTCCAGGAGCGGTGCTAGGCACCAGACTAAAGTCGATGAGGCCTGTCTGCAGGTGGAGAGGTGAGCTCTTTCTTCGTCTGTGCAGAGCGGCCATCAGTCCCCCTCACGGGGCGGTGGTGAGGCCTTATTTAGTGACCCGAGGCTGTCACGAGCTTGGTGAACTGCCCAAGGGCTCTGAACAGGTGGACACCTCACAGTGGTCACCACTGAAGGCTGTGTGAGCCTGGCGGGGAGGGGCAGGCTGGAGCCAGGACTGGCTGGGGGAGGCCCTGGGCGTGACTTTGGAGAGGAAGCGGCCATGGTGGGATGCTAAGGCCTGGAATAAGCTTCCAGGGGGTGTTAGGAAGATGAGGGGATGCTCTTGTGCACAAGGGGTACAGTGGTGACCCAGCACCCTAGGGAAGAGGGCTGGGCCTGCAGGAGGCAGGGGCAGTGGGCTGGAGTGAGGGGCGCTGGGTAGACAGTGGGGTGTTAGCAACAGGGGACTCTGGGCTCCGTGGCCCCGTGTCTAGGTGGACCTCAGGGTCCTCCCAGGGTCCCACTCCACTGCCCTGTGAACTGGCCCCATGGGCAGCCAGGTTTGGGACACCGAGAGCCGCCTGGAGTCATCGTCAGGAGCTCCCCTGCTTGTTTCTTCTTGTGGTGACTACAGCCCAGACCCAGCCTGTGCTTCACTCAGGTGGCAGATACGCCATCACCATCACTGGAGAGGCCACGAGAGCAAGAAGGGTTATCCATGCCAGGCCCTCAGGGCGCCCAGGTGGGCCATGTGTGTTCACAGGGGACTTTGGCTTTGCCTGAGTGGCCCTGGCCAGCAGGTGGTGAGGGTAGCACGGCCAGTGAGAGGAGGTGATGGTAGAGGACCCTCCACCCCTGGGCTGGCCCTGAGCCAAAGCCAGACAGGCCCCGGGGTGGGACGGTTCTGGCCAGCCTTGGTCCCAGATTCTGGTGCCTTAAGTGTGTGATACACATCAGCTGTGAGTGTTGGAGTAAGGCCAGTGATAGGAGTGTTGATGATAATAATAACGAGCCTGGGGAATAATTGACCATCAAGGGAGGGGCAGGTGCTGGCATGTGAGCCTCTGGATGGCCAGCATCCTGACCTTCCCGGACACTAGGCTGTGTCGTGAGCCCCCTTGCTGTGAGGGGTTTCTGTGCCAACCCCTGACACGCTGGTGAGTAATGTCACTTGCTCCCTCCCCCTGCGTGCCCCAGGTCCCGGGTACTGGGAGCTGGACAGAGGCCCATTGGTCTGCAAGGAGCCCCAGGCCCTGTGCCAGGCCAGGCTCCCAGGGCCTAAAGTACCTGCCATCGCCTCAGAAAGAGAAAGGAAAAAGGGAAAACGCTGAGTCAATGAGACAGGGGTCTAATTGCCCTGGGTGGCATCAAGCCTCCAATTTTGGGCCCGGGTGCTCCCTTTCATTTGGGGTGTTTAAATATTTACCTGAAACGGAGGGGAAAGAATCTTTTGGACTGCAAGGCTATTCTGGCAGCAGTGCGCTGAGAAATTCATTAAACCACAGTTAATTAGGGGATGAAAGATACATATATAGCTCATTAGTTCAACCCACATAATTTACATCTCTGAGGATATTCGACTACTGGCTTGGCTCAGGCTCTCAGACATGATGTCTTGAAACACAGCTTCTCGCTGCGGCTGCCTCTCTGGGCATGGGGGGCCTAGGGAGGGGGCTGTGGCTGCCCTCTGTCTGTCTGTCCGTCCAGGAGTGGGGGAAGGCCCCAGGGGCCTTGCTGCCCCTCCTGTTTCCCGCTGGAGCGGGTGGCGGCCCGGCTGGCTGTGCTCCTGCTGCCAGGGATGATAAACGAGGTGAGGTGGCGCGGCCCCCTGGCAGCCACACTGCTTAGCATAATGGTGTGGTGTCTGAGCAGATTTTAAGCTGCATCGAATCTAGTTCCTGGACCAGCGACATTATCCCCGATTTAATCTGTAGCAGTTAGAGAAATCAGGGCTCACACATCCAATCCCCATGTCTCTTTTCCAGACAGTGGTTCTTGTGCTGGCACCTGCGTGGGCCTCTGAGGGGCCCAGGGGATTCCTGGCCCTGCTGGGCCCTGAGCCTGGCCTTGGACCCCCAGCTGCCCCCCTTAAAGAAGAGGCTGCTCCTCCACGAGACCCCTCCCACCAACCTGGGGCTATGACGGGGTTGCTGACATCGCTGAGGGTTCCTGTGTAGTCACTGTCTCCTGTGGGGCGGGGGAAGGTGGTGTTGGTGGGAAGTGGGGTTGGTTTAGAAAGTTCCCTCTCCTGGCCCCACCATTCAATGCCCCCTTGATTATGCCTCCCATTTGGGAACAGAGACATGGAGAGGAAGGGAGGGGCTGTGTGTGTGCACAAGCATGTGTGTGTGCATGAGCATGTGTGCAGAGGAGTGGTAGTGAGGGCTGGGGAAGGCTGGATGCAACATCCTGGAGGACCCACGTGGCCCCTGCTTGGCCCTGGCACCTGCCCGTGCTGTGGTGGGGGCTGCGAGTAAGGGAGAACGACAGTCATCAGACCTCCCATGGGAATTCCACACCCGCTAGCGAGAGGCCGTGGACTTTGGTCAAGTGACTTCCATTGCCATGCCTTGGTGTCCTTGTCTGCAAACTATCAAGAATAATCCTGGATTCAGAGGCTATCTTTGAGCATTGAGGGAGATCTTGCAGCTGCAGCTCTTTCTCTGGGCCCTGGCATAGAGCAGCTGCTCAACCAGTGTGAGCTCTGTGCACTATTATTTTTTGTTACTTTGCTTCCCTGAGCCTCAGCTTCCTCATCTGTTAAATGGGGTTAATGTTGCCTGGCTACCAGGGTGGTGAGGAGCTGGGTGCCCATCGGCACCTGGTACACAGGATCTAGCTGGTCGCGTGGCTTGGGGCCTTGTGGACGAATGGAGAAGGGTGAGCAGAGCCCTGAGTGCTGGGTTCCCAGGCCTGTGGTGGGGCCTCTGCAGTAACTGAGCTCTCAAATGCTCCACCTGAGGACCCCACCCCTGTCCTGGCTCCCCCAGTGGAGACCTGCCCCACTGAGCTCTGGTCTCTGGAGCCAGGCCTCCTCCTCTTTCTTGGAGTTGGTGCCTGTTCGTGATGGTGCCACATCCGTGCAGGTTCCTTGCCACGAACCACAACCTGCGTCACAGCAGCAACGGCACCAAGAGTGACAGGGACACGCACTGTGTTGGTGCCATGTGCCGGGCACCCTTCCCCACCCCGACCCTGGGCACCCATATGACCCTTGTTTTCCAGATAGAGAATCAAGGCACAGGGGGCTTGAACCTGGTCCCAGGCCATGCCAGCCAGATGGGGCCTGGGTGAGGGGCTGATAGAAAGGTGATGTCTGTCTATCCATCAGCTGTCAGGGTTAGACCCCCGCCCTGCCACTTGTTACTGTGACTGTGGGCAAGTCACTTCTCTGTGCCTGAGCTTCCCCATCTGTGACCTGGGGTGTCACCGCTCGGAGAGAATGGGGTGAGTTCACCCGTGTAAAGCACTTAGCCCCGTATGGGGCACATGGAGAGCTCTGGTTATTGGGGCTGGGGGATGGGGAGAATGTGCTCCTGGGGAGGGCTTCTGGGAAGAGGGGCCCTGGAGTGGGTGCCGAGGTCTTGGGCTGGCATGGGCCACTTCCCTCACTGGGGGCCTCCTGGGCTCCCACCCTGTCTTACCCATCTCGACCTGCAGAAGTGATCTGGGTGGGCTGAGTCATGCCTCTCAGGGGAAGTCTTCCCGCGGGGCATCCCTCTCAGGCAGGCAGCTCTGGCGACTGCCATGGGCCCCCCAGGTCTCCCCCGGAAGTAGAAGTGTGTCAGCACCCTGGCCTGGCCGACCTGCGGCCTGGCTACCCGAGGCCCTCAGCAATCCAGGTTGGGGTGGGAGTCTCCCTGTGCCCCCCTGCCCTTCTCAGCGTCACCGCCCCCATGACCCCAAACTAGCAGTTCCCTGGGCCGCCGTGTCCTCCTATACACTGTTCCTTCTGCCTGGGGCGCCTGACCGCATTCTCTGTGTGGTGAACCCAGCTCAGCCTTCAAGGCTCAGTTCATGCTTTTAGAAACCCCCACCCCTAACAAGCGGGCTGGTCGTCTCCATCAGACTCCGCTGTGTCCCCTGGACGTGCTGGCACAGAGCTTGGCACATAGCAGACGCTCAACGGAGATGGGTATAATTGAATTAGCGCGCATTATTTCCGTGTGTCCGTGTCGTGTCCCTATCATCTCCTCTGTGTGAGCCCCTGGAGGGCCCTCCCTGAGGGTGGGGGCTGCTCTGTCTCTGTGTCCAGGGGCCCAGCATGGGCACCCACACACGGGAGGTGCTTCCTGAAGATCTCTTCAACTCAGTGAACACCGCCCTCTGGGCTCTGGCCGGGTTGGGGCGTCTCTGGCCGCCTCTTGGGCCAGGCTGGGCTGTGTGTATAGGAGGACATGGCGGCCCAGGGAACTGCTAGTTTGGGGTCATGGGGGCGGTGACGCTGAGAAGGGCAGGGGGGCACAGGGAGACTCCCACCCCAACCTGGATTGCTGAGGGCCTCGGGTAGCCAGGCCGCAGGTCGGCCAGGCCAGGGTGCTGACACACTTCTACTTCCGGGGGAGACCTGGGGGGCCCATGGCAGTCGCCAGAGCTGCCTGCCTGAGAGGGATGCCCCGCGGGAAGACTTCCCCTGAGAGGCATGACTCAGCCCACCCAGATCACTTCTGCAGGTCGAGATGGGTAAGACAGGGTGGGAGCCCAGGAGGCCCCCAGTGAGGGAAGTGGCCCATGCCAGCCCAAGACCTTGGCACTCACTCCAGGGCTCCTCTTCCCAGGACATCTGCCTGCTAGTGCCAGGCCTCCCGGGGCAGCAGCCGGGAGTTTGTCCCAGCAGGACTTTGAGTAGGAACTTGCACTTGCACGCTCATCACTAATTAATTATATTGTGGAATTGAGACTCATTCCCATTACTCACTCATGAGAAAATTAAAGATCTATTGATATTGCAATAATTAATTGAACAACAAAGTGGAAATAACTATGCAGACTCTGGGATTAAGTCAGTGCTTTTAGCTCTGTGACGGTCGGAGAGTGGCGGAGAAGAGTTCTGCTTAAGGGGAGTGTGGACCGGCCAGTGCCTGGGCACCCCGGGCGTCCACTGGGGAGGGAACGCAGGCGGATGGTGCTCTGTCCTGCAGGGATGCTGCACAGGGGGCCAGGGCTGTGCTGCAGCTGGAGGGCCCTGTAAGGATGTTTCCCTCCCAGCCTGCCTGGGACAATGGGGTCCCAATGGCCAGGCCCAGCCAGGGGCTGGAGCCTTTCCCCAGAGGAGCTGGAGTGGGGGCCATAGTCAGTACAGGGAGCAGGTGGGCAGGTGAGGAGAGCAGGAAGCAGTGCCCTTGGCTGGGCTGCAAGAGCCTGGGGCAGGCAGGCCGAGAGATCAGGAGGACGAGAAGATGAGAATGAGTCCTCATCTAGTGGGTGATGGGGGTGGCTTAAAGCCCAGGTCTTGGGCCCCTTGCAGAAGCATGGGAGGCAGCCACCCACTCAGCAGGGCGATGGCGTCTCCTCAGAGCCCTGGCACCTGGGCCTCAGCATCAGGCTGTCTCCTCTTGCAGGTCTGTAAAGAGATGATGTTCACTCAGTCTGCAGGTTCTCCAGGGGACTGAGGAGCCTTCTTAGGGGCTCTGACACAGCCTGGCAGGTGGAGTTTGGGGGTGCTCAGTGAAGGAAGGCCGCCTCCCACACCTTTCTGTGTGGCGGGGTGCCACTTTGTACCTGGCTCTCCTGCTGCTCTGTGCTTTGGCCTCCCAGAGGCCGGGCTGGGATCCCATCCTGTTGCATTTGTAGGATGAGGACCTGGGAAGGAGCACAGGTGAGCCACTGCTTGGCGGTGGCCTTGATGCCATGGCTGGAATGCCAGGATATTCTGGTTGCTGCCTCACTGTGTGTTGGCAGGTAGGGAGTCCTGAGACGGCACAGCCCCCAGCTGGAAGGTGCCGTGGAGACCACCGTGTTGGCTTCTGGGCCTGTGTGCAGGCCCCTGCGTGGCACTGTGCTGCTTGGACCCTCCACCAGGGAGCACTACCCACGGGCGTGCAGTGGTCTTTCCTTGTCTGGAGCTAAAATCCGCTGTCCTCCAGTGTCGTACGCCCAGTCCCTCTGGTCTGGCTCGGAGCCTGCTTCCGATCTGCTCACTGCCCTGCACCTTCTCTGCTTTCCCTCTGGGTGCCTCCTGTCCCTGCAGCACGGGGCTCGGTGCAGGGGGAGAAGGCGCTCAGCCCCCATCCCTCAGAGGGCCCTTGAGCCCCTCTGTGTGCCAGGCACAGTCCTAGGCAAGGTTCATTGTCCTAGGGGGGTGTGTGCTGGGGCAGCGTCGGGGAACAGGATGGAGACCCAGGCCTGCCTCTCCCCACCTGTGGGCCTTAGCAGGTGCCACCTTCTGAGCCTCAGTTTTCTTTGCTGGAAATGCAATGTCTTAGTTTGCTAGGGCTGCCATGTCAACGTACCACAGGCGGGGGGACTCCAACAACAGACATTTATCATCTCGCGGTCCTGGAGGTTAGAAGACCTAGATGGAGGTGTCGGCAGGGTTGTTTCTTCCGAGCCCTCTCCTGGGCTTGTAGATGATGTCTTCTCCCTGCATCCTTGCGCGGTCTTCCCTCTGCACACATATTTGTGTCCTGATCTCTTCTGAGGACACCAGACATATTGGATTAGGATCTACTCTAATGATCTCATTTTAACTTAATTACCTCTTTAAAGGCCCTCTCTTTAAATACAGTCACATTCTGAGATGCTGGGGGTTAGGACTTCAACGTAGGGATCACTGGGGACACAACTCAACCCATAACGTCGGGTAATGTCCCCTCCTCCCAGGATTGTAGTGAGGGCATGACACAGTGACCATGACATGGCCCCCGGCATGGAGGGTTCCTCTCTGGTTCTCCCCGGGCTGTGGGCTCCTTCCAGGGGGAGGAGAGCAGAGGAAGAAGCCGAGGACTGTCCTGTCCTGGCAGCATGTAGAATTAAAAATTCTTTGTGAATGCATCTTTCTATGTCACCATTTCAGCAGAGAAGCCCCAGGGGCTCCATAATGGCCTGGCTCTCCAGACACCACCCCCTCCTCATACCCTCCTGATAGCCGGGGCCAGCCACACTCCATGGGTCAGGCTGCAGGTCTGCCCTGGGTGCCCAGAGTGTGCCACGCACCTTGTCGTTCTCTGGGCTGTGCTCTTGCTGTCCCCTCTTCCAGTACATCTTGTCCTCCTCTCCCTGCTAATATCGCATCACCTTGGAGACTGTGCTCCCTTCTCAGTGCTCACATGGGGTCCTGCCTACTGCCCTGCACTTTGCTCTGCCGAGACCAGGGCTGGTGCTGCTGAGGGTGGACAGGGTCCTGGAGAGAACAAGCAGGGAGATGCCAACCTGGCCGAGGTCCTCCTCTGCTCCAGGTCCCACACTGGGCACTTTAAGTCAAAGACAAAGACCGGACCTTGACTTCCAGGGGCAATGGTGATGGTGGTGGCTCCAGTTATTGAAGGCCTGCTGGATGGCAGGCCTCATGGTGGGCGCTTCGTGCACTTCATCCCTGCTCTCCACTACAGCATGGCCAGCTGCTAGGATGAGCTCCATTTTGCAGGTGGAGAAATTGAGAGGTTGAAATATTGCCCAAGAGGAAATATTTGCAAATCACATATCTAATAACGGATTTATATCCAGAATATCTAAAGAACTCTTACAACTCAATAAGAAGACAAACCACCCAATCCAATATGGGCAAGAAATTTGGATAAACACTTCACCAAAGGCGATGTACAGATTGCAAATAAACACACGGAAAGATGCTCAACATCACTAGTCATTAGGGGAAGGCAAATCAAAACAGGAAATACCACTTCACACCCACTAGGACCGCTGTAATAAAGACAGACAGTCACAAGTGGTACCAATTTGTGGAGCAACTGGAACCCCCATCACTGCTGGTGGGAATGTAAAATGGCACAGCTGCTGTGGAAAACAGTCTGACAGTTTCTTAAAAAGACAAACATACTTAACCGTATTATTCAGCCATGCCACTCCTAGGAATTCACACAAGAGAAGTGGAAGCATATGTCCGTACGAAGACCGGTGCATGAATGTTCATGGCAGCCTTGTTTATCATCCCTAAACTGGGAAGAACCCAAATGTCCATCACCTGGCGAACAGATACACACAACCGACGATGTCTGCTCAGTGGAACGCTCCACAGCAGTTAATGAGAATGAAAGTCTGAGACACACTACAACGCACCTCGAGAACATTACTCTAAGTGAAAGAAACCAGGCACAAAAGATTCCATAGTGAATGATTCCATTTATGTGAAATTTCTCGAAAAGCCAAAACCACGGAGACAGAAAGCAGATTAACGGTTGCCCGGGGCTGGATGTCGAAGCGAGGATTGACTGCAGATAGGCACAAGGGAGCTTTGTGGGGGTGGTAGAAGTGCACTAAAACTGGATGATGGTGATGGTTGCACAACTGGATAAATTTGCTAAAACTCAAAGAACTGCACGTTACAAAGGGTGAATTTCATGGTACTTAAATTATACCTCAATAAAGCTGTGAAAACAATCTTACTGAACACCATATAGCTTGCAAATGGCCAAAAGAGAATTCAACCAAGGCCAGCCTCCTCCAGAGCCCCTGACCTCTAGCCCCACTGCCAGGTAGAGAGAGAGGTCAGCTTGGGCAGGAGCTGGGGGACCTCTGCCCTCTGCAGGTGGAGCCCCGGGTGAGGTTTCAAATCCATTTGGCGATGAGTAAAAGACTGGGAAGCTGGAAAGTGCCTTTTGGAAGGCCCAGACTTTTGGGAGGGTGTTTGTGTCATGTGCAGAGTCTGTGGGGCTCTGGACTTAGGGGTGAGGAGGCCAAGAGGCTGGCCTGGCAGCTCCAGGTCCTTCTGCAAAGTCTATCTGTATGCGTATTATGCTCATTGGTGGAGCTGTTTCTCCTCTCCACCGCGCCCCCCTCCCTTTGAGGTTTCTCTACTGCTATTGATCGGGCTGGTGGTTCCGCCATCAGTGGGCCTGCAAGTAGTAAAGCACAGCCTGATTTTCCCTGCGAACCTCATCTTGGCTCATTAAGGCAGCCGGGGGCTTCCCAGGGGCCTCCAGAACACCTTCTGTATTTTGCCGATGGGCTGAGAGCTGGCTTGACCACGGAGGCCGCTTCCTCCCCCTTCCATTCCATCATTAGCATTCCAGAGTAGAAAGCAAGACAGGTGCTTGCTGCCTAAATATTTGTGGAATACTGCTGGGGTCAGAGGACGAGAGCAGCAAATGAAATTAAAGATTTACGCTGAAAAACCAACCAGGGGAGGGCTCGGGCCACGGCTTGCTCTCTGTGTTGCTTGGAGAAAAGCGTTTTCTTTTTTCTTCCAAGAAACTTAGTTTTTATAGATTTTTGAAACAAAATGCATGAAATTTTAATCTGTTGCTTCACAGTGCATCCTTCTAAGTTGTTAGTTACTGAGCAGCGGGCGAGTGAAGGGGCAGGCACTTGCGTGGGTCTGGATGGACGCTTGGGGATTTGGGAAAAACCGGTTCTTTTGCTTGGCTTTCATTGGTATGGGCCCCCAGGGGGGCAGAGGCCATCACCAGGTGTGGGGAGCTGTGCTCCATGTCAGGTAGATTAGCTGGGAGCAGAAGTGCCAGGCTCGGGGAGTCTCAGTAACCCCAAGAGCCACATACTCCTGTTGTTGGGGCTGCGTCCGACGAGACTTCCCATTTTACACTGAGGGAGGCTGCGGCATTGCTTGTGGACCAGTCAAGGGCTGGCCGGGAAGGGAGCGCGTGCTCTAAGGGTAATGGGAGCGAGGTCAGTGAACCAAGACTTTACAAAGTGTGGGCGAGACCCACTGAGATTTGTGGAAGGGCCTGGGCTGGCATTCCCGGGAGCTCTTACTGTCCCTGGCCCTGAGAGGGGATGGTGGCTAGAGCACGGATGCAGCCTTGGCCAACCCAGCAAGGAGGGAGCAGGGGAGAGCCCCACCTCTCCTCTCCCACCCTCTCATTTCCTGCCTGTGTCCCCATTGGCCAAATCCCAAAGGAGACAGGGGGATAGGAAGTCCTGGTGACACTGTCCACAGTGGTCAGCCTCCCAGAGTACAGGAGTGGCTCTGGAGGGAGATGTGCATCATCTCTGCTGAGGGTCCCTAGGAGCAGAGCCTGGGACAGGCGCTGTGGGGGGTGTGTGATCTCTTGAGGCAAGGAGAAAGAGCCAAGCAAGGATGTGGGATCTTGTAAGTCTAGCCTATCCTGATCCGGGGACTCTGGGACATAGGGTTGTCCCCTCTGGAGGTAAGGAGGGGGCAACCTTCTCTATTGCCATGACTGTGGGTCCTTGGCTGTGAGCTACCCTCAGGTGGAGAGCGGGCCGTCACCTCCAGGCAAGGTGGCTCCCTATGGTGAGCACAGTTCGCTGGAGAAGGGAGCAGCTGAGACCGTCAGCAGCCCAATGGATTTCCCTCCCCGATGGCCCGGGCTGATCATCTTTCACCTACGTGCTCCTGCCTCCCCCTTGGTCTTGCTTCCTGTCCCCTGGCCACCATCAGAGACACCATGGCCTCCGCAAAATGCTCCCTCTTGTTATCCTGAGAAATTATCCTGAAGAGTTCCTGCAAGTGAGGAATTTTAGATGAGGATATTTATCAGAGCGGAGCATCAATAATAAATGCTGCATGATTTTTTTATTAGGGAAGCCACATAAATGTGGCCGCTTCAACTTTTTAACTCTCGGGGAAAGCTCCAAGTTGCAGGCCGCTCTGCTGTGGGAAAGTGTCGGGTAATCAGTTCCCATTCATATGCAAAGCGCTCGCTTAGCTGAGTTCATCAAAATTCAGTCGTTTCTTAAAAAAAAAAATATTTATAGACTTCCCCTCCCTGCAAAGGACTGCGAGGAGGAAGATGGAAAGCGAAAAATACAAGTTGTTAATACGCTGAAAAGGCAGCCTCGCTCTGAGCCCTGCTAAGCATTCCCTACTCTTCGAGAAAAACTTAAAAATGGGCATTTGCACTGTAGCGTTCTCTGCTTCCCTTTGCTAAGCTCTCCGCCCGTCTCCTTCCAACTGCCTCTTAGTGTCTCTCTCCTTGGAGGCTGGACCGATTTGTCCCGTGGTGGTGCTGGTGGTGGTAGTTGCACGGGTGGTCCCGACACAGATCAAAGGAGGGAGCTTGGCTGTGTCGAGTTCTTCCTGGAGGGTGCCAGACACTGTGCTGGCCATGGGGGTGGGGGGCATTTGTGAAACATCACTGAGCCTTTATATCAACTCTGTCCCCATTACAGAGACCAGAAAACTGACGCTCAGAGAGATGCCCAGCGACTGCCGGCTAGCGAGCCCTGAGCCGATCAGTCCCACTCTGGAAAGGAGCAGCATCCCAGAGCCTACAGGACGGGGCTGCAGCTTCCCCCTTTTCTTGGCCCCAATGGGGTGGCTGCTCGGTTGCTCTGGGGCCCTTGCTGGCCTCCCGTTTTTACAGGGACAGGGAGCTGGGATGCAGGGCTCCCATGACCCCTTTCTCTATCCTTTCTTCCCTCTCTGATCCCCACATGCAGTGAGGATAAGGCGCCCCATCCTCGGGAGGGAGGGAAAAAGTCAATGCAGCTACAGGGGAGGGTTTGCCTTACAGGACCCAGCCACTCCTCACGCGTTTGTTGACTGTGTTCTCTGTGCCAGCCTGTGGGAATCATGGTAGCCGAGGACCGGGACTGCTGCTTTCTTGGGGAGACAGACAGGCAAATGCGGATTACTGTGGGGGCTTTGCCGATGAGTAAATGAAGATGATGGGTCTTTGAACACAGAGGGAAGGCGCAGAATGGGTGCCGGATCAGAAATCTAACGACCCCCGTGGGTGGTTCATAATAGCTGCTTGCCCTCCGCTACCTCCCACGGTAGCGAATATTCTTTTGAGAGTTAGAAAGGTTTTTCTACCCGTTTGTGAAGTGGGGAAGCTGGGGCCCGGAGAGGCCCCCACGGCCCAGTTGTGCTCTTCACGCAAAGCTTTGGATGTGGCATTGCTCGAGGCAGGGGTGGGGTCCAGAGGATATCTCTGACCTCCCAGGAGCCAGTCCCCGACCTTCTGCCGTCCTCCCAGGACACACTCTTCAGATTTTCAGGCAAATGAGCAGAGACATCAGCAAGCCAAACATTTCCATTTGGAGTTTGAAATCGGTCGTGGACGATTTTCTGACGTGCGTGTCCCCTGCCATTTGCAGAATGTGCATCACAGGCCCCTCCTGGAAGCCCGGCTAGGCAGACAAGCGTTTCCCCCGGCGCAGCCCCCACTGCGGGGTTCCAGGTTTGCTGGAGCCGGGGTTGTGTTCAGAGACCTTGGAAAGAGCCGGGAGGCTCAGTCCCCAGGAAAGTCTCAGGGGACCTGGGATAGCAGCTTGGACAGGACAGATGTGGGGCCACCTGAGGCCCGTCACTGTCTACACCACAGAGCAGGGGTGAGTGTGCGTCCTTCATGTACCCATCCTTGGAAGGAGCCCATCTGCTGAGGCTCCTTCCTGCCAGCTCTGGGTGGGGGACGAATGGATGGCTTGGACGTGGCCCTGCCTGGAGGAGCTCACAGACCAGAGTAGGAGGCAGCTCTGGAAACACAGAGAAGGGACCTGGGAGAAATCAGGGAAGACTTCCTGGAGGTGGTGATAGCAGAGCAACTTCTTGAATTATGAGTAGGAGTTTGTGATGGGCAGGGGAGAGTTCTGCAGATGGAGGTGACAGGGCGTGCAAAAGTACAGAATCTTGAAAGAAAGATGAGGTTGTTCAGGGAACAGTGAGACATCTGGGTGTGGAGATGGAAGGGAATGCCTGTTTCCTTGATCCGGGCTTGGTGCTGATGGGGCTCACCCAGAGTGGACCAGGAGGAGCCGTATGAGCTCTGTCTGCTGCCCTCTCATTGTCCGTCACGTGACCAAGTGGCTTCTGGGAGAGGCAGCACCGGGATTCTTGGGGTTCCTGTCCCTGCTCCGAGGTTCGTTTCCTCTTCCGTGAAACAGAGATTGTGATAGTGAGCGTGACCAGAGACGAGTGGGACCAGGGGCAGCCTCTCTCCTCTGTCATTCCTGTGATTATCTCCCAGCCCCGGGGGGGGTGAGGTGAGCCAAGGCTCTGGGATGCGCAGGCACGGTGGGGCAAGGCCAGGTGGGGTCTGGAGCCAGGTGTAGGAGGCAGGGCAGGGTGGGGTGCGTGGTGGGGTGGGTGGGCACGGCAGGAGGGAGGGCCGAGGCAGGGAGGAGGGGTACCTTCCTGGAACTGTGCCCCAGGAGCTCTGGATGTCTGGAGGGTGTTGCTCTATCACTGACCGACAGTCATGTTTTCAATCAACAAACACCTGCAGGGCCTGCTCTGTGGCAGGCTCGGGGAATTCCTAGGTGAGACGGACAGGTGTGGCTCTAGGCTGAGACAGAGCCCCAAGGAGAGGGGCAGTGTGAGGTGGCAGCATCCTCCCGAGGATGCGTCCCAGCCTCGGGGCCGGGGCAGGCTGGGGGTCCAGGCCGGACTCGGTGAAGGAGGAGGCTGTGGGGGAGCCATAGCAGGTGCTGGGGCCTGAGCGAGAGCACGGGTCTGGCCCCTGGCCCCTGCCCTCTGCCCTGGCCACGCTTTCAGGGGCCGCTGAGGGCCGGGGCCGGCCGTGCTGCCCTGTCCGGGCTGGGAAGGGGGTGCCTGAGAGCTGCATTCACACGTGGAGCATGGCCGGGGCCTCCCTGAGTCCTCTCGGTAAAGCAGCACCGGGAAAATTCTGTGATCCAAGCGACGACAGGCCAGATGTTGAGGGGCCGTGTTGGGTAATCCTGTGCTGCAGCTTAGGGCTTAAGCTTCTGGGGCCCCTGGGATGACGGGAGTCCACCCACTCCTGGAAGTGTCCCTTCTGCCCCTCTGCGTCACGGCGCGAGCACACGAGGACACCCTGTGAGTCAGGCTCTGTGCTGAGCACTTTGTGCTCTTTACTCACTCAGCCCTGGGAGGTGGGGCCGTTATTAGCCCATTATGCCAGTGTGGAAATTAGGCACAGAGGAGTTACGTGTCTTGCCCAAGGTCACACAGTTCCTTAAGTGGCCGAACTTAGCTTTGAACATGGCAGCCGGGCTCCCGTGTCTTGCTCTGAACCCCACACTCTCCTTGCATGGTACCTGGTGTTTGGGGGCCCTCCCTTCTGCCTAGGGCGGAGGGGCACTGGCCATGTTGGCCCCATGCACTTGCTGGGGCCAAGGGACTGGGGTTATCGTGGGAGACATGGAGGGTATATGGCTGGAGAGATTTAGGGGCCAGGGGGCTGGGAGTGGGGGTCCCAAAGTGGAAGGCCCAGAGGAGATCACCTCGGGACCCTTTCCTGAGCTTCAAACAGTCCTTGTTTTGAGGACACAGAGCCCCCCTCTGGACCAGGCAGCCCCTCCCCACTGGGTGTGCCAGCTGCCTCCACGCTGCCCACCCTCGCTGGGAGCACCCCTGGGCCAGCAGAGGATGTGGAGGGGACGTAGCACCCCCCCCACACCTTGCAGAGTGATGGAGATGCCATTGTTACTTTCTGGTGTTGAAGAGACTCCGGTTCCAATGCGTAAAGCCCTTAAACATCCTTCCTGGAGGTGCCAGCTCTTTACAACCATGAACTGTGTCAGGGGAGTGTGAGAAGTGAGTGGCCGGAGCAGGAGGGGACCCACACATCCGTTTCCTGAGGTCCACCCAATTCCCTTGGGGGTGTACGGTCTCCTGGGGTCTCCAAGCTCTGCTCTGGGCTGCAGTTCATGGGTACTGTTGTCCCTGTTGGGCATTGGGGACCTAGGAGGGTGACTTTGCTCTGGCCTTGGCTGAGCAGGCCCAGCCCCTGTGGTCCCTCATGTGGGGCCGACGCCTGGCAGCACTGAGTTTCCTGGCCAGGGTGTCAGGTGGAATCAGGGGCAGGTGGGTGTTGATTGAGGCTGATTGCTGGGAGGCAGCGGCTGCACTGCACAGAGCTGTTTCCAGCCACTCCAGTTGTATCAAGGAGGCGTTAATCCGTCTAAGTGCCTTTGTGCTCCGGGGGTGGGGAGTGAGGGCGGGACCCAAGGCTGGAGCAAGGTCAGACTTCCCCTGGTTGTCTGCATTTCCCCTCCCTCTACCCACCCATCCACCCATTCATCCATCCACTCATCTACCCATCCTTTCATCTACCCATCCCCCTGTCTACTCATCCACTTATCCATCCATCCATCATCCATCCACCATCCACCCATTCACCCGTCCACTCATCTATCCATCCATTCAACTACCCATCCAACTATCTGTCTATCTACTCATCTATCTACCATCCACCCATTCACCCATCCACTCATCTACCCATCCTTTCATCTACCTATCCACCCATCTACTCATCCACCTATCTGTCCATCTATCCATCTATCTACCATCCACCCATTCATGCATCTACTCATCTACCCGTCCATTCATCTACCCATCCCCCGTCTACTCATCCACCTATCTATCCTTTTACTTATCTATCTACCATCCACCCATCCACTCATTTACTCATCCATTCATGTACCCATACCCCTGTCTACTCATCCACATATCTATCCATCTACCCATCCATCCACAATCCGCCCATTCACCCATCCACTCATCTACCCATCCATTCATCTGCCCATCCACCCATCTACTTATCCATCCACCATCCGTTCATCTACCATCCATCCACCATCCTCCCATTCACCCATCCACTCATCTACCCATCCTTTCATCTACCCATCCACTCATCTACTCATCCACCTATCCATCCATCCACCATCTATCCATCCATCCGTCCATCCATCCATCCTTCTGTTGTCATCATTCATTCACTCCCTCCTTCAGTGTTCACTTTTAATCTGCCATGTGCCAGGTACCATGCTGGGACCCAAGGCCCTAGGCCCTCCTGTGGCTCACAGTCTAGTGGTGGGGACAGTGCACCAAGGGCCTGTGATGGAGGGGAGCACGGCCACCACAGGACCACTGGCTTGCCTTGGGAGGTGATCCATGCTGGAGCTCTGTCTTGGGGACCAAGCAGGGACTTCCTGGGTGGGACTTGGGCTGACAGTCCTCCAGGTAGAGGGCCAGCATGGGCAAGAGCTCAGCGGTGAGAAGCAGGGCAGCAGGGGCAGGAGTCCTCTGTGTGCTGCAGCTTGAGGGCTGGGCAGGTGCTGGGAAGGGAGTTGGGGAGCTGGATGGGGCTCCGCTTCTGAGGGTGTTGGGCCAGGTCTTGGAGCCACTGTCCCACAGAGATGGGAATCCTTGCGGGTCTTAAGGAGGGGAGAGTTTTTGGAAGACTGCTTGGGTAGGTATGTGACAAAGGGGCAAGGCTGGAGGCAGGAAGATGAAAGAAGGACCGTGAGTTCTGCTTCAGAGCCCTGCTCCCTGCCTTGTGCTGGGGCCTCCTCCCTCCTCCCCTTGGAGGCTGCAGGCCCTGCTGCTGTCCAGCCAGCTCTGCAGGAGTTCTCAGAGTGGCCTCCTGGGCCTTCATGCCGGACTTGTGGACTCTCCGAGGTGCCTAAGGCTCCACCCCTGAAGGAGGGCCCCTTCCAGTGGATGGGGTGGCTTTGGCTGCCACTGTCCTGTGACCTCTTTTTCTTGACCACGCCCTCCCCCAGCTTCTCCTTCCCCTGGGCTAGTCCCTCCTCTGGGCCTCTCTGCACTGGGAGGGGGACTCCCTGTGGCCATGCTCAGGCCCAGGGGCATCCTGGGAGGCACATCCTGGAGACACCCCCACTCTCCTGGCAGTTCCACGTGCATTGGGGGCTGACTGTTTCCAGGAGCTGCACAAACAGGAGGGGCTCCCGCTCCAGGTGTTTGACAGTGCAGAGAAGGATGAACTGCGGCCTGGAGCCTGCAAGGGCAGGGCACACAGCGTCAAATCAGAGAATGGGCAAGGCCGGGCCGTGGTTCTCCGCGCCTGCCTCCGGGCGACCTTTGGTGCTCGGTTTCCTAGTTAGTGCTGAGGCTGCTGAGCTCAGGGACCGAGTCTGGGTAAGGGGCTGAGGGAGAGGTGAGGTCTGGCTGCTTCTCTGCTGGGACTGCCCCCCAAGCTCCTTCTGGACCGCAGGAGAGAGGAGGCCGGGCTGGACTTGGGGCTCCTGCCCAGGGCGGCTCCTGCTCCTGCCTCTGGGGAGCACGGATGGTGGGAGCGTGTGCTGGGTGGGCTCTGCCTGCCCACCAAATGTCAGCCCAGGAAGGTGGCTCTCCCAAGAGCTCTGCACAGGAGTGAACTCTGTGTGTGTGTGTGTGTGTGTGTGTGTGCATGCGTGTGTATCAGTGTGCTATGCATATGGTGTGTGATCTCTGCAGTGTATGTGTGGTAAGTGTTCTGTGTGTGGTGCATGTTGTGTGTGTTGTGTATGTGGTATGTGTATGCTATGGTATGGGTGTGTGTGGTGAGTGTTGCATGTTCTGTGCATGGTGTGTTTGTATGTGGTATGCACGTGTGTTATATTCAATGTGTGTGCTGTATGTGTGTGTTGTGTATTGTGTATGTTGTGTGTGTTATATGCAGTGTGTGCGATGTGTAGTGTGTGTGTATTGGGTATGTTGTGTTATATGCAGTGTGTGTTGTGTGTAGTATGTGTGTGTGGTGTGTATTGTGTGTGTGTTCTATGCAGTGTGTGTGTTGTGTGTGTTGTGTGTAGTATGTGTGTGGTGTGTATTGTGTGTGTGTTCTATGCAGTGTGTGTGGTGTGTGTGTTGTGTGTAGTGTGTGTGTGTGGGGGTGTGTGTGTGTGTTCTATGCAGTGTGTGTGGTGTGTGTGTTATGTGTAGTGTGTGTGAGTGTGTGTGTGTGTGGTGTGTGGTGGCCCAGGCTGGGTGCTGGGTAGGCGTGGGCCGGCCCGTCTCCAGGTGTGCGGCTCTGCGAGTCTTCTGGAACGCCTGTGATGTGACTCTTCTCCCCATCCTTACCCTCTCCTTGCTCCTCGCGTCTCTGCCCTCTGCCCCATTAGCCCACCTGCCCACCCACAGGCCTTGACACCTTCATCAGGCAGCTGTCAATTGAGCCAGGCCGTGGAGCTCCGAAGCCCCATTGCGTGGGGCCCGGGGGACCCAGCTGTATAGGAAGGGGCCGTGAATCCCCGGGTGCGCCCAGCCTGACCTGGGAGTTGCTGTGGTTGGTAGGACAGCAGGCCAGTTCATTTACTGAGGGCTCGTCTGCTCATTATGAATGTTCTCAATCGGTGGAAACTAGAAAACAACTACCTCAGCCATTTTTGAACTTTAAAAAAGGGTGCTGTCACTCAGGGAGGTGTGGAGGCCACTAAGCCAGGAGGATGCATTCTCAGCGGATCTTTCTGCTCCTCCCTCGGACAAGCTGGGGCCCCTCGGCCTTGTCCCGGCTCCAGGGCAGGCACCACCTGGCGTGATCTGGGTGGGGCTGGGGGCCCGGGACACCAGCACCTCTTAAGGCGCCTTCCAGACCCTGCTGTTCCCAAGGACTTCCAAGCCTCAGGCCTCCTTCCCAGGGAAAAGATGTGCTTCCAGGCATGTGCAAATTTCAGTGAGCAATATATAGTCTTTGTCTGAATACGATTATGCTTAAACACTATAAATATTCGTTATCCTCAGCCTCGAGTAGTGCTTCCCTTGGTGTTATATCCTTTTAAAAACCACTCCAGAAGTCATCCATTTAAGGCAAAAAAGGGTTGTGCTCGCTCTGGACATTGCCTTCATTGGTGCCACGGCTGCTGAAATGTGGGGAGTGAATGGACAGGGCGGATGGTGGCTTGGTTCTCAGTTCTAGGATTTACCGGGGACCCTGGACCGGTCTACCGGGCACCCTCAGCTCGTCCCCTGGCCGGTGGGAGGGACTGGGAAATGGCATGCCCCCTCTTCCACCCCTCCCCTCTGTCTTCACACCAGGGTCTTCAGCTGGAAAGCTTGAGCTACAGTCCTGCTGGGCCAAATCCATACTTTCCATGTGATGCAAGTCCTCAGCACCTCAGCTGGATCTAACTCAACAGTTTCATTCGCTCCTTCAGGACACGTTCCCTGGGCACCTCTGCTTTGGGGACCCTGGGGTGGGCTCGACACATGGTCCGTGACCTCCAGCAGCTCAGTTTGGTGGGCAGAGACAGATGGTGATCTTTCAGAGTGACAAGTTGAGCTGAGCTCTGGGTGCGTGGGGGTGGGAAGGTGCCTGGATGCTTCCTGGAGGCGGGCACACTTGAGCTGAGCTCTGAAGCCAGGGAGGAGGGAGACAAGGAGCTTGGGTATTGGTGTGACAATGGCCAGTGCTCTGGATGGCTGTGTTGAGGGAGTGCACCCTAAAGATGTCAGCTGGTTGTCTTTCCAGGTGGGGTCCGTGCCCCAAGGGCACAATGGAGGTGGAGGGGGTGGGGTCGTTGGGAGGAATAGGCTGTGTCTCTCCTATTTGGGTGTCCCCCACATCCCGTCATGCCCAGTCTCCGTGTGGCCCTGTCAGAGCAGAAGCAGCCATGCTGTGAGGACCCAGCCTGGGCTGGGGGGCACGGTGGCCATGGATCTGACCGTGGCTGGGGTGGGCTGTGGCATCTCAGGGCCCACACCTCTTTGTATGTCCCGCTGTGCTTTCCTGGGCTTGGGGGTTGTGTTCCCGTGAACAGTGCGGAAGTGTGGGCAGCTCTCTGAGAAGACATTGAGGGTGGAGTGGGCCCAGGGGAGGGGAGTGATGCCCCTCTCTGTCAAGGCTCTGCCCGGAGAGGTGCTCACTCATCTGGCCAGAGCATCTTCCTTTGACCAGCGCTATTATGGTTTAAGTAGATTTGTGAGTCTGTGTGTGTTGGAGGTATTGGAGGGGTACTTGAGAGGGTGGGAGTTCTGGGGGTTCAGTAGGAGGTGGGAAGGAGGAAAACGAGAGCCTAGTTAGTGGGAACATGTGCCTGGGACAAGAGCAGGAAGGTTTCCCTTCTTTCATATGGCTTGGAAAATCAGTTATCCCCTGCTGGTCCTCGGCCTTCCCCCGCTGGCCCTTGGTCTTCCCCCGCTGGCCCTTGGCCTTCCCCCACTGGCCCTTGGTCTTCCCCCGCTGGCCCTTGGCCTTCCCCCACTGGTCGTTGGTCTTCCCCCGCTGGTCGTTGGTCTTCCCCCGCTGGCCCTTGGCCTTCCCCCACTGGTCGTTGGTCTTCCCCCGCTGGTCGTTGGTCTTCTCCCACTGGTCCTTGGCCTTCCCCCGCTGGTCGTTGGTCTTCGCCCGCTGGCCCTTGGTCTTCTCCCGCTGGCCCTTGGCCTTCCCCCGCTGGCCCTTGGTCTTCCCCTGCTGGTCCTTGGCCTTCCCCCGCTGGTCCTTGGCCTTCCCCCGCTGGTCGTTGGTCTTCGCCCGCTGGCCCTTGGTCTTCTCCCGCTGGCCCTTGGCCTTCCCCCGCTGGCCCTTGGCCTTCCCCCGCTGGCCCTTGGTCTTCCCCTGCTAGTACTTGGTCTTCACCCGTACTACTTGGGAGAGCAGGAATAGCACCGTCTGTGAGGCCAGACATACCTGAGTTTGAAGTTGGGGTCTATTATCTCCTTGCTGTGTGATCTTGGGCAAGTGACTTGCCTCTCTTAGGTTCAGTGTCCTTATCTGAAAAACAGAGACAGTAATCCTTACCTCAGAATTGCCAGGCAGGTCAAATGAGACAAGGAAGGGAAGCTGCAAGGCACAGAGCAGTTTGCTGAATAACTTAGGTCTTTCCTTGGACCTGTTTTGCCCACAGTGTCATCATGTCTCTGTGATGAGACACAGCATATGGTTGTCACTTGCTGCCCGTGCCACCTCAGCCCCATCTTGGAGAGCAGACTCAGGGCTGGCTGGGAGCTGCCCATTCATATGTGAGGGAGTGCGTTTGCCCAAAGGGCTGAGCTGGGCTGCCCTTCATGGGGGTGGAGGTCCCTGCAGACAGGGGAGACAGGCCATGGAGTCCCATCCGGAATCTCCAGAACTGCCTGGAATCATCCCGGCCAAATCCTGTGAGGCTCAGTGGCCTGGGGTGTGGCCACTGCCTGCACCACCAGGGGAGCTCCCTCTCGGCAAGAGCAGCCTGTGTGCGCCTGCACAGGGCTGTGTGGGTGTGGGTGGTGTACATACGTGCATGCCGGGCGGGCCATTCGGAGGGACCAAGCCCCGAGCCCCACAGCCTCCCTATTCTTCTTCTTGTATGGCCCCTGATGGCTGTGTCCTCCTGCCCCCTTGTCCCCTCGTCTCTCTCTAGGGAAGGTGTCTGGGCAGAGGAGAGAGAGAGGGTGCTGCTCACCATGCCCAGGGCAGGGCTGGAGCTGGGCACCGCCTCAGCCTACAGTGCCTTCCAGGCCTATCCATCCACGTGGAGCCTCTTTCCCAGCAAGATAATGCCTTGAGGGAGCACACATCATAATGAGTGACGTATTGGGTTTTTTGTTTGGGAAGGGCCATTCTCATTTATTCTCAGAGCCTCCTTGCCCTGGTCTGATGCTCTACAGTGCCCTCCAGAAGCAGGCCTGCTGCACAGGCACATGTGTCCCTCTGTGCCATCTGTGCCATCCGACCTGGCCCTGGGGGAGGGGCAGCCTCACCCACGCTGTCACCTGCTGACGGTGCTGTTCTGTATGTGTGCCTGGCCCTGCCGTCTCTTGCTTGGCCGAGGCCCTGGTGCCCCATGGTGAGGAAGGGGGGACCTGCTGGTTTCCAGGGAAGGACTCAGGCTGTGCTGCTTGTCCCCACTTTGACTTGAAGAGTGTCATGACACAGCTCTGCCCGTGCTTACACCCTCTTCCTCTGTCGGAGGTCTTGCATGTGGTAATCCAGTGACAGGCCCCCTGCACTTAGGGTGTCCCTGCAGCCCTGATGCCCTATGTTGCCAGGCCACCCCTCCTGGGGTGCATCTTTCAGAGGCCTCTCCATCCCTTCAGTGAGCAGGCCCAAGGCAGGCCCACGCACTGGCCGGCCCCTAGGCTCAGCCTGGCCTGTAACACACATGGCTGGGTTTCCGTTAGGTGCAGACCTGAGGGAGGGCCCCGTTCTCCTTTCCACCCTGATCCACTGTCCTCTGCCAGCTCCTTCCTTGGCACTTAGGTCCCAGCCAGCTCTGTCAAGTGTCTAGAGGCGACCCAGATGCTGACTGAGGGCTGAAGGGCTGGCTATACTCCCCCAGGGCTGGGAGGCACCGGCCTCCGGCCTGCCCTGCCCGTTGGGCCCTCAGCCCAGGTGTGGGGCAGGCAGCCAGTACCTCTCGGGAGGCCTAAGTTTTCGGCCTAACTCATGCTCGCTAGCTGGGGTGTGGGTGGTACCTGGCAAGAGACCCTGTGTTGCTGAGGCTCAGCTGTCCCCTCTGTAAAGGGGGATATGGCGACACCCTCCCAGGCCTGTGGAGGAGGCGTGTAAGACTAGCATGTGCTGCTAGGTGATGGGTGCCCCTCCCCACATCCTGCTGGCTCTAGGGTGAGGCCTGGGGTCTGTCCACCTACTTGCCCGCCGCTTTGTGCCTCTGGCTGACTCTGACCTCTGACCTGCCATGGCTCTGACTGTCCTCACTGCCCTCTGTCCCTACCCTGCACTCCCTGCCCTGGGTGCTGCCAGGGCTAGGAGTGGGAGGCGTCAGCCCAGGCCTCCTGTCCTCTTGCTGTGTCCTCTCTGGGGCCACCTTTCCAAAGGCAGGCTCTGCGCAGGCCCCACCTGTGCTCAGGAACCCTCCACGGCTCCCTAGTGCTCTTGGGATCAGAACAGAGCCCCTCAGCTAAGCAGATAAGACTCCACTGTGAACCCCCCTCCGTCTGTGTCCCCCTCACCCCAGCGTGAGCGGCCCCCTCCTGGCAGATCCACAGATACCATGTGTGTGCCTCGGCTCACGCCAGGCTGCCTTTTCTCTTAGTCCCTTTTTATCTGCGTTCTGCCCCAGCATCAGCTGCTTGTTGTCTGTGAAGCCCCCTTGCCACCCCAGGCCGCATGACCCCCCGCCCACACTCCTCCTGCCTACCATCCCTCCGTGGACACTGAACCCCGTCCCAGTCCACGCCCCAGCTCCCTCTCCAGACGACCTTTCTGGGACCTGGGCCCGGATCTGCCTCATGTCTGTGTTCCCACATGTGCTCCCGCTGGGCACACAGTAGGTGCTTGGAGAGAGTTGTGATGGTCTCTGGGGGGCAATTTGATTACCTGACGGGCAGGACCTGGCTCCCCATTAGTCTTCTTGTGGCTGGAAAGGTAATAATGGGAAAATTGAGTCCCACTGGTCAGGTTTCTCTTAAGCTCCTCTCTGGTTTATGAATTTTATTGCATTGTTTTTCAATTTTCTTCAAGCATCTGCTACTGTGAAAATTTTCGTTATCACTGGCAAAGACCTCCTCTTGTCTCTGCTGCCTGCCTATTTCTGATTTCTCTCCCTTCTGTTCCAAAGCACCTGGGAGATGAGATGGGTAATGTCCCTGGGCCAGCCGGGCTCTTCCTCACAGATCTCTGGAGGGAGCCATCCTCTGAGCTGGGCTCAGCAGGGCTGGCCTGAATGAATGACCAGGGCGGGGCAGGCCACGGCCGGTGTCCTGCGAGCTTTGCCTCCACTTCCATGGGAGACAAGACCAGTCCAGCCAGGAGAGCTGGTTTTGGGGGCTGAGCCAGCACCTGCCCCATTGCCTTCTCTGTTCTTGAGAGACCCTCAGGTGGTGGCCCCTGGGGGCAGGGGCACCTGCCTCCTCTAGACTCATTCTCTAAAAGTGGCACCATCTCTACGATTTTGGAGGCTGTGTGTGGTGCTGATGGCTGTTAGGATGATGACGAGGCGTTGGAAATCAAGGCCACGCAGGCCCTTGGGATGAGCGAGAAAAGCAGCTGCGGGCTTTGGCAGGTAGACGTGGGGCTGGGTGTCGGCCCCACTCGCCCCTCAGCTGTGAGCTGCCCCTAGGCACCCTGCTGGGGCATCTGCACAGGTGGGCAGCGGATGGCCTTGGGCCTGCCCGGCGCTTGCCTGGCCTGGTTCTGGGTTTCCCTGTGTTTTTGACCCTGGCTGGGCTGCTTTCTTCTCTGGTCTCAGCTCACTCCTCTTGCAGTAGATGATCGGTTAGCTGCACATAGTGGTGGTGGCTGAATGCTTCCCAGGTTCAAACTCATTTGATTCTCATTAGTGTCCTATGAGGCAGGGACTATGGTTTCCTTTTGTCGTTGTTTTGTGTTTTGTTTTTTCTTTGCTTGGTTAAGAACATTTATTACACAGTAGTGTCCCCCTCATCCATGGTTTTGCTTTCAACGGTTTCAGTTACCTGCGGTCAACCATGGTCCGAAAATATTAAATGGAAAATTCCAGAAATAATTCATTTGTTTTAAATTGCATGCTCTTCTGAGTAGTAAGAGGAAATCTCTGTTGTCCCACCCTGTGATGGGAATAATCCCTTTGTCCAGCATATCCACGCTGTAGACACTCCTGTCTGTTAGTCACTTAGTAGCGGTTTCAGTTATTGAGATTGCTGTCATGGTGTCACAGGGCATGTGTTCAGGTAACCCCTGATTTTACTTAATAACGGCCCCAAAGCAGAAGAGGATCGATGCTGCAATTAGGAAACACCAAAGAGGAGCCGTAAAGTGCTTCCTTTAAAAGAAAAGGTGAAAGTTCTCGACTTAATAAGGAAAGAAAAAAAATCACATGCTGAGGTTGCTAAGACCTATGGTGACTTTTATTACAGTATATTGTTATAATTGTTCTGTTTTGCTGTTAGCTCTTGTTGTTGATCTCTTACTGTGCCTACTTTATAAATTAAACTTTATCATAGGTATGTATGTTTAGGAAAAACGATAGTATGTATAGGGTTGGGTACTATCCATGGTCTCAGGCGTCCACTGGGGGGTCTTGGAACGTGTCCCCTGCGGATAAGGGGGGGACACTGTATCTGAGATCACTGTGGTGAGCCCACTTTTGAGGTGAGGCCCGGAGAGGGTGTGACTTGCCCAAAGCCACACGTAGCCAAAGACACAGGGCAGAGGTTTGAGTCCAGGAAGTTGAGTGCCAGAACTTGTCCTCTCACCCTGGGCTGTCCATGTTCCTGCGAGGGAAGAGCGCTTCATTTCTCTCTGTTCTAGCCCCAGAGGGCTGGACAGCAGCCTGCGCCTTCCCCCTGTGTCCTCGGCTGTCCTCTGCCCTGATGTGGGCTTCTGTGTAAGAGAGGCTGGGCAGGAGGTGCTAAGCACTCAGTAAGAGAATGAATGGAGGATGAATGGACGAGTGGACGCTTCCCATGGGGAGGGAGCTAGCATCTTAGAATTGATTCCAGATATGTTTTGTGCCAGAGGCTTTATTTTCAAGTCTTGTGTGTAATGTGGGTGCTGTGAGCTGTCCTCGCCGCCCTCCTCCCGTTTTAAGAAGCAGGATGCTCACGTTCTCACAAGTGACCAGCCCAGGCTCCTGGACGCTGTGACAGGGTGGGGCTTGGGCTGTGTGACTGCCGCCTCCCGGGAGGGATAGCGGTGGGCTGGGTGGACAGAAGTTCCTTTGTAAGGGACACATCAGGAATTTGTGGGGCTGCTGCCCCCACCGTTCTGTTCACAGTCAACTGTGGGTTTGGACCAGTGAGTGTGGACAACAGCCTGCTTGGACTTCTCCATGCAGGGACCACGGCAAGGATGTGAAGGACACGGCGGGACCCGGGTGGTGTGACCAGCTCCATCTGACACCACCACATCCCCCCTTCACCCCAGCTCCCCCTGGTCTCAGATGCATGTGATGAGCACTGTGGGGGTCAGTGTGCAGAGGAGTGAGGGAGGCAGAAGGTGGTGCCCCTCGCTGGCCATCTCCCTGGGCTTGGCTGAAAGGCATGCAGGGGCCTAGATGGCAGCCAAGCGGGGGCTGGCAGCCAGGCTGGGCAGAGTGAGGGCACAGCTGAGCCGTGGAGGGCTGGCCCTGCAGAGGCATGGGCACCCCAGATGCCTTGTGTGTGGGACTTCGTGCAGTCGGCCTCAAGGCTCTCGTGGAGGTTGGGTGTGGCTCTCCCAGTCATGGACTCAGAGACGGCGGCAGCATGGCCTGGGGCTCCTCTGGGTCAGTGGAGCCCAGAAGCTGCAGGTTCAGCAATGGCATCCTCCCCTTGAGAGTGGGCTCTCCCTGCTCCTGGTGGGCTTCAGGTCAGTGCTTCAATCCTCGTCCCCCCCAGGTGACAAGCCGGGGGGTGCCACAGAGGGCTGTATCCACTTATGCCTGACCTGCCCAGGTGGTGGAGGGGGGCTGAGGTGTGTGTGGGTGTCCCTGTGGATGCCCACCCTAGAGACGGGTCCCCAGGGTGGTGACAACCTATTGCCCTCAGGTTTTCCTGGGGAGGGCACCTTCCCGGGCTGCCCCAGTGATAGTGGGTGGACCAGGGCCAGCATTGTGCTCATCCAGTGTTGTCCTGTTGTTGCCTGTTCCCCGGAGGCACCTGGGTGTTCAGTCCCAGGCTGGGTGCTGAGGACAGAGAGGTCCTTAGGGGGCTCAGCTCAGGGGGTGACAGAGACCCACGAGCAAACAAGGATGCTGTTTGAGCTGCACTCATGTGTAAGGCAGGGGCCACAGAGACACAAGCTGTGTTGTCCTAACCAGGGGAAGAAGGCCTCTGGAGAGGGGAGGTGCTGGCACTGGGTCTAGAATGATGAGGGGACAGTGATGTGACCTTCCAGCAGGGAATGCAGGTGCAGAGGTTTGAGCCCAACGCAGCACAGCCTCCGGGACCCCTGCTTTGCCCTTGGAGCCCAGAGGTTGTCTGCTGGAAGTGGGCTTGCAGGCAGGATTAGTGCAACGTCGTGGACCTGCAGCTTGGCAGGATGGGGCTGTTTCTGTGCCCTCCAATTTTCCTGGAAAGGCCACTGGCCGAGAGGTGACACTTGCTCCTGCTGCACTAACCCCCTGCCGTGGGAGGAAGTGGAGAGCCTAGGGCCTATCGGGCAGGCATCCATGGTGCCTCCAAGCCCAGGATGGATGCTGGGAGCCGAGGCACAGATGTGGGGCTCTGTCCCTGTGGGGCGGTTAGTCCTACCCGGGGAGAGGCTGGTGGGGGGAGAGGGAGGTTTGCACATTTACACACATGTGCACACCCCCCCAACCCCCCTGCAAGAGAGAGCTGACTCAGAAAGTGAGAAGCAACAACCGAGAGAAGGAGAGCTAGCCAGAGAAAGCTAGAAACAGACCGCCATAGGTTGAGATGGACAGGGGGAGCTAGAAGTCCTCCTTCTGAGGGCCAGCAGGCTGGGCAAGGGGCACCCGGGCCAGCCTGGGGCCTGGTGTCTGCATGGCCTTGGATTCTGGGAGACAAATGCAGGTGGAAGGAGGGGAGAGGCGGAGCAGAGTCTGGCCCGGGCGGCCCGGGGATATGGGAGGGCTGAGGTCAGGCCCTGTGGTCTGGCCTGTCTATGGATGCACGTCCGACTTTGGCCTCTGGTTCGTTTAGCTCATTTAATCCTCATGCCAGCCTTAGAGATGGGCACTGTTATCAGCCCATTTGCAGGTAAGGGACTGAGACTCAGCCAGGTTAAGTGACTTGCCTGAGGGCACACAGCTATAGCAGTGGCCCTGCCTGCCTCCTGGGCGCTTAAGCCTGTGTGCCCAACTTGGAGGGCAGAGCCAGCTCGGGGTTTGAGCCCAGGCTCCCCTGTGACCTGAGGTGCCCCCCTAACCTCCAGTCTCTTCTCCTGTGCCTCCTGTCTGGAATGGGGGAGCAGTGCGCACTTCCCAGGGAGGCACGGGGTTCAAGGATTAGGCGGATGGGCCCTGCCTGGCGCCTGGTAGCCTTCTGTGGAAGGGGCTCCCTTCCTCCCCTCCCTCGGTCTGGGGAAGCAGACAGGCTGGTCCTCGCCCCACCTAAGCACTGCCACAACCTTCCCCTGCTTCCACTCCCACTCTACACAGAGCCACAGCACTGTCCTGGGTACCTGGGGTTCTTTGGCTCCAGCCTGTCCTGGATGTGGCCACACAGGGGTGCCCCAACTCCCTTAGTCCACGTTCTGGGACAGCTGAGCCCCTGGAGAACTCCCTGTGCCACCTGGCTTTCCGTCGCTGTCCTCTCTGAGCCAGTCTGCCTCCTGGGCTGAGGCCCCAAGTGGTCCTGCCTCCAGGTCCCATGGACCCAGCAGCTCTCAGATCTGGCTGCTTGTCACTCCCTTGCCTCACCAGATCCAGGACAGCATCACTGCTTTCCCCCAGGTTCTCACTGTTCTTTTCTTGCCTCTAAACAACCCCTCCTTCTTGGGCAGAATTAGAGGACATGAATTTCCCAGGGCCCCCTGGCTCATCCACGTGGGGATGAGATTCTGGTCCAAGCCTAGGAGGCCTCAGAGCCCAAGATCTTTCTTCTCATCGTGCTGCACAAGGCAAGCCCTGCTATTGGGCAGGCAGAATGTTCCATGACATTCAGGACTCACTCCTGACATGCGCCCCATCCCATGGATTCTCTGGGTAACTTGCTTATCTTGATGCGCTGATGTTTCAAGTGATTACCTTAGTATGTGTGCATCTGTGCTTTCACTTACTCATTCCTTCACCCAACCTCCTCACATCATCTCTGTATCAGGCCCTGTGCCTGGAGATACAGAAAGCTGTGAAACTCAGTTTCTTTTCTTGGGACCTTAGGGATTAAGCATGAAGCGGTATACTATATACTCGGTAGAAGTATGCTAGGATAAAGTACTCTGGGACCTGTAGGGAAAGGGATGACTAATTTTACCTAGCAGGGGCAAGTCCAGGAAAGCTCCATAGAGAAGGAGAAATTTGGGATGGGTCTTGAGGGATGAGTAGGAGTTTGAAAGGCATAGTAGAAGAGGAAGGGCATTTCAAGAAAGGGGAATCAGCAGGTTCAAAGTTAGAGATGAGTGCAGGAATGGTGATGTGAACAGAGAGCATGGGGCATGTGAAGGTTGGAAAATAGACTGGTGCCATGCTGGTGTGTGGTGTTAGGAGGTGGTGGGTGAATGTCACAAATTGGACTTTGACGCCCAGGCAGTGGGGAGCACGGCAGGTATTTTGGGGGTGTGCTTGGTGCTGAACTTTGGCCTGTAGAGTGGGTTGGAGAAGGGATAGCTGGGAGGCAGGGAGACCACTAGGCTGATAGAGGATGTGGGCAGACATCGGGGGTGACATTGAGGTGGGGTGAGGGGGAGCCCAGGAACAGACGTCTGGGCTCAGGGTGCTGAGAGTCTGCAGGAGGTCCTCGGCTGCTTTCGAGGTTCTCCGTGTCTCCCAGGACTCATCACTGTCTTGACTCAACTTGTACAGTGTAGGCTTCTGTGTGAATCCCGGCCTGGATGCCTGGCGTTCCATTGGCGGAGCAGTCAAAGTCATTAACGAGGAGCTGGAGAGCTATAAATAAGCCAGCACCATCCCACCCCGTGTTCCCTGGGTTTCCGGTCTCCGGGAGCAGATTCTGATTCATTAATTGGCATAAAGATGAGGCCCCAGAGATGGGCATGGTGCCGCCAGCTCTTCCCCACCCTCCTGCTTGGCTCTGTGCATCCTGCTGCACCAGCTGCCCACAGTCCATCATCCTGTGGGACCCTTTGGCACTGCTTCCTGGGCTGGGCTGAGCATGAGGGCAGAGGGGCGTGGGAGCTCCCAGCCTGGAGATGCTCCAGGAGACACGCCCACCCAGGGCTGCTGCTGCCCAGGCCAGGCCTTGGGCCCAGCCAACTTTCCTTCCTACTGTCCCCTTGGCATCTCCCAAGCTTTTGGTGATACCCTCTTTACAGTGTGGATCCTGAATTGTGGGATGTGGCTTTCCTTTTGGGAGGACGTGAGCATCGCGGGACCATGGAAAGTTTGAAAACTGTGTCTTGCCTGTGAAGCATGGACATCAATAGCGCTTATCTGGCAGCATTGTTAGGAGTATTGAATGGTTCATTGCTCTGCTCTGCCTTACGGGGCGCTGGGCCAGGTGCTGGGAGGGCAAGCAGCATGCAGGTGCTTTTGCTCACGGGCTCCTGGTTCAGGAAATGAGACCAGCCTGCAGTGGCCACACAAAATAGTCCACGATTGCCAGTGTTGGTGGGTGGGATGCAGGCAGAGTAGGGTGGGGGAAGATTGGGGTCGTGGAAGGTTCTCTTGAGGGAGTGATGGTTACCCGCAAAAATCCAGAATGAGGAGTTAGGCAGACAGATGTGGGAAGCTAATGTGGACTTTAAGCAAGGACAGCACAATCTGGTTGGTGTTTCAGGAAGGCCACTCCACTGCAGTGTGTAGACTAGGTAGGGTGTAGATTGGGGACTGGTTGGGTATGTGTGGGTCCCGTGGGGAGGGGATAGTGGTTTAGACCAAGGTGATGGCAGTAGAGATGGAGGAAACTTAACAGATCCAAGACATAGTTTGGAGAGAAAACATCCAGGACTTGCTGAAGGCTTGGGTGCAGAGGGTCAGGGAGAGAGAGGGTCAGCAACAAGTGGGTGCATAGGGCTGCCCCTTTACTGACCTTGAGTGACCAGGGGGACAGAGTCACATCCCAGGGAGCTCAGTGTTGACACGTCAAGTGGGAGTTGCCAAAGGACTCACCAAGGGAGACCCCCTAGCTGGGGTCAGGAGCTTAGAGGAGGGTTGTGGGCAGGAACAATAATCATCAACAGGTCTGCTTATTTTACTTTTTTTTTCTTCTTTTTTTTTGCTGGGGAAGATTCATCCTGAGCTAACATCTGTGCCAATCTTTCTCTATTTTGCATGTGGATCATCGCCACATCACGGCTGCCAATGAGTGGTGTAGGTCTGCGCCCAGGATCCAAACCTGGGCCACCATAGCGGAGCATGCTGAGCTTAACCACTAGGCCATGGGGCCAGCCCCTGGTTATTTTTTTTTTACACAAGGAGGGTTGATAATTCTGTACAGAGAGGACATGAGTGATGGCTCTGGGTCTGGGAGAAAGCAAGAGGTGGGAGCATCCAGAGCTCATGAGCAGGGCCAGCCTAAGACAGGGGAAGCTTTCTTCTTCAACTTTCACAGGCAACTTTCAGCACAGATGCAGGTAGGTGTGAAGATGTGGCAAGAAGTTGAGTGATGGCTTCTGTGTTTATCTATGGAGAATGAGGCAAGGTCATCTGTTGAACTTGGGGGAGAAGTCTGGGTGGTTTGGGGAGGATGGGCAAGGGAGGTGGTGGAGAGGGTGCAAGGTGAATGGCAGGGACAGCCCTGTTGAGGTGGGTGACAACCTAGCCAGGGTCACATGTGGCCATGGATGTGGCTGTCTCTGACTCTCTGCTGTTTGCTCAGTCTTCGCTGTTGTGTGGAGAAGTGGGTGGGCAGGTGGATCCACCCTGGATTGACCCTGGGTTGGGCTTTTAGCAGCCGTGTCTGTAAGGAGAGAGACGAGAGTGGGAGTGAGGGGGTGAGGGAGTCTGCAGTAGAGTGACTGTCATGTCAGACAGATGGACAGGAGACTAAACTGGATTAGGTGGGAGTGAGGAGTACACGCAGGAGGAAGTGAGTGGGAGAGCTGCTTAAGCAGAAGGTCAGCAGACAGGTGCTTATCCAGTCTGCTCTGTGCTCAAGAGGGAGGCGAGGCCTGGGTGACCCTCCCCATTGGGTGCCCGTTGATGGTGGGCAGCAAGCGAGGGGTCAAGGTGTTCCCGGGCCGGTGCTCCAGGGCCGGAGCTCCAGCACACACCTCTGTATGGCCCTGCCACCCATTTCCTCCAGTTTGTGGTTTTGTTTACCTTTTGAACATCTTAATAAAACATGAAGAAATGTTTTTTCTCTATGGATCAATAATTTACTGTGAGTTATGACAATACTAAATTTGGTCAATTATTCATCGACTATAAAGTATTTATAAATGCTACCTTAATTTAAAGCATTAGCCATTAGAATTCAAATATTCATAAAGCCGGTACCCACTTAAAGGAGGCAAGGAAGGGCACAGATAACAAGGATGGCCCGGGGGAGGCTGAGGGCTCTCGGCGGTTAAGATTATTGCAGTAATGAGGTGGCCCCGGGAGACTGGCTTGTGGGGCAGGCTGAGGTGCAGAGTGCTTGCGGCTGGTCTGGCGGACCCCCTGGAGAGCTCATTCCTTCTGGGAGGGTAGGGCTGAGCCGGGGTCTGCCTTCTGCTGCCTGCTGAGGCCAGTGGAGGCTTGCCAGGCGTCCCTGAGGCGAGAGCATCTCCACCAGGCTGCTTCCACCCAGGAAGAGCGCCCTCTCTTGCCTCGTCCATCTGGAAAAGTCCTATCATTCTTTAAGGAGCTACCTAGAGGCCAGGCAGCACATGAGGTTAGGGGGGCTTGGAGCGTCAGAGTAGCAGGGGCCACACAGGCAGATCTTGCCTGTTTGGGGACCACGCCTGGTCTTCCGGGAGGAACAGGTGTGCCCAGGTATGATGCGGTCGGGGCACCAGGTGGAAAGGAGGGCTGGGATGGTGGTGGCCAGCGTCATTGCCAGGAGGTGGCACGGGCCTCCTGAGATATTGTTCCCCCCAACCTTGGCCTGAGAATTTTCTAGCACTCCTCATGGGCATGGGAAAGACTGGGCATGGGTCAGTGGTGGTGCCCAGCGTCACCTCAGTGTCTAAGGGCGCCTCTCTTATCTCCAGCAACCACCTGCAGGCACTGAGTTACTTGATGAGCCAAGGATTTGCCCTCGCAGAGAGAGGCCTTGTTTCTGCTTTCTGGCTCCTTCTCCAGGGCATGCGCTGTGGGGAGCTGCTCCAGGCGTTTCTATCCAAGGAAGGGTTGGGTGGAGCCAGCCCCCTGAATCCTGCGCTCTGTCGCTGCTGGCCACCATGTCTTCCTGGGATTGACTACGGAGGTGCCTGGTGGTCTGGTTCTGATGCTCTCCTAGCTGTTCACTCTCTGGCAATGTGGTCTTGGCCAAGCGTCCAGCCCCCTCTGTGCTTCAGTTTTCTCACCAGGGGATCAGAGAGCTCACCTGGGGAGAGGGTTACAGAGATCCTCTCTGTCCTGTGATGTGGCCAGTGGTATGCCCGGCCCATCCTACCCTGAGAGTCCCGTGTCTGGGGAAACCTGGAGCAGCAGAATGCTGACATCTCAGGGGCAGCTGGTGGGAATGTGATTGCGGGCTGTTGGGGGATGCTGGCGGAGCCTCATGCATCCTCTTGTCTGGGATCAACCCCAGCTCTGAGCAGCTTCCTTCTTCCCCATTCCTTGGAAGCCATTGAGTGGCTCAGAGACCTTCGCAGCGCCCCTGTGCTCTCCTAGGCCACCAAGCTCGGGGAAGGGGCCTCAAAGCTGCTCATTACATTCATCCTTACTTCTTCCTGGCCCGGCTGATGAGCCATTCTCAGAGAGCCCTTATCAATCCATCAAGCCTGCATTGTTATATTTAAGAGAGAGATCAGCTTTATGACCACATGATATTGGAGGCAAAGAATTATAACAAAGGCTGTTATCTTCTGGTGAGCTGCACAAACACCTCTAAGCTGGAGAGGCAAGAAGGGTGGTGACTTCTGCGTTCCTCCCACGCGCCAGGTGGTGCGAATGGCTCTTCATGTACAAAGACTTTTCATGGAATATACTCAACAGCCGTGTGAAGTGGGTGCCATCAACTCTGTCTGACAGGAAGAAACACAGAGGTCCAGAGAGGGCCAGCCCCTTGGCCGGTGTCCCACAGCTTGTAGTGGCAAGGCCTGGATTCAGACCCGGGGCAGTAGGACCCTGGCACTGGGGTCCAGCATCTCTCTCCTCAACTGGGGCATGACTTGTGTTACGTCCCATCCTGGGGATGAGCACGCAACCTGGATTGAGCTAATAGCTGATTTGACTTTGATCTGATATATTTTGATCTTATTATTTTTATGTGAGCGGCCTCTAAATAACCATCATTTCCACAGTGCCCCAATTAGCAGGCCATTCATGGTGGATTGGAAATCGACGTGCATCAGGCCCCTCCATTAGTGCCTGCGAGAGGCTTCCAGCCTTAATTACCCACTCTGTTTACCGAGGATGCCGGTGGGCGGCTTGAGGAGCTTGTGTGGCGCTGCAGGTGGCTGTGTGGGGGATGGGTCAGTGGTACCCACATCCATCGAGAGGGCTGTCTGTTGTCACTGTTTCTTGGCATCTGGGGCATGACTTGCGTGGGGACATTGATGGGGAGATGAGGTTGCCCAAGGAGACAGGCAGGACATGGACATCTCTTTAGCATCTTTTTGTGCATAGCACGGGGTTGGCACTTGGGGTCCATGTTCTCAGTGAGGGCTCCCAGAGCTCTGCTGGGTGCAGATTCTTATCCCCATTTAATGGAACATGGGGGTTCAGCAAGGAGGCATGCCCACAGCCGCACACGGGGGCTGATGGAGGAGCCCACACCCGAACTTGGGTCTGTGAGAGTCGAGTTCTCCTTCCTCCGCCCCCAGTGAGCACAGGCCCGGCCAAGAAGCTGATGTCTCTGGCTGTCAGCAGGGCTGGGGCAGGGGGGCCAGTCAGGCTCTTGTCTGTTCCCTGGGCACATTCCTGCTGCCCGGCCCTGTGTCTGTCACCCTGCCCCCCTCTCGCACGCTGCTTTCCCCCATCTCTCCTGGTCTAAATCCTTCTCTTCCTTTGAGGCCCTGACACCAACCCCTCAGGAGTTCACCTCCCTCTGGGTCCCAGAGGGCTTCCTCTTTCCTTCTCACAGGCCGAATTGTGGGGTCTGTCTCCTTGGTGGATCCTAAGCTCCTCAAAGATGGGGCCCGTGGTCACCCTGCTCTGCGTCTCCCTCCCTCGTCCTCAGTGGAGGGGTTTGCACATAGCAGGTGTATTGAGTGTGTGAAACACACAGGAGGGAAGGAACCAGCCTGTGGTGAGCAGTGGGACTTGTGTCCAGATGGGGAAACTGAGGCTCAGAGAGGTTCAGTGACTTCAGAACCTGGTGTTTATGGAGTGGGATCAGGGACTGCCGTCAGAAGTCAGGTGATGACCTGGGAGGGAGTTGAGGGCGGGGGGTGAGTGACAGAGAGCCGAGACCCAGCAATGGCCACAGTGAGAGCTCTTGAGGCTGTTGACGGCTGGCACCCAGGGCTGGGGTTCCTGGATAACTTGATGCCCAGCGATGTACAGTTTATTTCATAAGGTTCCTTTTTAAAGTTACAAATGCAACGCACTGGCGTTAAAGAGTGTCTGTACGAGAGAAGAAAGAGAAATCCCTTCATTACGGAACCTTGACTTTTAGTGCTGTGTCTTGCCTTTTTCATAAACATGCTTTCTACTTGTTGTAATTCTACCAGTTGTAATCCTGGTGAGCGTATACTTTTGTGTCCTGGTTTTGTCACTTAGCCACCTCTCAGGAGTGTTTTTAGACTGGATGGCATCTCAGTACAGCCCTGACTGTTATTTGTCGTGTGGTCTCACAACTCGTTATGTGGAAAAGGGAGGCAATGACGCCTACCCTCCACGATGTCATGAGAGTAATGTGAATTCGTGTATGTAAAGTACACGACAGAGGGTTTGGCACAGAGAAAATTCTCACAAAATAGTCCCTCCTCCTACATAGCTTCATACTTATCGATTATTTTCCTTTTCTAAAGGAATTATCTGTTCATGACACGACATTTTGGCAAAATATGAAAAAGAGGGAAAATCACTCCTAAACCTCTTCTAAAATGCAGTTAGTTTGGACTTTTTGCAACAGTTCCTTCTGGTCTTTGTCTCATGCCTTTGAGTTTTATTTAACTGAAATCATAAAATACTTAGAATTTTGTATGATTTTCACATAACTTTTTTATGACAAGCACGTTCCCGTGTTATGGTAGTATCTTCATAAATAGTTTTAAAGGCTGCATATGCTTTCAACAAATGGAGCACTTTTATGACCACTCACCGATTTGCATGTTTTAAGTCATTAGCAATATTTCAAGAGTATGGATAAGTGTCTTTGGAATGCGTTTGGAGCTAAAGCCATTCCCGTGGTTTGGATGGGTGCCCAACGGGGAATTATTGATGGAGGCTCTTTGAGTGAGCCTGCAGGCATCGGGAGCCTGCAAGACTGCCCAAGGGAGACTGACTCCATCTCCAAGGCTCTTGGGAGCCGCCCAAGGGCTTTCAAACAGGAGCATGACACGATGGGATTTCTGTTTAGGAGAGAACTTGCTGGCCGTGTGAAGCCTAGATGGGAGGGGCTGGAGCATTTGGGTGCCTGCGTGATTCCCAAGAGACACTTGGGAGAATCTCTTGTTTAACCACCCCAGCCCCTGTCTTGTGTTTAGAGGCCAAGGGTGCGGCAGGGGGAACCACGGGCGTCTGAGTTATCATCCTGCTGATGCTCATCAATGTGCGAGGCGAGCATCCTCGCATGGGGAGCACCTCACCTTTGGTGTTTGAAAGTGTGGAGGGGTCTTCCTCCTTCTGCACCTTCCCCGCTTCCCAGGCCTTGCTTCTTGGGGTTGCTTCCCCTGCTCTCGTCTCCTCCTCTCAGCCTTGTCTGAGGCATTGCATAAACCCAAGGGCTCTCAACCGAAGGAACCGCGTTGTCAAAGTTGTTCAAAAGTCTGCCGTCTGCAGCAGATGGCCTGCTGACATTCACAGGCTGTGTTTGGAAACCGCATCTGCTCCCCCACATTCCTGCCATCACATAAAGCATTATTAATAAATGTTTGCTTCAAAATTGGTGCAGTGGGTTGCAGTGTTGGGAGGTGCATCCTTTCTGCCAATTGGTCTGGTGTCCCCAAAAGGTGGAAGTGCGTGGGCAAAAGGGGCGCCCCTCGCGGTTGCTGGATGACTTCAAAAGGCGAGCCCTGAGTGCAGCCACCCTAGAAACGGCTGCTGGCGCCTCTTCCCACTCCTCCTCTGTGCCCCATAACTGCCTGAGCTGCGGGAGCGTCTCCCTGTGTTATTGTCAAGTGGCTTTTGAACAATCCTGGGCTTCTGGAACCAACTGCTTCATCTGGGGTTTGACCCAGCATTTTTATGATATGCATCAAGTCGACTTGGCCGGAAGACCTCGAGTTTCTGTCTTTTATTTTTGCCTGCAGCTGGGGTCCTCTGGGGTAAGCGTCTTCCTGGCTTTCCGATGTAATTCATTCCGGAATCTTCAGTCCCAATCAGTTCAGTTCAGCCAACAGTTGTAGAGCACATAGTGTATTCCTGGCCTGTGGCCTGGCTTTGGGGATGCACAGATCAACAAAGTGAGTTCTTGGCTCCTAAGGGGCCCACAGCCCGGGTGGGAAACAGGATGGCTAATTTAGCAGTGCCCATTTCTGCTCTGCCATCCCTCCTTGGATAGTGAAGGGCAAATGATTTTGCCTTTGCTGAGCTTTGTTTCCTCATCCGTTGAATGGGCACGAGATCGCAGCATCACTGAGGGCATCTGTGAGATGGTACATGGGAGAGCCGCTGGCCTGGCGGGGGATGGGTTCTCGGTCCCTGGAGGGAGGCGGTGTTTCTTGGGGCCTCCTGGCACGAACTGCGGGGCATGGGCCGTGTGAATGGAAGTGAACGCCGCATTGCCCTCTTACTGACTCCTTTCTCTCTCTCTCCCCTCTCTTTCCAGCCTGTGACCTCATGACCCAGGGGATTTTGGCCTTGGTCACGTCCACCGGCTGCGCGTCTGCCAACGCCCTGCAGTCCCTCACAGACGCCATGCACATCCCACACCTCTTTGTCCAGCGCAACCCAGGGGGGTCGCCACGCACCGCCTGCCACCTGAACCCCAGCCCTGATGGCGAGGCCTACACGCTGGCCTCCAGACCACCCGTGCGCCTCAATGACGTCATGCTCCGGCTGGTGACAGAGCTGCGCTGGCAGAAGTTTGTCATGTTCTACGACAGCGAGTATGGTGAGTTGGGCACGGGGCAGGGGCAGGGGCCGCTCTGGGGCTCCAGTGGAGGCATGGACGGGTGCTGGGGGACCTGTGAGCTGGGCCGTCACCCGTGCTGGACGAGCACTTTGGAGCGGGTCCGGTGTAGACAGTGGTTGGTGGTCTGAGCTGAGTGGCTCTCGAGGTGGTAGGGCCCCACCTGGAGCTTCGTGACTCGGGGAAGTGCTGCGAAAACAGATCCGTAGACAGAGCTAAAGTTGCCTAGCAACAACACCTTATCATGACAGCTGAAGTTTGAATCGTCTTAGAGTTTTCAATAAAATATTAATAAACTGCTGGCAGGGATCCGAAGGGCTGCGCGCAGGCAGTGGTGGAGGCCGGCCAGCGTGTGTCCTCCTGGCAGCCCCCTCTCCAGGCAGTGCCCCTCACGCTGGATGGTCGCCTGGCTTTCCCAGCTCCTTGCCTCCCTCTGCCGTGGTCTGCACTCAGTTTCAGTGTCTCAGGTTGGGACAAAGGTCAGAGGGAGGGACTCCCTGAGTGCCATGGGGGCAGGCTGGGGTTGTGTGGGGCTGGGGACACTGGTGGTGGCTGGACATGACTTCTCTGAAGACCTTTCATATGAAAAAAAAAAAACACCATAATTTGCTTTTTAGGAAACCAGAAAAATGGGCTTTGGAGAAATAGGTTCAGATTTCCTCATGGCAGCTCTGTAAAACACCAGCCCCAGGATAAGACGGTTTCTGCATTATGTGGTTGTTTCCTTTTTGAAAGAAGCCAGGATTTGAACCCTGAACAGGTTATTTCATCTCTTTTTTTAAGGTTGGCCCTGAGCTAAGATCTGTTGCCAATCATCTTTTTTTTCTCCCCCTCCCCAAAGCCCCCCAGTACATAGCTGTATATTCTAGTTGTAGGTCCTTCTGGCTCTGCTATGTGGGACGCCGCCTCAGCATTGCCTAATGAGCGGTGCTAGGTCTGCGCCCAGGATCCGAACTGGAGAAACCCTGGGCCACCGAATTGGAGCATGCAAACTTAACCACTCTGCCACAGAGCTGGCCCTATGTGTTTTTTTTTTTTAAAACTTAGTATTTTGAGATAATTGAGATTCACATGTACTCTAGAGAAATAATACAGAGAGATCCCGTGCACCATTTACCCAAGTTCCCCAATGGCAACATCTTGCATAACTGTCATACAACATCACAGCAGGATCTGACACTGACGCAGTCCGTGGGCCTTGCTCATATTCACCAGTTTACATGTACCTGGGTGTGTGGAGTCACGTCTGTGCAGTTTTATCACATGTAGAGTCATGTGATCATCACAGTGAGGATGCAGAACGGTCCCCCTGAGGTCCCTGTGCTATTCTTTCATAGCCACAGCCACTCACGTTACGTGTCAGTAAAGGGTGTGGGGGCCTGGTGAGGGTTGGCAGCCCCATAGCTGGGCCGGGATAGAATGAAATGGGCCCTCAAAAGTCCTGCTTTTGTCTCTTGGGGAAACACTTCCTTTGCCAAGAATGTAACTAAGAAGAGAAATCAGCATATGTTTGCATTTGCCTAAATACTCTGCTTCTCCAAGACCGTAATGTCGTCCTCAGCTCTTGAGCAAATATGCTGCTTGGAGTCTTCCAGGAGGAACTGAAAGAGCAAACAGTCACTGTGTTGAAATAAAGATGAGGTGGGATGAGGACGAGGGCGGCCCGGGGCTCCGGGCGCTTGAGGTGGACTCTGTCCAGGACCTGGCCTCTCCCTCCCACCCCTGCTCAATCCCTGGCTCTGGGGAAGAGTTGGAGCCTGTGTCACAGCCCTGAGGAGCCCACAGGGCATCTCCCAGGGGCCCAGCCTTCTCCTGAGGACCCTTTGTGCTTGTGGGTCAACCCTGACATAGGATCTACTCTAAGGCTGGACGCTGTGGGGAGTTGTGGACACTGCCAGGGCTGGAGGATGCTGTGGTCCAGTGTCTGCAGGCCCTTCCCACCTCACTTCTCTTGCTACCTTTGCTCCCCTTCTGCCCTGGCCTCTCGAAACTCTTCAACCCCTGGTTCTCCTCAAGGCCTTGAGGTGGGTTTGGTGGGAACCTCAGCCATGGGAGGCAGGTATCAGTTCTCCAGCCTGCCCACTCCATCTGGGCTCCTGTAATTCTTACAGACTGAATGACACCTGATGGCACTTGCTCAAACTCCTTGTTTGCTTCTTATTCTACCCCTTACCACCACTCAGCTCAAGAATCAAGTCCTCAAGGAAGGATGCCCTGATCCCCACCTGTCTGCAGCCTCTTCTCTTTCCCATGGAGCTGGCTCCTTGGTTACATGATCTCGCAGACACACATCTCCTTCCCTCGGCCTGTGCTCAGCATATCCAGACATGCTCAGGAGGGCTAATCCTTGAGGAACACTTTACTCCCCTCCAAGGCTGTGAGCTCCAGGAGAGCAGGGGCCATGTACTCTCACTGCTGTGTGCCTGCTGCTTAGCACAGTGTCTGGCACAGAGTAGGCTCTAAGAAATTGTCACTGGGGATGAACCACCTCATTTCTGAGGATGTGGAGTTTTCAAACAATTTTCGCAGAAGACAAAGTAGAAATGGGAGAGAGACAAGGGCGCAGCACGGTCTGACCTCTGAGGTCGGGTAGGTGGCTAGGAAACACAGGCGTCATTCTGTGGACGCGCTCTCCTGCCCCTCCCCTCTCCTCTCCCACCCAGAACCACCAATCAAATCAAAAAGTGCGCCCCTCTTTTCTGACATGGACGCCTTTGCTCCCTTTGCTGGGGTTGAAGTGAGTTTGCAATCAGACTGGCCTTTATCAGTAATTTCATAGAGATGCAAGGTGACCAATGCCTTTCTGGTGGACCACAACAGGTGACTGGGTGGCCTTGAAGGCTGTGTTGGGCAGGATTCTGAGGCTGTATGTGGACTCAGCAATAGAAAGTGCGGGAGAGTGCTCTGTGCAGGAGAGAGACTGATTCAGATCTGGAAGGTGGGGCGAATCCAGCACCTGGGAGCCGCCATTCCTTCGGCTGCCGCTGTCCAGGGTGCTGACCCATTTGACTTCAAGCTCTTTGGAGGCCAGAGCTCTTTCATCAGATTCTGTGCACAACCTTCTGCTTTTGCCTGCCTTGGTGACCAGACCCCTGATTTGACAACCTTTAGGGCCAGGTTTCTTCCCCAAGACGTTCCCTATACGACTTTTACCACGTCAACTCCTGCTACTTGTCCTGGCCACGTTCCTCATGCACAGCCCGACCTCTCCTGTTTTCCAACATGCCTTGTGTTAGGCAAGCTGAGACTGTGGATCCCACGTGTTGTTTGATGCAGCACATCAAGCCCCAGGAGTTTGGGGTGTGGATGCTCCATTGGCATGGCTGGCATCGGCCTGTCTGAGGGCTGTGGGGAGATTTATGTTGCTGATACGCCCAAGACAAATGGTGCCTCCAGAGCTCCTCAGGGCCCCTCCTTCACCCCACCTCTGCAGCACTGGCTGCAATTGAGCCCAATTAAAAAGCAAATTGAGTGTAAAGACTGTTTCATTCCTTCCAAAGTCAAACACAAGTGGTTTGGGGATAGAGGGGCTTTTTTTTTTTTTTTTGGATGCTGGTTTGCCAGTATCTTTACATACATTATTTCGTTTAAGCCGTTCCATAACTCTCTCAGGTGGGATTACCGCTGCATTTTACAGATGAGGAACGTGAGGTTCAGAGAGGTTCTTTTCGACTTTAATGCCCATACACTTAGCCAAGACGCCATCCTATTTCTGTAATCTGAGGCTCACTAGGCTCCAGCTCCCTTTCTCTGTCTCCAGCCATGAAGAGTTGATGGAAAGAAGGAGGGAGAGATGGTTGGGAATGGACTTGGCATGCCCCAGGCTGCTGTGATCACTCACTTTAGTGAATGTCATACATAAGGTCCCACCCTTGCTGGGCGAGGCCTGATCCTTTCTCACTTTAAACCCAAGAATGACCTGCCCTGGGTGGAGCCTGAGGACTGAGCATTTGGGTCAAGAGTCAAGGGCCAGAGAAGCAAAAGTCTTGGGTCCTAAGACAGAACTTGGCAGAGGGGCAAGAGAGGAGTTTGTATGTATATGGTTTAGAAAATGCAAGATGTGCCATTTGGTAAAATTCCATCGAAAATACTTGTATGCTTGTTGTGACAGTGGGAGGAAAAATAAAAGAGAAGCTGACATTTGGGAGAGAAGAATCTGTAACATTAAAATACCAAAAGTTTGGATTGAACAGAACAGAGAACTTTCTGACTTGCCACTTCAAATTCTGGGATATTCATTTCTGTGTTGGGGGGTGGGGTGGCTGCTAGAAGCTGCAGCGATAATTTCTCTCCAGTGAATACATTTAGATGAGGGGTATAGTCATGATAGGATCTTAGAAATCATTGACTCATTCATTCAACAAATATTCACTGAGTCCCCACCACATACTATTATTTTTGCTAGGCATTCATTTTAGATGAAGAAACAGATGGCTGGAGTAACTTGGCTAAAGTTGCACAGGGCTGGGATATGAAGCCAGGACCACAGGGCTCTTTCCTCCATAGCATCTCTGGGGTGTGGTAGTCCCTTCTTGACCTCTGGGGTAGCTTGCAGGCCTGGGGTGGGTTGGGAGCTGGGATTCCACAGAAACAAAAGCTCAGGGCTCTGCATGAGTGGCCATTGTCTATTTGTGCTAGTTTCGAAATTATTTACACGTTTACAATGTATATGTTAAGTTAAAAGAGTAATAATTGAGTGAACTCCCACGAACCCACGCCAGTTTAAAAAATGAGAAAGGAGCCCTTGTGTGTCCCAGTGCTATCGCATCCTCCCCTGTGGAGGGGACAGGACCACTCTCCTGATCGTGGGTTAACCAGTTTCTTGCTTTTTCTTATAGTTTGTTATACAAGCGTGGAACCTTACATATGTATGGTTTAGTTTGGTCTCTTTGTGATGCTTAACTATGTGGAATAACACTTCTCTACACTTTTATGATTGCTTTTTTCACCTAACATAAGGTTTTTGTGATCCATTCATTTGATGCAGGTGGGTATATCTAATCATTTTTTACTGCTGCATAATATCACCTGATTTATTATCCATTTTGTTGTTATGGGCACTTGGGTTGTTTCCAGGTTTTTGCTATTACAAATAATGCTGATAAGGGCATTCTTGTGTTTGTCTTTTGGCGTTCATGCGCAAGAGTTTTCTGAGGGTGTATCCTCAAAAAAAGGGGCAGAATTCCTGGACCCTTGGGTCTGTGCATGCTTCACTTCCTTGGGTCATTCTGAATTGTTTTCCAAAGCATTCCTACCCAGTTACACTGCCGTCTACAGCGTACGAGAGTTCTCCAAGCTGCCTAAGCTCACCAACACTTGGTGTTATTTTCACTTGTAAGATTTTTACATGAAATGGTATCTCATTATGATTTTAATTTACATTTTCCTGATAACAGATGAAGTTGAGCATCTTTTCATATCTTTAGGGGCTCTTTTTGTTTTCTCTTCTCTGAAATGCCTGCTTGTAGTTTTTCATTTTTTTGCCCATTTTTTAAATCGAGCCTTTTCTTTGGTCCGCTAGGTGTGCCAAGTATCTTCTTTCAGTTACTTGTATTGTTGTCAGATTTCTTCATCTTTTGTATGGGTAGCGCTTTCTCCTGTCTCACTCAAGAAATCCTTCCCTGTCCACACGTCACAACGATGTTCTGCTGAAATTTCACTCTGCACTGAGAGCCGATCTTGTCTTCCTGGCTGGGTGTCCACAGCTGGGTCCCGGTGCAGTGCGTGCCTGGCTCCTCATGTTAGACCACTTCTTCCTGAAGTTGTGACCTGACATTCCTCTGCTGACACTGCTCTGCTCTGGCCTGGAGGATCATCTTGTCCTTGGTGGTGATTACATAGCCTGTGGCAAGATGGTTAGGGAGAGCTTCCTGGAGGAGGTGACATGTAAGCAAGGGCCTACAGGACTGGTAGAAGATAGGCAAGCAAAGGGCTCTGGAGGGCAGAGGGTAGGAAGAGTGTCCCAGGTGGAAGGAAGAGCATGCTGGAAGGCCTGGGGGCAATGGAGAGGGGGAAGGTATGTGGGCAGTGGCCGTGGGTGAGGCTGGAGCTACGGGCCGGGCAGGCCTCAGAGGTCTCGCTGACGAGCTCAGAGTCCCCGGAAATCCCTGGAGGCTGTACCTTGCTACCTCAGGTGGTACCTTTGGGCCCTATTCCTAATGCCCAGTCCAGAGACCTGCAGGCAGACGCAGGACCTGGGGGCTTGCATCTCCAGAAGGCTCTGTTCCTTCTGCCACCTGTGTCCAGACTCACTGGCTGCATAAGAAAGGCAAGAAACCATGATCTGACCGAGGACAAATGCCAGGCCTGGAGGCCAAGCCAGAGGCAAGGCCTGATCTTCCCAGGTGACCCTGGCAACCCAGGGGTCAGTGAGTAAGAGCTCCCATCTCTGCAGCCCTCCCTCCATGCTGGGCCCTGTGCAAGCGCTTTAGCTCGCACCAGCTCACGTCATCTTCCAGCATCCCCATCCCCATTTTACAGGTGAGGAAACTGAGGCTCAGAGAAGCAAAGGGACTTGCTCTTGGTCACATGGCTGGAGAGTGGGGTCTGGCCAGGTCTGATTCCCAAAGCCTGTGTCACAGCTCTGCTCATGGCCTCCCAGTCCTCGTGGCAAAGCCGTGGGGAGTAGATGGCACAGGTAGCCTCTTCATGCACGAGGATTTATGGAAGCGTCATTGGTAACAGCAGAAATTGCCAACGGCTTAAATGTCCATCTGTGGCCAATTGGTTAAGTATATTATGGTATGTACGTTTAATGGACAGCTCTGGTTCTTTATGTGCTAAGAGGCAGGTACTGTTAGCTGACAATAGCAAAGCAAGCACGGTGGTGTGGCGTGTCGTTGTGCAGAAGCAAGCTCCTGTGTGTGTATTTGAGCGCGCACAGCGTCCCTATAGGAAGTGCTGTGTTCTGGGGGGAAACACAATGACCTGGGACAGGGGTGGGAGATATGTTTTCACTGCACATTTTTTTGTACCTTGTAAGTTTTGTATCAAGTGCAAAAAAAAAAAAAAAGTAAAAAACGAAGGAAGTGTGGGTTCCTCCCCTCCCTTCTACTTACTGCCTGTGGTGACTTCTCTGAGTTTCAGCTTCCTTGTCTATGGACTGGGCATGGCAGTTTATGAGCTTCTAGGGTAAGGCACCTGGCAGAGTGCCTGGCACATGGCAAACAGCCTCTATGATAATAACAAACCGGGTATGGGAACCAGGAGTGGCAGGAGTTGGCGTTCTTCTCTCCCAGGGCTGGGGATGGAACCAGGGCCTTTGTAGAGTCTTGGCACAAGATATTTGGCTGTTTTCCTCTCCACCCTGGCTCAGGATTATTCTTAAGTATAGTGGTTAGGGGCGTGGGCTCCGGAGCAGCCTGCCTGGGTTGAATCCTGGCTCAGCCTCTATAGCTGTGTGATATTGGGCAAGTCACTCAACCTCTCTGTGCAACAGTTTCCTCATTTGTAAAATGGGAATAAGATAATCATCTGTGCCCAATGTGGTTGATGTCTAGATTCAGCTAGTTAGTACATGCAAAGGCCTTAGTCAAGAGCCCGGCACATGCTAAGTGCTCACAAAGACATTTACTTAGGAACTGTGCCCAGCAGCCGCCCTTTGCGGTCCATTCTCTCTTGGCCTCCGAGCTATTGCATCTCTGTTGTGGCTTGCTCTGTGCCCCATCGCATCTTGGTTGTGTTCTTGGTACTCGGGGAAGCAGAGAGAGCTTGGGGGTCGGCTCTCTCGCCGGTGGGGGGCATCCAGGTCCCCCGGCAGTGGGGCTGAGCTGCTGGCCTCCCCGTGGTCTCCCTGCCCGGTCACCATTGCACCTTCCGAGCTGGACGGCCCGACTGGTTCCTATGGCAAATGTCCGCCAGCCGTTGGCCCGCACCCCCGAGTCTTGCTGAAGTGAAACTCCGCAGAAGAAAGAGAATTACGAGGACAAATCCTATTTTAATCCGTGCTCCGCGGCGCCACCGTCTCCTTCCCAGCCCCTGGCAAAGCAGACCAGACGCCTGAACCGCGTGGCGAGCCATCTCATTAATGATGCACATCGTATCATTATGGCATTAGTTTAAGTGGAAGGAACAAATACTTTTTTCCAGACAAAATGAGTAAGTGAGTTTAATTGCTAGGAAACCTACCGGGAAGTTTGACAATAACTTTCCCGGGACGAGTGTTTTGCGTTTTTGTTCTTCGATCTAATTACAAAGCGACTGTACTTGGGGGCACGTTAATTGTACCGTTTTCTAGAAGATTAAAGTTCATTAACTCTGAAGTTCCCTCACCACCCTGTCAGATTGCAGAGCGCGTCTGGGGACACGAGGAGATGCCCGAGGCCGCTGTGGATGGAGGACAGAAAGGCGAGGCTGCACAGCCCCACAAACGCCCCAAGGTCTGGGAGGACCATTGGCCCCAGTGGGGTCCCTCGGCCTTCTCTCAGTGAAGTGGAATATTGTGTCCTCTTTCAGGTCTCAGCTGAATCATCTACCCGCCTGTTGGGGAGAGCACAGCTCTTTCCCGATAGGATCCAGCAGTGTCAGGAGAGTGCCTTCATTTTTTGAAATGAACTATATTGAGGCATAATTGACACGTGATAAAACGCATTCATTGGATGTGTACTGTTTGATGGGTTTTGACAAACAGATGCACCAGCATAACCATTCCAGTCGAGGTGCAGAACATTGCCAGGGATAGAAATGTCTTTGTTTTGAAGAGACAAAATTGTAGGTCACTTGTCCGTGGCCCCTGTCACTCCGGCACTGGTCGGTGGCCACAGGCCCCAGGTCTGGAGCCCATGTGCAGCATCCCTGTAGCTGCCTTCTCCTCCTCTGACAGGGTCTCAGGACCCTGGAGTGTCAGTGTGGTGGCCAGGAGAGAGGGAGCAGGACAGGGAGGTGGAAGGCAGGGAGGGTGGGGGGCCAGGGAAGCCCTTTGGCAGCCATGCTGGCACTCGGGCCGAAACCATCTCCAGCTGGGAAGAGAGCCCTGACCGTCTGTTCACTGGCCAGACCTGGCTCCTCATCCCTTGCCAAGCCACGCCCGGCACCTCCTTGGGAGGTGGCGTTTGGATGGTTATGAACACAGGCTTCAGTGTCAGGACTAGGTTCAAGTCCCTGCTCTATTGCTGACCGCATCCTGGGTGAGCCACATCCCCTTGGAGCCTTGGTGTCTTGGTTTGTGAGATGGGTTCACAGCACCGCCCCGCTAGGCTGCTGGCCCTCAGCACGTGCTCAGCCCGCAGTAGCAGAGGGAGAGCTTTGTGCTTTAAAGTTTTCCTTTGCCTTTTGCAAAGGGATCTCAGCTGATCCCACCCAGTGCTGAAGAAGCCTTTTCAGAGACCTGGGCAGTGGGTTTCTCTTGCCAGTTGCTCAGCACTGTCTGGGCTGGGTGGGGGCTGTGGCAGGGGCCTGTGACAGGGGCCTGTGGAAGGGAGGTGGTGGTCTTGCTTGGCTTGTGTCCAGACAGCATCTCTGAGACAGCTTTAGGATATCTTTCCCCTTGGGGGGTCTTGGGAGGCAGGAAGGCTCCGGGAGCACCCTGTGATGATGTTTCCCTGTGAGGTGTCCTGTGGGAACCTCAGATGTTAATCTGATGGTCCACTGTGCCCACCGGCACTTTCTGCTCTGCACTGGAGTGACAGCCACTGTCCTTAGTGTGGGCATCCATGCCCTGCCCACTGTCACTTCCTCTCATCCCTCCACCCTGTCCACTCCTCTCCAGCTCCTTGCTGCTCCATGGGTATGCCATGTGCAGTCCCTCCAGCCTCAGGACCTTTGCACTGGCTGTTCTCTCTGCGTGAACACTCCTGCTGCAGATGTCTGCAGGCTGCTTCCTCACCTTCAGGGCTTTGCTTCAATTCCGTCTGCCCCAAGAGTCCCCTCACCCACTCACTCAAAAATGGAACTCCCTTTCCTCTTGACACCCCTTTCCCCCTTCCCTGCCTTATTTTTTTTTCATTGAATTTACTGCCATTTACTTATTTTTTAGTGTTTGTCTTTTCCCAACTAGAATGTGAGTTGCGCACAGGCAGGGATTTTGTCTGTCTGGTTGAAAGATGCTGCAAACCCTGTATGCAGAACAACACCTGGAACAGAGGAGATGCTCTATAAATATTTGATCTATATTTTGGGGTGGGATCACACAGTGTTTGTCCTTTGGTGACTGGCTTGTTTCACAGCCTCTTCAGGGTTCTTCCATGTCGTTGCACGTGTCAGCATTTCCTTCCTTTTTAAGGCTGAGTAATATTCCATGGTGTGTAGGACTGCACTTGGTTCATGCACTCAGCTGTCCATGGACATTGGGGTTCTTGCCACCCTTTGTCCACTTTGCTTTCTGAGGGCACTGGAAGGAAAGTACAGTCTCTCAGGAGCCTCCAGGGGGCGTGTGTGTGTGTGTAGGTGGTATGGATTTGTGTGTGTGTGTAGGTAGTATGGATTTGTGTGTGTGTGTGTGCGCGCGTAGGTGGTATGCATTTGTGTGTGTGTGTGCGTGTAGGTGGTATGGATTTGTGTGTGTAGGTGGTATGGATTTGTGTGTGTGCGCGCGTAGGTGGTATGCATTTGTGTGTGTGTGTATGTGTAGGTAGTATGGATTTGTGTGTGTGTGTATGTGTAGGTGATATGGATTTGTGTGTGAGTGCATGGTGTGCGTGTTACACCTTTTGGAAGACAGCCATTCGATCTTTGCTCTGCCTGCAAAGTCCCCTTCCTTACACTCGCTGCCCAGCTTAGAGCCTGCCATGCACCACCCCTACACCCCAGAAGGATCAGGTTCAGCTGCCATCAGGTAGCCCCTGGGGCTTTAGGTTCTGTCCCTTGCCGCCCTCCCTCCTCGCCTCTTCTCTCGTCACTCCCTCCAGACTCCTGTGTCCTGGCTACACCGGGTGTGTCAGTTGGGGTGCAGTCAGGGAAACACAGTCACGCTGGGTCCTTGAGAGGAAGGGACTGAACATGGGGACCACTGGCAGGGGTTGGTGGGGTGAAGCAGGTGAAGTGGAGGCCACCTCTACTAACACTGTTGGAGGCACAGGACACCGGGGCTACAGGGACCAATGGCAGAGATGGTCCTGGAGCCTGGACCACCCAGCGGGAACTGGGACCTCCAAGAGGGGCAACCCTGAGGGAGCTGGGAGCATGGAGGAGGCACTGAGCCAATGCTTGTTGTGTGAGATGGGTTAGATGTAACAGCAGTAAAAAGATCAGACATCTAGAGGCTCACACACACGCGTGGGAACACACGCAAACACGCACATGCACGTGCATGCATGCACACGTGCACACACATCTCAGGTACCTGGGTAATTAAAGTCAAAGGCCCAGATAAATGCAGTCCATGGCCAGCTATGAATCTTGCTAACAGTCACCAGGAAAGATCAATAAATTTGCCTCCTTCTGGGTCGGCACAAAGTTTTCCTGGAGGGCCTAGGGCAGCTCAAGGGGACATTCTTCCTGTGACTTCCGGTGAGCTGGCTGTGCAGAGGGGAAGTCAATGTCAGCGTCAGGTGTGCTCCAGACCTGCGGGATGGGGATGGCGTGTCGGGGTGCCATGGGACCCGGGGACAGGAACTGGGGGAGGAGCTTGGCCCTCCCTCGAGCCTCAGTGACTGCCACTGCCATCAGAGGCCCTGGCCACAAAGCCAGGCCTTGGCCACACAGCACTGCCCCAGCATCTCTGGGACACAGCAGAGGGCACAGGAGCCTGCACAGTGAGGCTTCGTGGGTGCCACATCTGTTGTGGGGAGGAGGCGTGTCCACGTGGTGCCCTGAGCCTGCATGCACGGGCTCACGAGAGCCACTGCTCTTCCCGACTCCACGCTCCATGACAGAACCTCAGTAGCTGGGTTGGAAGTTTGACCTTACTCAGTGGAGCAGTGGTTCTTAGGGGATGTCGGCTTATGTCTGGAGACAGTTCTGGTTGTCATAATAGGAGTGGGCAGGAGTGCTGGTGGCATCCAGTGGGCAGGGGCCAGGGATTCTGCTCCACATCCAGTGCCCAGTGCAACAAAGAATTTTCTGACCCGAAATGGCCGTAGTGCTGAAGTTAGAAAACCCTGCTTTTGTAGCTAATGCAGGTTCACGGTCAGGGCTGTGTAAGTCGTATTTTTAGTGGAGTGTGTAGAACAGCGTGTATGTGTGTGTGCGTGCATGCGTGCGTGTGTGTGAGACAGGAGTGGGAAGCAGATTGGGTAAGGCAGGTGAATCAGGGAGGTGAGCCTCAGAGGTTCCCCGAGGCCCCAACTGTCAGCTCCGAAGGAAGGGCAGAGGTTCATTCACCCAGATGACAGCGTGCAAGAGAGGTGAGAGGAGAGACAGTGAGTCCTGTCTGAGTCATGGATTTCCAGGGGAACAGAATGTTACAGACATGAGCCCCTGCACCCCCTTTCTCTTTTCAGAGGAGGGGACTGGAGCCTTGAAAAGTGCCAGCAGGAGCCGGTGGCCTTGAGACGTTAGGAAATCAGAGGGAAGTGTCTCTGGACATTAGAAAATGAGCGTTTTAGAAGGAAGGCCACCTTCTGTTTTCCTTTGAGGGACGAGGCAGGTGTCAGGAGACCCCTGGGCCTGGCGGACCGTAGCTTTGCCCGTGGCCTCCGTGACCCAGACACCTAGTTCCCCTGTGCTCCTTGTGGTTTGACCCCACACTGGTTCACCTTCTGTCTCTGCCACTTCCCTAGCTGGACCACTCTGACCCTCAGGTTCCTCATCTGTCAAATGGGGATAACACTAATACCTATCCCATAGTGTTGTCAGAGAATTAAGTGAGATCCTTGATGTGCCAGGTGGGGGGAGCAATGAGTGGATGTTGGGAGTGTTTATTTTTTAACAGAGGGGGTTGGCAGTGGTGGGTGGGGGGTGGCGGGTGGAGGGGACTTGTGTCCACAGCTCCAGGGCAGCTCTGCCAGCCTGCTGGTGTCCTGGGGCGAGGGAGTGCTTTAAACGCTTGTCCCCAGCCCTCCAGCCCTCTGGCACCCTTGGCTAGAGGCTGCTGCTTCCCTAGGGGCGTGGGTCTTGGTGATGGCACCTGTTGCTAGGCTTCAGCAGCAGGCTCTGGGTTGTGGGCTTGGCAGGGCCTGGTGCCGGCAGGCCAGGCCTAGTGGGGGCTATTCTCTGGCTGTGGCTCCCGCTTTCCCTCCGAGCTGGTTTGTGGGAAGTGGAACTGGTTTTCCCTGAAGGGAGCAGGGGCCTGAGCCCTGGCCAGCCTGGGGATTGGCGCAACTGAGTTGCTCCAGCCACATGGGTCCACCGGCCCTCGGCCCCGCAGGCGGGCCTCAGCCTGGTGCAGGGGGCTGAGTACAGTTCACATCCCTTCTGCTCACTATCTCAGTGCCCTTGAATTAAATTAACTGAAGAATTAGTGCCCAACTTTCTGCAGCCCAGATAGGGTGCCTGGCACAGTGGGGGTTCCTGTGAACTCCCTTCTCCTTCCCTCCCCATGCTGAGGCAGTGTCTGGGTCTGGCTCCAGTGTCTGGGGTCGGGCAGGTTTGGGGGGTCAGGCCCCAGGGACATCACCTGAAAGCTCTCCCTTCACCCAGGCACAAAAGCAAAGGCCCTCAGTGGCTCCTACGAGTCAGTCAGTTTCCCAGGTGATGAGCGTGTGTATTTTCTACTTGTAAAGATGCAAATAAGACTGAAATACACATAGTAAAAATCGAATTTCTGGGGCTGGCCCCGTGGCCGAGTGGTTAAGTTCGCGCGCTCCGCTGCAGGCGGCCCAGTGTTTCGTTGGTTCGAGTCCTGGGCGCGGACATGGCACTGCTCATCAAACCACGCTGAGGCAGCGTCCCACATGCCGCAACTAGAAGAACCCACAACGAAGAATATACAACTATGTACCGGGGGCTATGTACCGGGGGGCTTTGGGGAGAAAAAGGAAAAAATAAAATCTTTAAAAAAAAAAAAAAAAAAAAAAAATCGAATTTCTCCTTAGCACAACCTCCCCTCGCACCCAGTTCCCCTCCCCTCCCCCAGGGCACCACCAGCATTTCCTCGCAGTGTCTTCTGGGCGGGACAACCACAGCTTCCCGTGGCCTGTGTGTGTGTTGGGGGGAGAGGGCCGCACGTGCTCATTCTTCCATTCGCTTTGTCATGTGTGTCACTTGGAGTGTGCACGTGTCACTCATCGGTGCCAGTTGAGGATCTGTGCTGCTGGGGCCCACAAAGGATGGACGGGGCAGGGCAGGGCCAAGGCCTGGAGACCTGAGGCTGTGCCCAGCCCTGCCATCACCAACCAGTGGGCCTTGGGCGGTTGTCATCCTCTGAGACTCAGGACTTGGGGGGAGGTGGTCCATGTGGCTCTGACATCTCTGTTGTGTGTGTTGTATAGCAGCTGCGATGTAGAAGCTCCTTAGAAGATGGGTGGTGGGTGCTTCTCCTTAAATCATTTCCCCCATGTAGCTGCCGTATGGAAATGAGCCGATAATGGCCAATTCCATGTGCAAATCAGCTCCTGGCTCAGCTCGGCCTGAGCTGAGTGATGCTTCCTGCACTATAAATACCTCCCCTGGACCTAGGGCAGCCCCGGCAGCGGCTTCTGAGCACCTGTGCAGCTGCCAGGAGCGTCACCTGTTCTGCCCGGGGCTCCCCAGCCCCCTGCTGCTCCCGGGGATCTCACGTTTCCTGGCCCAGTTCAGGGATGAGCCCCTTGGATATGTTCGTTAATTCTCTCCACCCCCTGGGAGGATGGTGTGATTAGCAGCAGTGATGGATGGTTAGCACTGGGCTCTGTGTAGGTTGTGTGAGGTCACCCTTTCTAGCTGGTGTGAACCTGGGTAAGGCACTCAACCTCTCTGTGCTGGGTTTGCCCGTAAGCTTCCAAGTCTCAGCATTCTAGTGAGCTTGAGAAGAGCTGGCACTGGGGTGACACTTTGCACCTGGCACACACAAGGTGCTTATCAGATGTTTGGTGTTCTTATCACCTCCAATTTGTCAATGATGAAATCGAGCCTCAGGAAGGTTAAGTAATGTGTCTCGGGTCACAGATCCAGCAAGCGGCAGAGCAGGTGTGTCTCACCTCAAAGACCATACTTTTTCTACTACAACCTTCCTGGATCTGTGTCCTCTGAGGATTTGTTAGTTGAAGGGTCAAAGGCTAAGGTATAATTTAAAAGGGGCCTGGGGATGCCTTTTCTTGGTTGTTCTCTGGGATGGCCACCAGGCCCATTGGTGTCATGGCAAACCTGTCTCTGAGTTTCTGGTTTCTCTGGTTTCTACCCCTAAAGCTAATGCGCAGGGATGCGTGGCTGCATGGGAGCTCATCTCTGCATCTCAGTTTGCATCTCTCTAAATGAATAGGTCGGTTCTACTGGACTTTTGTGGCTGCATCCATTTCTGTATCTTGTGACTGTGGGGGACTTATGGGCCCTCGAGTGTCACCCAAGGAGATGATGGGGATGATTGTTTGTCATAGGAAGGGAAGATGCACTTAGTGATCAAGGACTGTGTGCTAGCATCAGGCTTGGTGTTTAAAATTTGATCCCATTGAATTGTCATAATAACTCTGAAAGGTGGGTACTATTGGCCCCACTTTCCAGACGGAAAAACTGAGGTTCAGACAGGATATTTAACTAGACCAAGGTCATCCAGCCACCATCTTACAAAAACTGATGGCTAATATGACTTCAGGTTCCCTTGCTTCTTAGAAAGGCAGAAAGTTCTCAAGTCGGTTATCTCGTCTTCCACCTGAGAAACTAGAAGTAGGAGAGCAAATGAAATCCAAAATAAGTAGAAGAAAATAAATAATAAAGAACAGAGTGGGAAACAGAGAAATAGAAAGCAAACAAAAAACCCAGAGAAAATAAATGAACCCCAAAACTGGTTCTTTGTGAAGATAAAACTGATAAACCTCTAGACAGACTGATTAGGAAACAAAAAGAGAGAAGACAAATTACCAGTATCAGGAATGAGAGAAGTGACATCACTATCGATCTTATAGACATTAAAAGACTAGGAAGGGAATATTGTGAAAAACGTATGCCAACAAATTTGATAAGCAAGCTGAAATGGACAAATTCCTTGAGAGACACAAACTACTAAAGCACATTTAAGAAGAAATGGAAAACCTGAATAGCCCTGTAACTATCAAAGAAATTGAATTTGTAGTTAAAAAACTTTAGAGAAGGAAACCTCCAGACCAAGATGGCTTCACTATTGAATTCTGCCAAATATTTAAGGAAGAAATAATATCAATTTTAGGCAAACTCTTCCAGAAAATGGTAGAGAAGAGAGTATTTCCCAACCCATTCAATCAGATCGGTATTATCTTGATACTGAAACTGACAAAAACATTACAAGAAAACTAAACCAATGTCCTTCATAAACACAGACACAAAATAAACCTCAACAAACTATTAGCAACAGCAAACAAAAAAGATACTTCATTATGACCAAGTTGGTTTAGCCCAGTGATGCCTGGTTGGTTCAACATTCAAAATTCAGTTGATGTAATTCACCATGACTACAGACTTAAAAAGGAAAACCATATGATAGTGTTGCAAAAAAAAAGCATTTGACAAAATCTGACATCCAATTCTGTTAAAACTCTCAGAAAACTGGGAATATGAAGGAACTTCCTCCAGGGCATTTATGAATAGCCTACAACTAACATCTGACTTAATGGTGAAAGACTAAACACTTCCCCCCTCAGATCAGAAATAAGACAGGTGTTTGCTCTCATCACGTCTATTCAGCAGTGTGTTTGAGGCTTTAGCGTGCAGTTAGGCAAGAAAAAGGAATAAAAGGTGTCAAGATTGGAAAGGAAAAACTAAAACTTTTTATTTACTGATGACATGATCATCTATGTGCAAAATTCAATGGGATCTACAAAAAAGCTATGAGAATTAACAAGTGAGTTTAGCAACCTTGCAGTATAAAAAATCAATATCCAAAAATCCATTGTATCTATCTACTAGCAATGGACCATTGAAATCAATAATCAATAAATAATAGAGAATACTATTTACAATAGCATAAAAAATGTGAAATACTTAGGGATCAGTCTGACCCAACTCAGAAAGTTCTGTACACTGAAAACTATGAAAGATTACTGAGAGAAATTAAAGAAGAGCTAAATAAATGGAGTGGTATACTGTGTTCATGGATTGGAAGACTCATTACTGTTAAAATATCAGTTCTTCTCAAATTAATCTATAGGTTCAATGCAATCCCAACAAAAATCCCAGCATGCTTTATTTTGGGTAGAAATTGACATGCTGATTTAAAAATTCATGTGGAAGTGCAAAGTACCTAGAAAAGCCAAAACAAATTTGAAAAGAATAAACTTGGAGGACGAATTACACGACTTTAAAATGTTAAAAAGCTGCAGTAATCAAGACAGTGTGTTTTTGCTGTAAACACAGACAAATAGAGCACTGGAACAGAATAGAGAACTGCAAAATAGACCCCCACGTGTATGGATGATTGATTTTCAACAGAGGTACAAAGGCAATTCAGTGGCAAAAGAATAGTCTTTCAAAAAGTGGTGCTGGAACAAGTAAATATCTGTGTGCAAAGAAATAAATTTTAGTCCATACCTTGCAATATATATAAAAAATGGATCATAGATGTGAAAAACCTAAAACTATAAAACTTCTATGAGAAAACACAATAGAAAATCGTTGTGGCCTTACTTAGGCAAAGCTTCCTTAGCTACAGCACTGAAAGCACAATGCGTAAAAGAAAAAAAACTGGTAAACTAGATTTCATTAATATTAAGAACTCTTTAAGAATTAAGAACTCTTTAAGCCCTCTTTAAGAATCAAGCTTTTTGAAAGACTGTTCAGAGAATAAAAAGATAAGTCACAGACTGGGAGGAAATATTTCCAAATCACATATCGGAGGAAGGAATCACGTAGAGAATATAAAGAACTCTTAAAACTCAGTAATAAACAACACAAGGCAAAACCGGCAAAATATTTGAATAGACACTTCACCAAAGAAGGTATATAGATGGCACATAGGCACATGGCAAGATGCTTATTAGTGATTAGGGAAATGCAAATTAAAACTGTCGCGGAAGGCTTCTATATACCTATTAGAATGGCTAAAACTAAGAGATTGACAATACCAAGTGTTAGTGAGGATACAGAGCAACTGGAATTCTCGTACACTGCTGGTGGGCGTGTAAAATGGCACAACCACTTTGGGGACACTTTGAAAGTTTCTTAAACAGTTAAACATACACCTACCATATTAGCCATTCTACTCCTAGATATTTACTCAAGAAAAATAAAGAGCATATGTTCACATGAAGACATATAGCAGCTTAGCTCGTAATAGCCCCAAACTGAAAACCACTGAAATGTCCGTGAACAAGAGAATGTATAAACCAATTTTGGTGCATCTGTACAGTGGAATACTACTCAGCAATAAAATGGGATCAGTCATTAGGACAAGCAATAGAGTGGATCAATTTTAAAATAATTGGGCTGAGAGAAAGAAGACAGACAAAAAAGACTACATACTGTATGATTACATTTATATAAAACTCTAGAACACGCACACTGATCTGTAGTGGCAGAATCCTGCCTGGGAAGGGAGTGGGTGGGAGGGACCACAAAGGGACCCAAGGAAACTTTGGAGGCTCATGAATATGTTCACTATTCTGATTGTGATGATACGTATGTCAAAAATGTATTCAATTGTGCACTGTAATATTTGCAATTTATTGCATATCAATTATACCTCAATAAAGCTGTTAAATTCCATTGCCTTTTCCAGATACCATGCTGCCTGTCACAGGGGTTCTGTTTCCATGCCAAAGAAACCATCATGCTTGAATTCATTCAAACAATTGCACATCCCTTATGCTTTCCAGAGATGTGTTAGCTTGATAATCCATCTGTGTAACATCCACCACATAAGTGAGTCATGCTGGCTTGCTGGAATACTGTCTCACACGGGAGAGAAAGGGTGGAGTGGTCAGGATTATGTCAGGGGCCCTGAATGCAATGAGCGGTTTCAACTAATAGTCCTTGAAATGCACTACAAAGGGGGCTAAGTGAATCACGATCTTCTAGAAGCTGGCATCACGGTTCTTAATCTTGATGTTATAATTTTCTTCCGTTATCAACTGTCTGCATTAGGGTTGATTAGTAAGTCTCTGGCCTGCTCACAAGCCATCAGTTGGGGACAGACAAGCGTGTCGGTTATGGAACAGTGGTGGGGAGAAGCTGATCGGATGCACTCAGACAGCACAGTAATTAGCGTGCCTGAGACACCAGGCGGCTGTGCTGGGGCGGCCTTGGCTGGTCTCACTGTGGAGCAGTTTGTTCCTTCCCACAAAGAAACTCATGAGTGGAGATCAATGGCCAGCAGCATGGAGGCCCCCCACCACTGCCCTGGGTCTCCACAGCCAGAGGCGGAGGTCCACAGGCTAGTTCCCCTGCTGTTCTCCAGGGCCGGTGGGTAGCCTCCTCAGGACAGGGCTTCTGGGAAGCGCCCGCAGTTCCTGGAATTCTGCATGCCCCCACCGGCTGGCCCCAGACTCCCCACAGGAGTGGCCGGCTGTGGCTCTCTGCCTCTGGAGGTTGGTGTGGAAAGGACCCCAGGGTGGAGTTCTGGTGGGGAGGGAGTTGGAACTTGCCAAGTCAAGCTCGTAAAAAGTCCTCTTCTTTTCTGCGCTTTGTCCCATGCTGGTTTGGGAGCAAGGCCGCAGCAGCTGCTAAGTACTGAAGCACAAAGTTGTTAATTCATTTATTCCTCCAACAAGTGTTTATGCTGTGCCTTCTGCGTGCCCGGCTCTGTTCTACGTACTGGGAATTCACCGAGAATGACAGAGTCAAAGTTCCTACTCTTCTGGGGCTTCTCGTCTAGCAGAGGAGACAGAGAATAAATACATAAGGAAGCCAGAAGACACGTACTCATAAGGAATTAATAATACTTGTTATTACTTAATGCACAAAATACACGTGGCTTCCTTTCATTTAGAGGTTTTCTTCATAGCTTCACAGACTCCATAAGCTCCTTGAAATTGTTTGGAAAAGAGTGTATATGTGTGCATGTGTGTGTGTGTGTGTGTGTGTGTGTGTGTGTGTCCTCGCGTGCACATGCATGTTTCTACTTTTTCTCTGGGAAAAGTCCATAGTTTTCACCAAAAGCTTCAAGTGTCCATGTTCTGCGGCAGAGTAGACTCTAGTTCACCAGCTCCCCTCACGTCCGTGGGCACAGAGGTCCATTCCTCACCCTCCCCTGGGCCCTCATGACTGTCTCCTCGTCTCGCTGAGTCAGCTCACTCCCAGAGACGTCTGTGTTCCCTTCTCCTAGCTGGGCTCTGAGCTGTGGCCACCCTCTCTGAGGTCATGTCTTGCTTTCTGAGTGGCAGGGCCCACTGAGCCCCAGTTCTAGGTTGCCCTTCATTCGTGGGGAAGGTCTCCATATACCGTGGGAGGTCCAGGTCCTCGGGCCAGGGCTTCAGGGGCAGCTGGATGGGGGACCATTCAGCTCTGCCACCCCCAGCCTGACTGCCTGGCTCTGGAAGGTGATGACTGCAGTGGGAGGCCTTGGGTGCAGGCCAAGCTGGGTGGGTGCAGGTAACAAAGTCCACCTGTGGCTGTCTGGGTGAGTGGTTCAAAAGCAAGCTGACCTGGGCCTGAGGCTTGGGGTGTATTGGGGAATATATCCTGCTCCTGGGACTCCTGCTGGGAGATGACAAGGGCACTACAGGGGTCATTGCAGGCATCCAGTAGGTCATTTGAACCCCGTTCTGGATGTTAGACTGGCCTCTGGGGCTCTCCACAGCTGCACCACCAGCGCCACCCCCACCCTTCTCTCTCACTCATCCGACAGCCTGGGCGGAGAATCTTGTCGTATGTAGAGAACTGGATCCTCAGCGCTGAGCCTCTCGCCAGCCCTGGCACACATCTCCCAGCACGGCAGGGCAGACACTGCCCCAGAGTTCATGGCTTTTAGTGGTGCTGGTGTGGAAGACCTCCAAGCACTAGGGTGTCTGTGCTTCCCGACAGGACGGCTCCTGTCTGCCTCCCCAAGGCTGCTGGCCTCCAAGTCCGGGCACTTTTCATCTGCGTGGGTCACAGCCAGAATTTCTTTTGGCTTGAAGGTGCCAGGGGGCCATGGAATGCCTGCTGCCATCTGTTGCTTCGTGTCTCTAGACATTTTCTTTAGAAGAAAATGTTCTCAGGACCTGAGAGATGATGAAGGGCATTTTGTCGTTCTTCATTTTGGCAAAACAGAGCTGCTGGCGCTGGTTGGAGCTGGGGTGCGTGGCCTGCAGCTGTCTGTGGGTGCCTGGGGGCAGCGATGGGCCATCCTCAGAAACTTTTGCTTCCCTGTTCTGGTCCAGTTCTACAAAGGCCACTCGGGAGCCCGCTGGGCACCAAGTCTGAGCTGTGGCGTTTGTCCAGCGTCCAAACGAAGACCCCACCCTGCCAGGTTAGCCTTCCTTGAGCTCACCAGGTCCCTGCAAGGACCTGTGGCCTCTCTGCTCTGGCCCTGGGTTCCCTTGGCCCCATCTCAGGAGGGGCTTCAGGGGACCTGGGGGCACAGTTGCTATTTGTGTCCAGTCTCAGAGGACTTCCGTGACCCAATTCTAGGACCTGTCCTCAGGCGGTGTTCCTGCCTGCAGCCCACATGGAGATGGGGCCTTTTGTGGACGAGCCCTGGGAGAATGTGGGGGTGGCTGAGAGGGAGTGGGTGCACTGGGGCTTTCTCCCACAAGGCTCCCTGGTGCCCGTGCCTTTGGCTCAGCCCAGCTTGGAGCAGGGAGTGCGTCGGGGATGGCTGCTTTGGTTGCTCAAATCGTCCTTGCCCTTGAGCCCAGGACCTGACCCCTGCATTCAGCAGACCACAGGTTCTGATTATGATTGGGACACGGTCAGTATGGGGGTCTGAGGATGACCTCTAGGATCCCAGAGTCACTTTCACCGCAGAGAGTAAGGCTATCAGACCTACCCAAGCATGACCATGGGCAGCCATTTGATCACCTGGGGCCTCCGTGCCATTTGTCGGTAAAATGAGGAGAGGGCCACTGCTCGTGGGGTCGAGGAGAGGTGCAACTGAGGTGATCCCTGCAGGACCCGCTGGTGTGGTGCCAACCCACTGCATTCTCTGGGTCTCCTTCCCTTGCACTGGCTGGAACCTCTCTCTCAGAAGCTTGCTGGCGGATCGCCTCACCTGTGGCCACCAGCTGGGGCGCTCCTCCCTTTGTTCAGCCCTGCTCCTGCTCCGCCCTGCCCCACGCTCTTGGCTCTGTCTCTGTTTTAGGTCAATGGCACTCGATTGTCATGGTGGTGCCCCCGCCTCTGAGCGATGCGGACTCCTCTGGGAGTCTTCCGGCCCCGGAGCCTGGGACTCTCCCTGCCCGTGCGCAGCCGAGGGAGCAGGATGGAGGAGGATGAGTAGAAATGTGAGCCCCCTTCCTCTCTCCCTTTGCGGGAGGCTGGCTTTTGGGGGGAAGATGGGCTTCCTCCTGGTCCTCCGGAGGGTGGCTGGGGAGGGCTGTGTGGTGACTTTTCACTGTCACACCTCTCTTGATCAAGGTGGCTGAAATCCTAGCTAGCGTTTATTCAGATATGATTGCATGGTTTGGGCCAGGAGGGTCATCTGTGGCTGTCGATGACACAGGGCAGAGTTGGTGTGAACTCTGGCCCCATGCTTCATACAGACGTTCCTGTAGAGGAAGGACACTGTCCCGTGGCCAGTTGGGGCAGTGGCTCGGGGACCCAAGGAGAAGAAGGGGCCTCAGGGCCCCCCAAAATCCCATCATCTGTCAGAGCAAGTGAAATCCGGAATTATATTGTGGCTTTCCCTTTGCAAGTTGTGTGACCTCAGGCAAGGAAGGGAAACTTTCGGAGCTGCAGTTTCCTCCCTTGAAAGCTGTGGATGGAAGTGACTTCCTGCTTGAGCTGTAGAGAGAGTCAGAGGAGGTGACCCCTGTGATGATGCCTGGCTCACCATCAGGGGGAACCTGAATGAGTTAATGCTCCTCTGGATCCTGGGAGAGCGAGGAGAAGGATGGAGGGAGATGCCAAAGCTGCTGGAGACTGGCAGGCGCCCAGCTGGGTCTGATGACTGGAACCCCGTGCTTGTCATCACATCCTTATAGCTCAGGCCAGGCTGGCTGGGACCCTGGACCAGCCTGAGGAGAGTGGGGCTGGAGTAGGGCCTAAGTATCAACCAGACTCTATAGCCTCTGCAGTCCTGCCTGCCCAGGGTCAAGGCCCTGGACTCAAAGTCAGAGAAAATTCTCCCCATCGGAATACTTGCCAAGGCCTCCCTGGTCACGGCACTCATTTTGAGGGTCTCTGGGATGGATAGATGATCCCACTCAGAATTAAGCAGGGATGCTGGGGAGAAGTCGTCTGCTGGGAGGAGGGTGGACTGGGGGAGGGGGGAGAAAACAGAGCCTCTCAAAGTCAGAAAGGCCCCAGAAGGCCTGGTGGTGGCTCCTAGGCTCCGAAGTGTGGACTGAGGGGCTGTTTAATTTAAGGACCCCCTCACCGCGGTTCACCATGTGAGAACATGGCTCTGAGGAACGAGCCATGTGTTGGTCACCTGGAGCGGGTGTGTGGGAGCGTGGTCTCTCTTGGGTCTGTCCTCTCGGGCAGTTGGCTGAAACCCTTCTTGGGGCCCATCAGCGGCAGCGAAATGGCCCATGAGCATGATTCTGGGGCATGGATGGGAGCAGCCTGCATGTCCATGCCAACCACCCCTCACCAATTTGCCAAAAATCAGGCCAGTTTGTCCTTAGAGCAACTCACTGAATAGCCAGTTTGCTGAAAGCTTTGCCGGTGTTTTCCTGGTTTTGCTTCCCCTTGCCTCTGCCCCCGGGTCTTCCCTCCCTCCACTGCTGTTCTGTATGCAGATGGTAGGCCGGGGAGGTCGAGATGGGTATGAAACAGGAAACCCCCTCAATGATGCCAACTGGCATGTGGGAGATGAGGGATGGTGTGGTTTGGTTTCTGCTGAGTTTGCGACTAGGAGAACTGGTCCCTCGGTGATTTTGTCATTTGGAGAAGTGACTTTGGAGATTTGCTTTTGGTTGACGTAACCTGATTTCTGAATTGAAATGTCAGCGCAGATGTTTACAGCAAGCCAGAGGGCTCTGCCCTTGATAATTCACACCTCACCCATTGTGCCCCCCGAGGCTGTGACCTGTGTCCTCCTGGAGGGCAGCACAGGCATGTTCCTCACCACACTGGGTCTCTCTCTCTCTCTACCCCTCTCTCTTTCACACACTCGCACAGACACACACACACACCCTGACACTTGTGCCTCAAGCTGCCAGAGCAGTAAGTTGGATGTTGGGCAGGCTTCTCCCAAGGGGTGGCTGAGACCAGACATAATTGAGGGAGTAGGGAAAGACGGTGAGCTGTAATTGGTCTAAATCACCCTTCTCGCTGAGTGTTAAAGGCAAATAAGTTCTCCAGCAGCAGACACAGCTTTCTCCTTCCTTGGGTTTTCTTGCCCTTTTGGAGGCAGTTGTTCCTGGAGGACGTGCTCATCTCTCCTCTCAGGGCAGGTGGGGACCCTGGGTGCTGCTGGCGTTTGCTGCTGTGGAGCGAAACACCAGACAGTCACACGGCAGAAGCCATGCTGTGTGTTTCTGGGGCTGTCTCATGGGCACAGTGTCTGAACTCACTGTTTCTCCTCCAGATCTGGTCCCCTCCTGTCTTGGCTGGTGGCGCCACTGTCACTGGGTGATAGTGCTTACTTTCTCTCATGACTCTCAGCCGATTGATCCATGACTCTTCCTGAGCATCCTTGAATCTACCCTTTCTCCATCCCCACCACTGCAGACCTATCATTTCCTACCTAGGTTAGCATGACAGTGACCTATCCAAGTTTCCTCAACCAGCATCTTCTTTCCGCATCTTAATCCATCCCCATGGCCACCGGGGGGGACTTGGGGACACGGATCTGATCAGTTCAATCCCAGCCTGAAAGCCTTTGGTGACTCTCTGTTGACTCAAGGTCAAGGTTAAGCTTTGCAGCATGACATCTAAGATCCTTCCTTGCTCTCCAATAGCGTGTTGTCATACTCGCCCACCCCTGCTGTTTGTCTCCAGGTGGCTGAATTGCTTTAGTTCTCAGGACATGCATGGACTGCTCCCTGCTAGGCTCTCCAGCTTTCCAAGCCTCGGTGCCCTTGCACATGCCCATCTCCCTGCCAGGGAATGCCTTCCTTTTGCCTCATACCCCAGTGAATTTGATACACCTTCAACACCCAGCTCAGAGAGCATCTTCTCTGTTCTTTCTGTACCTTTAATACGCTCTCCCCTGTGCTAGTTCTGTTCTTCTTCCTCTTTTTTCCCTGGATGATGGCTATTTTGCTTCTAATATTGTGCTATATTATTAATTTGTTTCCACATCCTGCTGTCTTCTTGAGTGTGACATTTGAGGGTGGGAACCATGCTTTGTCCACCTCCGTATCCCCAGCTTCTGGCCCGGGACTTGGCACATACTGGTCCTCAAGAATGGTGGTCCATTCTGCCCAAATGGGCTCATTCCTTAAATGTTTATCAAACACCCACTGTGTGCCAGGCACAGCTCTGGGCACCAGAGATATGGCAATGAACATGACCTCATGGAGCCTTGATTCTAGTGGCGAGAGGGGTGGATATAAACAAAGAAACAAGTAAATATGTCAGATGATGCCATGGAGAACCAGCAAAGGAGACTGAGAAGGAGCAGCCACCCAAGTAGGAGGAGCACCAGGAGGAGAGGCCAAGAGAAGAAGGCGCTGCACAAAGGGGGATGGGCCGGGCCTCGTCCGGCGGTGCTGGTGGGGAGGAAGATGAAGGGTGAGTGCTGACCGTTGGATTCACAGTGGGGAGGTATTTGAGGTCCTCGACAGCAGGTGTTACAGCAGGGTGCTGGGGCCAGAGGTGATGAGAATGAGCTCAAGAGAGAATGGGAAGAGAAAAAGGGGGCCGGCAGGTGTAGACTCCTTCTTATAGAAGTCTTGTTGTAAAGAGAAGCAATGTCATGGCGGGTGGTGTCAAGGGTGGGGTGTCTTAGAAACATGGGTGATCTTGGCAGTGTGCTTGAGTCCTGATGGAGTGCCCCTGCCAGGAGCATGCTGCGTACTAGAGACAAAGCACAACTGGTCAAGCGATGTCCTTGAGTCGGCCAGAGGGGGTGGGTCTGGTGCTTGAGATGTGTGTGTTGTAAGTGAGATGAGCCTCGTCTGGCTTCCCCCAGCACCATTAACCAGCTGGCCGCGGATGAGCTCAGCCCTGGAGAGATTTGTAGGCCATCCTTTCCCCACTGTTTCTACGTGTCGTGATCGTGACCTCCAGGACTCCCGACGTAAGTAGGTGCAGGGCGGAGCAGCTCCACGGATGTGGCAGCCCAGCCCAGGACAGTCAGAGCAGGCTGGGGGTGGGATGATGGGGCTGGGGTCAGGTCTAATTATGCTGTTGCTTGAGGAGAAATGGTACACAGAGTAGCTGAGTGATGGTAGCCATTGGCGTGGGGTTCACAGTTGGCCAGGCTGGTCGGGACTAGCAGAGAGCTGTCCATAGGCTGAGGCCAAGGTCACATTCAAGCTACTAGCTCCTGTCGAAGAACGTTGAAAACAATCAGGGATAAGTCAGAGCCAAGTTCAGGAGCTGGCAGATGTGTGGGGCCCAGGGCAGGAGCTAAGCAGAGGAGGCTGGGGGGACGTCCTGTCATGGGAAGTGGGGGCAGCATGGGGAATGGGCCAGAGCTCGCTCGGCAGTGTTGTCACACGATATCTATGCCGGATCAGCTGGGGAAGGGAACTCACAGTCGTGAGTTTTACGTGCCAGGCTCTTGGGAAGATTATTTATTTATCCATGCATTCATTCAACAAGTATTTCTCACATCTAGTTTGTTCTGCATTGAGGCAGAAATTATTGTTCCCATCTTACAGACGAGGAACCAAGGCTTAGTGGAGTTGCAAAACGTTCCTAAGGTCCCACAGCCAGTCAGTGGCAAAATGCTCAGGCTTCTGCTGTGATGTGATGCTCCACGCCAGGAGGATGTGACGCCGAGACCCAGGTGGGCTGAGGTTCTTCAGATCCCCACAGGGTGGGTTCTGCGTCCTGCAGAGGGTGTGTGTGTGTGTGTGTTGGGAGTGTCAAGTGGCTTCAGCCAGGGCAGAGGAGAGATGCAAAGGCTGGGAGCTCAGGAGGGCTGGGACAGCATCCCTATCTTGCATCTGCTCTTTGGGTCACGCAAGTCCAAGCTGGGGCAGGGATGAATGGATGCATATTTTGTGGACCATGGAGACTACAGCAGAAGCCTTGAAGGCCTCTTGGGGGCTCAACCTGTATGAGCCCACTCTGCGGGCAAAGGCAAGGAGGCAGCTTCTGGACCAAACCAGCCACTGTGGACCTGCCCTGGGGTGTCATTGTTCTGGCTCAATGCTGAGCCATCCTTGCCTGCTGGCGGCAGCCACACTCCAGACAGCAGTGTCACTGTGCTGTGGCCTCGCCTGGCAGCCTCTGTGCCCTTGCTGCTGACGGTCATCGCTCAGGGGGCATGCAGGGCAGTGGAGTTCATGTCTCTCATGGCGGTGGCTGTTTGCTCTCTCTCAGGTTCTTTCTCTGGATGACAGCTGAGCAGTGCCTGGTGGAGTGGATGCTGCACTGACCTTCAGGAAACATTTATTGAGCACCTGCTCCATGGGAAACTCTGTGCCAGAAATCCTGCCTCTTTTATCTTATTTTTTCCTCATGGCAACTTCGTCGCCTCATTTTATAGGTGGGGAAACTGAGGCACAGGAAGGCTGAGCAACTGGTCTAAGATCACAAAGCTCCTGAGAGGCAGCGCTGGTGTAGGAACCAGGTCTGCCTGACCCCAAAGCCTGCAGGATTTCCAGAACCTTCACTGACCATTAAGCCATTAGCTCGTATTAGGGTGTCCTGGATTAACACGTCTAAAGTCATTAATGTGTTTATTTGTGGACAAAGTGAAGACCAGTCCTGACAGCTCCAGGCAGTGCAGTGGGATGACAGCTGGTTGAAGGGGGAGGGCAGGGTCCAGAAACGCCTCCTGGGGTCTGAGGTGGAGAGGACTGGAAGCAGGGCCAGGGGTGTTTCTGGCAGAGGGAATAGCATGATTCAAGGCCCAGAATCATGGGTGGGGGTGGGTGCCCTTGGCAGGAAATGGCTCAAGGCACACACCCTGGCCCAGAGTAACTCAGCATCTGCCTCTGGTTCCATCAGTGTCTAGAAGCTAGTTTGTGCATGTGCATACATGTGTGTGTGCAGGCCCACATGTGTATCATGTACATGTGCGTGTGCAGGCCCACATGTGTGTATGCCTGTGCAGGTCCACATGTGTGTATACGTGTACATGTGTGTGCAGGCCCACATGTGTGTATGTATGAGCATGTGCATACATGTGCGTGTGCAGGACCGTGTGTGTGTGTGTGCATGTGCGTGTGTGGGCAGGAAAGTGTGCGTCCCTCCATCCGATGTGTCGACTGGTGTAAATTTGTCCATCTCTCTCCATCACGTACTTATCTCTGTATCTGCAGTGCTTGGTGGAGAAGGTGCTCATTGATGTTTGTTAAGACGGTGACCAGCTCCATCTCCATATCCGTTGATGCTCATGGTTACGTGTAACAGTGGCTGTGTGGCCACCACTGCCCCTGCTGACATTTCATGTCTACCTTGGGCAGGACCCAGGGACCCCCTGTCCCCCCCAACCCCACACATAGTATCTAAGACCCTTACCCTCTGGTAGGGGTCTTTCGAGCGTGCAGGACGGCTGAAGGATGGGCGGTGAGTCGGGGGCCGGGGGATTTCACCTTCATGGCACCTCCGAGTCTTCCTCTTTCCTGGTCCCTCTTATAAAAAGCTTGGCCTGATCCTCTCTCCCTCTCTCCCCAGTTTGCTGTTTAGTTTCACTCGGCCCTCGCTCTCACCTTCCCCCGGGCTGGACCTACCTGGAATCTTGGAGTGAAAGATGAAAAACTAGCCCTGAGTCCTCTCTGAGTTTTCATTTTATTTCCTTCTTCCATGGGGGTAGAGAAGTGGAGGCAATGCCCCTGGGCTGTGAGTGAGGGAGGAAGGAGGGAGATATGTGCATGGGGAATAACCAGATCCGCTCTGGGAGATGTGGTATGTGGGTCTGTATGTACATCTGTGTCTGCACATACACACACCCAGATACACCTGCACACACTTATTTTCAGATAGCTTGTCGTGGCTCTCAATGGTCCCGTGCAACACCGGTGGGTTGCTGTGGGGGAGGAAACGAGACAGAGGGGAAAGTATAGACTAAAGTGACTGAAGAAGTACACAAAACAATTGGCGAGATATAATTGGACTTTATTAGGACCCTGATTTGAAAAACTGTAAAAAAACCCATTTATGAGACCCTTGAGAAATTTGACTACTGACAGAAGGGCTTGTTCACTTTTGTAGGGGTACCCGCAGCACTGTATTTATGTGTTTTTAAGAAAACCCTTGTCTTAATAGAGGTACAATTGAAGTGTTTACATGTACAAGATATGATGTTGGAGATTTTCTTCAAAATAATCTGGGGGTGGTGAAGCATAAGGGACAGGAGCAGCTGAGTGATGGATGGTTGGTGCTTCGTTACACTTTTTTGACTGTTTGAAATTTTCCATAAGAAAAAGTAACATAAAATGATTTAATAGCATTTTTTTTTTCTAGTTATGCAAGGAATCTTGTTTGTTTTTTGTTTTAGGTTTTCTGCCTTAACTTTTCTGGAATCTTAGGTGCCGCGATCACTTGCTGGCTAGAGAGAGGAGCAGATGGCAGGATGAATGGATAAGTAACGAGCAAATATCAATGAGAACAGGAAACAATCAACTGGGTTTCCTGGAGAGCTTTCTTTATCCCTGAATATTTCTGCAAAGTTACATGCGTATAATGTAGTCGTATTATTTTTTGCAAGAAAATGATTCATACCATGGGAGTAAATAGGCCAGTACCCGATGGTGGGAGGTTCATAGAGGCTTAAGTGTGGGCTCCGGAGGCAGACTGGCAGACTCTGCATGTGGTCAGCCTCAGGCCTCGGGTAGTAACCCTTATCTGCAAGGTGAGGATAAAGACAGCACCCACTGTCTACTCGTGCAATGGAACATTGTTCAACCACAAAAAGGAATGCAGTACTGAAAAATGCCACAATGTGGATGGGCCTTGAACACATCATGTTAAGTGAAAGAAAACAGTCACGAAAGACCACACGTTGTATGATTCCATCTATGTGAAATGTCCAGAATAGCCAAATTGGTAGAGACAGAAAGTAGTACCCGGGGACTGGGGCGGGGTGCCGGTGAGGGGCCTGTTCGGACAGCTACAACAAAATACCATAGGCCGCGTGGCTTATAAACAGCAAACATTCAGTTCTCCCAGTTCTGGAGGCTGGGAAGTCCAGCATCGCAGTGCCAGCAGATTCAGTGTCTGCAGGCCCTTTTCCGGCTGCAGACTCCCGACTTCTTGCTGTGTCCTTGCGTGGTGGGAGGGAGTAGGGAGCTCTGAGGGGTCTCTTTATAAGTACACTGATCTCATTTTGAGGGCTCCAGTCTCGTGACCTGAGCACCCCCAATACCGTGACATTAAGATTTCAACCTATGAACTTTGGGGGGACACAGACATTCAGACCAGCAGGGAGCGACTGCTAATTGACGTGAGGTTTCTTTTTAAGATAGTGGGAATGTTCTAAAGGATCGTGGTGATGGCTGCACAGATCTGAATATAATAAAAACGCTGGAATTATACACTTAAAATGGACGAATTTTGTGGCATGTAAATCGTATATAAATTAAAGCTGTTTGAAAAAAAAACCACATCATGAGGTTAAGATGAAATAAAATACTGTGTGTAAAGTGTTTAGAAGAGGGCCTGGCATGTCACATAGGTTTTATAATTCTAGATGCTTCACTGAAATCTTTGGGGGGAGCATGTTCCTCGAGCATTTATTTTCTGAAATGTTTAATATGTATCATGCTATGAAAACTCTGGAAGTCAGTGGTTTAGGTAGAATTACCATCTCCAGGTTTTAATGACCATACACTGGTCTGGAATTAAAAGCCTTCTACACAGCACTAAAATAGATTATTCATATCACTTAAGATTTTTGGTCATAAAAAAAACCTCTCTTAAAACAGCTTGAAAAGACAGTTAACGACGTGGCGTTTTCTTGCTCTGCTCCCCCCCCAGCTCCCCGATACCTCCCTCCTTAGACAGTGAACGCCTGAATCTTGGTACAACTCTGCGCTTTAGATTCTCACCTCCGTTAACAGATATAAAACTAATTAGTAGCTAATCTAATTGATTGACCGTCTCCTAATTTTTCTCTCTTCCTTCAATAATTCCTTAATTGACTAAATCGTTGTGAGAGAGACCTGACCCGCAGAAGTGACTGAGAATTGATGTTGGAATTTCCCTTCCTTTTAAGTTGGAGTCCCTCTGACCGTCTTGGAGGGAAGACACACCCGGTGGGAGGTCTGAGGCAGAGAAATCAAGAGCCCTAATTAGCAGGGTGGAGGGGAGGGAGCATGCGGGGTGAACGTTTCTCTTCTCTTGACTTGTGCGTCGAGGAACTCCTCTGAGCGAACACGCTATTTTAAACCCTCGGCATTCTCCTGAAAAGAGACAGGAAGCACGGGGCCAATAAGCCAGTCAGCTTTTAGAGCAAGGACCCAAATAGCTTACCTTCTGCTCTGACATGTCCTTGGGCCCGACTCTCCCTCCTTTGTCCACTGCACACGTTGGTGGTTTTCCTCTGGCCCTCGGAGCACGTGCGTGTGACAACAGGGAGCTTTTGCTCCACCGAGGGTCCTTCTCGGATTCCTTCTCTGTCGTTCGCTGTCCCTGGGGGAGCAGAGGCGTGCAGCCTCCTAGAGGAGAGCAGACCCCCAGGGAGAAGAACAGGGTTTATTCCTTACAGAACAGGGTGTCTGGAGGCGGGCCCCACGCCAGGTCCGTTATCTCCTGCAGGCTTCAGACCTCACTCAGATGATGGGCTGTTGTGGCTCCACTTCACAGGGGGGTAAACTGAGGCTGGAGGGAGCATGCATGCCAGGATGCACAGATGGTGGTGGTAGAGCTGGGATTAGAACCGTACTGCCTGCCTCCAGGATCAGGCCGGGGTGGTGCAGGGTGAGTTCTGTGGAGGTGACACTGCGGCTGCCTGGTAAGGTGGTGCAGGGACCCAATCCCGGGGCCAGGCCGGAGCCACATAGGCTTGGGGTGGTGGCTTGGGTGTCATCACTTGCTCCCTTCTGCCTCTAGGTTCCCTCCCATCCTGGGCTTCCCTGGAGACTCCTGGGAGAGGTGTCTTGGGAAAGTTGCTTTTCCTTAAGCATGGGAACAGGCCTGCCTGCCCAGAGTCTTGGCACTGCTGACTGGGGCACCCGCGGGGGCTCCTCCCCTGCCCCTGCCAGCTCCGTCTGTACACGAGTGACAGGACACACGAGGTGGCTGTGCCTCACAGAAGAGTGGTGTCAGAAGCCCCAGGCTGGGCCACATGGATGGCCACTGGGCTGGCTCAGCAGCAGATGTTTGAGATGGGGCAACTGTGGGCGGTTCCCCCTATAGGGTGTGGTGGGGTCTTGCCTCTAGAACTGGGCCCTTTCCTGGGCTTGGGAGGGACCATGTGCCAAACACCCCAGCCTGGATCACTATCGGGAAATGTCTGGAGATATTTTGAGCTCCTCTGACTTACCCCACTCAGCAGGCCTCACTGTTGCCCTCTTAGCTTTCCCTGAAGTCTCTCTTTGGTTCCCGTCCCCATTTTCTCCTTGGTGGCCTCCCTTCCCCACCTCCAAGAATGAGGCGCATGTGGGTGCCCCCCTGGCAGTGGTGTGCTGGAAGTGGCCCACGCCAGCCGGCTTCCTAACTCTATGTTCAGTGACATCACTTTGGGAGCTCGAAATTGACCATGGTGGAAGTATTTACACCAAGGATATCGGCAAATATTCCAAATCAAGGATGAATGTATTTATTTATATTCAGAGAGCCTGTTGTTAAACCTTTACCAGCACACCACTGCCCCTGGGGCTGCGGGGCGGCCTGATAGCCTGGAAGGGCTTATGTCATTATCCATCTGTCCCAGGCCAGCATCACTGCATGCCTGAGCTTTCTCAGAAGGATGTTTCTGGAGGCCCTTTGGGTCTGCTGTGACTGGATCTGTAGGTTTGACTCAAGGCCTTATTGCTGTCGGGTACGGCTTCTGCCTGGATCACGGCACAGAAGCCACCTCTCCTGCCAGTGCCGGTGTCCTGCGGCCTCCCTGAAGTGCTGGATGCCTCTGCAGCCCCGGGGAACTGGGCGGGAGGCGTGTCAGGGTGGGAGCGAGGGGCCGGCTGGAGCTGTGGGCCTGCGCCCCGCTTCCAGCTTGACCTCCCTTCCCCATGGGCCCAGCTGAACTCGAAGTCAGTCCGTCACCCTCTCTGGGGATGGGGCTGCCTCCCATGTCCCCTCCCTCTGACGCTCACCTCCCGGCTCCTCGCACCATCCACACTGCTATGTGGAGGAGGCCTTGGAGAACACAGTCCCCTGCTGAGGCAGGGCCCACCCGTCTCAATGTGCTGGGTGAGGGCAGGGGCTGAGGGCCTTTCCCTGGCCTGCAGTGTCTTACTGGCTCCACCCACCAGCCTGGCGAGGTAGATGTCACTGTGCTTGTTTTTCAGAGGTAGAAACTGAAGCACAGAGTGGTTCAGTCCCTGTGCAAGGTCACACAGCCCATAAAGGCCAGATTTGTCTTGGACGTGAAGGCCTATGTTCTTTCTTTCCAGTCACTGCACTGCATGAGGCAGGGGTACGAAGGTCCATCCATGGCAGGCTGACCTTGCCCTTCAGTGCCTCTTGTGGAGTCTGGACCTCTTTGGGCTGCCCTCATGCCTGTGAGGGATTTCAATCCACTGAGGTCTGTGTCTGCCTCCTCCAGGCAGCCTGCCCTGACTGCTCCCTTCTTCTCCTGCCCCCCTACCCTCCTCGCACTCAGTGAGCTCTTGAGCCTGACGTGTGTGTTCAGAAGGTATAGGGGTCCATGTGGCTTCTTCTTGCTCCTTCCTTTCCTGAGAACCCACTGTGAGCCTGGCCTGGCACTTCCCTCGAATCCCAACTGTTCAGCCCGGGGTCTTCCGTCCCCTTGAAGACAGTGTCTTCTGTCTCACACGTGTCCCTTGAGGTGCTCAGGCAGGATGCCCAGGTGGTAGCTGTCCCAAACTGAACCCAGTGTCCAATCAGCCCTCTTTTGTGTCCAAAAGCCAGAAGCTGAGGAATAGCCCGGGGAGGGCTGACCCCACAGTGGTTGTGAGGCAGAGAAGACAGCAGAGCGTCAGCTTCTTCGTCTGCAAAACAGGGACAACGCTACGGATCCCGCCTGGCCTTGGTGAGGAGTAACTGGGATGGTCCAGGCCCAGCACGGTGGCCAGAGCTGGAGGAGGCCTGAGGGAGGCCCTCTCGCCTGCCACCCCTGCAGCCAGTCCTCTCTCCCCACAGGACCTAGGGTCCATTTGCCTGGTCCTGGTGTCCTTGGGAAGAGCCAGGGGCAGGGATGTGTGTGACCTATGGGAGCTGACCTCTGCATTGTGGGGAGATGGCCTCTCTTCCAGAGGTGACAGGCCCTCTGGGGCTGGTTCAGTGCTGGTGGTTCCTTCTGGAAAGCAGGCACTCTTTCTGGGCGGGGCCTGTGCCAAGGCCGTCAGGCTGCCTCTGTGGCTCCTCCTCCCCCTTCAACCATCAACGGCAGCAAGACGGGAGCAGGGAGGGTCTGCCTGGATCCCAGCTGGCAAGCAGACTGCCTCCTGCCAGTGGCTGGACACCCTCCCAGGGCTGGGCTCCCTGTTCTTCCTCATCGGAAGCCCCAGGTTGGCTCCCCAATCCACCAGCACTCAGATGGTGGGATGGCCCCTGGGCTCTCTGGCAAGATGGCCCTGGGGTTTGCGGGGAAGATTGCAGTGCAACGGGGAGGGAGGGGTCTCCTTCTGCCCCACTCGCCTGGGCCTTTTCTGGGCTGAGGGGTGCTCTTCATCCAGCCTCCTTGCCGGCAGAGCCCCCACGTCCTTGCTCCAGCAGGCAGGCAGAGACGCCCACAGGCTCCCAGACGTGAAGGCAGGGATGTTCTGAGCCCGAGCACTCGGGACTTTGGGTTTGGGGTCTGGCTCAGGCTGACCTGGAAGGCGAGGAGGTCCTGGGTTCAGGGAAGCCATCAACCCCGCCCCAAACAATGTGGAAGTAGGGACTGTACGGGAGAACCTTAGATATGGCCATAGGGACCTGTGGAAGCTGCATGCTGGTCACGTGTAAGCTTCCAGTTTGGGAACGCAAAGATAAGACTATTTGTTCCTCCTACACTTTAAATGTCAGCCAAGCCAACTTCTTCTGCGGGCCAGCGATTGGGCAGTCCAGGCTGCCAGTCCTGCTTCGACGCGTCCCAGCTGTGGGACTGCCCTAAGTTACTCACCCTCTCTGAGCCTCAGGGTCCTCATCTGCAGAATGGGACAGTCATATACACCTTAGGAAGTTCTCGTGAGAACTAATGAAAAACATATGTTAATGGTGCTAAGATGATGACAGCGACAAAAAGGGCTGAGAAGGGCAGATCTCATGTTACGGAGGCCATCCCTGGCTGGCATCTACTCTGTGGCTAGCTTGGGCATAACGGACTGCGAAACGTTTTCCTGTGACTTCAGCGTTCCAGCGTCGCCGGCGGCTCTGATGTACAGTCAACGGGGTGAGAGTCTCCTTGGAGCTCTGCCCGGGGTTTCTGGGGTTGGGAGCAGGAGGCAGGTCGGGTCTTCCCAGGTCCTGCTGGATGTCAGTGCCTGCCGGGTGTCACTTCCTGAGACTGCCGGCAGCTCACAGCCCCGCCTGGCCCTGCAGGATGCTGCCCACATGGCCTCCCTGTGCCGCTGATATGCAGGGAGAAAGGCTGTACCCCGACCCTCATCCTCGACTCCTTGGGGCCCCGAGGGAGTGGATTGGAGGAAGCGGCTTCTCTCAGGTCCTTGAGGAAACCCAGCTTGCAGCCTTTGTTCCTGTTCCTACTCTTCCATCTGCCCAAATACTGTTCCTCCGTGCATCCCCTGGCCAACTCCTCCTCTGAGCCTCAGCTCAAAGTCACTTCAGGGGGGAAGCCCTCCCTGACCCTTCTGACCAGCATGCTTGCCCTTGTTTAAATGCAGGGTTACTATTCGGCGTGCGATTATCATTTTAGTTACACACCTGGCTCCTCCACCGAGCCGGGCAAGTGCAGAGAGTGTCCACCGTGCCCGTGCCAAGTGAGCTCCCTGCAACACAGGTGCCCCTCAGGATGCATTTGTCTGGAGCTGGGGGTCCAGGGCTGGGCACAGCATCCAGCTTTCTTCCTCTGCTCCTAAGTGCTGCTGGGGGTGGGCCCACCCAGGCCCTGGCATCCTGGGAGCCTCACCCCCCACCCCCTGACTTTCCCCCAGTTCTGAGCCTCTTTCCTCCTGGTTCCTGGGCTGCTGTTCTAGGTCGCTGGGTTGGAGCCTCCCCCAGATTTTGTCCTTTAAAACTCATTGATTTTTGTGCTGACTTTTACAGTACAAATGTCACCGTTAGATAAAATAATTGAAGCGGGTAATCTATTCCCTGGGCTCCCGTGGCGCCTCCCACCTTGCCCCATGAAAGCGCGGCCCCCTCCGGCTAGCTGCGGGGACTGGTGCCAGCTGGGGTGAGCAGGACCAGGCAGTGCAGGGGCCTCAGGCCAGAGACCCTTGCCTGCCACACCAGCGCCTGCCGAGATGGAAGGTGTGTGGGATGCAAGAGGCTGTGCAGGCAGCCACTCACCAGCCAGGCTCTAGGGCTGCTCTTCATCCTCTCTGTTCCTCGTCCTCTCAGCCATTCAGTCGGCATAATCATACTTCCCTAGAAAGAAGATTAAATAGGAGACCGCAGACGGGTGGCCCCCCACTGTCCCTGCCGCTGAGCAGTGACCCGGCAGGTGTTGCTCCCTCCCTCTCCTCTCCCAGCCAGTCCTCCAGGTGTGGGAGGGGCGTATTATTTATCACTTGAAAACAAAAGGTGGTTGGGCACCCCAGAGGAAAAAGCAAATTACAAGAACATAAACCTGCCAATCTTTTTTGTTTCCAGGAGCTTTCTTTAGGCGAGGCATATAGTGGCACAAGTCCAATTTCCATTTCCAATTCTGCAAATTGAATCTTCGAGAACAGAGGGTTTCCCATGCATGAGAAGGGTCTCGGGCGCCATCATTTCAAAGGCGTGAAGGCACGGAGCCCTTTGGACGTGGAGCGGGCTGGGTGTGCCTTGGTGGGCGGGCGAGGGTGTTGTGTGGGGCTGTTGGTTCTGCTGGCACACACAGGCCTGGTGCTCGGGGCTGTGGGGAGGGAGCCCCCCTGGTCCTGCAGAGGGTGACGAAGGGTCTGGGCAAAGGGGACAAAAGGGCCTTTGCTTAGATGCTGTTGAGATATTTAGAGGAAGGCCCTGATGGCAGAAGAAAGCTAGGATGGAACTCTGGTCCACGGGGCAGACCTGGGTCTACCGCCTGGTGGGCTTTCCCCGGATTGGGGCCCGTGATGGGCAGCAGCCCCACCAGGTGTGTCAGGGCAGCACCTGCTCGTGGGTGTGAGTTCAGGTTCTGCTGCTCCGGGCTGAGGGGCATGGGGCCCATCACTACCCTGCTCTGACCCTCAGTTCCCTCATCCATGAAAGGGTGCCCACCTGTGGGGTGGTGGTGCAGATTGAGGAGTGTGGAGTAGGAAGGCTGGGGTATGGGGCAAAGAGATGCTGGCTTGGGGCCTCCACTCGCCCGGCTGAATGCTTCCTGGATGCTGGGCTTGCTGGCAGGGCAGGGGTGCGGTGGCCTCGGAGCCCGAGGGTGAGGAGGAGCAGCTGAGGAGAGAGATCAGACTCTGGCAGGGAAAGGCAGCCCCAGCCCCAAAGGCAGATGGACCAGGTGTGCAGGGGGACCTGGGGAGACGGGGCAGGGCAGAGCTCCCTTCGTGGAGCAGCCCATCCTCCTGGCTGCCCTTGCCCCTGTAGGACACTGGGAGCTCCTAAAAGGGGCATTCGCTCTCTGGGGGAGGGGAGGGGAGGGATGTGACTGCTGGGAGTTGGGGGAGAGATCTTGTCGTGGATGCAGTGAAATGGCTAGTTGAGCCTGAAGGTGCCACTGGGGTGACTGCGGCCCAGGTGACTTATCATTGGTGTGGTGGGGGCCTTGAGCCTGGACACATCACTTGGAGAAAACATTGTTCCTCTTGGCTTTATTTTTCTCCATGCTGCAACAGGCCAGGTCCTGTGGGTTGCGGATTTCTCTCCGGGGTGGGCAGCCTGGCAGGGGGCATGGGGTATATCTGACCCACAGTGATGGACGTGAGCCTGAGGGGTTCCAGAACCCAGCCTCAGGGCAGACTGCCGAATTGTAGGACATTAGAGCACAGGGGCCTGAGGGAGACACAGGGCTGAGATTCAGGACCAGAGAGGGTAGGAGGCTGGGAATGTGAGGAGGGAGGAACAGGGAGCAGCTCAATGGACCAGTGATGGGCCAGTGCCCCCAGGCCTTTACCCTTGCAGGCCTGTACAGGGCAGGCTGGAGCTACCCAGAGCGATGGAGGCGGGAGCAGTGGAGAGTGGCTGGGTGCTTTGCCCCTGAGCCCCGTGGGCTGCTGCCCCATCACATCTGGGTGAGGCTTGGCTCTCCTTGGCCCGTCTGACCTTCAAGGCCCACAGCAGAGGCAGGGCTGGTGGGGAGAGAGCTGCAGGGGAGAGTGGTTCCCTGAGCACAGGCTCCATGGCAGCACCTTTCAGCACGGGTCTTAAAGACGCTGTTGAGACATCAGCTTGAAGCCAGTGATGAAGATCTGTGAGGCAGGAACGTGGCATCCTGGACCAAACAGTCAGTCGGCTGCCCTGAGACATGGAGAAGGGGTCACAGACTGAGACTTCACACCCTGCCCCATGTTCCTGCCTCTGCTGCCGGACCCTGACTGCCCCTTGGTCAGACAATGACTGTCCTGCAGGCTGGACGGACCCCAGGCCAAGAGCAGAGGGTAGCTGAGGGGATCCCAGCTTGTGGATCTGCTTATTTTCCTCCCTGCCAAGCAGAGTTCGCTGGCCCATATCCCAGGGCCCTTGCAAAAGCCTTCCCCTCAGGAAGCAGGGAGAGTCCCTGAACATGCTGACCCTGCAGGACAGTGGAGAAGGAACGTTGAGGAGGGGTGCGCTGGACCACCACCTTGTAGACGCTGATTTCTTGGCCTCCTTGAAGGAGCCATGGCTGAGAGTTGGCTGGCTGGGCTTCTGGTCTTGGGCTGCACGGACACCAGTGCCTCCTCCTGGCTCCCAGAGGGGTGAGGGGCCCTGAGCCTCAGGGACACAATGATGATGGCCTCCTGATTTTGGCCTTTTCCCATCTCTGCTCCTGGGCAGTCTCTCCCTGTGGTGGCCACGTCCTCTTCGTCTTGACCTCCCTGGGCCTTGCTGCCCAGGACTCCAGGATGCATCTGGATAAATTGCTAACACCACAACACATCCGTTAGTTTACCATTTAATTTTCATTAGAAGGAAAATGACATCCCCAAATCACAGTGCAGCCTCAGCCCCACTGCTGGTCTTGCCCCTCCCTGGGCAGGCCCGGTTTCAGCTAGCCGCCATGAGCTCTTCGTGTGTGACTGCCTTCATTTTCCTCCTGTGAACAGAAGGTGACAATTGGAAGTTTGTCGAAAATAAAACACACTTGTTTTTCTGCCTTCTCTATTGATCTGGTTTTAGCAGGAAGAAGCTGGCTGTAATTTTGGTTTGATTTTCCTCTTGGTTTCCAAGTTAATAGAGATGTTGTTATCACTTCATCCACCCCCGGGACCTCTCATGATCCAGTTCCTTTGTGACCACCCTCACCTGCTTGTAAGCCTTGTTTTCGGGCGAATCAGCCAGCAGGTCGTCGCCGTCTCTTTTGCCCAATGCCCTGCAGACAACCAGAGTGATGTGGCTGAGAGTTCTGAGCATTTCTGGGAGGGCGAATTCTGACTGATGCAAAAACCAGCACTCATGCCCTACAGAGGCCCTCCTTCAGGGCCCCAGACTCAACCATTGAGGTCATTTCCTGGCTTGACATGCTCTCTGAGCCTCAGGGTTCTCATCTGTGTAATGGGCTTAGGGCATTTCTCTTGGGAACCAGGAGTGCTCAGTGGGGTAACGTACGTCAGCCACCTGCCCCCGTCCCTGGCACAGAGTGGGAGCGTCACCAATGCTGTCTCTTCCTGCCGCTGCCTGTCCTGCCTCAGCTTCTCAGACTGAGTCACTTCTCCAAGTGTTCCGGCTCTCCTCTTAGACCACCGACCCCACGGGACTTCAGGAATCCCAGCATAAAAACCCTCCCATTTCTGGAGCCACCTGAGTGTGCTAGGATGTCAGACCATGGCCCAGAATTTGTGTTTTCCCTCCTGACACTCTTGGTATCAGCTTATTTTCTCGCGCCGTCTCTTTCTCCAAAGAGCATGGCTCATAGCAGGTTCTCTGGGTCACTGGGTTGGGTGACCAGGGTGAGGGGGCTTTTGTGTGGTTGGGACTTTTTCAGATTTCACATAGTCAGCCTCTGTGTCATCGCTAGCAGTGACACCTCAGAAGTAGGAGGCCTGGGACAGGTACACTGCTTTCCTGAGAGCCAGCTGGGCACACACTTCTTAACAAGAACTCCCTCGTTCTTGAGTATTGAGAAGAACTTCCAAAAAGACGTTGAGAGATCGGCAAAGGCTTTTGGCCCCTAAGAATAAGGGTGCTTTGATCCCCGGGGAGCTGAGTATGTGCTCTGCCAGTGGGCTATCCTGTTCTAAGAGAACAGCTTTTGAGCTGGGCTTCCCAAAATTCCATTCTCTGCTTCCTCACTTATGCCCTGTGTGACCCTGGGCAAGCTACTTCGCGTCTCTGAGCCCTAGGCTACCGATCTAAAAAATGAGAGTGCTTATTCCCTCCTGCAAGGTTTGTTTTGAGGGGTAAATAGGATAGGGCATGGTTCCTGGCACACACTGGGCCCTCAGTGCACGCATGGCTTTCTACTCCCTGTGATGCTGGGCATCGCTACTCATGAGCTTCTCTCTGCTCAGCATGTCAGCAACAGAGCTGTGTGTAGGTACTCGGGCTGAGGAATGCTGACCACTGGCAGGTTGCTGGCTCCTGGACCCTCTGTGGGCCATGCCTCCTTCTTCCCTCCCCTCTGAGTGCCAGAAGGTACACAATGAACGTCCTTCTTGTTGGCATGGCTGTAGGAAGCATTGATGTCGTTGCTCCTAAAGAGTTACTTGAGAGCAGCAGTGCCAGGGTTGGCCTGCAGGAGGCATGGCAGGCAGGAGAGGAGGGGCAGAGCAGGTGGTCTGGACCCAGCTTGGGATTCCACGTGCTTAAGATGGAACGTGTGCTTTGGAGAAGTGTGCTCAGCAGGGATGGAGGACAGGCACATCATGGGCACATTATCCTCAGCCAGGGACTTTGGTAACACTAGGCATAGAATGTACATATGATAGTCCCTCTGTATGGAAGTCGGAGTCAACCTAGCCCAATCCCCCAGCTTAGGGATTGGTGTCCTGGAAATAGGGGATAGACAAGTGGGCTTTGGTGCACATGACAACGACAATGATGATGATGGTGATGATGATGATGGTGATGGTATGATGGTGGTGATAATGGTGGTGATGATGATGATGATGGTGATGATGATGGTGATGATGTTGGTAATGGTGGTAATGATGATGGTGGAGATGATGATGATGATGATGGTGATGGTATGATGGTGGTGATAATGGTGGCAATGATGAGGATGATGATGGTGATGATGATGGTGGTGATGATGCTGGTGGTGATGATGATGATGATGATGGTGATGGTGATAGCATGATGGTGGTGATAATGGTGGCAATGATGAGGATGATGATGGTGGTGATGGTGATGGTATCATGGTGGTCATAATGATAGTGATGATGATGGTGATGGTATGAAGGTGGTCATAATGGTGGCAATGATGGTGATGATGATGGTGGTGGTGAGGATGATGGTGGTGCTGATGCTGATGGTGATGGTGATGATGATAGTAATGGTTATGAAGATGGTGATGGTGATGGTGTTAATGATGGTGGTCATAGAGCCAATTCAGCACTTATCACATGCTAGGTACTGATCTACCTGATTTGCATGGGCTAATCCATTTAATTCTCCTAAGAATCCTATGAGCTTGCTACTATTATTATCTCCATTTTATTGATGAAGAACAGAGGCAGAGAGAGGTTCAGCAAAGTGTCCAATGTCAAAGGGTGGAGCCTGATGTTGAACCCTGGCTGACTTAACCATACGCCACCCTGCCTCTCTCCCAGGCATGCCAGGCAGCCAGCAAGGTGGTGTTCTGTGGGGCAGACAGGGCTGTGGCCCAGTGGTGTCTAGCAGAAATATCATGTGAACCACATGTAAAATGTAAAATGTAAAAAGTAAAAAGATCCAGGTAAAACGAACTTAATATGTATTACTTAGCTGAGTGCATCCATTTAGTCCATTATTGTCATTCCAACATGTAATCAACATAAAAACTTAGAATGAAATATTTTATATTCTTTGTTTTGTACTAATCTTTGAAATTCGATGTCTGTTTTATGCTTACAGCCTTTCTCATTGGACTGGCCACATTGTAAGTGCTCAGCGGCCACATGCGGCTTGTGGGCAGTGCAGAATCACCCATGCTCTGTCTTCTTGTGGCTCACAGCCTAAATGGGAGACAGATCACCTTGTTATTTTTTTGCATTTGCCGCACAAACTCCTCAGCTCCATCTCCAGCATCTCCTGACTCACCTGCCCCTTCACCCCATGACTCTGCAGCGTGCGCCCCGAATAGCTGTATGTCTGTGACTGCACACAGGTGCTGCTTTCTGTCCGGGAGCCCTCTCAGGTGGGGCTGGAGCTGAATCCTACAGGTCAGAGAGAATGTGGAAAGGTCAGGAATGGGGTGATGTTGAGAGCCAAAGCGGGGGGTGGGGGGGAGGCGGGGCACATCTGCCACTTTCTGAGGGGTTAGGAGGTGGTTAATCTCGGGGGGCAATTTCTGATGGTGGTCGTTGTAGCTGCCATTTACTGGGCAATGTGCCTGACCTTGTTCCCTACATTCTCACAATAATGCCGTAATGTAGATTTTTAATTTTAACCAATGGATTTGCTGGTGGGGAAACTGAGGCCCAGAGAGATTAGAGGCACCTCCCCTGATGGGTGGGGAAGCTGAGACTGAGGCCCGGGGCTGCCTGACTCCCACGGCCAGGGCCTGTCCTTGGTCTGAGTGCTCAGGCTCAGCTCAGGCCGAGGAATGGGAATTGCTCCCTGTGGGGACCAGCAGACCAGGCGTGTGAGCAGGGGTGTGTTGGGGGCCAAGTCTGGCAGAGGGAGGACTGGTGAGGGAGCATTGTGTTTAGCTCGGTGGATAAATTGGGAGTGGCATGAGCTGACGCGGTAGAGCATCCCGAGAGTGCTCCCTGTTGGGACAGGCTCCTGGGATAACCGGTCCTATTTCGGCTCTTCTGATCCATGCTTCAGGGGCTACAGCATCCTTCTGGGGGAGACACCCAGCCAGGCTGTGAGCTGCTGGAGTCAGACTGAGACAGCTGCCCTGATGGTGGGATGCAGCACCCCCGGGAGCCCTGTCATCAGTGGCCAGTCCCGGAATGGTATTCCTAATGACCGCTAGTTATGGAGAGGATGCTGGTGACACCTTTGCGGACTGCCTGCTATCAACTCACGTTTATATAATTTGGGCAGGTTCCAGCTTCTCCCCAGGGTAACCTCACTTTCACTCCCTGGTCTTTTCCTCTGCTTTCTTCACGGGACGACAGAGGTGGCCTAAAAACTTAGGTTGTTGGGAAATGCCTCTGACTCTGAGCTGCCCGTGGGAGGATGTTGTGCAGGTGGACACCATCAGTTGGGCTTTAAGGAGAAAAAGGGTTGGCAGGCCTTGGTGATCTCCCTGCCCTGTGGGCTGCAGACTAGAACGCTGGGATCCTTGGAGGACCCACTGTGTGTCTGTGCTCTCTCAGAGTGGGAGTCTGCAGAGCTGGGCTGAGCGCTTCTTCCTGGGCAGAGATTTCAGAGGCTTCAGCGCCCTGGCCTGCCCTTTGTTCCAGCTCAGCAGGAGAGAAGGCGCAGGGTCTTGTGGCCACCGTGTGTGGGCTTCTAGGTTTCCCAGCAAGACGTGGGACGTGATACCTAGAGTCTGCCCCCATCCCTTCCTCCTTTCTTCCCGTATCAAGGTCCGCAGCCTTGCTTCCTATTGGCGGGGCCCCCAGTAAGTTACTTAATGTCTCTGGGCTTCCATCCATATCCTTATCCACAAATTGGGGTGACTGTACGTACTTATAGGGTTTGGCAAGGATTTGGAGCAGATTTGCTCTGGTCCTGCTCTGTGGCCAGCATCCATTTGGATTATTTGGTGTCCATACTGGACTGCCTGTGTAGATTTTGACTGTCACCCTGATGCTGTGGATAATGAGAGAACGCCCCTCCCCAACCCAGTTCTCATCCTCTCTGCTCTATTCAGAGGCCTTACGTCTCACATCACTTTCTCTGTTTCTTATAATATCAGTCTTTTCCTTGCTTCAGTTCCTTCCCCCTCCATACAGGGCAAAGAAGAACCCAGATCCTTCCTCTGCCATCTTGTCTCTTCACCAAGTTCCCATCTTCCCTCAGGGCCAGATGTCTGGAAAGTGTCATCAGTATTTACTGCCCTCACTGCCTCCTCAGAGACATTCTGATTGTGTCAACTTGGCTAGGCAGTAGTACTCAGTTATTCAGTCAAACGCCGACCTAGGTGTTGCTGTGAAGGCATTTTGTGGATTGAGTTAACATCTACAACCAGTTGACCTCAAATAAAGAAGATTATCCTGGATAATCTGGGTGGGCCTCATGCAATCAGTTGAAAAGCCTTGAGACCAAAACTTTCCCTGAGGAAGAAGATAGTGCTGCTTCCCTCCTGTAGCATCAGCTGCTGCCTGAGGGTCTCCAGCCCATGGTCTGCCCTACAGATTTCAGACTTGCCAGGCCCCGCAGTCACGTAAGCCAGTGCCTTTATACGTGGCCAAGGCTTCCTCCCACCTTCCCCTTTATTTCTCCATCAGCACGTTGGCCAATTCCTTCAGCCTTGCTTCCTCCACATGACAAAAAACATGGCAGCTCTTGCTTCCTGAGCCTCGCTGGTGAGCTTTGTCCCTAGAGGGCTTACTCCTCGTCTCTTAGTTCCAGCTTGAAAATGTCAGGGAAGGGCTCTGTGAGCCTGGATCATATGCCCTCCCCTGAACCAGTGTGTGGGGCACAGGGGCCTCTGCATGGCAGCCCTCACTAGCACTGCAAGATGGAGAGGAGTAGGGAGACGTTCCCCAGAACAAGAGCAGGGAGTTGTTCCCAGAAGAAGGGGGACATACTTGGCAGACAACCATCTATGCAGCCACCGCGTCTCTCTCTTCCCTTCCTCCATGTCTTCATGAAGGGGAGGCATCTCTGGTGCTCTCGTAGCGTTACATGTGCCTCTGCTGGAGTTCTCAGTCTTGCCACTTGACGCTGCATCTCCGTATCTGGCTTGACCCCTAGCCCACTGGCTCCTGGAGGGCGGTGCTCATGCTTGTTCACTGGTGGGTCTCCTGGGCTGGCAGAGCCCCTGGCACATGGCGGATACCCAGCATATGTATGTTTCTTCCCTTTTCCTGCTCGCGTATCATTTTTCCAGTTCCCACTTTCACGTAGGCATTTTCACATCTGCTGTTGTTATTAATAAGAATAGTGACTCTTTGCTAAGTTCATTACAAGTACCTTACACTTGCTATCTCGTTTAGTCCCACATCAGCTCCTCAAAGTGGGTATTATTATTCTCATCTCATAGATGAGGAAATTGATGCTTAGAAAGGTTTGAAGTGACTTGCCCAAGGTCACGTCGCTGGGAGGGGCCAAGCTGAGCTGATTCCAAACCCAGGACAGTCTAGCTCCAAATCTGGGCTTTCCTCACTGCAGCCTGCTGCGCCTGAATTTTACCTGGGCCGTCCTTAACATCTGCTAAGTGCCTGCTGTGTGCCAGGCACGGCTCTGGGTCATGGGGACACAGTGGCAGAGAAGACACGAGGACCGATCAATGAAGATGATCACTTCAGGAGATGAGAAATGTTATGAAGAAGAGGCACGAGAGTGTAGCAGAGAGTCATAGGCAGAGGGGGAGAGGGGCCACCCGGCAGCTCAAGGAAGGTCCCTCTGAGGAAGTGACATTTGAATTTGCAATGCAATGCATTGAAGGAGGCAGTAAGATAAAAACTGGGGAACAGCTTTCCAGCCAAGGGAACAGTAGGTGTGAAATGCCCCGGGTGGCAATGATCTTGGAGTATTGATAAAGGAGAAAGGAGGGCTGTGTGGCTGGAGGGTGGTGAAGGAGGGGAGAGGAAGGAGTTAGGCTGGAGATCAGGTCAGGGGGTGTGTCATGGGGAGCATCTTCGGTCCTGGGTGAGGAGTTGAAATTTTCTTCTAAGCATGCTATGAGACCACAGTGGGGAGTTTAAGCAGAGCAGAGACCTGTCTGCTCCATGCTTAGAAATATCACTGTCACTGCTGTGTGGTGGACAGACTGCAGGAGGGAGAGAGGGGAGGCTGGGTGTCCAGGAAGGAGGCTGTCACAATTATCTCTGGGGGAGGTGCTGGTGGCATGGACCAGCGGGGCAGCAGTGGCTATGGGGAGGAGAGGTTGGTAAAGTACCTTGTGGCTTGTAGCTGAAGAGTTAGGAAAAGGGAGATCTCCAGAAAGATGCCCGGGCTTTTGGCCTGAGCAACAGGGTAGTTGGTGATGCTCTTTGTTGGGCTGGGGATTGAGAATCGAGAGCTCCATCTTGGCTGGGTTATGTTTGAAATGCTTGTTTCCAAGCGGACAGATGAGTCTCGAAATCCTGGCTGAGTCCAGGGTAGCGATGTAAGTCAGGAGTGGATGGTATTTGAAACCACAGGACTGGACGATATCATCTAGGGGAGAGAAGAGGCTGGTCAGGACCCTGGAGAGAATGGGAATGCAAGCAAAATGGAGCATCCCCGGGCAGCTCCTCTCCATCACCTAAGAGCCCCTCTCTCCCTTTCCTTCTGAGATCCTGTTTTGGTCCTGACCTCTGGACTCCTGCTTCTGCCTCTGTGAAGGAGCTGGTAGGCCCGCATGTGTGGGGCATTCTCTAGGTTCTGACCTCTTGGCTTGTAGGAAGAGCATGAGATGAGGCTGGGGCTGGACTATGCCCCGGGTGTCGGGGGGCTTGGTCCTACCCGTCAGCAGACTGACTCGCCCTTGAACGCCTTGGTCTGTCCTCATTCCTCCGACGTTTCCCTGCCGTCCATCCTCCCCAGGCCTCACTCTGCAGTAGATCCTCAGACCTTCCTGGAGCGGACACACAGCCCAGCCCCACTGGCAGTTCATGGCTCTCCTTCCTCCTGCACTCCCCAACTCCCCTCCCACAGAGAGCCTTGAAGACTCTTAACCTGTCTCTCCTTACACTGATGGATGTAGTGAACAGAAAAGCGCAGGAGAGTGGAGATGAGAAGGGGGAGCTGCCCCCGGGAGCTTCGACACCTCTAACTTCCCCAGGAACCCGTGCCAGCCAACTGACAATTGGATCTCTCTTTTCTCCCAGGGCTTGGGATAAACTGCAAATATTTCATTCCTAATGGAGTTTTATGGCTACTCCAGAACGGTAGGATTAATTCTAAGTGCTTTCTGGGGTGTTCATTTCCTTCTAAACTGGAAATCACTATGATCGCAGTGAAAACTCTGCCTCAGAATCGGAACCTGCATTTCCAGGTGCTCTTGCGAAGCTGGTGAACAAGGCAGCTGTGGGTTATGAAAGAGCCCACTGGGGGCCCCCGAGCGAAGGCTGCGTGGTCGCTGCTGCAGAGAAGGGCAGGCAGGCAGACAGGCTGCTGACATGGCCTGCTCGAGCCTGATAATGTGGGCCCCGAGCTGTCAGCTGCGGGTCATGGTGGCTCAGTCCCAGGGCCACCATGGGGCAGTCTCCAGCCTTCAGTGCACTGTGCAGCCATGGTGCTTGTCTGGTAGGAGGATACTGGGCAGAGGGAGGGTTTGTTGATGATTGTTGGTTTTCCTGGAAGGCTAAGGTAGCTAAAAATAATGAGGGGCTTCTGTGTGGCCGTCATGTTCCTATAAAGCAGGGAGGCTAAGGGCAGGGGCTTTGGAATTGTAGCTCTGGCACTTTCCTCTCTTGAGCCTCAGTTTTACCCTCTGTAAAACGGAGATAATGATAGAAGTGGCCTGCTGGGGTTGTTGGAGTGAGTCGGTGAGATGGGGAGAGCGTGGGGCTTCTCCATGCTTGCTGCTCCTAGAGAGGATGCAATGTGCCAGATATGTGGGCTCCCAGCCAGCCCATGATGGCAGCCCTGCCAGCCCCTCCTCTCCAGCTTCATGGCTTCACGACCCAGCCCCGGTGTGGGCTCTGCTTCAACCCAGGAGGGTCTTCTTGGACCTGAGCTTCCCCCACTGGACAGAGAATCGCCCTTCATCAGTTAATTCACACACTTTCCCGTGTGGCTTTACTGAGCTGTGTTTTGTGCCAGGCTCCATGCTTGTAGCTCAGCATATGCAGTGGTGAATGAGACCCCCAGGATCCTGGGCCACTGGCCAGAGACAGCTGCTGCTGCTGGGATGGACCCCTTTGGATATTAAGGGCAGCTCAGAGTCAGACAGGAGTCGGGGGTCCTCCTGGAGATGCGGGCATGGACTGTGGTCCTTGGGGCTCGCCAGTCCATTGTGTTCGCTCTTCCAGAGGCAGCAGAGTCGGGTGGAGTCAGATCCGTCTGGGTCCCCTCTGTTTCTTGAGTTACTCTGGGCTCCAGTTTTCTCGTCTGGAAACCGAGAGCACCAGCGCTGCTTTCACAGGCTTGTGGGAGGTGTCTGTGAGTGAGAGGGCACGGGTGGCTCACAGAGGGTGTGCCATGACTGGTACTTCACTCCTCCTCCCCTGCCCCACGTTCCTGTAGGGAGGACATGTGCCCTTGGAGGAGGAGCGGAGGTGGCCCTGTTCCCATCACTGCTGGCACATGTTCGTCCAGTTGTCCCCATCCTCCTCGCAGCCCTGGAGCAGCCCTGGCATTTCCAGGGCCTTCCGGTGTCTGGTGATGGATGGCCCTGCGGTCCAGGCCTTGCTTGTAGTGGGCTCAGGCGGGCGCGGGTGTGTGATTGATCAGCCCAAGGATGGTATTTTGGAAGGAAAGTTCAAATTATATTTCAGGATAATACCCTGCCTCCTCTGGCCCCCACCCTGAATCCCATTTGTAATCTGGCCCGAGAGGTTCTGGCGGGAGTCAACTAGCTTGTGATGGATGGACCAGCAGTCCTGTTAGGCCTGTGGATCCTGGCTCTTAATTAATATAGATGTGGGTTTAATTTTGGGATTCAGTAGGCGTGTTTTGAAAACCGGGCTGTGTGAGGCCACAGGAGTCCCTGGCCACGTGTTTGTGCTCCCAGCATGGCCTGGCTGCCAGGGTTAGGGTGTCCAGCCATGTGACCTCATCCTTGAGGAGCTCCCAGCCTCTGCTGACCACTAGCCCAATTGTGACCGATCTCTGCCTTCGTCTTACTTTCAACTGTCAAAGTGAGGTGCCAAGCCTCCGCTTCTGGGACAGCATGGGTGGGCACAGCATGGACACCTTCCTCTGGGGGGTCAGCTCCCTGGCCCAGGGAGGGCAGAGGCCAGAGCACACAGGGCATACAGCTCCTTCAGCCTCAGAGCAGCTCTGTTCTCCTTCCCAGGAGTGGATGTGGTTTCTGACCATCTGTGTGGTGTCAGGGGAGATGAAATGCTGGTGCATGTGTAAGAGCGAGAGAGCATTGTGTGTGAATGAGCATGTGTGTGCGTGAGTGTGTATGTGAGTGGAGGGCCACTGTGTGAGTGTGTGACTGTGAGTGCACATGTGAGTGGGTGTGTGGGTGCAGGAGTGTGTGCATGCGTGCATGTTAGTGTGGGGGGGCGTGAATGCGTGTGAGCACTGTGAGCAGTGGTATGCTAGTAAGTATTTCACAACTGACACTCCAAGGAGACAGAAGGCCTTGTAGTTTTGCTGATTTCTGGGGTGTAAATGCTCCCACGGTGGCTGATTTCAGTGTTGTGATGTCACTGAACGTGCGGCTGGGGAGGGAGGGCGCTTCATTACGGGATGTTTCAGATACAGTAGACGTTAGTAGCCTCACGAGCATAGATAATAGTAAAATGCAGCAAATATTTGGGAAGTGATGAGCTTCATGAATTTATCCCTTTTGTTTGCAATATGATTTGTTTAATTATAAGTTTAGATAATTTAGTTTACAGCAGCTGTTTAATAGCTGGCTTCTACTTAACAATGGACTCTCATGAAATAGTGCACACCTATTCCAGCACAATGTTGTATGAGCGTGCATGCGAGTGAGTGTGAGTACAAGTGTGGAAGTGAGTGTGTGTGAAGGGGTGTGTGTGAATATGTGTGTGTGAACACGAGTGTGCCTGTGTGTGAATGTGGACGCATAAGTGCACATGAGTATGTGCGTGTGCATCTATGTGTGTGTGCAGGGTGAAGGAGGGGAGGCATTCCTGTGTACCCAGCACAGGCCTGGGGCTGAACCGCTGTCTTCCCGGGGCTGAGCCCCCACCCTTCGCCCCCTCCTACATTTCTGTCCCTTTTCGTTGGTTCGCCATCCCCCTTCTGGGCAGGCATGACCCTTACTCCTTCCTTGCTTCCTCTTCTGCACCCCTGGGCTCCCACCCACCGTCAGGCTCCACTGAGTCCTGCCTGGGCCATGGCCTTAGCTTCTGATGGCTTTTGGACATTTGCCCTCCAGGTCATGCCCCCTCTTACAGAACTGCCAGACTTCAAAATCAAACCCTCCCTTCCACCCCAGGGTGTGTCCACACTGCCCCCTGTGATCTGCCCTGCCTTGGGCTCCAGCCTCATCTGCCTGAGCCCCCTAGGACCCTGTACTCTCTGCTGCACCAATGAGGGCCCCGGCAATGCCATTGGCACACCCACAGACCCTGGATCCAGCTCAGCCTGATGCCCAGCTCAGCCCCTTCCCTGCCGTCCTTCTGCCTGGTGCTGCCTGCACTCTCCTCTGGGGCTGGCATGGAAAGCTGCTCCTGGGATGGGTGTCAATGTCTCTCCCTCTCTGTGTGAGGTCGTGGGCAGCGATCCACCCCGACCTGGCACCCATGTGGCACAGGGAGGATGAGGCTCCGTGCATGGTGCCCGTGCTCGGGCAGAGCGGGTCCTTCTGCACCGGCAGCATTCCAAGGCCCCCAGCGTGGCCTCTGTGAGCCCCTTGCCGCGCTTCACTCCTGCCTCTGGTTGGCACTGCCTCTTCAAAGGCAAGTTCCAGAGGAAACAAATTAAACTCGAGTAAATATCAGAGCATAATTATGTAAATTAAATACATAAGTAGAAGCACATTCGTCATGAGGTCGCCGGAGGGCAGTGAAGATGGGGGCTTCTTACGCCAGGGCTGGTGAGCAGCAGGAGGGGGTGGGTGCCCGTCATTCAGAGCCCTCCCCACATGTGGTCTCTGGCCCAGTGCTCATGTCTGTCACCTGTTTCTGTCTCACAATGTCCTACCACAAGGAGGCGTCGCCCCGCCCATTCTACAGAGGTGGCAGCTGAGGCTCAGAGAGCCGAGGAGACATGTTCAGGCCACAGATGGTCACATGGGTGACCCCATCTCCTGCTGTCAGGCCCCAGTGCCTGACTGTCTCCCACCTACAGCCACAGCCGTGCTTTGAAAAGAGCCCCCCCCACCCCCCGCCCCCGCCAACCAGAGTTGGGCAGCGGCTGCCTGGCTCTGGCGTGGGGGCCCTCGGGTGCACACACAGCTCTGAGCTGCCTCCAGAGCACTGGCTTGACTGCCTCTTGGTCCTTCCTCTGCCTCAGAGACTTGACTTGGAGTGAGCAGGGATGGGGGGTTGGCGAGGCTGGGGCCACAAGCCCTAATCTCAGCTGACCCTCAGCCTACGTGATGCTCTTCCTTCTGTCCTGCTGTTTTTGGCCAGTCCCAAGAATGCCACTGTGGCCATCTTCCTTGGGGGCACACCAGGCTCCATGCCCCTCATGGGCAAACAGCGCCATCAGCGGGTCTCTCGGGTGGGCCACTGGCTTCCAGGAGGCCTTTGGTCCTGACTTCCTCTTGGCCTGGAGAACTCCTCCGTCTCTTGTCTACCCAGAAAAGGCCGTTTTGTCCTGTGCTGAGCTCTCTGAAGGCTTCCCAGAGACCTTTTCTCCACCAGACACTGCCCAGGCCAGCAGATTCCTTCCTGTGTATCTTCTGCGGTTCCTGGCATGACTTTGGGCATTGCTTGCTTGTCTGTTTCTGTTGAGCTCCTTGTCTGATCCATCAGGTCTCTGATCCACCTCTCTAGCCTCCACAAGGGGCACAGCATGGTGTGGGCACCAGACTCGTGCTTGGGGAAAGCGGGAGTGAGGTGCCTGTGGGGCCAGTCCCACGCCCTTGTTCTTGGGAGATAGGAGGCAGCTACTCCCAGACTGAGTGAGGAATGGGGTGGGCAGGTGGTGTTCTCAGGGTCTGCTGTTTCCAGGAGCATGGGCTTTGCCTCAGAGTGATAATTTACAGAATTAATGAAGATGCCGCATTTCACTGTGTAATGTCGGTTATTAATCCTGATTGCAAATTAACAACGGCAATGGCGTGCATCACGTTTTCATCTTTTTGCTGTTCTTAAAAGCTAGACTTCAGCACTTGGCCAGTGTGCCACGTGGTCTCTCTGGAGCTCTGTATGCCTGGCGTGGCCACTCTGTAGGCCTGGGCCGGGGTCAGGGGAGGCCCTGGCTGCCACCAGCTTTGATGTGGCATGGAGAACAAAGCCTCTGACAGTAGGTGGATCTGTGGTTGAATCCTAGCTCTGTGCTGAGCCAGGATTTATCTGTGAAATGGGCATAATCTGGCAATTCCCTGGGGATACTCGAGGCTCCGATGAAGTGTGTGTGCCAGGCGCCTGGCTCTGCATCTGTACGCAGTTGGGGATGCTGACCTGCGTCCTTCCCATTCCTTCCCGGGTGCGATGCTTTTGGCTGTTGGCGAATGTGGGTAAAGAGCTCAGGCGTGACACCAGAGGCCTGGATTTGAGCCCCAGTCCTGCCTCTCACTGGCTGGATGACTTTGGATCTGACATTGCCGTATCATGGGGATTAAATGAGACAATACACGCAAAATACTGAGAAGAGCGCCTGGCTCTGTTCGTAAGCAAGTGCTGTATGGTGATCCCATCCTCCTCGCCGCGTGTGGCGTCCGTCCTGCCATGCCAGTGGAGGAGGGTCATTTGTCTGTGGCGTTAACAAAAAGCAAAGTCGCCGGCTCTGGGGCCCCTTGGAAATTCATCCATGGCTGGCTGTTTTGGGTAAACACCTGGAAATGACTTTACTACATTTACTTCTGGATCTTCCTTAAATTAGAGAGAAGTCCAGGAAAATATCCAGAACTTTCCCAAAGCGTGCCTGTGGGTGGTTCTTCTTGCCGGCTGCATCGTGTTGATGGAGGGAACCAACTTTTCTGGCTTTAGCTTTCTCGTCGATGAAATGGCATGGTTATCCCTTCCTCACAGGCTTAAATGAAGCATCTAAGCATCCAGCAGCTTGGGGAGAGGGAGTCTGGCTCCGGGCCTGCCCGCCGGGCACCAGGACCTGCAGGCTGGAGTGGCCTCTGGGCGCTGGCGCCAGGCGTCTTCAGAGCCTCATGCTCAGCTCCCGCGGGCTTGTCCAGCGAGCTTTTGTGCTTCCCAGGAGGCCTCTCGGCACGGGAAAGACGCCTGTTAAGAAGTGCCATCTGATTCCTCGTCCTGAAAATATGGCATCTGAAGCTGCAGGCGTTTGCAAACCGACCCTACAAATCTTGGGGGAAAAACTGCTAAAATCAATACCAAATGCCTCGTAAGTGAAAGGTGACAGGAACATCAAACTTTATTTGTGAAAATTCTAAGAATCATTAGCATATTATGGATTCTTAAAAAATATGATCTCACTCAGTTGACGAAAGGGAATTGCAAATCAAAGGGACTATTTATTGCAGTGGGAATAAAGAACCTGCCAGATTAAAAAAAAATATCGAAGGAGCCAGAGATTTGAAACATGAAAGACGGCAGCAGATCGACACCACAGACTTTTATCCAAATACTGGAACCTCACTCGGAATAGAAGTTAGCGAAGAATTATTATTTTATAAACCCATTTTCATCATAACATGTGTAAAATGCAAATTTTGATCATTATGTAAATTAGTTACTTGGTGTAATTTACTTAATTCAAAGCACTTAATGCAGCGTGGTATGTTTTTTCCAAAGTGCCAGAGTAGACGTTTATTTTAAATTGTTTTTAATCTCGATCCTCCAGCCTGATTATTTAAAATGTTTTCCCCTTGTGTTTGTTTTTGAAATGCAAAGGAAGAGAACTTGAGGAGAAGTGCACATGTTGTGATCAGACGGTGCGCTCCATTGCCAGGGCTCCAGGGAGGGGGTTGGGTAGGGCTCGCACACGGACCTCTGTGTCTGAAATGACACGTGTGCACACACCATGTGCACGTGCCCATGAGTTCTCCAGATGACCCCATTTCCCTTGCCAGAATCTGCTGGCGTCTGGTTTCTCAGCTGGTTCTGAACCTGTCTGAGCAGAAGGCTCTCAGATATTATGGGTCCCTGTGATGGGCAGAAATTTGTTCTGTTTCTCAGGGAGTTTTCAGTGACAGGCCTTCCCCTCCGCCACTTACAACTCTTGGCATTTCCGTGACCACAGAAGTGAGAGCCGACCTTGTTAGTCTTCCATTGTGTCGCTCAGTTGTCAGGATGGCATCCCCCTTCCTGATGAGCCTCTCGAACAAGAGAGATGATTTGTTCATTTGGGAACCTTGTGGAGGCGTTCCTGGTGCTGATGAGAAGGTTGGAAGGGAGCTGACAGCCGCTGAACATCTATTTTGCACGGCACCAGCAGTGGTGTGTGCCCCTCGCTGAGGATCACGGTGCCCCTGTGAGGAGTGGGGGATTAGTAGCTCTCTTTGCAGATGAAGAAATGGGCTCAGAGAGGTGGCTGCCCAAAATCACCTGGTTAGTGAAGGGTGGGATTGGAACCCATGCCTGAGCTTATTCTGTGTCCCCCTCTAGGGGGGTGTTTGGCCAATGGGCTGCTTCCGTGTGCCCCTTCCTAAGCTGCATCCCAGGTCACCATGGGGGAGAGTGTTTTATTATTATTCAGGGATGGCGAGGCCAACAGATCAGGAGATGCCTGCCATTGAAAAGATAGTTTGTTACTCACAGCTCCCAGGAGGAGGGGGCATGCCACACTCCATGGGGGTGTGGCGGGGGGGAGTGGTGCAGGGGAAGCACCAGTGTTGGTCAGGAGACAGAGGGAGAAGGGGAACTCTGGGTGAGTGACTTAATGTGATTTCTGCAGGAGAGAATGGGTGAGGTGGGGTGAGCAGGCTTAGGACTGGCTAGTTTGAAAAACTTCAGCAGGCTCTGGGGCACACGAGTGTCCTGAGTTTTCTGGTACCTGGCCCTGGGGTGACTAGGGAGGGGGGACAGTGGCCCAAAGTGTGAGAGCCCCATAGAGGAGGTGGTTGGGGTGTGGGCTCTAGAGTGGTTGGTTGTATTTGAAAGGGGTGTTCTGGGGTGAGTCATTTACTATGTTCAGGAACTGGCTAGTCCTGCAGGAGCAGTGCCCCCCAGGGCGGTGAGGCCCAGACGGACAACAGAGGCCAGAACACAGACGTTGAAAGACACCATCAACACAGAGAGCAGGGGCTTTTTATGGGGTTTGGGATGGGATGTCGCTCTGGAGGACTCCTGGGGCCAGGTCAGCTATGACGTTGTCTGGGCAGCTGGGATTCTGACTAGGACAGGGGAGGCCTCTCTCCCAGAGGAGACCCTCAGGAAGACGACATGGAGCGGTGTGCCCCTGAGAACAGTGGGACGCCTCCTGAGGGTCTTCCTGCTCACCTGAAGCCCGCCCCTGCGGGGGCCCTGGGAGTCCTTGTCACCCCATGATGGGGAGGGGCCTGTTTGCTGTTTTACCGAGAGCCGGTGGCTGGGCCGCATCTGAGCGTCTCTGCTGCTCCAGTGCCCAGCTTAGGGCCTGGCCCAGGACAGTGCTCAAGACATGTTTGAGGAAGGAAGAAAGAAAGCATGCAAGCAAGGAAGGAAGGGAGGAGGAAGAAGGAAGAGAAGCAGGCAGTGTGCGTAGCTGGGCTGCCGAGGTGTGGCGAGATGCGGTACCGAATGGATTCTGAGCAGAGGGAAGGAGTGTTGACTTTTGATTGGAGCCACACAGGTAGGTCTTTGCCATCTCTTTTCTTGGAAGTGGTGGCTGCTTCCTCACCTGCAGCCCCAGCCTCCATCACACCCCATTTCTGTAGCTGTCCCGTGACTGTGGCAAAGATGGTGGCGTTTTGAGTTGGTCGCGGGGAAGGGAGTGGTCAATAAAGGAGGAGAGGAGCCGGGGCAGGGGTCTCAGGAATGAGCTTGGATTTGGGTGAACTAAATCTGGGAAGAAATTTGAAGCTTCTATTTGGGAGCCAGATAAGAAAGAAGTTTAAAAAAAGTCCACAGAAGCAAAGTTGTGTCTCCACTTTTAGAAAATTTGCCAATAATCCCAAAACGCTTCTAACTGTGAACTTCTTCTGGGTGTGAGGCGGCAGCCTTCGTACATCTATATGCACGTTACAGATGGTAAAATATTCTTCATAAGTACTCTCAGTGCTTGGAACTTTCTGGGAAATTGAAAATAGTAGGGGAAGCAATTTAAAATGTGTTCTTTCGTTTCAATTACTTTTCAGAAAGAAAGTATTTAAAATACTCATGACTATCTGATTTTTTTCAGAAGGAGTGGTGGGGTAGTTACAGCTCTAACCTTAGATTTTGAAAAAAGCCTCATCCAATTTTCATTCCTTGCCTAGTAGGGATGTGCCTCCATTGAGTGTGTGACTATTGTGTGGCTGCTGAAGTTGCACTGGGCTTCAGGCTGGTTCTTGCTTCTCAATTTGGTTCCACAGACTTTTGCTATCCCTGACTCTGGGCTGGGCACTGAGCCTTGGGGTTGGGTAGAGAAATGAGAAAGACCTAGTTCCTGCTTCCCGTGTCTTTGAGTATGAAACTCGAGAGAGGCATGAATTCTGACTTGAGGATCTGGCATGGCCCAAGGCTGGGGTAGGTATCATTTCACCTGGGTCTTGATGGAGGAATAGGGCTCTGTGAATTTCAAATTGAGAGCATCCAGGAGGACGGTATGCATGTGTGCGGTGTATGGGTGTATGTGTGAGGATGTGTGGTGTGTGTATGTGTGTGTATATGTGGTGAATGTGTGATGGAAGATGCTCAGGGAAGGGCAAAGAGCTTCTTTTTCTGGAGTTTGGCTGTGTGGTTTCTGGGGGTGGTGGTGGAAGTAGGTGATGGTGATATAAAAGCAAGAATAGAAAAAGTCGTTGGGACCAGACAGTCTCTTATATACTGGGCTAAGATGGACGGAGCTTATTTTCATACAATAATAAAGTCTCTAGAAGGCTGTTTGTGGTTGACTGATGCTTTGAGGGTATTAATTTCTTGGCAACTTGGAAATAAACTTGTGTCATTTGTGCAAGGTTTTAGAGGAGGGCTATATCATGAGCAGAGGGGAACTTAGAAAACATCCTGGTGAAGGTATTGGAGGGCCGGACCCCAGGGTTGGGAGACCTCGTAGGAGGCTGTGGCAGAAGTCTCGGCCTGGAGTGAGCTGCATCTGGGAAGGGATCGTGGAGATGCACTCGAGGGATGTGTCGGAGAAGTTGAGAGCCCTTGGCCAGTCTAGGTGCTGGTGTTGATGTTTTCCAAGCCTGGCTGACAGAATGCGTGATGTCAGAGGGAAGCCTAGGGTGGGCTGGGAATGTGAGCAGGAGTGCCAAGGGGAGGGGTTGGGAAGTAGGTGGGGGCAGAGGGAGACCATCGTGTCCGGAAGGCCAGAGGGGAGAGGGCTTCAAGGATGGCGGCTCACAGGCTGGGTGCTCCGGAGGACCCGTGACAAGTGAAGAGAGAGGAGGATCCTCATTTGTTGACGACTTTCGCAAGAGCTTTCGAGCAGTGTGGTGTGGGTGGCAGTGAGCAGAGAGGTGAGAGGCCAGTAAGTGCCAGAGGGCACACGGGCCTAGGGTAAGGAAGCTGGTCTATGGCGGGGAGGAGACCCAAGACTCAGCCACTTGGGACTTGTGTCTTCCCCTCCTCCACTGGTAGAGGTGCCTGGTGCCTGCTGACCCCAGCTTCCTTCCCTGGTGGCTCCACAGTCCAGGTCCCTCGGGCCTCCCTATTCTTGGTCCCTGTCATGGGGTGAGCAAGGCCCTTCTTCATTTGGTGTCACAGATGCTTCGTTCTGGAACTTTCTACTTGCTGTTTCTCCTCTCTCCTGGCTCCTTCTCACTGATGCTCCTCACAGGGGCCTTTCCCACCCCTACCCCCTGCAGATTCCCCCAGCCCAACATCTATTTTCTTCAGGGCTCTTATCACTGCTGGAAATTATCTATTTAGCATACTGTTTATTTGTTCCGGTCTGTTCTCCAGCCCCTGAAATCTAAGTTCCCTGACAGCAGGAACATCGTGGGCTCATTCATTCTTGTTTCTCAGCCCCTAGGAGAGGGACCAACCTAGAGAAAGCTCTCAGTGGATATTGGAGAAAAGAAGGGATGAATGAGTGTCGACATGATGACTCAGCAGGTTTGGATATTGGAAAGACTTCTGGTGACTGGGTCCCTTGAGATCCCAAATGGTGGCCAAGGACTCTGAGGCCTGTCCTGAGACATTTCACATCAAATTCCTCATAGGAATGCACTGGCTCATGTTCCCTGAACTGTGTCCTTTCTCTGGGGAGCAGGATGCCTCTCCTGGGAGCCTCTCCCTGTCCCTGTAGGGGGCCGATGCTCCTTTCCATGGTTCATGCCTCTCCTTGTCTCCTTGGAGAGCTGGTGGCCCTTTTGCCTTCTCCTGCCCTTTCTGGGGTGGGGCTGACGTGACACCCCCTGTGGCCCCATCAGCTCTGTGCCCAGTGGTGGTGGGTTTGGTTGGGGAGCTGCAGCAGCAATGGTAGACTGGGCTGGCCAGTTGCACAGGGGAGGGCCTGGGACAGCGTCCAGAGCTTGTGAGGGCCAAGGGGCTCTTAGGGTGCCCACACTGTTGCCCATGGGAGAAGCCCCAGCTCTGTCCCACGTCTACCTTCTTGGAGAATTCTTCCTTCCCAGGGAGCCGAGGTGCACAGCTGGCTTTCTTGGGGGGATGGGTGGGTGGTGTTGCAAACAGTCTCCTGTAAGGAGAAAAGGACTTTTGTTGAAGAAGCCGCTTCCTTGGCCCTGTGCCTGGGTAATGGCGGGAGGGTGGCAAAGTTAGCCTGTGCTCTCAACTGCTAGTCTGCCCCCCGCCCTCCCCAAGTGCAGCTGAATAAGAGCATCAGAGCCTGAGAGCTGACCTTTTCAGCCAGGTGGGAGCAGGCAGTTGTAGCCAGGGGCTGTGGTCCCTTGGGAGTGCTGCCTTCAGCCTGCATCCCTTTCCCCAGGTGTGAGGAGCCCACCGCTGACAGGGACCTTAAACTCTCTCTGATAGCTCAGTCTCATCCGGGGCTGCCTGAACAGAAGGTAGCGATGTAGCAGCCCAGGGCATGCAGGGGCTCTGAGGGCTATGTTCTCATGTGGGCATGTCCTTGTGGGTCCCAAGACCGTTGCCATCCCCCTTGACACCTCCTATTCCCTGAGGAAATGAAACAGTCCTGTGGGCTGAGATGGTTTTAGGCAGGGGGACCTCAGGGACCTGACTGAAGGGGACTTCTACCCCAGCCTGAGAGGACCAGCCATGCTGGTGTGATGCATGAGGTCCAGGAGCCCTACCAGACTCACGGACCCAAAGGTGTGATTGTCCTGGAGCCCTCCTTGAGGATGTGCTCATGTAAATGCACAGAAAGCACGCCTGTGCAGACTCGGCCAGTCTCTGCCACTTTAAAGACTTGCAGTGGCCTTGGAAGATGCTGGAAGAGGAGTGGGTTCTGGTAGATGGTGGTCTCAGGGTGCCACCTTCATGCCTGTCCCAGGCAGCTCTCACTGTCCTGTCAGCTGTGCTCAGATCTGGGTCAGAGCCAAGGCCACGGGCAGTGAAGACCACTGGTGTCTAGGCGAAGGGACAGGGCTGCAGAAGCCACTAGTGGCCTTGCCTTGGGACTGGCTTGCACTCAGCCACATGTGGACGGTGCCATGGGAAAGCTGTGTGGGGTGACTTTTTCAGACACAGGACCTGCTCTTTCACTGAAGTTTCCATAAGGTCTGCTAGATACAATGCCTCTGATGAACTCCATCCGTCAGTCAGTTATTGCTGAGAAACAAACCATCCCCAAACTCAGTGGCCTAGAACAACTGCCATTTATTAGTTTTTTAGAAGTCCGTAGATCACCCAGACAGTTCTGCTCTGGGCTCACTTGTGCATCTGAATTTGGCTGGCGTATGGCTGGGGGTGGCTGCCTGGGGGCCGCCCTGATTCTTCTCCGTGTGTGTCCACATCCCTCCAGCGGGCTAGCCCAGGGACATTCTCACGGTGGTGGCAGGGTCCAAGCGTGGAAACAGAAATGCGTAAAAAAAAAATGCAGGTCATGTGGCCGAACCCACAGCGGGAGCTGGAAGGTCTTCAAAGTGACAGGGCAAAAGGTGTGGGAATGGGGGGACCGTTACAGGGGCCCGAATGCAGCGAATTTGCCATATCTGGGAACATCATTTATACCATGCCGGTTAAAAGGCGATTTCTTAAGCAGTATCATGCAATAGAAACTTCTGCCATTATCCTTCATATATGATCTTTATCATATGTCCAATATGGTAGCCATCAGCCAGATATGGCCATTGAGGATTTAAATGTGGCTCATGTGACTGAGGAACTGAGTGTGTGATTTTATTTAATTTTAATGAATTTAATTTTAAATTTAAGTAGCCACGTGCGGCTAGTGCTGCTGTATTGGACAGCATGGATCGAGAGGGAACCGTCATGGGCATGAGGGGAGAGCTGTTGCATGCCTGGTGCAGGAGCCCGCTGCTGGTTTGGGCATGGATGTCTGCTCAGTGCTGAGATGCTGAAGCCTGTTGTTAGCAGGTGTGAGTTGTGCTATGCTCAGAAGAGGGAGGGGCCTGGGTAGACACCAGCCCTGAGTTTTTCCACTTGGGGGTCCCCTCCCCCTATTGCACTTCTGCTCCTTGAACCTTCTCTGCACATTTGTCCTGCCATTCCCTCTGACCGTGAAGAAGCTCTGAAGAACCTTTTCAAACTTTTCTTTCAAGACTCCTTGGGGCTACAGATCTCCAGGGGCGGGAGGAGACTAATGGGACTTCATGGCCTCTCTGGGAATTCGAGGGGTGTTGGCAGCCTGGTGCCTGTGTGTTTGGAGCCCCTGGGGCTTGGGCAGGGCATAAGGCATTGTGTGGTCATCTTTCAGTCACCTTGCCTCACTTGGCAGCTTTAGGGGGACCCTGGGGCTTGGTCGAGGGCCCATCCTGCTACCTGGCACCTTCTGTCTGTCTGATGCGGTGAGCAGAGCCACACCGAGAGCCCCGTGCTGTGCTGGGCAAGCAGCTCTGGGCACAGGTCTGAGCTCCAGGAGCCAGGCTGCCAGTGGACGAAGCTGGCTCGGGTCGTGGCTGAACTGGAACTGAGTGCCATGGGCTTGAATCTCAGTCACGCACTTGCCATCTCTCGAAGGCTCCCAGGGCTCTCGTTTGGGCACTGCCATGTCGTCCCCATGGGTCCGGCATTGGGAGGTTGGCCCTCTGTGCCTCCCAGGGGCAGGCCACTGAGACATAAGTAGGAGGAGCCCTCAAGAATTATGGTTCCTCACAGTCCCATGAAAATGGCAGGCAGGGACTTTCATCCCTAGTTTACAGATGAGCGAACTGAGGTACAAAGTGGATGGTTGATCTGCTCACGTGTTAAGGAACTAGACTAAATTCTAAGTGTCATAGTCCACAGTCCTGCTGTGGTGGGAAATAGGGACTCTGAGCACATTGCCCCCAGCACCCCAACCCTGACTGCCATGGCGCTCTGGTCTCCTCCCCAGCACTGTGTTTGGTTTCTCATGGCTGCTCTTGTCATGTCCAGTTGGGACTAGACTTACAGCTGAGCCTGTCCTCCTGGCAAGATGGGTGGCCGAGGGGCCACTGCAGCAGCTTACATGATGCCTGCGCATGTAGAGCTCAAGAAGTTTGTGGAACGGGCGTGAGCTGAAAGCTTGGGAGAGGGCTGGTTGAGAAAACAGTCAGTTGAATGAACACTGTTTACTTTGAATTTGATGCTGGGTGATTGGGTGGGCAGAGAGTCCCATAGAGGGGGTGGCCCAGGTGCGGGCTGGCCTTTGGGAGCTGGAATGCAGATATGGGCCAGAAACATCCCAGACTTTGAAAAAGTGGCTATGGGTTGAGGCTTTGGGCCGCAAGTGACAGAAATCTAGCTCAAGGTAGCTTAGGCAAGAAAGGGTATTCTTTGGCTCATGGAACTGAAAAATCCAAGAGAAACAGACGTCACAGCTGGACCCAGTGGCTTACATGACATCATCAGGACCGTGTCTCACTCTCGGACCTGGGTGCCTCTGTGTTGGCTCCACTCTGGGGCGGGTCATCCTTTGGAGAAGCCAGATGGCTCCTGCAGGGCCGCTGCTGAGGGAAGATTGGGTCCTGATTGAAAAGAACATCCAGCAGCCCCTGGCCCTCACAGGAGTAGGTTTGCACTAATGTGCATATAGCTGGGCCCCAAGCTCCTTATGGATGCCTGTGCCCTGGTCATTTCTTCCAGCTTCCCCTGCTCCCCTCCTGCCCTGGGCTTGCATCCTGCCCTCTTGGCGACCATGGGGGAAAGAGCAGTCCCCTCTCCCAGGGGCCTCACCACAGTGCCAGGGTGGTGCTCAGGGGACCATCTTGGACCATCTGCTCACCCCTGAACCACTCAGGAGGCGAAGTTCTGGTTGGGTTTGGGGTGACAGTCACCCCAGCTGGAAAGAGAGCGGAGGAGAAGAGTTGCATCCAGGAAAATCAGGTTCCTGGAATGAGACAGGGTCTCAAGCCTCAGCGCTGGGATGTGAGGGTCCAGGCTGTTCAGTCACAGGACTGGGGTGGGGACCGAGGCTGGGCCCACTCTGGTCAGGGCAGTCAGTGGCCTTAGCTCCCCACTGAGGGTCAAGGAGCCTCAGTCTTGGGGAGCAGAGGGAGGTGGAGGGAACTGGGGCCACCACCACATGTAGCTGCGGGACAGGTCTGCCAGAACGTTCACTCCCGTTGGGTGGAAGCAATAGGGAGCAATAGGGAGCTCTTGAGGGACTTCGAGGCCACAGGACGTGCTGGACAGCAGAAAGTGCTCCCCACCGTGGGAGACACTGTCCCTGGGGCTGGATGCTGGCAAGGGACATTGGGACTAGAGAGATGTCTTCCAGCCTCTGTTCAGTGCACCACCAAGGCAGATTTGAGCCCAGCTCTTGAGGTAGCCTGTGTAGTGGGGAGTGTTGGAGGTAGATGCCCTCCAAGGTCCCTTCCTGCTTAAAGACCCATCTCTCCTCCCCCTCTTCTCCGCTGCTCAGATATCCGTGGGCTCCAAAGCTTTCTGGACCAGGCCTCGCGGCTGGGCCTTGACGTCTCTTTACAAAAGGTGGACAAGAACATCAGCCACGTGTTCACCAGCCTCTTCACCACCATGAAGACGGAGGAGCTGAACCGCTACCGGGACACGCTGCGCCGCGCCATCCTGCTGCTCAGCCCGCAGGGGGCCCACTCTTTCATCAACGAGGTAGGTCATGGGGCCTGCGGCCACAGGAGCCGCTGCCCAGGGCTCCCTGGGGGCGGCTTGGGTGGGCTGCAGGCACAGTCTGCTCATGCATGGACATGGGGCCCCGTGGGTGCTGGGCCCACAGCACACGCCAGGAAGGAGGAGACCCCAAGCACAGTTTGGCTCTTGACTGGTCCCCAACAGGTGACCCAAGGCGTGATCAGGCTCTGAGAAGCTGAGGGCGGCTCGTGGGAAGCCTGTTTACAGTTCACTGCTGGCGATTTCTGAGGCAAAACACAGGCCTTTGGTTTATTGTTTTCCTTTTAATTTCCCTCTCTTTGTTGACAGGTGTAAACCTCTAGGGATAAACTAAAGCTCCAGCTCTCTGCAGAGGTGGGCAGCTTTGCCGCGGGATTGATTAGTGCCTGGAGGCGGTGTCGGTTGCATATCGCCAAATGATACTTGGTGCACACGCTTATTTTTCTGGTGCCTGGGCTAATCAGAGATTTTTTTTTTTTTAAAACACCTGTATTAGGGGTTAGGCCCTTCTCATGAAGACAGGGCCCACCTGTTTAACAAGGAATCCACTAATTTGAGAACAGACAACTAGAAATACTCTATGAGCTGGCTGATTTGGTGCCAGCCCTGGGGGTCTAATGGCAGAGAGGCGACAAGCTGGAGTTGGCGGGTCCCTCTCCGGCCTGGGTTGGTTGTAGGGGGACGTGCTGGGGGTGTGGTGTGCCTGGGAGCAGGGGAGGACAGAAGGGGTCACGGGGTGGCCAAATCTCCCTGTGGTTTCCCCTCCAACCCCAGTCACCTTGTCGGCCCTCTTTGATGTAAGGTTGACTGAAGTGAAGGGCGGAATTATCCTAATTCCGTTTGTTGTACTTTGCTTGCTTGTTCTGCATTCCCGTCTAATTAATTATCACTCACAATGCTGCCTCGTGCATCAGGAACCAGCACGAAGCCCACTGCTGGAGAACTTAAAATTCGGAAGGCTTAATTTGGTGCAATTGGCCGGCAGCCCTGATGCTCTCCGCTAATCAGGCCCTGGGTCCCGCCGGTGGTCAGCCAGGCTGTGATGTCCTGTCGGCGCTCGGCATTTTTGCAGGAACACATTTCCCTGTATGAAGTGATTCAGGCCCGTAATGGGCAGCCTAGGATTAGCAGCATTAATGTATCCAGCCTTTCTCAGAATGTTCCCAGCAGTGGATGTGCCAATGTCTGCTCACAGGAAAGCTTTTCTGCTTGCTAAATTCCCCTGCCGGCGTCGGCTCCCGTGGTGGTGTCTGTTAATTCCCTTGCCAGTCTCCTCCCTTCTCTCTTTGTGCCAGTCCCTTGCCTCCTCTCCTCCGTGCCACTGCTCTGCTCTTGAGCTTGGGAGTGAGAAGAATATTGGTTTTGGAGTTAGACAGATTTGGGGGCAAGTCCCAGCTCCTCCACTTTCTGTTTGCATGACCTTGGATAATTTGCATCACCTGCATAACCTCAGTTTCTTCGTCTGTAAAGCAGGGATGAAGGAGATGACAGATACCATAAAGCATTTGGCACACAGCTGCTCAAGAAACATCCATTCTCTTTTCATGGTACCCATTCGTCATTTCTCTTCTAGATGCATTCAGTCCTTGCTTTGTTTCTAGGCCCTGCAAGGATTTAACACGTAACCGAGACTGGCCTGAAGATGTGGCTTCCAAGTGGTTAATTATGCAGACTCCTGCAGTGCTGGATGAGCCCAGCTTGGCTTTGGCCTATTGCCTTCTCAGTTCCCCAGACTGTGTTTGCAAAGCCTTTGCTTTGCTGGGTTCTTTGGAGCTGGGGATGCCCCTGGAGTGGCCGCTGTTGGTATCGGGCAAGAGTGACAAGTCCCTGGGGGTGATGGCCGGAGACTGCGGGGGAGGATGGCCCCTGGGCTCCCTTGCCTTCAACTCTAGCTGGTCAGGGTGTTAGTCTCTGGTCCCATGTGCCTGCCATCGGGAGGGGGGGATGCCATCATTTCCTGGGTGCCCACCACATGCCTGGCCCTTGTGTGCATCCTCCAGTCCTCTCACTTTGCAAAAGAGGCCACCGAAGCTGAAGAAGTTGGATGACTTGCTTAAGGTCATGCAAGGGGCCACCTGGGGATTGAGCAGGGTTCAAGTCCAGGTTTGAGCCACTCCAGAGCCCCTCTCTGCCAGGTCGCTGGGATGACTTCAAAAAAGACAATGTATTGCAGGCACTGTAGGGGGAAAACATGGCCTGCTGGCTTCATAGGGAGGGTATGGTTTGGCTGCCTCCGGCTGGGGTTGGCAAAGGTTTTTAGGGTGCTTATGCTAAAAAAATTTTAGTGCATCAACTCGGAACAATAGGGGAAGGACTCTGGACCCTGGAGGTGAACGTGACCTGTGTGCCAGCCCAGCAGGTCCCCTTGGAGAGCCCTGGGTCTGCAGTCCCAGCGTGAAACCTTCCTTCACGCCCTGGATCCGTTGCTTGGGCTTCTTGAGCAGACCCAACCCAACCTCTTCTTTGTTGTTACAAGGACGGAGGACATTCACAAGGGTGGCCCACTGCCGGGACATGTCCTAAATTTTATGAAATTCAAAATACTGTTTCAGGGAAGTAAGTGCCTCACAGCCCCACTGCCATGGATGGCATGTCGATATTGTGCCCCATCAGCTGGTGTGGACGAGCAATAGGAGGGGGTCTGTGGCCCTCCCAGCTGTCGCTGCTCCCCTTCCCCACTCGAAAGTCCTGGCTGATGGGAGTGAGGGAGGAAGACGGCTCTGCCTGAATCGTTTACATTTTGGCTACATGTGAATTGGATGGGAAGGCTGGCACTCACACTGTCATTAGTGACAAATTCTGCATGACACGCACATGGCTGCCCGGGACCCGCCAGGCTGTCCATGTGCTGTTTTAGAAGCTGCTTCACCGCCCAGTGTCCAGGGTGCATCCATTCTCTGCGGGGGGGTTGACCTGGGGGGCCCGTGAACCACCGGCTTCTCTGTGATCCCACTTTACGGGGGGGCTACCCTCGCTGGGGGCTCCAAGTTCGGGGAGCGTGACCATGGTGGTGGGTGTCTGGAGGCCACAGCAGGCTGAGGCACGGGCTCTGCCTGCAGGGCCCTGTGGGCTCATATCAGATGCCCCAACACAAGCCCCCTCTCCTTCCATCACGCCGTCTTGATTCCACGTCCCCTTTTCTGAGGTCTTTTCATCACAGTCTTAAAGCCCACCACATCAGTACACAAGCTTTCAAAGGCTCCCCCTGGGGAGACTGTGCTCAGGGGTGACAATACTCTAGTCTCCTGGTCCCAGACCTGGAGCCACCGTGGGGCTTCCCTGGGAGGCTGCTGAGAGCACAGGCCATGGAGGGAGCCATTCCTCTGGCAGGGAAGGCCATTCTGCTCTGGGCTCAGTGTTGGAGCTCTCAGAGTCAGGGGAAGTGGGGGGCTCTTTTCTATCCCCCCCAACTGGGAAGTGAGTTGGACTCATTGTATCCTGAGCTGGGCCTCGGTTCTTCTCTGGACTGCTGGCTGCTGAGTGGGGCTTCAGTGGTGGTGACAACCACCGTGATGCTATCCTCAGGCAACCTGTCAGCCTGAACCACCAGCCAGGGGAGGTGGGGATGTGGGTGTCCTCTCGTCACCCCAGGGCCATGGAAATCCTGAAGTGGTCAAGGTGACAGCTGCTGACGGGAGCCGAGGCTCCTGGGAATCCTGCTGTGGCTGCTGGAGCCTTCTCCCTTCTCCTCATGGGTCTCTGCTTTCCTTCTCCAGCATTTAATGAGTCTGAGTGCGGGGCTGAGTTCTCTGCTGGTCACTAGTCCCTGCTTTCGTGGGGCTCCCAGCTTGGTGGGGAGGACAGAGGTGTAAAGAGACCCCTTTACCTGGAAAAGCAGAGGTGTGGACCAATCCTGTGAGAGCACCGAGGATGGAGCAATGCCCTTTGGTCAAGGAGAGATGGGGGTGGCCAGAGAGTCAATGATGCTTCCTGGAGTAGGTGGCACTGTGGCTGGGTCTACAGGAACAAACTCTCATGAACCCCATAGTCAAGGTGGGCCTGGGGCAGAGGGATCTGGAGAGCCTCAGCCTATCCAGGGACCCGTGTATCATGCGGTTGCAGCAGTGGGCAGGCAGGATGGACGGGGAGTGGCTGGTGCTGAGGCTGGGATGTCAGCAGGAAGGGGCTCCCTAGTCCACAGCGGGGAATCTGAACTTTGGGACTGGGGTCCTTTTCAGGGTCTCTGAGATTAATGGCCTACAGTGCTCTCCCTAACCACAGCCCCGGGGCTGTTGGGGATGTGCGTGTCTTACTGCTCTTTCTTCTCCGGGTCAGGTTTGATGGGGAGACCTCCTGGTCACAGTCTGTTTTGGCCCTGGGTTTCATCTCATCTTCCTGGAGGAGATTCTATCCATCTGTTTATCTGCTCATCTGTTTATCCATCCAACCATCCGTTCGTCCATCTGTCCATCCGTCCATCCCCCCCCAGCCACTTAATCATCCATCTCTCCAGTATGGATTGGGTGCCAACTACAGACCAGCAACTGTCAAGTACTGGCTGGGAGCACAGAGTTGGTGCCACATCCCATGCCCATAGTCCTGCTGGGCATTCCCAGGGGACGGCGGGAGGGCATGCCCCAGCGCTCTTGTCCACCCAGGCCTCCTCTGGGCATGTGTGGGGGGACTCCAAGACTTTGTCCTTCCCACTCTCATCTGTCGTTTCTGTGCCCCTGTCTCTTAGCTGTCCATAGGCCCCTCTCTTTCCTTTTGTATCCTCTTTATTCCCTCCTTTCCTCTCCCTCCCCGTCTCTTTTGTTTCACTGGAAAGAATAGAAAAGGTAAACTATTTTAAGCCACTTGTGCACTTTGTGGAGAAGAGTTGCGGCTCCTTGCTCACAGTTCATGTGGCAGACACTGCAGCCTGTCCAGGCCCCATAGCTCCAGCGCTGTCCATCTCTGTGTGGCCTGCAGTTGTTGGGCAATCTGTTCCTCCCATGAGAATGTGACCCCCCTCAAGGGCAGGGACTGGTGATGTCCACTGTTTTATCTTCTTAGAGTAGCACAAGTGACTGGTAGCTCACAGTGACTGGTGAGGGAATAAATGATTGGATATTTTTAAATTCTTACTCCATAGAAAGGGCCTGAAGCTGGCTTTTTCTTGGGTGTGCCTTGGTTGCCTTTTTGGCTGGTCAACAAGTCCTTGGTCAGCATATCAGCAAGGGCTTTGGTCTTAAAACTTCTGCTATTTGAGACTTAAGTTTGCTTAAGAACCCTACTCTTGGTCTGGGTGGGTCAGCAAATGGAGGCTGGGCTGCTCCTGCAGGTGGGGTGTTCCTGGGCTCACCTGGGGTGTGTGGTGGAGGAGGGCAGTGTGCAGAGAGAGGAGCATGTTGGGAAAGGGCTGAGGATAAGCAGAGGTGCAGGCAGGTGTGGGAGACTGGACACACACACACACACGCACAAGATGCAGGCTGAGACAATGACACAGCCAACCAGCCACACACACTGGTACAAGCAGACCCTCAGGCTAGCACAGCCTGACAGGGAGGGATGCACACTGGCACACACATGCACACCTGTGCAGACCTAAATACACACACATACACACAACCAGGATGATGGCACTGCAGGGATGGAGCAGCCTGGGGAAGGCACTGCACGGTTGGGAAAGAAATGGCAGGTGCCAGCGACAGGTGCAGCAGGTGACATTCACCTTCACTGGTTGACATCAGTGATCTCTTTCTGCAGTGAGAAGGGACAGCGAGGGGAACAGCCTGTTGGTAGGACAGCTCCCCATTGCTCTGGGAGTAGGGGTCACCTTTAGCCCAGGCTGGGAAGATCAGGTAAAGGTGAAGGGACAAAGGTAGAGGGGCCACTTCCAACATCCCTCGCCACCTCCGCCCAGACTGGCTTCCCAGGCAAGGAGTGTGGCTGGCGGCTAATTTCGTCCTCACTGGAAGTGCAGGCTGGGTTCGCTCCTGGCTTCCACTCTCCTGCTTCCCAGAGTTTACGGCAGCGAGTGAGTTTGTCCCCGCAATCTGAATAGAAAGACTGTGCTTTTTAATACGTTTATAGCAAAGGTAAATTAAGTAATGACAATGTTCTGTTGTCCCACATGATATATGCAAATATTTCTCCCTCCAACTCAGTAAATCTTCAGCAGATGTCTTTATCACTCAGGGCTAGGATAATTCTGTGCCATTTAAATATCATTTACCAGAATATTTTAAATTACTAATTAATTATGGGAGATTAATTTTTAAATGTGGCCTTGCATTTGCATTTAATTATATCCTACTGTTTACGGATTTTAATGCCTTATACTTAGAACTTTAGCAAAAGTGCTGTGAGTCTGAGAAATCTGTTTTTTTCCCCTCAGAAATTCTTAGAAATGAGATCATGAGGAAGAGAGATTCTCTAGTGTTTGTTCTGGCGGGTTTGGAACTCAGTGGATGGGTGCTCAAGACAGCTAGAACTCAGGGCCTGGCTGAGACGGGGAAGGGAGCAGAGAGCTGTTCTGCTGGGGCCTGTGTCCAACAATCCCCATAGCCACTGTCTGTTGCGCTCTCTGTCCCCACATTCCTCTAATCCTTCTGAACCCCATGCATGCTGGGGGAGCCGTCATGTGTTCCCTCCCCGGGTGCCAACTGGCTCTCGTCTTGCCAGCCTCTGTGCGTCCTGGCCCACCACCCCATCTCCGTGATAACATCGTCACATCCAGTGGCCTGTTGCATCCTCAGTGCACCTCCATGGTCACCTTCATCTCAGGGACGCTCGGTACCCACCACTTGTGCTGTGGCGTCTGTTTGCATCTCCCTCCCCGTGGGCCTGAGGAGCGCTTGCTGGCAGGAGCTGGAACATGTTCATCTTTCTTAATCGCCTTTGTGGGGCCTGTGGACAATGGTTTGCGAACGGATGGTTGTGCAATCCCAGGAGCTCCGACCTCTACCCCAAGCAAACATTCTCTAGAAGCTTGATCGCCCTGCAGGCAGACTAAACACATTCTTAACGCTCGGCAAAGCAGGGGCACCCGAGTAAGACATTGTTTAGAAGGAATTGAATGTTTGAGTTTCCATCTTCAAAGGAGCGTCAAAGCCCTCATGGTGGGGGGGGGGGAATGCCGAAAGTTGCTGGACCTTCCCGTGTGAGTTTTCTCGCTGAGTGTTGTTTCTATTTCGGGTTTGAATCATGCCACCTCATTCCGGTGCTCAGGGGCACAGAGGGCCTTCCTCGGCTGGCTGTCGGGGAGGCCTGTCTGCTCCTTCCTGGGGTCAAAGAGAGGGATTGCATGGGCCTGGAGATGCCTGGGGTTCTTTCCTTCCTTTGTGAGCCATTAAATAGCCAGCAAAGTGTCACTTCCTCCCTGCGGGCATTTCTGGGCCTTATTAGCAGGTGGCGCCTTTCGCTGGGAAGGAGGCGGGCAGGAGCAATAGGCTTTGACAAAGGGACACGGCCTGCAACAGAGAAATGACTCAATTACCCTTTCCGCTCCAGATCCCGGAGGGCATTCGGCTTGGGGGGCCTCCCCCGAGGTGGTGAGTCAGCTCTTTGCTGTTGAGGGGTTGGGTGGGGAGCCCAGTGGGGAAGCAGCAGATTTTCCCCAGCGCTGTGGGAAACCAGAAGAAGGCTGGGGGTGGAGGGGAGGGGCAGGTGTTAGGAGAGGCAGAGGTGAGGTGAGTTTATCCAAACTGTCATGGATTCAGCCCAGAGAAGCTGTCTGTGCCATGCAGCCCACAGCTAGTACCATTCTATGCACACTTCCAAATGGAGCCCTTGCTTGGTGCTAATGGGAACTTGGCCTTGGTCTTCTGGGTGCATGCTGCCAGTTGGCTTGGAGAAGAGAAGGCCTCTGCATCAGTCACTGGTGCTGTGTAACAAACTGTCCCAAAACTCAGTGTCATGAAACAATGAGCACTTGTTGTCACTCATGAGCCTCCCAGTCAACTGACTTGGGACGCTGATCTTGTTTGGGTCACTCATGCATCTGTGGTCAGCTGGCCACCCTGCAGGGGCTGGCTGGTTAGGATGGTGGTTGGCTGGCTTTAAGCTGGAGTGACGGGTTACTGGGCCATGAGTCTCTCATCACCGGGCACACTAGCCCACCCTTATTCATATGGCAGCAGCAGAGTTGCAAGTGGGCCAATGCACTTGAGGGCTAGGCTCAGAGACCTGGCACGTTGTTGCTTCTCCTACAATCTGCTGGCCAAAGCAAGCCACGAGGTCAGCCCAGATTGAAGGGGTGGGGAGGGAGACTCCGAGGAAACTCCTCCTGGGGGGAAAGCGGAAAGTCACATTGCAGAGGGAGGGGACACAGTCAAGGGTGGCGAGTTTGGGCCATTCTGTAATCTGTCTACCATGCCTCAGGGTGCAGGCGAGCTTCCTGGAGGAAGCAGATAGCCCACAGGTCTGTGGGTGACGGTGGGGGGGGGGGTGGGCCATATGCCTCCCGACTCTTACTTTGTTTCCACCTTGCTCAGCTCTGGGGTGAGGGTGGTGAGGAGAGGGATTTGGAGGAGAGAGAGAGATGGAGCAGGGCTTTAGGTATCAAGCTGGCTCATTTAGACCCATTAACTCACTTGATCTTCTCCACAGTGCTGGCAGGGAAGGGCTGGTACAGAGTGCTGGCGCCTGGGGGATTTTGGGATTTGCTCACACTCCCACAGATAAAGTGACAGAGCTGGAGGCGAGTTCATAGCTCCTTGACTCAAAGCCCAGCTCTTTCCTACCTCATGCCATTGGGAGGAGGAGGAAGCTTGCTGCCCTTGACAGATCAAGGGGAAGCCCATTTTCCTCCTAGCACATGACAAAGGGTGGACTCCATGAACATCACCATTGAGGAACAGGTGGGATGAGGGGAGGTTTACTGGACACGTCTGAGAGCTCATTTGGGGGACAAGAGACGCCCCAACTCCTGGTCCTGTCTTAGTAACAGAGAGCATGAGGAGATGGGCAGGCCACCTGTGCCTGTCTCCTTGGCCACCGGAAGAGCAGCTTCCATGGGACCCTGAGTGACCAGACCGTCCGAGGGCATGTCACGTAACCCTTCCGTGGTGTGGTCAGTGGGGAAGGAGAGGGCAGAGTTCCAGACCTGGCCTAAGTCCTGCCCCACCTCCTCACCATGTGGCTTTCTGAGCTTTGGTTCCCCATCCGTACAGTAGACTTCATGATACTTGACTCAGAAGGTTGTTAAGAATTAAGCACGGGGAGCATTCTGGGATGCAAGTCTCCCCTTTTCTCTGTCACCCAGAAGGCGCCCAGTAACTGTTGTGTGAATGAGGAGATGAATGAGTCTCCCCGTTGCAAAGATATGGGGCGCTGAGGGCATTGAGAAGAATGGAAAACCTGTGACTCTGGGCAAGGTCAACATTCCAAATTTTGAAATGTGCTAGTGGTTGACATCAGGGATTCTGATGGTGCCCTGCTGCTGGGTCTCTTGACCAAAGGAGAGAAGTGGGCATGTTTGATGGACTGTTAACAGGCGCATCTAATCCTCATTTCTCAGCTATTTGCTGTGCAGGAGTGGCGTCTCCCTCCCCCCAGTGCATTAGCTGCGTCCGTGAGGGATGTTAGGGAGAAAGCAGGAAACGGGGATTGTGGTCCATGATTGGAGCTGTGGAGACTGGGAGAAAGGAGTTGCTGTAGGAGACCAGCATGGAGGTGTGGGAGAAAGGAACCGGATGCAGTAGAACATCAAAGGAGACATTGACTGGGAGAAACACATGTGCATCCCACACCCCCATCCACGGAGTCCTGGGACCCTGGGACCCTGGCAGCAGGAAGGGCAGGTGTTGGGTTCCCACTATATGGGAGAGGCAGGACTTGAACCACTTTAATTGTAGTAACAAGAGACAGGGCAGAAGACTGGAGTGTGTCCCCATTCCCCCACTTCCCTCCCACACCCACCCATTCTCTTCTTTGTAGGAAATCAGGGGCTTTTAGATGCTCAGCTGGAGACCTGATGGTGCTTCTTCAGGGGCTTCTTAGGGCAGCTGGCAGCACAGAGGGAGGAGCATTGCCTTCGGAACAAGTAGACACTCAGATCCCAGCTCGCTAGTGGTGCTATCTTTTTGAGCCCGTTTACTGGTCTGTAAACTGATATAATAGTAGCTTCCCCGAGGGTTGCTGTGGGAATTCAATGAGATGACCATCTCATGAAAGGACCCAGTGCAGGGCTGGTGGTGCTCCATGGATGGCAGTTCCGTTATTGTATCTGTGGATGGTGTTTGGCTGAGATTGTGGAGCCAACCTGGGTTGTTGGAGTCGAGGGCGGAGGTGTCAGTGGCTCCGAGGAGCAGCGCTGTGAGCATCTTGGCAGAGGATGGCTCCTCACTCGCTCGGTCTCAGGAAGCATAGCTCCGGAGCCAAGCGAGGCACACCAGATGCAGGGCACACCCTGGGGTGCTGGGGGATGGGGCTAGCGAAAATGGACGAAGTGCGCACCGCTTTCAGCCAGCCCACCTGGGACTGACGCCTGGCCTTTTGTCCAGCACTTGACTGGAGAGAAGGTTAGAGTCCGTGGGGGATGGGGGAGGAGTGGGCATCTCGGTGCCCCCTCAGGCCCCCAGTGCTGCCCGGGCTCGTGCAGGTCCTGCCGGGAGCAGGGCTGGAGCTCTCGGGCACCTCTCCTCTGGGCTCTTACTGACCCATCCCAGCAGGTGCAGCTCTAGGGGCATCTCAGGACTGCTGGTTGCTGGGCTGATGGAGGAGGGAGAGCTGCTCGTGCTTTCTGCCTGCAGAGTTACTCTTTAGATGAGAAAGACTCCTTCAGCAGCCCGTCAGGTGGCCAGCCAGCACCACAGAATGAGCCCCTGTCCCCAGACCCCGTGCTTTGGGGGAGAAAGACACAGATCCTGTCCCTAAAGAGCTGCCAAGCTTATCTGGAGAGAAACCTCACACCCAGGAAGAACTGTGAGCAAGAGAATGGAGCGCCTGATGGAGACGGCTTCACGTGCAGCACAGCGGGGTGGGAAGGGAGCTGCGTGGCTGCGTCCTCTCTCTGCTCCGCAATATCAGGGGGGGTCCATCCCACCCAGGCAACCAAGGGGCTACTCTTAGATAATTCTGTCACTTGGGGCTTTTGAAGACAGCCAAAGGATTAGCTAAGAATGGTGAAAGCCACACTTTGGCATGCCAACCAGGGGTAACACAAGTCAAATCCGAATGCTCACGACATCCAGGCAGGAATATTAAAGCATAGAGCAGGCGGGCTGTAAGAAGGGCTGAGAATATAGCAACTGTGGGCGCGGGAGGACACTTCCTTCCCTGAAGGAGACGGTCAGGCTCTAGCGAGGTTCCCATGGGAAGGCCTGGGGTGGCCACTTCTTGTGTCTCGAGAAGAGCCAGGAACCGGGACTTCACTGTGAAATCTCTTAAGTTTTAAGCGTTGGCAACTAATTCCAAAATTTTTAAGCTCTCTGTTGGCCAACTCTGCTGGGGCTTGGCTGATAAGGCTTGTAGATGCCAGTGGCAATGTCTGATCTATCGCTTCTGTGTGGTCAACTGAAGCGTGTTATGAATGGGGATGGCATGAACTGAGCCCCGTTCTCCTCTTCCTCTTCTGCCTCCCAAGATCGGCCATCATCCTTAGCGTGGTGTTCCAGTGAGTTCCTGTTTCTCTCCTGGATCCTTAAACTGCCACCCCATTTTCTGTGCATCCAATACTCTTCTTGTCCTTGCTGACCTGCCTTGGGATCCTTCTTTGTATTTGCAGAAGTTCTTGCTCTTCCTGTCTGTCATTGCTCAAAGTCCCCATGAAATCTAACTGAACATGTGAGGTCAACTCCTTAGACATTAGGGTCACCGTTGGCATTGGCTTGTGCCTCTAACAGTACTCCACAGTGTTGCTGCTCGTCACTCATCCCGGGACTGGCAGCTTTCTGTTCGTGGGTCTTATGGCTTTCCTGGGCCCTGAGAGCTATTGAGTACAATACAGGGGGACTGGCAATGTCTTCGAAGCTTGGCTGATGCTCCTGGTGACTCAGCGCCTTCTCTGCTCGGCCCTTTCTGAGCACTGGGGATGCCACTGAGAGGTGAGGTTGGTCCCTTCCTGCAAATGAGATATGGTTTAGAAAATGAAAAGTGAGCCCCCAGCCCGAGGGAGGAAATGCCTGAGCCCAGCCTGGACCAGGCTCCCTGAGATGCTGCGTTGTATGGGCCTGTAGGCCACCACCTTGTGCTACCTCGCCAGATCTCAGTTTGCATGTCTTGAAATGGATTGAATGTTACTTGAGCAGCGAATGTGGACCAGGCCCTGTTCTAGGCACTGGGGCTACAGAGGGCCTGAGACAGACAAGGTCCCTGACTTCAAAGAGCTGACATTCTAGTGGAGGTGGGGGGGCAGACAGTAAGCAAATGAATGAATAAACCCAAAATAATTCAGGTAATGATAACCTCCATGAGGAAAAGTAAATCAAGGTAAGAAGAGAGTGGTTTGGTGGGGGTGCCATGTTAGATGTGGTGCTCAGGGACGGTGCCACCTAGAAGTAGGTGTTTATGGAGAGATTGAAGAATGTGATGGAGGCTGTCAAGCAATATCTGGCTGCAGAGTGATCTCAGCAGATGGAATAGCACACGCAAAGGTCCTGAGGCTGGAATGAGCACAGTGCACTGGAGGATGAGGGAGGAGGAGGGTGTGCCTGGTGCAGGAGAAACCGGGAGAAGAGTGGTAGGAGGTGAATGTGGGGAGGGGTCCAGGGTCAGAGCACAGAAGATCTTTCAGGTCATTGTAGGACTTTGATCTGGTTTGAGTCTAATGAGAAGTCACTGGAGGTCTGCGAGCAGGTCAGTGGCATGATCTGGAAAGGGACGAGGCTGAAGGTGTCATCTCTGCCGTTCTCTGACTCTGTGGGAAATAGCTCAGGGGCACAGACATTCTAAGGGGATGATTATTCGCCATTGTCAGGCCACAGAGAGCCCAGCATGTGGAGCTGAGTAGGGCTACCTGGGAGGTGTTGTTCCTTCTGCCCATCTGCTTGCCGAGGCCACAGGGAGGGCACAGGCCTGCGTGGTGTGAGAGGTCAGACAGGCCCCCCGCATTGGGTCTCACCAGGTGGGCGAGTGCAGCCTCCTGCAGCCACCCACGTGGCTTCCTGTGCGGATCAAATCGGCAGCCGAGAGAGCTTTGCATCTGATTAACGTGCGTGCAGGTGGCCCCTCCTGCCTGCTCCACGGACTCTCCTGGAAGGGCCGAGAGGACATGCTCTTTACAGTGCGGTCTCTCCTCTTTTCTTCTCCAGGAGTTCGGGGAAGCAGCAGTAACAGCAAACCCAGCCGCAGCTGCCTTTTCCTCAGTCACCCAGTGAGCGTCGGGCAGGCCTGCTCCGGCCCAGTGCACGCCTCCCAGCCTGCGGGCTTCTGTTGTTTGCACTTGGGCCAATAGGCTGACCAGTTTGGGCTGCTGTTGTGTGTTTGTGTGCCTGAGTGTGTGCATGTGGGTGTGACAGGACAGTTTGCTTATGTGTCCTGCCTTTGTCTGCCTGCTTCCACACTGGCCCTGTGAACCTGTTCAATGGCCCCCCCTCCGCCCCCATAGAGGGCCCACCAGCATGTTGGGAGATAGTGATGCAGGACCCCCCCCCCACCCCCCTGCCCATCCCACCCTTTATTGCTCCCAACTCCTCCCGCTCCACCCTCAGCATCACCCGCAGGTTCCAGGCTGTGCCTCTGGGGCCCCAGCCGTGACCTCTGCTCCCCGGGTTTGGGCTGCAGCTTTCCCCTTAGGGCAGGGTAGGCAGAGTGTTCCCCTTCTCCTGCTGTGACTCAGCAGTTTCTAATCCTCATTCCTGTGACTCATTCTAGACCCCCGGGGGACTCGCAGTGTTGGGATGGGGAGTAGGCTGGTCTGGCATTGCTTGTGGCCAAAACCATTGCATTACTTGATTCATAACCAAGCAGTTGTGTAGTGCCTTCCCAGAGTTGGGCGCCTTCTAGAATCTTCCCTATGAAGCTGGGATCCCTTGGCTCTGCTATCATGAGGCCCAGTTCTGGACTCTGAACCTGACCACTGCCCAGGCCCACAGGGGAGGATGCTAAGGAGTTGCAGCAGGTGGTCCCCACCCATCCAGGATGGGCGGTGACTTCCTCCCACCCCTCCCCCACAGCCCCCATCCACAGGCCCCGGGGTCGTCCCTGTGCTCAGACCCCGTGGGAGTACCCACAGGGTCAGTCCCCTCAGGGGCCACGGCTATACCTAGGCATCATGGGAAACCTCAGAGGCAAATAAAAGATGGAAAAAAATCCCTTTTTCTGTGTGATGGGGAACACTATTTGCACATTTAATTCAGTGGTTGATTAAAAAAAAATCATGACTTTTTCTTTCTGTAAGGGGACATGTCCTTTCAAATCTGGCTCCTTTTAGCTTCCAAAAGAAGGAAAGTTGTATAATAAGCTAGCTGGGCACCCAGCTGGGCTGCAGAGCCAGGGAGAGGCTGAGTGGGGAGAGTTCCGGCCTCAGGGCAGTGCATCCCAGCTCCAGTTGTCTGGCACTTCCTCCTACGAGGAAGGAGGCACCCCGAGAATGGCCGCCCACCCCAAGAAATGCAAAGCGAACACAACCCTGGCTGAGGAATTGTTCTCAGTGACTGTGCAGGGAATGACCCGGCCTCTCCGACAAAGTCAGACAGGGGAGACTTGGCATGTGGCACGTGGGAGCTGTCCTCAAGGTGGGGGCAGAAGGAGCCCCAGAAAGAGCAAGGGCTTGGGAGTGATGCAGTGGGGCTCACTCTCTGAATGTGGGCTCGCTGGTAGAGTGGGAAGCGAATCCCGCCAACCCCCAGGGCCGTGGTGCGTGTTAATGAGCCCGTGTGTGGTGAGTGCCCAGCACTGCCCAGCCTCACTAGATGATGAGTGCCTGCCATGGCACAGGGTCCCTCAGGGCTGACACTCTGTCCAGAGCCAGGCTCTTGTCACCACTCCCATTTTCCAGATGCAAAGACTGAGGCGCTGCAGGGTTATATTTGGGGGCCTGGCATCTCCAGTGGAATATTTCTAAGGCAACTCGGGGTGAGGAGCCATGGAGCAGGCTTGAGGGAAGAGGAGCCAGAGCAGTGAGAGTGGGCGTGACCTTTAGAGTTAGTGCATTGCGATTAGGAGCCCAGTGCTGGCCTTATGGCTGGTAGCTGTGGGCGAGTTATAAAACTGCTGCAAACCTTAGTGTTCTCGTCTCTAAGGTGGGGATAGTGGGGATAGCCACAGCACAGCATCGTGAGGACATGATGAGAGTTTGACAAGATGGTGCATTTGAAGTGCTTAGGACTTCCTGGTAAATGGTATGTGCTCAGTAAGTGTCCCTGGTGTTAATGTGGTGATGGTGGTGGTGCTGAGGGTGAGGATGATAGTGGTGGTGGTGGCAGCGGCGGTGATGATCATGATGTTAATGATGATAGCGGTGATGGTGGTGATCATGATGGTGATAATGATAGTTATGATGATGGTGGTGGTGATGATGGTGATGGTGAGGATGGCGATGATGATGATAATGGTAATGATGATAATGGTGATGGTGGTGATGATGATGACAGTGGTGGTGGTGATGATGATGATGGTGGTGGTGAGGATGGTAATGATAATGGTGATGGTGGTGATGATGATGACAGTGATAGTGGTGATGATGGTGATGATGATGATAGTTATGATGGTGGTGGTGGTGGTGGTGATGATGATGATGATGATGGTGAGGATCATAATGGTGATGATGGTGTTGATGATGGTGCAGCTTGTGCTTCCCATCAGAACCACTGCCTTTGGCATCAGCCTTGTCTTACCTGGAAACACGAGTAACCTAGAGGCTTCAGCTCAATCACAGGGTGCTCAAAGGTGATTTTTAATTTCATTTCTTGTTGGTGGGTGGGAGTAAGGTAGGGGCAAGGAGTCTTTGCTGTGTAGGGTTAACGGGGTCTGGGGATCCCAGGCCCTGTGGTTGTGGGGTCTGAATGAATGTTTCAGGGTGATGTTTGAGCCAGGAGCACCAGCACATTGGGGAAGAGACAGAGCATCCTTCTCTGTCCCACAGTGGGACCAGGGCCGCTGTGAGAAGCTGAAGTCAATTTTGGCTGCTGAAAGAAGGACCTGAGAGCTGTTCACTGCAGCTGCTCTGATGTTGGGCCTTTGTTCTGGTTGTCTATTTCTGTGTGATAAACCAACCCAAACTTTAGTGGCTTAGAGAAAAAATCATTTTGTTATCTCTCATGTTTTCCTTGGGTCAGAAATTTGGTAAGGGCTCAGCTGGGAGATTTTGCTTTGGGGTCTGTCATGCCGTTCCAGTCAGACAGTGGCTGGGTCTGGAAGAGTGAGGGGTGGGAGAGGTTGGAGTCTGGCTGGGCATCTCTCCCTCTTCACGTGGTCTCTCTGAATATGCTGGTTTGGGCTTCCTCACAGCATGGCAGCCCTAGAGTGGGAGGATTTCTTACATGACTGCTCAAGGCTCCAGTATGAGAGCTCCAGCAAGCCAGGAGGAAGCTTGGGCTTGTCTGTTCCAGAGTCCTAGCTGGATCTAGGGGGAGAGAGGGGCTAGGGTGGGACACTGCATCCTGTATTTGGCTTTTGTGGTGTGAAATTCATGGTCCTACCATTTGAGAGTGGCCTGAAGTTGATGACAGGAGGCAACATTTTCATCAAGGCACAGAAGGAAGTCACAATCACCCTAAGGATGGAGACAGAGACAGGCTTGTGAGTGGCTGGAGGAGAGGGTGTGGTAGAGGGGTAGAGGTCCCACCCTGTCTTGGCTGTGCTGTTTCTGCCTTGTCCTAGCTTCTTAGAGTCCCTCACTCATCATGGTTGTTCTTACTTCTTGTTATGAAGGGAAATCGAGGTCATGAAGGGGTGTGTGACTCAGGGACCTCCCATGGGTCCCATTACCATTACAGATCCCTTGAGAAATTCCTCTGCCTAAGGTCCTTGGCCCAGCCAGAGCAAGGCCAGCTGTGGTGGTCACACTGAGGTGTGGGAGAGATGGGGCCCATCTCAGGGCCAGTGGTGCTGGGAGCCCAGCCCCAAGCCAGAGGAGCCTTTGTCTCGAGGACAGTGGCAGCTGGCAAACCAGATGTTCTACTTGGCTTTGCTTTCCCCATGACAAAGGCACTTCTCATGAAAAAGTGGTATTTCTAAGCCTGGTAATCACAGAGTTAGAGAATAGTTACATGGAAGGTGATATTTAATATTTATGTCCAAACTGGCAATACCTTGACATTAATTATCCTGTTATAATTAAATCTAGTAATCCATTACATTGCCATATAATGGGATGTGGTTATATAGGACTCTAGTGAGGATAATGGCGTTCTAAAGAGGAGAATTTATAATTTAAAACCCAGGATCTAAAGCCCTGGATTGCTGGCTCTGATTTTTCACCCTACCTTTTTCCCCTAGTGATTTACTCATTAAATAAACATTTGGTGAAGTTTGGCCCCAGAGACACATGGGCGAGTGCACCGTGCCTGTCCTCAGCGACAGTGGACAAGCATGGACAGTAAGGATGGATGTAAGGGTAGGGACGATTGGGGCGTCCACTGGAGCCAATGCATCCAGCCTGGACAAAGGAAGGTTTTCTGTAGGAAGCAGTGTCTGAGCTGAGTCTTGAAGGACAGGCACGAGTCAGCCAGGGAAGATGGTAGGGAGAGGGCATCTCAGGTGAGGGATCAGCAAATGCAGGAGGGTGGAAGGGAAGTGTACGGGAGCTAGAGGAATAGATTTTGGAGAAAGAGCAATAGATATTTAATATGGCAACATTGAGAGAGGCATGTAAAGGAGGAGCAAGAGGCAAGGCTGTGAAAGGACCCTAGATGCCATGCTAGGGACTGGATCGGTCCTGAAGACAGTGGAAGCCATCGCGGCTTGGGCGTGCCACACCACCTCTGTGTTGCCAAGAGCTCTGGGTGGCCTCATGGAACAGGATGGATTGGATGGGGGACCTGGGGCCAGGGAGGAAGGGTGGTGCCAATATTTGGGTGATTGTTGACATAAACTGAGCTAAGGCAGGGGTAACTGGGGAGAAGAAAACACTTCTGAGGACTATTTTCGAACTATATTTTACAGAACTTAGGATAAGTCCAATTCTTAAAAATAAACTTTTAATTTTAGAATGGTTACTGATTTACAGGAAGATTCTGAAGACGGCACAGAGAGTTCTCACATACCCCACAATCAGTTTCCCATATTATGAGCATCTACATTACTATGGTACATTTGCCACAATAAATGAGCCGTTACTGATACATTTTTATTAAAGTTCATGCTTTATTCAGATTTCCTCAGTTTTTACTGACTGGCCCTTTTCTGCTCCAGGATCCCATCCAGGACACCACATTCCGTTGTCGTCACGTCTCCTTGGGCTCCTCTTGGTTGTGACAGTTTCTCAGACTTTCCTTGCTTTTGATGACTTGGTCAGTTTTGAGGCATGCTCGTCGGGTACTTTATAGAATGCCCCTCAACGGGGATTTGTCTGATGTTTTTCTCTTTGTTAGACTGGGATTGTGGGTTTCAGGGAGGAAGACCGCAGAGGTCAAAAGCCATTCTCATCGCATCCTCTCAAGGGTGCATGCCATCAACATGACTCATCACTGTTGTTGTTGACCTTGACCACCTAGCTGAGGTCGTGTGGTCAGATTTCTCCACTGTGAAGTCACTCTTTATTTCCCCTTTTCCATGCTGTCCTCTTTGGAAAGATGTCACTATGGGCAGACCTCACTCAAGGAGTAGGGGGTTGCTCCACCTCCTCGAGGGCAGAGTTGCTATGCACATTATTTAGAATTCCTGGGCATGGGAGATTCCAATTCTATTTTTAAAGGGAAAATTAGCTAGTTTGACCTGTGAGGTTGGTGGTGGACAGACTGGCAGGAGAGGATGCAAAGTTTCCTTGAGGATTATTCTTTGGGCCACTGGTGCCCCTCTGGGCTTAGCTCCAAGGGACAGTCCGACTGGTGCTGGATGGAAGTCTTGGGCCACATCCTGGGCCTCCCAGATGCATAAGAGTCAGCCCCCTCTCAGTGAGCCGAAGCCTCTGGCCACAGGGTCTGTCCTGCAGCTTCTGGTGCTCCTCTCCCCGTGAAGAGGAGAAGGCCATTCAATTCAACTTGATTCAAGTCAAGTCAATACCACAGGCGTTATTGCGTGTTGACTTTTGCATGAGCGTCAGACCTGGGCTGACCTCCAGAAATAGAAAGTTGAGTGGGACACATTCTCAGCCCTTGAGAAGCCCACCACTTGTGGGTGCCCATCGTCCCGTGAGCAGTCTCCAGCCCCATGGTTTCTCGCTAAGATGAGCTAAATTTGCCTGAGTTTCCAACCCTGCCCCTTCCAGCTTCTTGTCTCTGGGGCTCCTCCCTGAGTGCTGTCTGGGGAGAAGGGAAGACAGCAGCGTTATTGCTTTTGGGCATTTACTTGACAGATTCTGGGGGTAGAGGCATTGCAGGCACACCTCAGTCTCAACGTTCGACGCTCAGTCCTTTCCAAACACCTATTTTCCATGTTGTGTTTGTGTGAAATAACATTTTGTACAGATTTATTGATCGTAGCCAAGAAGGTGACAACTGCATTTGGTTGATTTTGTGCTATTTGTCCCTAAGCTGTTGGAAGATACACACGTTTTGGCCTCTCAGGATCATAGCCGGCAGCTCCTTCTGACAGGAGCAGCTAGGATGGGGCTGATCCCGTGTGGAGGGGTAGCTGGCTCTCTCAGTCCGCTTCAGCAAGCAAGTTGGGTCTCTGCACAGGGTAGTAGAGTGGCTAAGCAAGTAGGTCTGGAACTGTCCTCTTGAGTTGGAATTCCGGCTCCCCCCGATACTAACTGTGGGACCTGAGGTGGATGTCCCACCTTTCTCACCTGCAAAATGCAGCTGGTGTTATTACCTGCCCCCTAGATGGTCGCCAAGATTAAGTGAGTTAACACATATAAAAAGGTGCTCAGCCTGGAGCAAACCTCTACCTGGGAAATGGCAGCTGTGGTCATTTCTAACATAAGTAGGAGAGACACATGATTTTGTGAGCTGAACAATGGGTTTTGGGTTCTCATCCATGTATTCATTCATTCATCTGTTCAAGAAATTTCTTAACATGACCAATAAAGTTTATTAAACATGTTTACGTATATTCACAGATTCTTTCATAGTTGAGTACTAGAATAGACATTTACAGTTTCAGAAGTTTCATTCAAAGGCTTTTGTGTGTTTGTGTATGGGGGCAGACAACAGGCTCTACTGTGAGATAAAAAAAGAAAAAAAGAGCTAAGTTTCTTTGTATGACTAGTTCTAAATGTGTCCAACATAGTAAGTGACAGGCACTAGTGCAGGAGACCAGAGTTTCATTTGTTTGTAATCCAAATATAACCGGTGGTTCCTCATGTCCCAGTCTCTGTGCAGAGTCACATTGGGAAAAACACAGGAAAAGTGACGATGTGCTTAACAATTGCTTACAGGCTTCGAAGGCTGCCGGAGGGTCCAATCCATGACTCACAGCAACACTTCTTAGAACCTTGTTCTCTCTCACTCCTTTCCCCTTTATCTCTTACAAGCCATTGTCTCCCAAACCTCTCCAGATGTGTCACGTTTCATAGTCCAAATGTGCTGTTGCTTCTGTTCCCCTCCCCTCCTTCTTTCTGCCCCTATTTTTTTTCCCCATGAAAGCCCAGGAACCAGGCCAGGAGCCCAAGGAAGTAAAGAAGATGCATGGCTTGTTATTGGATCCCCATTAGTGGGCTGGGATGAAGGAGTATTCAGATGTGACTTTGTCCTGTGGCAGGTGATGGGCAGGAGACTGACCTGCACAGGGAGCTGTGTGCCTGCACATGGCTGGGAGGAGGGAGCATGGGAACGTGCTTGTTCTACCAGCTTCCTTCTGAATGCGCCTGGAGCTGGGTGATTGAACAGGAGACTGAGTGCAGTTCAGACTTGGGCTCAACTTGGAGGATTTAAGGGGCCTTGATTTCCCAGAGGATGGGGAGGGGAAAAGGCAGAATGAGTTGAGAATGTTTCTAACTGGACAGGTCTAAAATTGGAAGGGAAGTGCCTGACCTTTGGGGGTCAAGGTGGCAGGACTGCAGGCTGTCGCATCCATCAGATCTGAGCTCATCTCCCTGCACCACCTAGTCCCACTGCAGGACTCAGACAAGCAACTTGGCCTCCCTGAGCCTTGGTTTCCTCACCTGTGGGATGCAAGTCATGTCACCCCCTCACGGGCTGTGGGGAAACTGACTGAGATAAGTCATCAGAGTGCAGGTCATGGTGTTCCATGACTGCCCCCTCTTCCACCTCCTTCCCCGTTCACTCTCCAGGCTGGTGTCCCTGGAGGAAGGCGCAGGCCATAAACTCAGTCCTGACAGGAAGGTGCCTGCTTTCATGTGGGGCCCCATGGAGACAACGTCACCTGGAGCCTTCTGCTTTCACCTGAAAGGGAATCAGGCACATTTACTCCACTCCATGCCTCATAGATGTGTGTGCTCCATCTGTCACCATGACCCTGCCCTGCATGAGGCACCGTGGGGCCATGCTGGGAAATGAGTCTCTGACCTTGCTGAGGAGATTATGATCTGCAGGGAGAATAAGACCAGGACAGAAGAAACCAAAGTGGATGTTGATTATGGCTCATGAACTGAGGGGCTTAGAAGGATGCTCATCTCTCCAGTACATGGGCTCCAGCAGTGGCCTCTGCTTACACACCTCCAGAGATGGGAAACTCACCATCTATTAAGGAAACCCATTCTATCATTGGACAGCTCCAGAGTGAGAAAGCTCCTACTTAATGTTAGATAAAATCCATCCAATGGTTCTCCCCATTAGTCCTGGATCAGTGTTCTGGGGCCACAGGCAATTTTACTTTCTTTTCCCTATGTCAGACCCTCCCTTGTCTGAAGATAGCATGCACATACCTCGTGATCTTCTTGATAAGCCACATCCCACGAGCTCCCCTACTGCTCTTGAGTCCGCCAATATTTACTGAGCACCTCTTGTGTGGCAGCTACTCTGCAACCCTGCAAGGTGCTAGGGTATGGTGGGGAATAAGACAGGTGATGTCTCCACACCTATGGAACATACATCATAGGCGCAAGAGGAAGAGACAAAAAGCAAGATAATATCAAATAGTGAAGAGTTCCATAAGGAACCTGGAACAGGACAAGATGATGGGGATGACTAGGGGCCACTTCTGACTATGTGGCCACCCTCTCTGACTTTTGAGCTCAGACCTGATGGGTGAAGTCAGGCTCCTGAAGGCCTTTGCTTTTGTAAGAGAGAGCTTTGCTGTTGCCAAGGTCCCAAGGTGGGAATAAAGGCTGGCTGGTTAGAAGCAAAGAAGGAGAATGCCTGTGTGGCTGGAGCGTAGTGAGAGGAAGGGGGAGGGCGAGGTGGTGAGGTGAGTGAGGGTATGTCACCTGGGCTCTGTGGCCCAGGTGAGGGTTTGGGTTTTATTTTAAGTGTGATGGAAGTCATTGAAGGGTTTTTATTAGGCAATGACATGACCTGTTTCCCATTTAGTGACCCCTCTGGCTGCTCTATGGGTATGAGCCTGTAGGAAGGGAAGAGTGGGAGCAGAATGGGTATCATTGCACTCATTGCATGAATAGGTTTCTCAAAGAATTGCTTTGATCATCACTGGACAAATCAGAGGCTGAAGGTCTAGTCTCTTGCTAGACTTGGGGTCAATGAGAGCCTCTGAGTCTTGGGTCCTCGAATACCTGACCTCTAGGGGTATTTTTCTACTTAGCTAAAATTTGTGTGTATCTTTGTTCCCCCAATTCTGGGTAACTCTGGCCAATGTAAAGCCTGCACACCTCAGCCAAGGCACCCAGGCTCAGCGCATGGCCAGGCCCAGGGAGAAGAATGCTCACAATCCTTCTGCATCAGCAAGTCCCAGAGGCGCCTCGTTCTCAGGATGTATCATTAGAAAACGTACCAGTGGAAATTGGTCTTTCATCTTCATCAGCATCACTTTTACGTTGTGGAAAAGGCCCATCCTCATTAGGAGGCGAGGAGGAGGTGAGATCTGAAGCAGGAGCACCGTGGCAGATTGCACTGTCACATCCCCCACCCCCGCCCCAACTCAGCCACAGTTGTCATCCATCTGTATTTCACTCCTGCTTTCATCCTTCACTTGCTATTTGTCATTTTTGGAGAAGGATCCTCTCTGTTAGCACATTTGGAAACCTATTTCATTGCAGAGGAGAAGGGAACAATGCAGGTTTTCATCTCAGACTAATTATGCCTCCAATACACTGATGCTAAATAAAACCAAGGGGAAGGTAATTGGAAATTCTTGACGTGACATTCACAGCTTTGAGAAAAACAGATGTTCACTTGAGGAGCTGGGAAGAGAATGCATGTCCCTGTGACTGGCCAATGAGATTGGTTCCAGGAGGTTGGCGTGAGAGCTGGGCCACCCTTGTCCTACAGAGATGGCATGAGGATTCTCTTCGAGCCCATCTGTTCCTTGTTGGCCTGGACTATGCCCTTTCCTCACCTGGGGCAACACAGACGACTCTGGTGTTGAGTCGTCTCATCTAAGGCATTTAGTGGCAACTCAGGTCTTGCACCAGAAGGCATCTCTCTGCAGCCTTGTCTCTGCTCTTCATCAGTGGTGGACCTTGGGCAAGGACTTTAGTCTCTATGATTGTCCATTTCCTCATCCATCAAATGGAGCTAGCACCTCACAGCATCTCATAGGGTTCTTGGAAGAATTCACTGAGACAATGTCTGTAACAGGCCCAGAACATAGAAGGTCCTCCAGAAGTTTCCCTCTTCTTTCCAAAAGATGGTACCTTCCTGTGGATTAGGGCTGTGCCGAATCGTGAGTGCTGCTTCTCATCAGTTTGAGTTTTCTGACCTCCTTAAATGGCATGACTGATTGGACCAGCCCAGTTTTTGTTTCTGTTAGCCTGGGAAGCTGTGCATACCAGATCCACTTCCTTTTTCAAATAAACTTTTTCACCAAATGCAAATAATAGTGGAGAATGGAGGCAGTTGAGTGTGTCTTGGGCGAGCCCCTTCATGCTTCCAAGTTGCGCCTTCCACTTGTCAAATGGGGTGAGAACTGCCTGAAATAATTTATAGGATATGTATATAGGGCAAATGAGACAGGGGACAGGTGTCCTTCAGGCTAGAAAAGACGCCGGGTCCCAAGTGACCCCAGTGATTCGGGCAAAACCATGTCGTGTTGCACTCATTCTCGGAACACTGCTCTCTCTGGCCTGGCCAACAGGAGCTCTTCAAAGGCAGAGGCTCGGTGCGGCTGATTGAATGGCTGCCCCAATTCTTCATACCCTGCTGTGGCCTCCTGGTGGGTGGCATACACTTCCTATGCCGTAGCTTTGGGTTTGGCCATGTGGCTTGCTTTGGCCAAGAGCTTGTACGCAGAGACGACAACGTGCCAGTTCTGAGCCTGGGCCTTAAGAGATGTTGGATGTTTCCCCTTCTCCTCCTGAGTTTCTACCACCTTCACCTTCAAGAAGAGAAACAAGAAGCCCTGGATAACCCACTGGTCCCAAGAGGATGAGGAACGGAAGGGGCAGACCAGACCTACTGAGCTGACCCAAAAACCTGTGATGAGGAGCAGATCTTTCCCAACCAACCCATATAATGATGGTTGTTTTAGCCACTGAGTTTTGGATGGTTTGTTACCCAGCATCATTTAGACAATAGCTAACTGATACATTGGGCCTCATTTGCTTCTGTATTCCCCACATCCAGCACTGTGCCTGGTACAGAGAAGGCTCTAATAACTGTTTAGTGAATGAGCAAACGAATAAATGAGGGAAGAATTTCATCGGTTGTTAAACCTGATTATTAGGCTGATCCTTTCTTTAAGTTGACACATATATGGACATGCTGAACCTGAGGGTCTGCTGGCTGCTTTGTGGTGCCCACTCCATCTGGCTGACTCTTTCAGAGTTTTGTTAGGTTGAAAGGTATGAGGCTAGCCCTTTTCTCAATGTCAGCTGGGGAGAGAGAGGAAGAAGAATGGGCCATGAGAAAAACATGGAACGCTCAGCCTGGTCCTGGAATGGCTGTCCCAGCGGTGGCCTGCCATGAAGCCTGGGTTCCTTGGGGGTGGAGACTAGAAGTCACCCTTGTGCCCAGTGGACCCCTTGTTTCCTCTAGGGGATGGTGTCCTCCTTCCCAGGAGGTGGTTGCTGATAGAATGTTTCAAGAGCCCCATGGCAGGCACTCTGCCCCAAACCATCTTCCCCACCACCTGGGGCAGTCAGCCCAACCCCAGAGACAGAGCCAGGAGGTTTCTCTTTCCCTCTGAAAAGCCGTTTGCAGAGGCTGCACAGTGGTGGAGCGGGGAGAGAACTGGACCTGGGGCAGGATGACCCAGGGGTGAATGAAAGATAGCACGAAATCTTTATTGAGTGCTTATGTTGTGCTAGGCTCTGCACATGCATTTTCTCCTTTACCTACCAGAAGTGCTATTTTGAGTCTCCTTTTTATAGCTGAGGACACTGAGGCCTAGCAAGGCTGGGTGAGGTGCCAGAGGCAGATTGTGGAAATAGGATTTGGATCCCAGCCATCTGACGCCAGAGTTCCAGCTCGGTCTGCATGTTGGAGGCACCTGCGGAGGCTTCAGGGACCACCAAGACCCAGACCCCACTCTGGACCAAGGAAGAAGAGCCCTAGGGCTGAGGCCAGTCAATCATATGCATCAAACTCTCCCCATGTGATCTGATGAACATCAGAGTGGGACCATGATACTATGTCCAGGGTGGCCTTACTCCCTGCAGTGGGGTGGGGCTACAGGGCCTGTCTGGCATCGGAGCCCAGTAGTGAGTGTGGCTGTCCTGCTGTGGAGTTGTGAGAGGGAGCTGGCGTGGGCTTGGGGAGAGCCTTGAGCCTGCTTGGCTACAGTGACCTCGCGGGCAGCCATTGTCCTTGAGCCTGAGGACAGAGGCTCCTGGAGCAGGTTAGGGAGCCCTGTGTGTTGGGAGCCCAAGTCTTTGCTGAGACCTTTCTAAGCTGTGCTCATGCCTGGCAGGGCAGGGGTGAGGGCATCCTCGCTGAACACATGGGTTCTCGTTCTCTTTGCACATGGGGCATGCACCCTTCTCCCTTTGTCCACATGTCCCGTTAAGTGCTAGGCAGAGGCCCTTGCTGGAGTCAACAGGATGGTTGTTTTGACTTACAGAGGAGGGAATCCCCCTTGAAGCAAGATAAACAGGAAGGCAAATATGTGTTGTGAAAGATAATCAATCTATCACCACAGCTGGAAGAATGTTTGCTTAGAAAAGGGTCAGGAGGAAAGAAGAAGAAAGGATGATGAAGAGAGAGTGGGATTTCTTTACTGTGGGAGGCGTTCAGGGCTGGGCCCAGGAGGCCAAGATACCAGCGAAGAGGGAGGGAGGGGCTCCGAGGGGGAAGCGGGCCATGGTGGGAACTGATGAAAGCCAGCTCCGGCAGGGGCTGCCCTAAATCCACTCAGGAAACCAAGTGATCAAACGCAATGGCTGCCAGACTCACAGGCAGCGGTGGGCCCTCTGCTGCATGGGCCTTCTCCTAAAGGTGCCAATAGGATTCTGAAAGTGATCAAAGGCCTCCTCTGTTAAACACAGGACAGACAAATCAAAGAAGGTGGGAAATCAGAAAGACTGGAAGTAAGGCAAATAAGAAACTGTAAACAACCCCGGGGAGAAGAGAAGAGGAGAGTCTGGTGCAGGCAGTGTGAGGGCTGGTGCCGCTCCACCCTGGGAGGGGGTAGAGCGGGTCCAGGAATATTGCATGTGCATGTGTGTAAATGCATATGTGTATGTATGTACGTGTGCATGTATTTGTATGCATATGCGTGCGTGCGTGTGTGTACATCTTTTCTTATGGAAGTTTCCAGTCCCAGGCAAGAAGAAGAGGGCCATTTGGTGGACAAAACTCAATTCTAAGCAGACATTAGTAACAGCTAACACTTGCTGAGGCTTAACACAGACCAGGCACTTTCTGAGCGCTCTTTGTGTCTTATTGAATCCTAATTCTAGAAGGTAGGGTTTTTTTGGTTGTTTTGATCCCCATTTAATTTGCGGGAACTGAGATGCAAAGAGGTTACATACCAGGCCGGGATGTGGGCTGGCAGGCTGGCTCAGGGCTGTCCTGCAGGGCACGCTGCTAACACTTGTGCCACGTGCATGTTGTACGACTTCCAGGGACACCTTTTGGAGCGTGGTCATCATAGCTGTGCAAAGTTATCAGGACACACTTCCGGCTGTCGAGGATCTTGAGCAGAACAGCTGTCTGGGCTGGGGCAGGGTCCAGGGCTCCAGCCCACTTGTGGGTTCCCTTACAGAGCAGCAAATGAGCAGTGGGAAGGTGAGGCGGGGATAGGGTGCAGGTGAGTGGATGGGCTCCCCAGCGCACCCCAGAAGCTCATGGGCATGCCCCTGAAGTTTGGTGTCTTGGCTGCCTGGAGGAGTGACAATCTGCACCCTGAAGGCCTGTCAGCCCTTGGCTACGTCAGCACCAGGTGTAGGCGCTGTGTAAGGTGATCACACTCGTACTCTGTGAGCCCCCAGGAGTGACATCTGGGTCCCCGGCCTTGACATCCTGCTGTGCCTGCACTGGTAAAACCTCCTTTTCCAGGGCCTGTAGTGCAGTATCCCCTTTGTGTCCACTTGGGTTTTCCATAGGCAAGTGTGGCTCCAGCCCACCACAGGTGTCTGGATTCTCTTGCCTCAGGATTCTCTGACCTAGAAGACCCCTTTCCTAGGACCTCGTCCCTCTCCCACCCTCCTTCTTGCCATCATCAGTTCATTTTCTTCTTCACCTGTGGGTGCCTTTACCTTTTTATCTCCATCCCATCTTAACTACCGACTCCTACCACCTCAACCTGGAGCTGGCCCAGCCCCAGAATGGCTCCACCTCTGGACTCTGCCATTCAAACCTTCCGTCTTGCCCTAGTGCTTCCCTAGACATGTCCTTTGATCTCACTGAGACACTCCTGTCCTAACCTCATCAGTGAGCAGGAATCAGAGAGCTAATGACTGGGCTCAAGTGTGCAGCCCGGAAACAGAGCTTTACTTGAACTCAAGTCTGTCTCCTCCCACAACCAACACCTGAACACAGATCACTACCCCCCCCCCCCCCCCCATTCTCAACACTTGAACACAGCCCCTCCTCCCATCAACACCTGGATGCAGGTACCTCCCCCCATCCCCAACACCTGGATGCAGGTCCCTCTTCCCATACTGAACACCTGAATGTAGGTCCCTTCTCCCAGCCCCACACCTGAACACAAGTCCCTCCTTTATTCCCCAACACCTGGATGCAGGTCCCTGCCCCATCCACAACACCTGAACGCAGGTCCCTCCTCCCATCCCCACACCTGGATGCACGTCCCTCCACCCATCTGCAACACCTGGATGCGGGTCCCTCCTCCCATCCCCATACCTGGATGCAAGTCATTCCCCCTATCCCTAATACCTGGATGCAAGTCCCTGCCCCATCCACAACACCTGGATGCAGGTCCCTCCTCCCAACCCCACAGCGAGATTCAGGTCCCTCCTCTCATCCCCACAGCTGGATGCAGGTCCCTCCTCCCATCCCCACACCTGGATGCAAGTCCTTCCCCTATCCCCAACACCTGGATGCAGGTCCCTGCCCCATCCACAACACCTGGATGCAGATCCCTCCCTCCATCCCCCAAACTGGATGCAGATTCCTTCTCCCATCCCCAACACCTGGATGCATGTCCCTCCTCCCATCCCCACACCTGGATGCAGTTCCCTCCTCCCAAACCCACACCTGAATGCAGGTCCCTCCTCACACCCTACACCTATTTTTCTTATTTTAAAGGCATTAGGACAACGTGAGGAAGAATTTCATAACCTTACTGTCTAGCCCAGTCGCTTTCCTTGTTCTCTGTGTTTTCTGACCACATGTGCACCTATTTTGTATAGAGGTACTCGTAATTGAGATGCAATTTTGTGTTCTGCTTTTTTGACCTGACATCCTGGCATAAACATTTCCTGTGTTGTTGCAAAGCCTTCCTAATGATCATTTTTAATGATTGCACGGAGATGAAGAATTGATGTTCCATAACCTACCTAATGTTTCCTGTTATTGGACATTGTGGCTGTTTCCAACTCTTCAGTCAATTTTTTTGGACAGTGTTTTGGTGAAAATCTTCATGTGTCGTGTTTTATTTTTCTCCCTGGATTATTGCTGATGGGAAATTTCCAGGAGTGGACTGGAAGAGTCAGGGGCCGGGCTCCTGAACAGCATCATCTTGATCTTGGCTACCACACCCAGTGGTGCGTATCGTCACTCTCCTTTGGCAAATGAGAAAACTGGCCTTTCTAGAATCTTCTCACACTGGCTTCCTGTTCCTGGAGCAGCCCCACTGCTCCTGTGCCCCCTTTGCACATGTCGGTGCCCCCTTTGCACATGTCGTTAATTCCCTTCATCCTTTCCGTTTCAGCCGGATCACTGCTCCTCGTGGCAGCCTTTCTTGGGCGCCCCACTGAACCCAGCCCTGCTAGACATGTGCCTGGCGCCCTGTGCTTTGCTTCAGAACGCGTGTTTCATGCTGTAATCTATCAGTCATATAATCATTTGACAAATGTCCGTCTTGCCCGCTAGATCTAATCTGCACTAGAGAGGGGAGCATAGCCACATTTCTCCTCGCAGTGCCAGTCCGGTGCCTGGTGTGCAGAAGGGTTTGCTAAGTGCTTGCTGCCTGGGGAATGAGTGCTCCACGTGCCCAGGACGTCACTGGTAAGGGCAGCCGGCCCCTTGCGCTCTGCTTTCCTTAAAGAAGATGTTCCCAGCATGATCTGGATGCATGCCTTGGAAAGTTATGTCTCAAGCCTGAGAACAGAGTGGGAGCCACAGGAGGCAAGACGAGTGAGCAAATTAGTGCAAATTAGTCCTGGGAGACGGCGTGGTGCAGTGAGACAAACAAGGGCTCTGTAGTGGGGGACGTGCTTCTGACCACTGCAGCCCCAGGAGCTGTGGGACCTTGGGTAAAGTGTGCAATGTCTCTGGGCCTCAATTTTCTCACCTGGACAATGGGCACACATGGTGCCCCTCTGGACTTGGAAATGACCTTCCCTTCCCTCAGCATCTCCTTGGGCATATTGAAGCTGCCCCAGTGCTCATATCATTCGTCCTTCTTCCCAGGTATTTGGGATAACAGTTCTTGTGAAAATACAGTCTATTAAATTGAAAGTGCTCCTTCGACTTCCTGGAAGGAACGAGGGGATATTCTCATCCAGAAGGTCAGAGCAACTGTCAATTACTATTTTCTTTTGAGGAAGACTGGCCCTGAGCTGACATCCATGCCCTTCTTCCTCTACTTTATATGTGGGACACCACCACAGCATGGCTGGATGAGCAGTGTGTAGGTCTGCACCCGGGATCTGAACCTGTGAACCCTGGGTGGCCAAAGCGGAGCACATGCACTTAACTACTATGCCACTGGGCCGGCCCCAGTAAATTACTATTTTTTAAAACCTTGGGTGTAATTATGTGAATAAATCCTGCATTCAGAAGTGAGACAATTGATTGATTGGGTACATTAATCTCAGCAGCAGGTGGAGGCATGTCGGGGCACGGGGCCTTTTGCAGCCCTGTCCCCTGCTGCAGGCCTTGTTCGCTTCCAGCTCTTCTTGCTGCCTTTTGCCCTCCTGTCCTGCCTGCCTCACAGCCGTGGCACCTGCCTTCCAATGTGCTGTCTGCCTGTCGGCCACCTGGAAAGACCCAGTGGGCTGTCATGTCCCATGGAGGGTCATGGGAGCAAGGTGTTGGGGCTGAGTTTCAGCTGAACCTGAGTGTGGTACAAGCCTGGGTGCAGGCGTGTGTCTGAAAATGAAGGGGCGGGGCACAGCCCTCTTGTCATGGGGGCTGTGGTGGGGGTAGACTGGGTCCCACCGAAGTAGGCAGGCATGGCTCTTGGCTTTAGTCTGCTGAGGACTGCCTCTGATGTGTGACATGAGCTATTCTCTGGAGACAAAGGAGCCGGCCTGCCCTGTCTGTCTGTTTGCTGCTGGCTAGGGCAGGGCCTTGGGACGCACTGAGTGTGGTGGGCACGTCCCTGTGTGGACCGTCCTTGTAGCAGGGACCTGCACCCTGGGAGTGGATGCAGGGCTGCTGCCAAGCAAGTAGGTGTGAGCTGTGCCAGCCATAGGGTGAAGGATACCGGTGTGAGAGGCCTGTATGGGGCCTTCTCAGGAGGGTCCGGGCCCCTCTGCACTTGCTGAGGCCTTGCCTGCGGAGGAGCCGAGGAGGTTTGTGGATATGGGATGGGCATGGGCGCAGGTGCCCCCCAGGCTCTGAGCTGGGCTGGCTGGCAGCTTCTCAAGAAGAGCGAGCCCTTCTTACCTGTGGGGCATATTTACACATGAGCACATTTATTCTTTACAGTCCGAGAGAGACATCTTACAGCTGAGGAAGCTGGGGCTCGGGGGCTAGGTAACCCATCCAAAGTTACACAGCCAGCAAGCGGCAGGGTTGGGTTTGAACCCCAGTCCATGTGTCTCCAAGCCTGCTCTTGTCAACTCTGTGATTGGAGAGTCAGGCAGGCGGTAGGATGGGCCTTCCCCACCGGATTGGTCCTACCTCCCTCTCTGCAGACTGGAGTGTACGTGTGTGTGCATGTGTGCATGTGCGTGTGTGTATAGGCAGAATAGACCCTGAGGGCCACACCCAGAGCAGTGTTCACAGTACGGCAGAGGGAGCCGTCCTTCCGAGGTTCGGGATGAACAATTTGTGATAAACGCCTAGAGATGGGGCAGAGGCACACTGAGGGAGGCGCCCAGCATCCATCATGGGATGACTAATTTATTTCCCAGTGTGCAGGGCTTGGCCCCACAGTGCTTAGTAATGATTTTCTCTCTCCTGGTGACACGATTGAGGCCGGGGGAGGAGGACAGTGTACGAGGGTGACTCTGCCCTCTGCCGTGCTGCCCTTGGGTCATAGGCCATGTCATTTCTTAGGAACTGTGGCTAGGGGAGAAAGTGAGATCCCCCTGCCCCCCAGCAAGGTGTTGCACGGTCATCAGTGGGAGTCACCTCTGCTGCTCCCGTTTGCAGTGTCATTGCTCATCCAAAGGGGCCCCCAGCTCTGCAGGCTGACGCCTGCCCTTGGGAGCCGGGGCACATGAGCCAGGATGGCGGCCCGTGGATTGCGGGTGTGGCAGAGTCTCCTTGGGTAGCAAACTGTAAATCTAGCCCCAGGCACAGAGCTGAGGCCTGTGGGTAGGTGGGGGCTATGCCCTCCGTCACAGACTCACACGGAACTGCTGAGGGGTCCAGAATTCTCCACCTGGGCTCTGTAGGGAATTTGGGGCCAGCTCCAGCCTCTGGCCTCAGACGGAGCCAGGCTGCCGTGGATGGTAGATGGGCTCAGGTGACAGAGTGGCGGCTGAATCCCGCACCGCCTCTTTCCCGCCCGTCCTCCCTGCCACGCGCACGGGCTCAGTGGACTGATGAGTGTGGAGCGTGGTTGGGGCTGCCAGCCCCTCCTGTTTGGCTGTCCTTACTCCATAGCCCTGCTCCCCAGCCCGTCCCCAGGCCTCATATTCTGGTTGTGAACAGTCCAGGGGAGGGCCAGCTCCCTTCCTTGGGGCCTCTTGGCAGCTTCCTCAGGCAGGGACATTCCCGGACTGGGGCAGGTATGTGCTGTTGGGGTCATGTCAGGATTTCTCCTGATGTGCGATTTCTCCTTAGGAGGAGAGAATTTGCATGTCTCTTTGGCACAAGGCAAATAGTGTGGTGAGGCTGAGGAGCTGGCTGCTGGAACAGCAGCCCTGGCTCTACCTCTTGACGTATGGCCATGAGCAAATGTCTGATGCGCTCCAAGCCTGGAGTCGCCTTCTCTGTAAAATGGGCCAGACGCCCTTTCTTCGGTTGCTGAGGTTGGAAGTCTTGGTGTTGTCTTTGATGCTGCTTTCTCTCACACATCACAATTAGTCCATCAACTCTTCTGGCAGCTCTACATTCAGCGTATCTGGAATCTGAGTAGCCCTCACCACTGCCATGGCCACCGCCCTGGTCTAAGCCACCATTGTCATGACAACAGCCTGGTAATTGGTCTTCTCGCTTCTGTCCTTGCCTCTTGTAGCCAGAGCGATCCTGCTAAGAAGTCGGCTGATCACATCAGTCCTCTACTCAGAATCTTCCCAGCTCACCAGGGTAACAGCCAGAGTCCCTACCTTGACCTAAGCTCAGGGAACAGACTTCCCAGTCTGCACGGGATGGTCCTCATTTACTTCCTATGTCCCAGAAGCTTTATTCATAATAGCCCGAAACTGGAAACAACATACATGTCCTTCAGCTGGTGAATGGATAACAAACGGTGGTCCATACATACAGTGGAATATTATTCAGTATTAAAATGGAACCAACTACTGATGGAAGGACCAAACATAGCAACGTAGATGATTCTCAAAAGCATATGCTGAGTGACAGAAGCCAGGCTCAAAAGGCCTTATACTCCACAAGTCCATTTAATGATCATCAGAACCAGGCAAAACTAGAGGGGCAGAAAACTGACCAGTGTTTGCTGGGGCTGGGGCATTGGGTAGAAGAGGCACAGGGGAGATTTTTATACGGGATGTAACTGTTCTGTATCTTTATTATGGTGTTGGTGACATGACTGCCTAAGTTTATCAAACTCATAGAATTGTAAACTAAAACGAATGCATTTTACTATACGCAAATTACACTTCCATTTTGGAAACATGTCCTGGTTTGGGTGATAAATTACGTGGTCATCCCCCCCCCCCCCCCGCCAAAGTCTTATTGGGTCCATCCATTTGTCATCTCTTTGACCTCGTTTTTCACTGCCCCCCTCCTCTTTCTCTCCATTCCTCCTTGCTCTTGCTGTCCCCTGAATATGTCAGGGGGCCCTGCATATAATCTCTACTCTTACTTTCCTCAATCTCTGGAACAGCTTCCTCCAGACAGTCACATAGCTCCTTCTCTCACTTCCTTAAGGTTTTTACCCAAAGGTCCCTCTCTCAGTCACTGATGACCACCTAATGCTGCCTAACGAACAACCCCAAGTCTCACGGGTGGCCCGTGTCAGGTGCTTCCCTGCGGGCTGGCTGGGGTGGCTCATCCAGGCTGGGCTTGCTAGCTTCTGCCTCCAGCTGTGGCTCTGCTTCCTGGCGTCTCGTCTGGGGCTGAGGGTGGAGGAGGAGTTGCTACCCAAGGGCTGCTTTCTTTTGGCCGTGGCAGAAGCACCAGAAGGCAAGTGCCTGCACAGACATATTGCAAGCTTTTGCTTCTGTCATGTCTGTTAACATCTCATTTGCCAAAGCAAGTGGAGCTGTGCAGTATACACCGCCCACGGGGGAGAGGAGTGAATATTACCAATAATCCAAGCTGTTACCGTCACCTTCCTGGGTGGCCTGCCCCGGCCAACCTACTACAACTTTAACCCCATCCTGCCATTTGCTGTGGCTCCTCTCTGCTTATTGCTTTCCTCAACACTCAGGATGCTATAACTTACTATACATTTTATTTATCTTGTTTATTTTCTGTCTTCCTCTGTGCAGTGTATGTTTCACCAGAGTGGGAACATTTATCTGTTTTGTTTGCTACTGTGTCTCCAGCACCTAGAAAAATGCTCAATAAATATTTGGCTAAATGATTGGATGGGGTTATGCTAAGAAATTATTCAGATGATATATGGGACGTGCTTCAACTGCAGTCCTGCATGCGGGAAGTGCTCAGTAATTGGTGGTTTTTGTCAATCTGCAGTCTGAATGCTGGTGGGAGCAGTGCCCGCTCAGTTATGCACATGATTGCAATAACATGCACGATAGGCCTTTGAAGCAAGATCTGTTTTAATTCTGGTTTCAGAGGTAAGGGGTTGAGGCACAGGGAGGCTGTCACTTGCCCGGAGTCACTCAGCTAGCCAGGATCTCTCTGACCTAGAGCTCCTGTGTTTCCCCAGTGCTGGCTGCCTCTGTACCTTCCTTCATGCAAATTACTGGGCTCTGGCATTTTTCCATGCACCAGAGTCCCTGTGGAGTCAGGATAAGTGACCGGATTAAAGCTTAGTCCCTTGATGGTACAGAAGTTTCGTCCAAAATACCCCTCTGGACTCCCCAGGAGCCAGATGCAATGTGGGGCTTTGAGGACACTGGTGGCTGCCTTGTGCCACTTCCAGCCACCAGCGGTCCCTGTGCACTGAGACTCCGGAGGGGCATCTCTCAGCAGACTCTGGGGTCATTAGACGCTGAGGATGGGTGGCTGGGCCTCTGGGCAGAGAAGATCACAGACACACATGATCAGGAAAAACGTAGGCTCCTCCTGCTGAAGAGAGAGTGGAGGAGGGAGGGCTTGATGAATGGGACGTGGGAAAATTTATGAGAGTCATTCTGTTTGGTCTGATGACCCCTCATGGATGACATTGGGCTGGAGGAGCCAGACTGCTCAAATGTGACACTTCAGGAAGATGAATTTGACCTTGAGTGATAGATTCTGCCCTGGTGAGAGGACAAGGGGCCTGGCTGTGCCCGCTTAGTGCCTTGTACGCCCTTCTGTGGGGGCCCCGCTGTGCTGATTGGCAGTTAGCGGTGTCTGTCTGTTTTCCCTGCCGGACTCCGAGCTCCTGCTCAGCGTTGTATTCCCAGGGCCCGGCAGAGTGGCCCCAATGGCATCAGTAAGTGTTTGTGAAATGAATGATTTATACAGAGAGCAGTTACAGTGAGCCAGTTTCCGTTCTCAGCTTCGCAGTTCCGTGATCTCATCTGACCCTTTCACCTGCCCTGGGAGGAGGAAATCGCTGCGATTATCCTGGGGCTTCGAGAGGTCTGCTCTGGTCCAAGGTGGTGCAGGCGGTGAGGGTGGAGCTGGTTTGCAGACCTGGACTCAACCACTGCACTACCTTGCCTCCTGGAGTCAGATGACGTGTTCTGGTCCCGCCCTGCTATTTAGTGGTCATGTGACCCTGGAAAAGCCCATCTAATCACTTTGGACCTCTACTTTCTGCTCTGTAAAATGGGGATTACAAATCCCGTTAGTCCAACAGATGGAACTATTGTGAAAATCAAACCAGAGTGTGCTTGTGTGGACTGCTTTTTAATCTAAAGTTTCGTAACTGTCATTATTTCCGGTGGGCACCAGTGCAGTCCATAAAGAGGGGCGTCACAGCATAAGTGTGACCAAGAGGGCCTGAGAAACTTAAGTATGATCCTGATCTTCTCAGGAGGCGACTGTGCAAAGCATGTGATACAACAAATCACCAGAGGAAAGGCAGCTTGTTAACAAACATATGGAAAACCGTTAAAACCTCAGTTGTAATCAAAGCAGAGCAAATTAAGACAGGATCCCATTTTTCATTCCTCAATTACAGAACACTCAGTGCTGGCGAGACTTTGGTAAAATGAGCACTTGCGTCTTTGGCTGCGCGCTGGTGAAGACTTTCTGAGAGACAATTTAGTAATGAGTATCTGGAACCGTAAAAATGTTTAAACACTTTGACCTGTAATTCCGTTTCTAGGAATCTCTCCCAAGGGTTTATCGTAATTATACAGAAAGCTTTCTGCATGACGTAGTTCAAAACAGCTGAACAAGAAATGGGTGATAAAGAGCCATTGTTCGGAGAGTGGCTAAGAAAATGACGGTCTAGCCCAGTGACTGAGTGTCACACCTGCAGCCGTTCCATGAATGTTTGTCAAGTTGCAGGAGGTGAACACGTAGACGGTGAGGCAAAGAGCAAGCCACCAGATTGCACGTGTCATTTTATTACAACTACGTAAGACACCCGAGGGATCTCTGCATACAACCAAATCTGGAAGGAAGTTAAACAAAAATGTTAACTGCGGTCGTGCGAGGGTGAACTGAACATGAGTGACTTAAAACCATCATTGTAATAGTAAGCGTGTGCGCCTTTCATTGTAGAACAATAGTCTAGTGACCATATTGACTTGGGGGTGCAAGTGGAGGCCTGAATGCTGCCAGAAGAGAGGTGCCTTGGTCAGCCAACCCGGGTCAAGAAACTGCTTTCTTATATAGTATTTTCATCTAAATTTGTTTTGTGGAAAACAAAGGGATTGTTTTTGCTGATAAGCCATGCTGGAAAATAGCCACTCTATTGCATTTTCTTTATAGCTGGGACTTCTTTTTGTTTTGTTTCACATCTAGCTCCTTGTTGCTCTGTCATTTTCTTAAAAAGTAATGAATGTTTTTCCTGCAAACTTACAAGCTTACAAACTTAAGAGACAGCTATATAAACTTCAACCATGATCAATTGCTGTGCAATTGAAAGTGAGCAAGACCTGTCTCCCACCCTTCAGAGGTTATCACCATCAAGGAAAGTTCACTGCTTTTCTGTCCATCCTTCCTCACTTATATAGTGTCACGTAGTTATAGTGTCTTCTTTTCTTTAAAAAAAAGTTGGGTCATGTTATGCACTTACTAGTTTTTTATTTAGCAACATACCTTGGACATATTTTTATTTCAATTATGTAGAAGTTGTAGGCAAATATTCCCTTTCACACACTGTTGATGAGAGTGTAAATTGGTATAAATATTTTGGATAGCAATTTAGTGATATCTATTATGATTAAAAATTCTTATATCTGTTGGCTCCACTCCTGAGAATGCGTTCTTCAGAAACGCTCTGCTGTGGCCTGAATGTCTGTATCTTCCCCAAATCCATGTGTTCAGTCTTAACCTGAGTGTGATCATATCTGGAGGTGGGGCCTTTGGGCAGTAATTAGGTTGACTTGAGGTTCTTGAGAGTGGAGCCCCATGATGGGATTCATGTTCTTGTAAGAGGAGGGGACATTAGAGCTCCCTCTTTCTGCCATGTGAGGACCCAGCAAGAAGGCAGCCCTCTGCAAGCCAGGAGGAGAGCGCTCACCACCAACCAAATCTGCTGACACCTTGATCTTGCACTTCCCATCCTGAGAACTGTGAGAAATTAATGTTTGTTATTTAAACTACCCAATCTGTGCTATTTTGTTATAGCAGCCTGAACTGATTAAGACATACTTCCACAAAGAGATGTCTACCGGAGTATTCATTTGGCCCTATTTGTTAGAGCCCCCGGCTAGCCCTTTGATTTCTGGTGAATGAAGACAACTTCTTTTGTGAGCCTCACGTCATGGGACAAAGGCTGGGGTGGGCCGGGTGGTCCAGGCTTCCTGGGAGCAGCTGTGGGAGGCTGCACACAAGCTCAGTGGGGCTGAGGCATCATTAGCTTCTGGGAGCCCTGGTGTCATTGCCATGACCAGGACACACTCAGCTGCAATGCTTAACCTAGGCGATGCATTCTTAACAGGGCTTTGGCAAGTTAGAAGTGAGAAAGGACAGAATGCTTGCTGCGTATCCACTGTGTGGTGAGTGCGTTGCCCTGTTGAGGAGCACAGATAGTAGTGCCAGATGGGTCTGTGTTCACTTTCTAGGGAAGCTACTTAACAGCGCTGATGTTAACCTTGGGGAGTTCTTTACCGTCTTGGAGCCTCTGCTGTCTCTCCTGACCATGGGAATACCTGCCTTTAGGGTGGTGGAGACCACCAAGCACAGTACCTTAGGCTGGTGGAGACCACCAAGCACAGTACCTTAGGCTGGTGGAGACCACCAAGCACAGGACCTTAGGCTGGTGGAGACCACCAAGCACAGTACCTTAGGGTGGTGGAGACCATTGAGCCCATAGTCAGTGACCAATAAAGGTGGGTGTTATCAATATTGTTATTATTAATGAATCCCTATTCCCACTGTGTGAAGCAGGTGCTGTGAGCTCCGGTTTACACATGAGGAATTAGAGCATTTATACAATTTGTCCAAGGCCCACAGATGCTTGTTGTAGCAAAGCTAAATTCAGGTACACGACTGTTTTTCTCCAGAGCCTTTGCTGTTTGGACCATGTCCACCTGTACTCTTCTCTGGGAGAACCGGCTGCTTAGGGAGGTGGTGAGCTCCTCTCCGCTGCGTGTGTCCAAGCAGGGACCAGTGACCGTTCTTTTGGGTCTCTTGAATCCACTGGAAGTTAGGAGCAGATTATCATTTTTCCAAGTGTGTTTCTTGTAATCATATAGGAAGTTGCACGGCAATAGAGTTCTGTAGCCAATAAAATTGCAAAATATTGGCTTAAACAAAGTCGAACAGATTCTTTTTTGGTAGGACTTTTAGTACTTTTAATATGCTAATGTGCACTAGGAATTGTCAAGAAGGGCATCCAAAATAAAACAGTTCCCAAGCTAATTTCATCGTTGAGTCCTTTTCTCCAGATTATCTTGTAAACCTAGGGTCGTCCAGAACATACCTGGGACAAGAGGCTTGCCTGGCGCCCTCTCAGCTTGGCACATTTGGAGTCTGTGGCTGGGCTGGAAGGTAACTTCCAGCCTCACTGTCATTATCCTGCCTGTGTATTCATGAGCCAGAGCCATGCCCATGGAACTGGGCGATTCTGCCATCATTTCCCTCTTGTGGCGCCAGCTTCAAACCTCTCTCTCTTCAAGGCGAGGTGCTGTGATGGGCAGCAAAAGAGAATGGCCATAAGAGGATGGCATGGAGCATCTCCTTTGCCATCTGGGCTCTTCAGAGAAGTGATCTTCTGGGAGGACAGTCTTGCTCCTGGCCTCCCTTCCTCCAGTGCCATGAGCCACATAGGCTCAGGTACTGGGCTGTTTATTTCTGCAGTTTCTGGGGACTCATGCAAGTATCTTCAGGGATGCTGTTTGGCATCCTGGATGCTGGACTTTTCTCGGACTTCAACTTTTTTGGTAAAATTTAACTTTATTTTGAGATAATTGTAGATTCGCACTCAGTTGTAAGAAATAATACAGGGAGATTCAATGGACCTTTATCCAGTTTCCCCCAATGGTAACATCTTGCAAAACTATAGAACAATATCACAACCAGGATATTGACATTGATACAGTCAAGACACAGAACACTTCCATCCCCGCAAGGATCCCTCATGTTGCCTTTTAATAGCCACACCCACCTCCCTCCCAGCCCCATCCCTCCTTAATCACCGTCAACCACTCATCTGTTCTCCATTTTTGTAATTTTGTCATTTCAAGAACATTATATAAGTGGAATTCTATAGTGTGTAGCCTATGGAATTAACTTTTTTCACTCAGCGTAATTCTCTGGAGATTCATCCAGGTTGTTGCAAATATCCATAGTTCATTCCTTTTTATTGCTGAGTAGTTTTCCATAGTATGATGTACCACAGTTTGTTAACTAGTCACTCATTACAACTCATCTGTCTATTACAAATAATGCTGCTCTAAACATTTGTGTGCAGGATTATGTGTGAACATGTTTCATTTCCCCAGGATAAATGCTTAGAAGTGCAATTGACGGGTCATGGGTTGGTTGTATGTTTGGTTGTGTGTTTTAGCTGCCAAACTGTTTTCCAGAGTGGTGTACCATTTTATATTCCCACCAGCAATGTATAAGCGATCTGATTTCTCCTCATCCTCGTGAACACGGATCTTACTCTTTTTCATTTCAGCCATTCTCATAGGGGTGTCGTGATGCATCCTTGTGATTTCCATGTTCATTTTCCTGATGGCTAATGATGTGGAACACCTTTGCATGTGCTCCTTTGCCGTCTGTATCTCCTCTCCAGGGAAATGTCTCTGCATGTCTTTTTTTCCACTTCCTAATTGGATTGTTTGCTTTTTTATTGTTGAGTTTTGTGAGTTCTTTATATTCTAGGTAGCAGGCCTTCGTCAGATCCGTGGTATGTAAATATTTTCTCCCAGTCTTTAGTTTGTGTTTTCATCCCTTTGGAGTTTGAAAGATCCCTGGGTCTTTCACAGAGAGAAAGCTTTTCATTTTGTTGACGTCCAACTTATCAATTTTTAATTTTATGGATCATGCTTTTGGTGCCAAGTCTAAGAACCCCTTGCCTAGGACTACACCCTGATGATTCTCTCATATATTTTTTTTTCTCAAAGCTTTATAGTTTTAGGTTTTCCATTTAAGTCTGTGATCCATTTGGGGTTAATTTTTGTACAAAATGTGAGACTTAGTTTGAGGTTAATTTTCTTTTTTTTGCGTGTGGATGTCCAATTGCTCCAGCACTATTTGTTAAAACGCCTGTTCCTCCTCCATTGAATTACTTTGCACCTTTGCCAGAGCTCCATTTAGCCTATCTGTGTGGGTCTATTTCTGGGTTCTCTGTTCCGTTCCATTGATCTCCCTTCACCAATACCACCCCCCCTTGGTCACTGTAGCTATATAATAAATCTTGAACTTGGCTAGACTGATTCATCCTATTCTATTCTTCCTTCCTTCAAAATTGTTTTAGTGATTCTAGTTCTTTAGCCTTTCCAGATAAATTTTGGATTAATCTTGTATGTAGAGAAAATCTTGCTAGTATTTTGATAGGACCGACTCAACCCTCCGTATCAGTTTGGGTGGAATTGATATCTTTACCGTGTTGAATCTTCCCATCCGTAAACAATGTGTCTCTCCATTTGTTTATGTCTCTCTCTTTCAATTTCTTTCATCAGCATTTGGTACTTTTCAGCATACAAGTCCTGTACATGTTTTTGTTTTTAGTTTTACACTTAGATATTTCTTTTTTAGCAATTGTAAATAGCATTGTATTTTTAATTTCAGTGTATGTTCATCGCTAGTATATAAAAGTATAATTGATTTTTATATGTCTATCTTATATCACGTGGTCTTGCTGAACTCATTTATTATTTCTAAAAGTTTTTTTCTAGATTCCTTGTGATTTTTCTTTACAATCATGCCATTTGCAAATAGAAGCCGTTTTAATTGCTTCTCTTCCTACCTATCTGTAGGCCTTTTATTCCCATTTTTTGCTTTATTGCTCTGCTGAAACTTCCAGTGTTATGTTGCATAAGCGTTGTGAGAACACGGGGCCAGCCCTGTGGCAGAGTGGTTAAGTCTGCTTGCTCTGCTTTAGAGGCCTTGGGTTCGCCAGTTTGGATCGTGGGTGCGGACCTACACACCACTCCTCAGGCCGTGCTGTGGTGGTGTCCCACATAGGAGAACATTCCAGTTCTAGTTCTGGGTCATTCTAGACCTACAACTAGGATCTACAACCATGCACTGGGGCTTTGGGGAGGAAGAAAAAGAGGAAGTTGGCAACAGATGTTAGCTCAGGGCCAATTTTCCTCATCAAAAAGCATACTAAAAAAAAACAAACCATAAAGAGTGGTGAGAACAGATATTCTTGCTTTGTTCCCTATCAAATTAGGAATAAATGAAAGAAGAAAGCATTCAGTTTTATTTTACCAAGTATGATGGTGAAGTATGATGTTAGCAGTAGATTTTTTGGTAGATGCTCTTTGTCAACTTTAAGACGTTCCCTCTTTTCCTTTTTCTGAGAGTTTTTATCATGAATGGATATTGAAATTTGTGAAATGCTTTTTTTGCATTGGTGGATATGCTCATGTGCTTTTTCTTCTTTCGTCTGTTAATATGGTGGACTATTACATTGATGGATTTTCAAATATTGAAACATCTTTTCATCCCTGGAGTAAGCCCTACTTTGTCATGTTGTATAATCCTTTTTATGTATTCCTGAATTCCATCAGCTAGCATTTTCTTAAGGATTTATGCATGTGTATACATTGGTGATATTGGTCTAATATTTTCTTCTTTTGCACAGTCTTTGTCTGGTTTGGTATCAGGGTAATACTGGCTTCATAAAATAAATTGAGAAGTATTTCCTCTTCTATTTTTTGGAAGAGATTGTATAGAATTAGCATTAATTCATTTTTAAACATTTGATAGAATTCTTCACTGGAACCATCTGGGCATGGAGATTTCTTTTTGGGGAGTTTTAAAATTATGAATTCAATATCCAAAATAGTGATAGGGCTATTCCGATTGTTTCACAAAGGGTAAGTGGTGTGGTTGTGTTTTTTGAGGAATTAGTCCATTTCATCTAAATTTTCAAGTTTAGATGTACAGTCATGTGTCACAATGATGGGGATACATTCTGAGAAATGCGTTAGGTGATTTGGTCATTGTACAAACATCATAGAGTGGACTTACACAAACCCAGATGGCACAGCCTATTAAACCCCTAGGCTCTATGGTACTAATCTTATGGAACCACTGTTGCATATGTGGTCCATCATTGACTGAAGCATCGTTAATATGGTGCATGACTGTGCAGAGTTGTTCACAGTATTCCCTTATTATTATTTTGATGTCTGAAGTTCTATAGTGATATCCCAGTTTTATTACCGATATTGATAATTATGTCTTCTCGTTTTTCTTTGCCAGTCTTGCTAGAGGTTTGTCAATTTTATTGATCTTTTCAAAGAACTAACTCTTTTTTGATTTATCTTGTCTACTTTTTTCTGTTTTCGGTCACATTGATTTTGGGTTTTATCTTTATTAGTTTCTTCCTTCTGCTTGTTTTGGGTTTATTTTGCTCTTCTTTTTCTAGATTCTTGAGGTGAGACCTCAGTTTATTGATTTGAGACTTTTCCTTATTTCTACTATGTGCTTTTAGCATTATAAATTTCTCTCTCATGATTACTTTAGCTGTGTCCCACAAGTTTTGATGCATTGCATTTTAATTTTCATTCGGTTAAGTGTATTTTGTGGTTTTCATTGCGACTTCCTCTTTGATCCATGGATTATTTTGTAGTGTGTTGTTTGGTTTCCAAGTGCTTTGAGATTTCACTGGTATTTTTCTGTTATTATTTTCTGGTTTGATTCTATTGTGATCAGAGAATGCACGCTGTAAGATTTCAGTTCTTTTAAATTTGCTGATGTTTGTTGCATGGTCCAAGCTGTGGTCTACCTTGGTATGTGTGTTCTGCTGTTGTTGTTGAGTGGAGTGTAGTATAAATATATATCAGATTCTGTTGGTTGCTGGTACTGTTAGGTACTTCCGTATTCTTGCTGATTTTCTGTCTAGTTGTTCTGTTAATTGTTGAGAGAGATATGTTGAAGTGTCCAAGGAGAATTGTGAATTTAAATGTTTATCCTTTCAGTTCTATCAATTTTCCTTCATATTTTGCAGCTCTATTATTTGGTGCATATACATTAAGGATTACTCTCTCTTCTTGGTGGAGTGACGCTTTTATCATTATGTAATGTCCCTTCTGTCTCTGTCAGCTTTCTTTGCTCTGAAGTTTACTTTGTCTGATATTAATGTTGTTACTCTTGCTTTCTTTTGATTAATGTTTGCATGATATAGCTTTTTCCATTCTTTTCCTTCCAGCTCTATATTGATTATTGGAAGGATGTTCCTACAACAGACCTGAGTTGGTTGTAGACAGTGTATGGTTGCTCATGGTTTTTAATCCACTCTACCAATCTCTGTCTTTTAGTGGTTTTATTTAGACCACTTACATTTAATGTTATTATTAATATATTAGAGCTTAAGTCTGCCATTTTATTTGTTGTTTTCTGTTTCTCTCTTTCCTCTTTTCTGCCTCTTTCTGTGTTACTTGAACATTTCTTCATTAATCTATAGAGGGTTTAAGTGTATATCTGCCTAGCTTTTGAAGTACTTGCTGTTAAGTATGAGTCTTTCTTAGACATGCACACACACATAATCTTGTCACAGTTTACTGGTTTTGGCATTTTACCACTTTAAGTGAAGTTTAGAATCCTTAGTTCCCTTTTTTTTTTTTACCTTTCCCATTTCTAATATATAATTGTCTTATCTTGCATATTTACTCATCATACATTTAGAACCACATCAGACAGTGTTATAATTTTTCTTCCAGCTTCAAACATAATTTAGAAAGCTTAAGAGGAGAAGGAAAGTATATTGTGTTTACCCATATTTTTCTTACTGTATTCTTTCCCCTTTGCAATATTCTAAGGTACCATCTTTTATCATTTACTTTCTGTTCAGAGAACTCCCTTTAGCCATTCTTAGGGTAGGTCTGCTGGCAACAAAGTCTCTTAGAGGGTCTTCATATGAGAACATCTTTATTTTCCCATCATTCCTGAAGGACGTGATTACTGAATACAGGATTCTGGGTGACAGGTCTTTTCTTTCAGAACTTGAAAAATGTTGTGTCACTTCTTTATGGCCTCCATGGTTCTGATGAGAAATCTACTGTCACTTAAATTGTTTTTCCCCTGTGTGTAAGGTGTTGTTTATCTCTTGCTGCCTTAAAGAATGTTTTCTATGTCTTTAGTTTTCAGAAGTTTGACTATGATTTGTCTTGATATGGATTTCTTTGGGCTTTTCCTGTTTGGGGTTCACTCAGCTTCTTGAATCTGTAGATTTATATCTTTTGCCCAATTTGAGAAATTTTCAGCCATTATTTCTTCAAGTACTCTTTTAGCCCCACTGTCTTTTTCCTCTCTTTCCAGGAATCCAATGACACAAAGGTTAGATCTTTTTTTTTTTATATATAGTCCCACAAGTCCCTGAGGCTATGTTCGTTTTCTTTTTTTAAGTCCATTGTACCTCTGTTGTTTAGATTGGGTAATTTCTATTGTCCTATCTTTCTATTCACAGATTCGTTCCTCTTCTCCCTCTGCTCTGTCGTTGAGCTCCCACACTGGGCTTTATTTTCAGCTATTTCGTATTTTTCAGTTCCAAAATTTCCACTTGATTCTTCTTTATGTCTTATGTTTCTTTGCCGAGACCTTCTATTTTTTCATTTGTTTCAAGTACATTCACAATTGCCCATCGAAGCATTTTTATGATGGCTGCTTTAAAATCTTTGTGAGCTTGTTCTTACATTTCCATCATCTGTGTGCTGGAATCTATTGCTTATCTTTTTTCATTCAATTTAAGTTCTTCCTGGTTCTTGGTCTGAAGAGTGATTTTCATTTGAATTCTGGACATTTTGGGGTTATTATGTTATGAGGCTCTGGGTCTCTCTTAAACCTTCTTGTTTTCGCTGGTTTCTTCTGACTCCTCTCTGGGGAGAGCGTTGCTATCTTATTACTGCCAAGAAAAGTAAAGACCAGGGTCTCCTTTTGGCCTCTGTTGACACCTGAGGTGGGGTTCCTTGTTACAGCTGGGCGGATGTGGGAGCTGTGGCCCCTGACTCAGGCCTCACTGACCCCTCCCTGGCTGGGAGAAGTAGGAGTGCCCCATTACTGTTCGCCACATGAGACACTGTGGGGTGTGGGGGGGGTGTTGACCTCTTTATCCCTTGGTGGTGGTGAAAGTCCTGACTCTCTCTAAGCCTCGTCTGACATCCCCTTGGTGGGGAAAGGGAACCTTGTTACAGCCTGGCGAAGGTGGAAGTCTAGGATCTTCATGGCGCCTTTGAGGCTGGGAGTGTGGGTGGGGTCACACTTTGTTGTGTGGTGTTTGGCTGCAGTAGAGTGGTTATGGTCTGAATGTTTTCTGTCTTGCTGGTCTGCCCTTTTCCTGGACCTTTGCCTAGAGAGAAGCAGGCATATTATTTTTATTTTCTTTTATTTTCACCTGTGCTATTGGTCTTTCTGGGTTGCCCATTCCTCAGCTCTAAGCCTGGAATATACGAGGCAAAAAGAAAACTGGGCCCTTCATCACCATGTTCCTTGGCTTCCGAGGTCCCTACCTGGTCTGCCTTCTCTCCACTGTTCAGATTCCTCTTATGTTTGTTTTCTATATAATGTTTGGGGTTTTCAGTTGTGCTTGGTAGGAAGAATAGGAAAAAGTATGTCTGCTCCATTCCCCCAGAACCTCGAGTCCACACTCTGGCCTGCCCTCAACTATTCAAGCGCCGCCCCCCCCGACCCCCCGCTTCTTTTTTTGAGGAAGATTAGCCCTGAGCTAACATCTGCCAATCCTCCACTTTTTGCTGAGGAAGACTGGCCCTGAGCTAACATCTGTGCCCATCTTCCTGTACTTTATATATGGGATGCCTGCCGCAGCATGGCTTTTGCCAAGCAGTGCCATGTCCGCGCCCAGGATCCGAACTGGTGAACCCCGGCCCGCCGAGAAGCGGAACGTGTGCGCTTAACCGCTGTGCCACCGGGCTGGCCCCCAAGCCCCCTTTTGTTAAGCCAAAGTTCCTCCAAGTGATTCCAAATTTGTCCTAGAGAATGAGAGTCACTGCTTTAGAGCTGGAATTCCAGGCTCTCTGGGACGTGTCTGCTGTTCTTTTAGCTGAGAGAGAAGAAGTCAGAGCACAGTGGCTCGTTTTTCAGACATGTTTAAGGCCAGAATTCATTTGCATGCCAGACAAGTATATCTGGACTCCAAGAAAGTATTTAAAGAATCTCAAGTGGAGGATATTTATTTAGTTCTGAATTAACCGTCGTGATTTCTCTCTCTCTTTTTTCCTTTTTATTTGCCTTTTATCCCATTGTTGTCTTTTAATTAAACAATTCCTTCACAGGGTGTCCTTTAATAATTGGGAATTGTTAAAGACGTAAGCCTGCCCTTATCAAACCGCGGGCCGTGTAACTGTATACGCTTTACACGGGGAAATTTAAGAACTGCGGGAGAGAAGGTGCTTCATTAATTGGTTGAGCAAGATTGTGCCTTTAATGGAGACAAAGCCACGGAAGCATTTGTAGGGCTGGAACAGTCCGCGGTTGTTGGTGAGGACAGAGGCGGCCAGTGTTCAGGGCCCTGCAGACAGTTCCTCCTTCTGCACTGACCATGGGACGTGCCCTGCATGAGGGGATGGAGGGCGAAGGGGGTGGGGAGCACCGGCCGCTGCGGCAGCCTCAACAGGGAGCCGCTGACTGCAAGCCTTTCTGGGCAGGCCCTTGAGAACTTGGGCTGCCCGTCCAGGGAGGAGTGTCCGTGGTCCAGGGGGGATGGAGGGAGCTGGGCCAGACGGGGCGGGAGGGGCGTGTGGTCGAGGGGTGGGGCTGTCTCCCTGTGCTGTCTGGGCTGGCGCTCATTACTGTGATGCCAGGAGGCTGTGTGGACAGGGATCTGGGGGAAGGGTGACCCCTGAGTTCACCTGCTGTTAATTAACAAATTGCCTAGTTGTGCTTATTGGACACCCAAAAGGTGGCCATGAGAGAGAACAGAGAAAGAGGCCACTCGATCTCTCTCCTATCAGGAGTCTGCAAGTCTGAAGGCAGGAAACACACACACACACACACACACACACACGCACACACTCAGATCTGCTTGCAGCAATAAACAGTCCCAGCGGTGCATCACACACAGGTCCACACACACGCAGACACCCCTAGACTCACACTCAAGACTCCAGCCACCCAGACACACACATGCACACACACACACACACACACACACACTCACACTCCATCTTGCAATACAGAGGTGACACAGTAGGCAGGATGGAGAGGCCCACACAGAAAGTGCATCAGCCACTGAAGAGATGTTAGAGCTTGTGTTGGTTCCAGGACCCACGTCCTCCGTGAAAGTACATTCATGTTTTTTTTTTTGGAAAGAGTAGCCCTGAGCTAACGTCTGTTGCAAGTCTTTTTTTTCTTCTTTTTCTCCCCAAAGCCCCCCAGGACATAGTTGTCTATTTTCAGTTGTGAGTCCTTCTAGTTGTGGCATGTGGGACGCCACCTCAGCATGGCCTGATGAGTGGTGCCATGTCCGCGCCCAGGATCTGAACTGGCGAAACCCCAGGCCACCAGAGCGGAGCACTCGAACATAACCACTTGGCCATGGGGCAGGCCCCCTGCATTCATGTTTTAACCCTAAACTACTGCTAGTCTCATCTCTAGAGACTCAGGAGCACTCATTTCCCCTGACGTACACATGCAAAAAAGCAAAGGAACTTGAAACCACCATGGCTCACGTGTGCACAGCCCTTGAGTTTGCAATTAAGTCAGCAAACTTTTACTGAAGCTCACTTGAAGGCCCTGGGATAAGCCCTGGGCACAGAAATGTGAAAAGATGGGGTCCTTCTTTTCCACGAGCTCTTGGACCTGTGTGCTGGAGCCATTGCTGCTCCAGGGACCCCAGTACTCATACACTGTTCTACTTGCTTCTTATGACCCCCTGTGGGTCTGCAGGACCCTCGGACAGACGTGGCTTTGAATCCCAGCCCTGTCACTGCCTCGCCGTGTGACTGGCACTCAGTCTTCTGCGGCTCACTTTCCTCGTCTGTAAAGTGGGGACCGTAATTCCTATCTCACAGCAATTTCCTGGTAGGTCAAGTGAGACCATAGGCGCAAAAGGGCTTGGCGGATGATGTTCATTCGTTCATTTATTCTACAAATAGTTTTGACTCCTATGTACCCAGTGCTGAATTTGGGTACTAGGCCAAAGATGACAAACAAGACCCCGGCCCTCATGGAAACGTATGCCCATAGGAGGAGACAGACAAGTAAGTGAATAAACGGAGACAATATAAGCGGGGTCAATGATTGTGGGGAGTGGTGAGCTCAGCAGAAGGAAGGAGCAGGGGATGTGAGGGAGAATAGTTGGGTGGTCAGGGAGTGCCTCTTGGAGGTGGTGACATTTGAGCTGAGGCCTGAAGGATGAGCATGACCCAGCCCTGGGGAGATGGGGAGTGGCACTCCTGGTGGAAGGGACAGCAAGGGCAGAGGCTGTGAGGCTCCTATGGGCTTGGCGAGTTTGAGGAACGGAAAGCAGCCCAGCAGGACTGGGCATGGAGAGCTGAGAAGTCAGAGGGTTGAGGTGAGGTCAGGGCACTGGGAAGGACACCACAAGGGGCCCTGATGGCAGTGTGGGTGAGCCTGGGTCCTAATCATGTGCACCGTGCTCAGTGAGCATCAGGGCCATTTCAATTCCCCAGTTTGTGTCTGGCCTAGTGCCTTGGAACATGTGGTCAGCAGAGTGCATGGGGCCGACGTCCTCTCTCTTCCTGCAATCCCTGTGCACCCTGGGACCCACAGGGACATGGAGACAGCCGACCGGGTGGAGAGGTGACAGTGCCCAGCTGCCATTGACCTTCCTGGGTGGCCAGGCAATGAAGATGTGAGACTTTCCCTGTTTTTCCATTTGTTCTAGGGGACTACTCAGCTTTGTTGGCTCTGTCTCCCCAGGGTGGGCGGGAGTTGTCTTCACCTCCTGGAGAGGGTAGCTCTCATGGGCTACCGTGGGGCGGGGCATTCTCCTGCTGGTCCAGCCAGCCCTCCTGACCTTGCCCCAGGGGTGTTTCTACGTTACTCGTGGTTCCAGCGTTTTCTCACACCTGCCTGCACCTGCTAGTCCTGCTGTACCTTCTCGCCCTTGGGTGCCACACTGTCTGTCTGGGGGCTGGCACAGTGGGGCCTGTGGGATGGGCAGAACGAAGGAGATCCGCTGTGGGCAGGCAGGGGTGGGTGGAGCAGAGTATGGCAGAGCAGGGTGAGCCCCAAGAGCCCGTAGGACAGGCTGAGGACCCTGGAGGCTCAGTGACAGCCCCGGCTGCCTCCCCAGCTGCCCCTGCAGGGTGGAGTCCTCCCTCCGAGGGCAGGGGTTCTGCCCTCCCCACTCTGAGTTCCTTAGACGGAGTGAGAGAGGCTCATCATGGTGCTTCTTCTGGAAACACTCTCTCCTGGGGCCTCCTGGGGGACAAGGGTGGGAACCACCGTGCTGCTTTCTGTCTCTATGATTTGATACCAGATTCCTATAATCCGGAGACCACGCATAAGTGCCATCACGCAAGATTCGTCCTTCTGTGATGGGCTTATTTCACTTGGCGTAATCTCCTCACAGTTCATCCATGCTGTAGCATGTGTCAGAATTTTCCTCATTTCTATGGCTGAGTAGTATTCCATTGTATGTATGTACCACGTTTTGTTTATCCATTCATCTGTCAATGGAAATTCAAGTTCCTTCCACCTTTTGGCTATTGTGAGGGATGCTGCTGTGAACATGGGTGTACACGCATCTCTTTGAGGCTCTGCTTTCAATCCTTTTGGACATACACCCAGGAGTGAAATTGCTGGATCATATAGTAATTCTATTTTTAATTTTTTGAGGAATTGCCATACTGTTTTCCATAGTGACTGCATAATTTTACATTCCCACCAACAATGCGCAAGTGTTCCAATTTCTCCATATCCCCACCAATACTTGTTATTTTCTGCTTTTTTGGTAGTAGCCAACTTAGTGGGTGTAAGGCCTCTTCATTTTTTTTTTTTTTTTGAAGAAGGGCTAACATCTGCCACCAATCCTCCTGTTTTTTTTTTTTTGCTGAGAAATATTAGCCCTGAGCTGACGTCCGTGCCCATCTTCCTCTACTTTATATGTGGGACGCCTGCCACAGCTTGATAAGTGGTGTGTAGGTCCGCACCTGGGATCCGAACTGGTGAACCACGGGCTGCCAAAGCAGAGCGTATGAACTAACTGCTGCGCCACTGTGCCGGCCCCCCTCTTCATTTTTCAAGACACAGGTCAGCCATCACCTCTTCCAGGAAGTCTTCCCTGCTGCTCCCAACCTGGCTGGGCACTTGTCCTCCATGTTCCCTCAGTCTGCTGTGCTTCCCTTGGTTACGTCTGGGTGTGTGCACGTCTCCTCCCTTGCTGCTCTGTGGACATCTAGAAGGAACACACTGTGAATATTCAGTGCTTGTCCCCCATCCGTGCCGGGTCTGACCCACAGGAGGCACTCAGCGGGCACATCTTTGTGGGATGAATGCACAACCCCCAGACTCAGGCTGCTTTCCAGGTCTGAAAGCAGGGACTCCAGACTCAGGGAGAAGAGCCAGTCCCCTCCCCTGGAGCTACCAGCCCTGGAAAAAACAGAAGCACAACTTAGAGTGCACTGAGCTGAAGGGTGGTCCGCACGGAAGTGGGGTATTCAGGTAGCCAGCTGTGCGGCAGGCTTGTGCTGCGTGGAGGTCACTGGCGGCGTGGGCCAAGGTGACCTGATGCCTGAAGCTAACAGTGGCAGATTTATGGTTCCTCTTCCCAGTGATGAAGATAACGACATAACTTACGTTCCTGGTGATTTAGTGCCAGCCCCTTCATTCCTCAGAACGGCCGCGAGCCTTGAGTCTGGGCAGGACGGCTTTTTACTATCACTTGAAAAAGCAATATAAGTTGTAGCTGTCCTTGTCACCTGGGGGAATGTCTACTTCCGAAACAAGATTGAAGGAGCGGACTTCTTGACAGGAATGGTCCCATCACAGCGGAGAAGGGAGTAATTGAGTGAACTGGCAGTAATTAAGTACCTACTATGTGCCAGCACCGTGCAAACCATCAGTGCAGTTTACCTAACGTGGCCTCCCAACAGGGCATGGGGTAGAGATCGGAGCAGCCCTGTGCCGGGCTCACCAAGGTGGGGACAGCAGCATGGAGCTCCTGGGCAGCTGGGATGCTCAGGGCTGAGCCCCGGGGCAGCCCTGTGCCCTTGTCAGAGTTGGCAGCTCCCAGCAAGTGATGCATTAGAAATGACTGTGTGAGAGTATAATGTTCAAGGGAAGAAGAAAATTCTGCTTTAAATTCCAGGTTCGGGTAGGAGCTGGGCCAGGTGGTATTTCTTCCACTTCCATTCACGCATGCGCCCAGTCATTCCACAGACTTTCCTGAGCCTTGCGATGTGTCTGGCTTTGTGTTGGGTATGCTGACAAGACAAATAACAGGACATCTTTTGTCCTCCAGAAGCTTCTGCTCTAGTGGAGCGGAAAGGCAGACAAGCCCTTCCATTGCGCATCACAAACGCAGGCGTGGAACCAGGTGCCCGGAACCCTGAGCTTACAGACTGCTTCCACGACCTCTACCTGGGCGTGCTGCGCAACACTGTGGAGGAGGGCATGCATGAGCCGTGCATCGAGCATGAAAGCAAAGAAAGAGGGCAGGACAGCGGGCAGAGGGGACAGTGTGTGCAAAAGTACAGAGTCGTGGTTTGGGAAACCCTGCATGGCAGGAGCAGAAGGTGTGGGGGAGGATGGGAGATAAGGCAGGAGAGCCAGGTTGGGCCTGGGTGGCTAAAGGTTTCCTTGTGTGTTGTGTGCGGAAGCCTGCTGTTTATCCTGTAGGCACCTGGGCACCAGCAGAGGTTGTGAAGAGGGGAAGTGACCCTCCCAGATGAGTGGTCTTTGCAGCTCCCTCTGGCAGTCACGTGGAGGATGGACTCGAGTTTCAGCAGTGGGGGACCAGTGAGCGGCTATTACAGTGGTCCAGATGAGTGATGCTGAGGCTGAGGGCAAAGGGGACCATCTGAAGAAGCATGCTTGCCCAGAAGAACCCAATCCTGGTTAAGCCGAACTTCCTCCCCGCCCCGCACCTGCAGCTGCACCTGGGCCATCGGAGGTGGTCGGAGAGAAACACACACCGGGCTGCCACTGGTCTCTCTGTGATCTGCTGCCTGCCTCCAGTCGGTCCTTCATGCTGCCTGGTCATCCATCCGCTCACCTCCCCTTAGGCTCTTCATCTCCCGCTCTCCTGGATGAATATTTCACATGTTCTCTCCCCTCGATTCTCTAAAACTTCTTCTTCTGTATTTACTTTTTGCTTTTTAAAAAATTAATAGACTTGGCTTCTTTGAGCAGTTTTAGGTTTACAGAAAAATTGAACAGAAAGTCCAGAGTTCCATATACCCCTTCACTCTCATTCCCAACTTGCCTTATTAATGTCTTGCATTAGTCGGGTACGTTCCTTACAACCGATGAGTCAGTGTTGATACGTTATTATTAACAAAGTCCGTAGCTGACATGAGGGTTCACTCTTGGTTTTGACAGCTGTATAATGACATGTATCCACCATTATGGTGTCACACGGAATAGTTTCACTGCCCTAAAAATCCTCTGTGCTCCACTTAGTTGTCCCTTCCTCTCCCCTAGCCCCTGGCAACTACTGATCTTTGTACTGTCTCCATACTTTTGCTTTTTCCAGGATATCATATAGTTGGAATCCCACAATATGTAGTGTTTTTCAGATCGGCTTCTATCACTTAATACCGTGTAAAGTTCATCCATGTCTTTCTGTGGCTTCATAGCCCATTTCTTTTTAGTGCTGGATAATATTCCCTTGTCTGGCTGTGCCATAGCTTCTTTATCGATTTCCTTACTGAAGGACATCTTGGTTGCTTCCAAGTCCGTTTTGGCAATTATGAATAAAGCTGCTGTAAACATAATGACTTTGCTATTTAGATCACTGAGGAAACAGGAGCGACGCTGACAGAGCTGATCTGTGCCCCCACTGCCACACCCTCCAGCTTCCATCATGGGTACCCATGAGCCTCGGGCTCTGTCCAGCTGTGCATGAACACTGCGGGGCCCTTATAAGGGCGACCCCTCTCCTTGGACGCTGGAAACTATTCCCTGACACCTACTCAAGGATGGAACTCTTGCATCGTTAATGTCTCCTTTTCAAACGGACCATGTCCACCAGCTCTGCAACACTCTGTAATTCTTCTCATCTTTGCAAAACTCTCTCTCCATCCCACATTCATCTCCAGCCCCATTTCTCTGCTATCCTTTAAGCAAAACTCTTCAAAATAGTTATCTGTACCTGCTCTTTGCTGTTCATCTCCTCCCATTCTCTCACAGACCCTCCATAGCAGGTGCTGGTGGTGATGGGTCTGCACTCCGCAGACCCTCCTACTGCAGTGGGCTCTACCTACATCTGCCTCTCTGTGCCCAAGGGATTTTTCTGGAACCTCAGAGGCTGTGCTGTGCTTGCACTTGCAGCAGGTAAGAAGTGCAAAGGAACTAGCACACCTGGGAGCAGCCCTCACCTGAAGCCGAATGGGAGTTGGTGTGTAGATACTCCATCCCCAGCCCCACGGGTGGCACAGTCCCGAGGCCCACACTGTTTCTCAGGAGTTCTCTGTAGGAGGAAGCTCCAGTCTCTGTGTGGAAGCTTCCTCATTATTGGCTGCCTTCCCTTCCCTGTACCACTTCCCTACTCCCTTCTGATGTTCTCTGTGCCTCCCAGATGTGCCCCTTGCGCTTGAATCCTTATCTTGGGGTTTCTGCTTCTGGGGACGCAAACTCAGGTGCTTTCCAATTGGGCGATGCCCTCCATCCCAGGCCTCACTGCTGTGTGGTCACCAGTGAACTCCATGGGCCCAAGCCCAGGTCGTTCCCTGGGTGTCGCCTGACTCCATCTCTCGACAGTCCCTGTCGGTCACTTCCTCGCACTGGGAACTCCTCCTTCACTTGGACTTGAGGACACTGTTGCCTTCTGGGTTTACATTACTGGTTGATCCTTTCATACCCCTTTGCCAGCTGCTTCTCAGCTTTCTGCCCTCGGCACCCACTGCCAGGGGGATCCACCAAAATGTACAGACAGGAGATGGTGCGCACTTCCAACAGAGCAGGTGTGAAGTTTCTCTCTGACTTTTAGGTCTAGAAGGAGGTGACTGTATCTAGGACCCAATATGTGCCAGGGCCTTTGCACCGTTAATTCATTTGATCCTGACAACCAGCCCCGGTGGAGGGGCTATTTATCACCGTATACAGAGGGGAGAACAGAAGTTCAGACAGCTGAGTGGCTTGGTCAAGGGCACCCAAGGGTGGCACTGGGATTCAGACCCCTGCTGTCCCATGCCTTCTCCTTTACGGAGGGAGTGGCGACCCGAGACAGGGGGCGTAAAGTGGACGCTCATTTCTCTCCATCTTTCTCCCTTGCTCCTTGGTCTGGTGGATGCTTTATTCCCTCCAGCCCAGGGCCCCCAGCCCTTGATTAGGCTGAACCATGGAATAAGCCCCAGGGAAGAACGAACGAGTGGATCGTCCATAGTGTGGAGGGGCAGCCACTCGCAGGCGGCCCTCGCCCCCACCTGCTGGGAGCTCTCAGCCTCCATCAGGGAGAACGAGGCCGACTTCAGAAATGCTTTCTCAGAACTGTGTTCAAAGGGTGATCAGCGTCCATCCAGGCCATTTGCTCCAGCAAGTGCTGAATGATGTCCCTGGCCGCTCCCGACGGGCCCTGTGATGGGGCCTGAGCCACTGAGGCTGATAATGGGGCTTCCTGGAAGCGACAGGGCCCACGGAGCCACACTCACTTCTCTGAAACGTGTGCTGCAGCCCCATGAGGGAGCACGAGGCGCTGGGTACAAAGCAGAAGTCCCTCCGTGCCCTGTGAAGGGAACCACAGCTGTGGGTCTGCCACTCGGTTTCCTGGGGCTGTGGTACCGTCGGGGGGCATCTCGGCCCTGGAAGGGGTCTGTGCTCATGCCGTCGGGCCTCTCTCAAGGTGGCCCTGAGTCCATCCAGCTCCTGGCACAGGGCCTGGGTCGGGAAGGCTCTCAGTTGTGTTTGCGTGAGTGAGGAATGCCTCGCTGGCTCCCCTCACTGCCCGCGATGCCCAGGGAGCTGGGAGAAGGTGAGCACAGTGCCGGGGCTTTCGCTGCAGCGCCCAGGGGACCGTGGGTGCCTGGGGTCCACAGGAAGGCTGGGGCTGGACGGGTGCCCTCACGCGGGGCTCCTGGGCTCTGAGTCGTGCCCGCTGTCCCGTGAATAGTGGAACGAACAGGATGGTGTTGAAGACAGAGCCACGTGCGCCCGTATCGATCCCGCATCTTATTCCTCATTCAGGGGAGACAGAGGACACGACAAGGCAAGGCTTTCAAGAACATAAAGGCTTTTGAGAAAGACGGGATGAGCCCCTGATTTACACGACAGAGAGAAGAGGAGGCAGCGAGAGGGAAGCAGAGCAAGGAGATGGCGTGTGGCGAGGCTGGGGCAGGCGCAGGGAGCACCCGCTCCACCGCCCAACCGTGCCCGGGCCGGCCAGCTGCTGACCGTCCGCAAGAGGACGTTTCTGATTTATGGATTTTACACTTTGGGGGTTTTTGCAATGAAGAAGCAGCTGTGCATGTTAGCAGGAAACTAGAAGGAGGCAAAAAGCCCAGGCAGGAAAGGACCGATTGTGTCGCCCATTAAATTCATTCCAGGGCTTTGCTAAGCATATCCTTGGAGTTGTCACTATCTCCTGGCCTTTGGGAAGGATAAGCGATGTGATTGCAGCCCCTTTCTAGCTTTGCAGATGAAAATCAAGCCCTGTGTGTTTCCCTGGAGAGGGCCTTTGGGTGCTCAGGGTCAGGCCCACTAAGGGAGAGAGGAGGGCCAGCCCCGTTGCTGCCAGCTCCCTCCTTCATCCATGTCTTGGAGAGCCCTTGAGTGGTGGAGCTGCCAGACTGGCTGTGGGTCAGGATGTTGGCTCCTGCAGGCTCCTTGGGCAGCCTTAAACCAAAGCTCCCTGGGCTTGCCTTGTGAAGTGAGCCATTGTCCTGGTCACTTAATGTCCACGCCCTGGTGTATGCAGAGGTATGTGGGGTCTGAAGCTGAGGTTTCTTCTCCTCCATGATTTGTCTGCCTTCCATCTGTTAGTTCTTCCTCCCATCCTGACATCCATCTCCCAGTATATGTCCTCAGAGGGCCACAGGGAGCTCCAAATCTACAGGTGGAGATAGCTAAGCCAGTGGTCACATCGGGGTGGGGACAGACTCCTCCTTCCTCCTTTGACATACACGAATCACCAATCACAGTCACACAGTGTGTGTTTTGGTGGAGGTCTGTGCAGATGGACACGCAGAAATCATAGGACACGATTCCGTCTGCAGGGAGCAGGGAACGCTTCATGGAGGGGGCGTCCCAAGTGGTCCCAGATCGTGAGGTCCAGATGGGGCAGAGCAGGGCGCGGGGGAGGGGGCACTCCAGGTGCACAGGCGTGGTGGCCGGAGGCTGCAGGGGGCATTCGGGCAGTGGGGCATGGTTTGGGATGACTGAATTCAAAGGCTTCACGTGGACGAGTTGATGGTGACCAGCTCAGGAAGGGCTCTGGAGACTGTGGTGAGGCGTTGAGGCTACTTCTGCAGGTGACTTAGAGGGAAGAGGAAGGTGTCAATGAAAGGACCATTGAGGAGGGAGTGTTAGAATCTGACCTGTGGTCAGTTTTGGAGGAGGAATTGGAGGGGGTCAAACTGGAGGTCAGGAGGGCAGCGAGGAGGTTGGCACGGGGTCAGGGGGCTGAAGGCTAAGGGGACTCTTTTCCAGTGCTGCATTGACCGCTATTCTGATGAGGCTGAGATCTGGGGGCACTGTGCTGTGTTGACTTTCAGACTTCTCCAGCAGCCACTCCAACTTTCATTCCCCAGATGCGATGGTTAGTTTTATGTCAACTTGTGGGCAAACAGTCTTGTGGATGTTTCTGTGGGAGTGTTTTTGGGTGAGGTGAACATTTAAATAGGTGCACTTTGGGTAAAGCAGATCGCCCTCCACAGTGTGGGTGGGCCTCATCCAACTAGTTGAAGGCCTGAATGGAACAAAAGACTGACCTCCCCTGAGCCAGAAGGGAATTCTGCAGCAGGTGGCTTTTGAACCTGAATGTGCTCGTTGGCTCCTTCCTGGGTCTCCAGCCTCTTGACCTTCAGACTTGAACTGGAGCATCACCTCTTCTCTGGATTTCCTCTATGTATTTTCTTTCTCTCCCTCTCTCTCTCTCATTCTCTTTCCACTTCCTATTGGTTTTGTTTCTCTGGAGAGCCCTGATTAGTACACCAAGTTTGGCCAGGCTGTTGGCTGAGAGTGACAGCTACAGAGCTTCAGGTACCCCAGACCAGCGGGACCTAAACTCCAGTGACTTTGACAATTTTTACCATATCTCCATACCACTTGTTAATTACTCACCATTTTTCTTTAAACCAATTCACTTCCTAAATGTTGCCTTATCTCCAGAAATAATTTGTGTGAAATCGTGGATTCGATTTGCTAGCAGTGAATAGTTTCCCAATTAGAATTAATTAAAATAAATATATAGCTATTAAAAGTGTTGGCCACCGAATGTCATCTCTCACGCACTTGCAGCAGCTGAGAACATGTTGGGAAGAGTGATAGGGCTTTCCCTGGACGCTAGGAGCCATTTTGGTTTAGTTTGCATGAGCCTTTGCTCCTTGCTTCCTTCTCTCCTTCAAAGCTTTATTGAGCACCTACGAGGTGCCAGGACTGGGGCAGGAGTTGGGGTACCAACAAGAGGCTTGCTGTTGACTGGCTTGGCTCTGTGGGGAGAGTGAAGTCTCCAGCAGTTACAACAGTATGGGGAGGGCCGGGGCAGAGGAGGCCGCTGCCTATCTCCAGCTGCCTAATGGTGCCCCTCATATTCTCCTTCCTCTGAAGCTTTCCCAGATATCAGGCCAACCTCACTCTGTGCAGTGTTCTCCTTCTTTGCCTATGAGCAGAGGCATCCACTGTGTTTATTCAAGGAGCTACCACATGCCTGCCTCTTCCCTTGGGCATCTGCTTCAAAACAAGCTCTGCGCCCTGCTGGCATCATGGCAGCATTAGTGGTGCCTGGCCCTGGGGGGAACGGCACCGTGGCTGTCTATTGGTTTGCTAGGGCTGCTAGCAGACCACCACAGTGGGATGGCTTACCCAACAGAAATATATTGTTTCACAGTTCTGGTGGTTGGAAGTCCAAGATCAAGGTATCGGCAGGGTTGGTTCCTTCTGAGGGCTGTGAGGGAGAACCTGTCCATGCCTCTCCCCTGGCTTCTGGTGGTTTTCTGGCGATCTTTGGTCTGCCTTGGCTTGTGGAAGCATCTTCCTGGTCTCTGCCTGCTTTTCCATATGGCATTCCCCCTGTGTGTGTGTCTGTTTCCAAATTTCTCCTTTCTATAAGGACACCTGTCATACTCCAATCTGACCTCCCCAATGACCTCATTTTAACTTGATTACCTCTGTAAAGACTCTATTTCCATAAAGAAGATGCAGTGTGTGTATATATGTATATATACAATGGAATACTACTGAGCCATAAAAAGGACAAAATTCTCCCATTGGCAACAGCATGGATGGACCTGGAGGGTGTGATATTAAGCTAAATAAGCCAGAGACAGAAAGACAAATCCTGCATGATTTCACTCATATGTGGAAGATAACAAATACATGGATAAAGAGAACAGATTAGTGGTTACCAGAGGGGAAGGGGGTTGGGGGATGGGTGAAAGGGACAAAGGGGCACATATGCGTGGTGATGGATAAAAATTAGACTACTGAGGGAGAGCACAATGAAGTGTATTCAGAAATTGATGAACAATAATGTACACCCCAAATTACACAATGGTATAAACCATTATAATCCCAAGGTCTTATTCTGAGGTACTGGGGGTTAGGACTTCAAAATGTAAATTTTGGGGGGACGCAATTCAACCCGTAACAGGTTGCAACCACTGTCATTGAGTGAAAGTGGCAGGGTGGGGTGGTGACGTTTGAGGACCATGTGAATGAGCCGAGCCAGGGCCCTGGGCCTCTGTGCCTCGCACTGTGGGATGTCATGCTCAGGCTGAAGCTTACTCATTCATTTTGTACATTCAGTCATTCATTCAACATGGACAATCATACACAGTTATTCACCCATTCAGTTCATCATTCCCACGCTGGTTCACTCATTCATGTATTTATGCACTTCATTCATTCATTCAACATCCACAATAATATTCAGTCATTCACTCCTTCCCTCATCAATCACATATCAATGCTCATTCCATCATTCATTCATTCATTCAATCCCATATCAAAGGCAGTGGAGCCCTGTCTTGCCCCATCACTGGGCTAGGAGCTGAAGTCAGATTTTAATAACATCCATCCCTTCCCTCAGGCCACTCCCCGGGGCTCAGAAGACGGGGAGGGAATTTCTCCTGTTTTTTGATGGTTGAACTGTTGAGCTGTCTCAACGTCTTCAAAGTGGTGAGGTTTTCCAAGATCGAAGGAAAATAATGGTTTAGTGAGGAATGGATCTACAGACTGGATGTACACTTGGTCTCTTGGCTGCTTGTGCTCAGAAGAATGATGATGTCCCCCAACTGGCAGGGATGGAGAGCCCTGACCTACTTTCCCATCGCAGATCCCTGGGACGCACTCCTTTGAAACCAGGTGCCTGTCTGCCACTGTCCTACTGTCCACACCCCTCTGAGCGAGAGAAGAGTCGGGGTGCTCACACTGGTCAGCTGTGCGGGACGTGTGCATCCCTTCCTCCTACCCTCTGCTTTGGTCTAGGCCCTGAGTCTTGCCCTGAGGATTCCAGCCCAGTGATGTTGTTTGCTGGTGCCTGGCCCAGCCTCAAGCTGGCGTTCGAGTGGTGCCCATGTTGTGACCTGGAGCTTGCTGGAGGCCTGGGGGTGTCCTTGGTTGTCCCTGGTGGAAAGCTGTGCACTGCAGCTTCCCACCAGCAGGCAGGGCATCCAGTCTCCTTCTCCCCCTGGATCGTTCTAGCAGGAGGCAAGAAAACAGGAGGTGAACAGTGGGAACCAGACATGGCCCGTGAAGAAGGCAGTGGCTCCTATATGACCAGCAGCCACTCTCCCCGGACACAGAGACTGTCTCACTTCACCCTGCTCCAGAGTGTAGCGGGTAAACACTGGGTCTCCTGCCGCACAGAGCTGGGTGAGTCCATCCCACCCTAAAGGTCGCTCCCCTGGAGAGAAAGGCTGCATTCCAAGCACATGTAGTCGTCTGCTTAGATATTTACAGAGTCTCTGTTTTGCTAATCATTTTTTTCAGAATTATTTTGCCTACTGAAATATCTGGGGGTGTTAGTGTCTCCTCCTAAAGCCCTTCAACAAGCAAAGATTTTTCCATTACTAATACGTTACCAATTGGAAATAGGAATGGAGCTGTTTCCCTCTATTTATTCCTCATTCTCAAGACTCGCAACACCACACATCTGGATAAGAAGGGAAAACTCTATCGGTTAGCTTGATGTGTCCAGATATTGTGGCTTTGGCATTGGGTAGATGAGGAAATAGAATTAAAAGAAATTTCCTCTCACCTGCGTGCTGTGTAGACGCAGTGTGCCTATGGGAATCCGCACACTTCTCACGCCGCAGTAGTGTGGGTGAAGTGAGGGCAAGTAAGGCACTTGTTTTTCTGCACTCGCAAAGGAGTTAATCTCTGTGGTGTGGACTGAGATCTGAATGATATAAGTATGGGAGAGATTGATGGAAACGCATGGACAAAAACACACATTAAGGACGTAAGAAACTCACTGTGATGACCAGCTCGGAGCTGTTTTGTTGCACGTGTGGCTCCCAATGTTGGCCTATGGTTGGATTTTACTTTTTGATTCAACTTGATAACTTCTTTATTATCCTGAAAAATACATTTGGTCTTATTTCTGATATTTTATTCTATATTTTTGTTTTCTTTCTAGTTCTTCTGGTTTTCTCTTTTGATATGTGATTCGGGCTCCCATAGGTGATTATTTTTCTTAGTAATTTGGAATGAACACGTCTCATTTTACTGCTATAGAGCTGCCTTTCATTACCTATGCTTTTTAAAAAACAGATCTGTATTTCCTGAAACGGGCCTGTATTTCTTTACTCAAGAGAACAAAGTAGAGAGACCAGCTCTTGATTCCTCTGGGTAAGATGAGGAAGTAGCTGTTACCGTCTGATGAAAAAAAGTCTGCTGGCCTGACGAACGGCCGGGCAATGCCTTGCCCATGAGTCTTCTCTTGGCAACTTAGATGTTACAAATTGCAGAAGTTTCTCCTGGCATCGGGCCTTTGGTTGGTGATAAATCTTTGTTTACCATTTTCATCTTGGTCTGAGTCATCATAGATTTTTCGGGAGGGATGTCAGCTGAGGTGTGGATTGTTGCCAGACACTGTCTTAAACTTGAAAGTCTAAGATATAAACCTTACCTTGTCAGTCGCCTGCCCGAAACCCTTCCACGGTTCTCCACTGCTCCAGAATAATGTCCTGTTCCCTTCGCCCCCGTGGGGTCCTCAAAGAGCCCCCAGTCCTCGTTGGGCAGCCCCTGTTTCTCTCACCTCCCCTTCTCTGCAGGCAGCACCAAATGTCCACGGGCCTGTCCTCCTCACCACCCTCTCTCCTCTCCTGGCCTCTGCTCTTGTGGGTTCCTTGGCCTCCACTGCCTCTTCGCCTCACCATTCCTGCACATCCTTCGGTGTTTGCTCAGGTGCTGTCTCCTCCAGGAAGCCTTCCTGAGCATCCCGCCCAGTGGTCTAGGAGGATCCCCCTCATGGCAATCTGGACGCCCCTCTCTCTAGCGGCTACCATCTTACAGTAACAATGTGAGTCACTTAGGGGTATCTCCTTCTCCCCCAGTAGACCATGAACTCCTCGCCCCACCTGCCCACCGCCTCCCTCAGCACACATATGGCATGGAACCCGACACGTAACAGAAAAATGTTTGTCATGACCTGTAAAGAGAAGGATGTCTATCTTTGTTTCGTCAGAAGGAAGGTGTGTGAGTTTTATGGAAGGAGGGTAAAACTACAACAGGAAATGGCTTGGATTTGAAGGAAAGTGTTGCTTTTAGAGGCCATTGTCTGAGTTACCATTTGCCGAGCATCTTGCGTACGGTCACAATGCACCTACGAGAGTGTCATGGAACCTATTTTATGCGTGAGGGAGCTGAGCCTCAGAGAGGTTAAGTAAGTTGCTGAATTTCCACAGCACAGCTGGCAGAACCAGCACCCGAGTCCACGTGCCACCAGCTGTGGCATTTGGACTCTGGGCATTTATTGCTGTTAATCTGAGCAGTACTGGAACTCTGCTTGTTTCCGGGACAATGGGCCAGTTTCTCTGCTCTCCTGGGAGGAGCTCGCTCAGGACGGGCCAGGCGTGGGCCCGCTGTGCCCGTGTGTGCGCCTCCTGGGGAGATGCTCCGTTTGAGTTTATTCCCAAGCAGTTCTCCTTGTAAGAAGATTAAGGTCGGGCCAAGAGATTAAAACGTTCATGCAAGTTAACTCAATCCGTCAAGTGGATGAGTTGAGGACCGCACACCCAGAGGACAGCTTGAGTTTTCAAATTCACTTGCAACGAGCCTGCTTAGAACTGAGGGGCGAGGTGCAGACGTTGGCCCCTGGGGATGCAGGGCCCTAGGCCGACGCCTCCTCCATGCCTTTAGGTGAACAGGGAAGGGCCTGCAGTGGTTCTCGGACCTTCCCAGACACTTCCCTCTTTATCAGGTCGAATACTTCCCAGTGCGCCCTGTGGACAGAAGGGAGCCTGAGCACCTGCAGGATTTCCTTTACACTGTTCTGGTCCAGATACCAGTAGGGGTGAGGGTTCCTGGGGAGGGGCTTTTGGGGGACTGTGGGAGCAGGTAGGATGGACATGAGAGAAAGGGCTCTGGAGCCTGTGCCCATCCCAGCCTGGCCAGTCCAGAGTTTGGAACAGTTCCCTTAATTTGAGCCTAAGACCCTGAAGACCGTAGCCAGAGGAAATGGCCTCCCTTGTGAACGATTTGGTTCTGGAAGGAGCCTCTTCTGGAGAGGGGGTAAAGGGCGTGGATCACACAGCCCAGCTCTGCTCCTGTCAGGGGTTCATGCTTGGGTTTCCGCTGCTCCCGGGGTCCTAGCAATGACTCCTCCCAACTCCCAGGGCTCTCTTCCAAGCCTGGGTGCCTGGTACTCCTCTGGTTAGCTCAGCCAAGAGAGAACTGAACTTCCAAAAACTTTCCTGAACTCGGAAGGGAAATACTAAGGAGGCAAGCAAGGGGTGCATGAAGCATAAAAAAACCCTGGTGGTCTCTCCAGCTGCAGAGTGAGCACTGGCACAGCAACAAGAGCTCCTCACCAGCACTCCCTGCTTTCCTTCTACAAGCTCATCACCCTTCGCAGACACCAGATCAGGACCCACAGTGACCCAGGAGTTTCCTTTTGAGCATCCCTGTCTCTCTATGGTCAAGAGCAAGCGGTCTCCCTCCCTTCACCTACTCACCTCCTGCCTGGGGCTTTCTGGGTTTTCTGCACAGGAATGACCTTATCCCCTCCATCAGAAGATCTCAACGGAGGCATACAGGAGTGCTCTGGCCAACAGGAAATGAAGGTGCTGCTGGACTCGCTCGCTTTGAAACTTCCTGAGCATTTTTCCCATTGAAAATGGCATTCAGCAGGGTCTTACTGATGGAGCTTCTTGGCTGTTCGGGATGTCGGGGAGTGAAGTGCTCTCAAGTGCAGCGCTCTCAGGGGTCTGACGCTGTGGTCCGGATCAGTCCCCCCACCTGCGAAAGCTGGGGCCTACTTAGAATTCTGCTCACATCTGGGCTGAGCTCACTCAGCAGCCATCGCTGTGTCTGCAGCGGCTGGCGTGGCTGCAAACCTGGCCTGGGTGAGCCGAGCACCTCCTGCCTGCAGCTCTCGTTAGGGAGCCACGAGTATATAAACATGTACAGTCACGGGCCGCATGATGACGTTTCGGTCAATGATGGATTGTGTATACAATGGTGGTCCCGTAAGGTTAGTTCCATACAGCCTAGGTGTGTAGTAGGCTGTACCGTCTAGGCTTGTGTAAGTGTACTCTGTGATGTTCACACAACAATGAAATTGCCTAAGGACACATTCCTCCGAGCGGATATCCCCATCATTAAGTGATGCATGACTGTAATGGCTCCACCTTGTGCCGCTTCCCTGGTCCTCCACCACCCACCCTTCCCCAGATTTTGTCAGCACGCACTCCCTCTCCCTGGCTTCCCCAGGAGATTGTCAGGTCAAGTCAAAGCAGAGGCAAAGGGGCTGCATACCAGATTGGGGTTTCTGACTGTGGCTGTGGGAGCGGGGACCTGCCAGACACTAGGGAGGGGTGTGTGGAAGCAGAAGATGAGACTGTGAGAAAGACGCCTCCCTGACCCCCGGCTCCTGCTCACAGCACGCTGTCTGTCAGCTGAGACCCCCGGGACAGTGATGAATACCTGCCCAGCGGTGCACAGTTCCCTGTTGGTTTGTTTGAATCAGAGTGAGTCCTCCTGCCCTCTTAGGGATGACGGCATCCTTTGGTGACACCATCCAAGCAGGTTGCCTCTCCTGAGATGTGCATTGTGGAGCCCATTTTAATTAAGCTGGAGTGTGTGTGAGCGTGTCAGGAGGCACCGTCGCTGGCAGGACCCTTCTTAACCTTCATGGAAACTGTTAGCTCCTTAGGCAGGAGCCCAGAGTGGGAACACTGGCCTCAATCTACTGACCAGTGAAACATACTTCCTAAATTAAAATGTAGGAGGTCCTTTCCAGTCAGGAATCAGAGGGCTGGCCAGTGATGAGTTTCTTGCCCAGCAATATGTGTGTGCTGCACTAGGGGTGATGGGGAGCCGACAGAGTGGGGAATGTCTAACAGCGCCTGGTGCATGATGGTGCCCCAAATTCATAGTTCTCGCCCTCTCCTTTCCTCCTGCTTGAGTCTGGTTCCCAGGAAGTGGAGCCTGGCATCACACACGTGATGTATCTGGGGGCAGCTCTCAGTGAGGCCTCCAGGGTGTGAAGGAAGCAGGATGGGGCGGGAGAAGGAGCTTGGCAAAGCTGGGGTGCAGCCGAGGTCTGGCCCCAGCCTGATCTCAAGAGGAGCTCTGGAGTAGAAATTGCACCACAGAGTTATCCCAACTTGGGGCAAAAGGGCTGGACTTCTGTGTCCCATCACGGCCATTCATTGGCTGCTGGCTGCCCCCAGAGGGAGGAGCTAACCTCCCAGGCATTTCTGGGTGAGGCAGAGCCCGCAGGCACAGCATCTGGGGGATGGGCGCACCAGCTGGAAGAAGGCATCTGGGTGGGGAGCCAGCAGCCTCTACTGTATCCCCCTTGCCTACTTTGAAAGTTCTCATCTTGAGTTTTTGTATCAGCTATAAATGTAAGCATATTCGAGAAAGTTCAACAACATCCCTGATTGCCCGATACCTAAAGGTTTTCTGGGGCCTGAGGGAGGTGTCTCGATTTCTCCCACCTTTTAGGGTGAGGTCAGCAAAGCGTTCAGTGTTCACGCTGTCCTTCAGCCCTAAACTCAGGCTTGATGCCATGGGGCTGCTCTGGGGCTCTGGAGATGCTTTCTGCTGGGGACTCAGGTCCTGCACCAAGTGGAGAAGCTCCCCAGCTCTCACTGGCCAGCTCTCCAGCATGTGTCTGTGCCGAGAGCAGCTCTGTGCTGGCGGAGCCACCTCTGATCAGCATTTGCTAAGGTTTATTAACACCTTATCAGTGCTTGGGGTGACTCAGTGTACACTCCCCCGTCAGCGGCATTATCTCACTCTGGGAAATCTGAAAACATTAGACTCAGAGCCATCCTGCATGCCTCATTAGCTGTTCAAAGTGCACATGGTTTGAAGGCCATCAGGGGGAATCCAGGGGCTTCGCGTGCTAGTAAAGGAGGGGTGATTGATAGGTTAGTTCTAGCCAGAGGCTCTGCAGCACCAGGGGCATCTGGGCAGATGTGGCAACAGCTCACGGAAGCCCCAGGCCCTGCCAGCACCTATGGGGTGCTTGTGCCCAGGGGCAGCCCCTAAAGGGATCTGGGCTGTGGCTCAGGGATTTCCCATCTGAGCCCACTGCCACTCGGCATTTCCTTAAAGGGGAGGAGGTGGCGCGGTGATAGGGAAGAGCAGGAGGTGCCTCCTGAGTTAAGCCAGCTTGGGCTTGACCTCAGCTCTGCAGTTTCCAAGCTGTGTGAGCTCCAGGGCATTCCTCAGTCTCCTCGTCTGGGAAATGGGGGTAAATCCCCCCCTTGCAGGGGTCTTAAGTGTAACCACTCCCCACCCCCAGCACACAGCCTGTTGGAAAGTTCCAGACACATATTAGCTGCTCAACTCTTAGTAACGATTTTTATTGTGGCTATTGGAGTTTAATTCGCAGATTGGGTTTGGGCTTGTGGGAGGAGTGGGTCCCCCTGCACACGTCTTTGGATCGGAGCCAACCACATGTAACCACGGGCCCTCCAGGACCAGTTCAACTGACCCCATCTCATCAACAAAGTGATTACGAATGGCCTTTCAGAAAATGTGCAAAGTCCCGTAGCCAGAGCGTGCGCAGAAGAAATCTTGACCTGAAATGACCGCGGAACCAAAGATTCTCCTCCCCATGGAACCCAAGGACTGGGGCGTGACTGGGACTTCAAAGTGGGACTCTTATCAGAAGAGAGGGGTCCCTCATTCCAGAAGATTCTGTGTTAAAATTCCTTCCCCACCTCATCATAGATGTTTAGAACGCTGTCATAAAAGTTTAGAACCTCATCTTAAATATTTAGAAGCTTACCATAAATGCTGGAAGCCCACCAATCAAAATTTGTCCCATCAGTGTTTCCACATGCCCACCTGTCCTCCCTAACCTCTTAAATTTTGCCCCAAATCCTAAATCGTGGACACAGATCTGAGGGCACACGCCCTGTCTCCCTCCAGATCAATCTTGCAGAATAAAGCTGATTTCTCCCCCAAAAGCGAATTAATTGGCTGTTTATGTGCATCAGGCAAGAGAACCCCAGTTTTGTGCAGTAACACATGGAGGAGCATCTCTGAATTCCTCTCTCCGGGAAGGGGCTGTGGGGTGGAGGCGCGTGATGAATAACTTTTCTTCCAAATCTTACATTTCAGTCAACTTAGCCTCCTGCTGCGTGTGGGAAATTGCACCATCTTAGTACTTCTCTTCCCCCTTCTTTAATCTGTCTTTTCAGAATGTTCTGTCAATTAGAAAATGCTTGTCAGCTAAGTGACTATTCGGGAAAACAAGCTACATGACTTCTCTAGCGCTTGAAGAATTTAAAATAATGGAAGGGGATTAACTTGCAGGGGAAGGCATTGTAAGGAAGGAGGGCTGCTGTTCAGAACTGCCTGCTAGGCTGTATGGTTTCATTAATAACACCTTCCATTCTGTAGCCCCTCGCATCTAGAAGGATCTTGAGTGATTAACAGGTGCTGTGAATAGGAATCGCTTCATCTTCTGCTGAAATATCGCTTCTCTTGGAGCTGCAGGCATTTGATTCTCGACATCCTTGTCATGTCAGAGGAGGGCTGAGGCTGCCTCGCAGTCACTCTTCCTTCAACAGATTAGGGAGACATAAATGATCACCAAGTGAGTTGATTCAGCTCTGTAGAAGTCACTGAACCCTGATGGGGGGCCTGGCTCTGTGCTAGCTGCTGGAGAGGGTGGGATCAGAAATAGCCCTTGCCCAAAAGGACCTCACCAAGTAGGAAGACGGTTGGACAGGTAAACGGTTGGTGGCCACAGGGCAGGGGAGTGCATGCGACAGAAGGGTCATGCATGTGGTCATGAGCCGACACAGGGCTGAACTTTGCTGGGACTGAGGCAAGAAGGATGGAGGTCTGGGGTAGAGAAGGCTGGCGGAGGGCACAGCTGGCCTGCTGCTTCGGTGAGATGCCATGGTGCTAGAGCAGAGAGTCTCAAATTTGAGCGGTCATCAGAAGCTCCTGGAAGACTTGATAGAATGCCGATTGCTGGACCCCGCCCTCGGAGTTTCTGATTCAGTAGGTCTAGAATGGGGCCCTAGAATTTGCATTTCTAACAAGTTTCCAGGTGATGCTGATGCTGCTGGTCTGAAGAGCACACTTTGAGAAGCACTGTGCTAGAGCATTGAATGTAGATTGCAATCCTAGATAGATGCCTACAGAGGCCAGCAAGGGAAGCTGGGCGGGGGTGCAGGTGGGGTCCTGGGGCGGGGAGCGCTGGTGGAGTCCTTGGCGCGGGCACTGGTGGGGTCCTTGGCGTGGGTGCTGGTGAGGTCCTTGGCCGGGGCACTGGTGGGGTCCTTGGAGCAGGCGCTGGTGGGGTCCTTGGCTGGGGCACTGGTGGAGTCCTTGGCGCGGGCACTGGTGGGGTCCTTGGCGTGGGTGCTGGTGAGGTCCTTGGCCGGGGCACTGGTGGGGTCCTTGGAGCAGGCGCTGGTGGGGTCCTTGGCTGGGGCACTGGTGGAGTCCTTGGCGCGGGCACTGGTGGGGTCCTTGGTTAGGGTGCTGATGGGGTCCTTGGCTGGCTGAGAAGCACACACCCCATGAAGAGAGAACAGCTGCTGCTCAGCCACAGCCTGTGGCTGCCGTGTGGGAACGTGGGCTGAGCGTTACTAGATCTTCCACTTGGTCTGGAAAGACTGGGAATCTCAAATGTTTTTTTATAAAATGTCGTTATTTTTACAATGCCACATAGGTCTGAGAAAACACATCTGCAGCCTTCACGTGGCTAGTGAGTTTTTGGTTTGTGATCTTTCTTTTAAAATGTGAATCGGAATTTGCCAAGTGGTCTGGATGGAAAGGATTTTCTTGCAAAGGGAACCTTGTATGCAAACACCCACAAGGATAAAACACCTTGAGTGGGGAAGGGCAAAGCCTTCTGATTGGCTGGAGCATCCACTGGCTGCCCCTGGAGTGGGCAGGGGAGAGGTGGAGGAGAAGGTGGGAGACAGGCGGGAAGAGCCCCCTGGAGCCCCGGGGAGGGGTAGATGAGTTACTGTGTGAGGTCCCTGACTCCAGCGTGGTTGACTTTCCCTGCCGACCTCAGTTCTTCTGTGTCCTGGGATGGAGGAGGCGGTCTGATCCCATCACAATGGCCAGGCAGGCTGAGGAAGGCAGGTGGATTCAGTGAGCCGCATGCAGAGTTCTGATGCCCTCGCCTTGGTGAGGTGCTTCCCATCCAGGCCAGCTTCTGGGAGGAGGGGCTGCGGGTTTATGGTGGTGCCTCTCCTGGCAGGGGTCCTTTGTCCCTGTCTGCTGGGGAGAGGAGGCCCCGGCCTTCCTTCCTTTGTGGTCCTGAGAGCTATCTTTGGGTCAGACAGACTCAGGCTGGGATCTCACGTGCACCACTAGCTGTGTGTCTTCAGGCAAATTGCTAGAACTTTCTCAAACCTGGTTCTTCAGGGAAAATTATTGTGAGCATTAATGAAATTGTTTTTAATGTAAATATGCCAGTAGGTTATTTTCCTAAGCTATGTGCTTTTTAGAAGATTGTTCATTATCATGGTAGGAAAGATAAATATGTAACTAGGCATGAAGAAGGAAACCCAAGAAAATTAAAATTACCCAACTTCCCACTACCTTGAAATAATCATTAACATTTTGATATTCACTTCTGATATCTATTCTTTTAGATCAGAGTTCACAAACTCTCTTAAAGGTAGTAGATATCATTGGTTTGCAGCACATGTGGTCTTTGTCGCAACTTCTCAACTCTATCCTTATGGCCTGAAAGTAGCCATGGAAAGCCTATAAATGGATGGGCATGGGCGTGTTCTAATGAAACTTTATTTATAAAAACAGGCCTGTGGGTTGTAGTTTGCTGGCCCCGTTCTTGACTTTTCTCTATGCAAAGTTATATGTATATTCTATGTTTTATAAACATGTAAAATCATTCATAATTTTTTTAATCTGATTTTTCACTTCACAACAGAGCATGAAAGTCTTTCAAATAAACATATATTCATTTATATTTTCATTTCTAAGAGGTGCAAAGTATTTCTTACAATCGCAGATTGGTTAAATCAATTATGGTACATTATAATCGATTTAACTAGTCTAGTACTTTGGATGCTTTTCCAACTCATTTCTATTAAAACACGATACTGATGATAAGGTGTATATTTCATCTTTGCACACTTGTCCGGTTTTGAAATAACCGCTTTAGAGTCTGGGCACTGAAGGTGTAAAGTGTTAGCTGCTCCCTCTGGTCTCTCTTGGGTTCCCGTTCTGGCATTTCATATCCACCTCTGTGTTCTCTGTCCTGTTCACAGGGACCCCTCTACACTTTCCAGGGACTGGCGTGTTTCTCTAGGACCTGTGGGTCTCATGCCATTCCTCCATCTGTTTTTGTAAATCATGTGTATTCACCATTCCACGTGTGCACAGGCAAGTGGACCTCAATCTTTACTTCCTCTTTGCTTTCAAAGAGGCTGTCGCAGTGCAGCTGCCTCAGCGGTCCAGCCTCTGTCCTCGGCAGGTGGACCCTGTGCTCGGTGCAGGGGGAGGGCTCCACCTGTCTCTCTTCCTGGGCTGGGTGTTGTGACAGCCGCCTGCACTGATCCCTGCACTTATCCCAGCTCTCCCACGTTCACTCACCGCCCAGCACCTGCAGACCTCTGAGGGGCTCAGGAGAGAGGCCAGTGATCATGGTAATCTTGCCCCAGTGAGCAACGGTGAAGGGAAGCTTAGGCATCAAGGGGGAGGCCTGTGATGGCCCTGGGGCTGTGGTCAGCTGCAGCCACAGGACCAACAAAGGACCTGCCCATGCCAGGCTGGTGCTGGGTACCTGGGTTCACACAGCTGTGGAAGCCAAGGTCCCCACATTCCAGGAGCTTATGGTCCAGAGAGGAGATGACACACACACGGCTGAGAGGATGTGGACTAAGCCTGAGGAGCGGGATAGTAAGCATGGCTTTGGGAGCACATCTGTGCAGTGGGCACTGTGCCAGGACTTCCTGCGCACACTCAGCCTCTTCACAACGCTCTGCAGGGCACATTCCCCAGGAGCAGACCTTGAAATGAGGATTCAGGTGCAAGTGATTTGCTAAGGACCTTCTCTCCTCTGAGAATTCACCTGGAATGCCCCTGGGGTAAAGGGGCCCCACCTGTCGCCTTCAGTATATGTGTAGGTGATTCTCAGGTCCTTCCAGGCGGCTCCAGTAGCCAGAGAGCCGTCCTCTGGGGAAGAGCCGCAGGACTGAGTGGCAGGGGTGGAAAGCACAATGAAGCTTCATCCTCCCCAAACTACAATGTTACTGTCCCCATTACAGATGGAAGAGCTCATCTGTTGAAAGGTTGGACATCTCGTCTCTGAGGAATGGGAGCCCTCAGGGACGGATCCCGGAGGAGAGGCCTCAGTTGAGCCTGAGAAGTGGCAGGGAGGCCAGGTTTTCTGGGCCATGTGGATGCGCTTTGAATGTGGCATGAGGGACGGAAGCAGGTTGGAGCCATGGGAGGCAGGTGGGTCCTATGTGATGGGTCATGAGGGGCCTGAGGGCGTGAGTGACCATCTGGAATGACAGTGAATGGCTTTGCCTCCCCCTGCTAAGCTGCGAGGGGGCCCTGACAGTGTCCGATGACTCATGGCAGTGCTTTGAGGAATATGTATCTGGCAACAGGAGCAAGACAGACTGGAGGAGAAGAGCCAGATGGCGAGGCCACCATTTTGAAGGTTGATGTCAAATCTGAGGTGGCTGCTTTCAGGATGGAAAGGAAGTCCCCAACAGGAGTGATCTTGGAATGGGGTATCCTTCCTGTGGAGGGAGCAAGAGAGAGAGAGGAGTCAGAGACGTTGCCACAGCTTCCTGCCTGACAGATTCTTGGCATGGCTCCGCAGAGTGGATTTAACTGATGGCGTAAGTGGGAGCTGGCGTTTGGTTCTCATGAGCTGCCTTTGGCACCATGACATAGTGAAGCTGCGTGCAGGCATTCGGAATGGAGGGTCCCAAGCTCTGCGGAATGGTAAATGAGGCCCTTAGAGTCCACATTCAGGAGGGCGAGGAGAGAGGAGGGGGCGACAGGCAGCAGGATGGCCCAGTGCCTTGTAGGCCAAGGGGCATGAGGCCACTAGAAGGGTGTGTAGACAGCAGGGGAGATGTGGGGGCCCTGCAGAGTCGGGGGCTGCTCTCTCCTTCTCCCATGGGGGCTTTGGGAAGGGTGTATACTGAGTCCATTGATCTCCTGGTGGCTGAGAGGTGAGAGCTCAGCTCACTCATCTTCCAATGTCTGTACGGAGGGCTTTGACATTTTGCAAAAGAAGAAGCTGCCAGGGGACAGGGGAGAGGTTCAAGTGTCAGTCCAAGGACTTTAAGGGGCTTTCTGGACATGGGGCAGTTGTCTGTGGCCTGAAGGGTGGAGGTCTTGAGCCTGGACTGGATGCCGTGTTTTCAGGCGGGGATTCTGTTCACCCTGAGCTCTGGAGCGCTCTTTGTGTGCAAAACACTCGAAGGTGGGTCACTGAGGCTGGGCCTTGCTATGGTGGAGCGTCTGACACCCAGGGACATCAGGCACATTTAGGTGACAAGACTTCCGAGGGGGCAGATGGGGCTGCAGTCCTGGTTTGCCTTTAGTGCCTGTGGCCTTGAGCTGGTCACCCTCCGGGGTCTCTCTGGACCTGATCCCTCACCCATAAAACAGGGATACGGTCCCACCAAAATCTGGGAATGTGTACGAGGTGCTCTGGCTGGCGGGGCCACTTCTGTCTGGCGGGTGGAACTGGGCGAGCTTCCACTCCGCCCCCCGGAGCTGGTTCCCATGGATGCTGGAATGCAGAACAGCTCCCAGCAGAAAGTGCTGTTTGGATTTTCCCAGTGGGAAGATCCTATATTTAGGGGGGAGAGTCAACTTGAAGTTGAACATAGAAACTCTTAGGGAGGGAGATGAAAGAGTCAGCTGTCTATTTGTATCCCTGGATTTATTAATTTAGTTACACATACATATTTAAATTCACATGTTATGTAAAATAGGATGTTAATTTAGAAATACTGCTTTCCTCCCCCTCTTGAATTTTATGGAGCAATTTTCTTCAGGGCCTTCCCAGGTCTGGTTGGCAGCGGCGCCTCCATCATCGCCAGAGCCCCTGGGTGCAGCGACCAACCCAGTTCTCCAGGGCACAAACTCTCCACTTCTCTGGGAGTCCTTTACACTTTATGGATCTTCTGTGAAATGCCCGCACTCATTTGCATAACATTAGGAGAGTGGGGTTTTTTTCCCCTCTTTGTTCTGTAGGTATATTCGTGATCTGAACAGTGTAACTACTTACAGGCTTGTTTTCTAAAGTGATTTGTAAAAGGCTCGTTTAGAACATCACCCCCCATCCCACTTGCAAATCTAGGGGTCGTGCTCAGGAATAATTATTACACAGGGGTTAAATATCTTTGCCTCCTTTTTTAACGATTCCATCAGGCAACCTCTTCTAAGCATCTGAAACCAGCATTGATTGAGGTCATTTCAGGCTAATGTCTTTTCCCCAAACGGTACTTTGTTGGTTAAAATAAAGGAAATGAGAGAACTGCCCTTTGATAGGAGAGTTTGTCAGGAATTTGAACATAAATTCACTCACTTTTTTTGAAGGATGATTGTGGAAAAAATTACCCGTGCCTTTTGCTTGGCCGCGGAGATAGCAGTGGCTCCAAGCGATTTGTTGAATTGAATGAATGAATGAATGAATGAATGAATCTAAAGATGTCATAAATACCTGCATGTGGCACAATGACTGACATGTTGGGGGTGCTCGGGAGAGGCCGAGGCTCTTCCACTTGCCTGAGTCTCGCTGCATCTCTCCTGCCTTTCCGTTTAAAAGTGACCAGCAGCTGACCTTTGCCCACACTCTCTCACCTGCGATGTTGTCAGGCCCCTATAATTGGTATCCTCTGACATCGTCACTTCCCCAATAAACTGACTTATATTCTAATTTTGTCCCAGAATCTGCTTCTGTGGACACCCAACCTAAGACACCACGGGTCTTCCATTCCCCAGAGCAAAACTCCCAGTTAGAATTCTTGCAATGCTCATTTGTCCATCCATTCATTCAACAAATATTTGTTGAGTGTACACTGTGTGCCTGGCACTGTTAGATATTGAGCATACAGGTGTAAGCAACAGCAAACAGGATTCCTACTCTCCTGGGGTTCACTGACTAGTGGGAAAGATAGACATTAACTAAAGAGTTATATCGGCAGTAATATAACTTCAAGATGCGTTAAAGTACAGGGAAAGAAAGAGACATGGTTCTATGAGAGAGCAGATCTGAGGAAGCTGACCCAATCTGGAAGGTCAGGGGAGTCGCCCCTGATGAAGTGACCCCTGTGCTGAGACCTAAGTCAGGGGAAACAGTGTGTGCCAAGGCCTGTGTGCGAGGGATGTGGCTCGAGGACCTGAAGCAAAGGCAGGGTGCCTGGAACCCAGCGAGGGAGGGTGAGAGTGAACTTGTAAAAAGGCTTATGGGTTGGTTGGGCAAGGCCAAATGTGCAGGATCTCGCAGACTCTATTGAGGGCTGTAATCTTCATTTAAGAAAAATGGAAAGCCATGGTGTGGTTTTAAGCAGGATAGTGGCAACAAGTAGGGTGGGGATCCAAGCCATTTGGTTGGCCATCAAAGGGAACGGTGAGCCCAGATGCTGGAGAGCCTGGCACATCTGGGAGGTCAATATTTGGGTAACACAGGAGACAAAGTTCTCATCCCCATCATTCCTGACTTGAATCTTAGACAACTTCTAGGCAGATCACCTCCAGAGAAGTGACTACAGGAAAGATCTCCTTGAAGGCCCAGTCCAAAGGTCATGTCCTCTGAAGAGCTTTCTTTGAGGCCCTTCCTGCCTTTTCTCTTTCCAAGCCAGGATTAGTTGTTCTCTGTGCATAAGCCACATAACTGTATAAACCTCTGTAGAGCTCTCATTCCTCTCCTGGGCGGTTTCTTGCGGGCCACGATCATGCCTTGTTCATCAGAGTGTTCCCATAGCCCCAGAGGCAGCAGCCTTTGCCTATATGCTGAGTGAACCTCATCTTCTCTGAGTCCCTCTGCAGCCTAAAGGCTGGGCCAGGACTCCAGCTCCAAGGGAAGCACACAACATCCTCTGATGCTTCATGGCGTCTGGAATGAGGCCCTGTCTTTGCACAGCAGATGGGTCCCAAGCCCTAGGGGCTCCTGATTGCTGTGTGGTTTGCAAGCTTTTGGAAGTAGTTGCCAGGCTGCCATATGCATGGCGACAGGCAAACTGTCTCCATAAGCTACAGCCAGTGCTACAAGATCCACCGGGTGGCCCTGGAGAAGCTGTGAGGATGACCCAGGGACTCCTACATGGGTGCAGGGTGCTGCTGCCTTTATGGTGCTAGTGGGCTGAAGCAGCCTCATTTCCTTGGACATCCGATAGGGACCCAGGCCCTAGCATCTGCCCATGCTGTGTTGACTGTGTGGCTGATTTAGGAAGAGGGAAGATGGGATAAGAATTCATAAGCCAATATTAGGAGTTCTGGTTCCCAGAGCTCAAGACTGGGACCCTTGGGGCACTGGGGTTGGGAGCAAGATGAGAATTCCTGAAGGGCAATCTTTCCTTGATCAGAGTACACTTGGAGAGGCAGATCAGCCCAGTGTGGATGAATGAGCACTTTCCTGGGGGCTAGGAGACCTTTGCTTCAGCCTTTTCTTTGCTTTTAAGTACAATCTGACCTTGAACAACTCATGTAGATCATCCAGTCTTCAGCGTCACCATCTACGTAACCAGGCAGTTGGAGTTAACGCCCTCCAAGTCTGTTTCCAGCTTCGGAATTCCACGTGCCCAGGACATTTAGCTTTCCAGGATAGCTCAAGGCAGAGGGCAGCCCCGTGGTTATGGCTGAGAAATTCCCTGGAGGTGGAGTCCGCCTGCTCTGGTCACAGCCCCAAGGATGGGCAGGAAGCTGTGGACTGTTCCTTAGGAGCATGGGCTTTGATCTCTCTCTCTGTCACCTGCTGGCTGTGAGAGCTTCTCTTAGTCTGTTGGGCTGCTGTAACAAGACTTTGTAGGCTGGGCAGCTTAAACACGGAATTTATTTTCTCACAGTTCTGGAGGCTGGAAGGCCAAGATCAGGGTGTCGGCATGGCTGGGTCTGGGAAAGCCCTCTTCCTGGCTTGCTGACAACCACCTTCTAGATGTGGACTCTCATGGCAGAGACAGAAAGAGAGAGAAAGGAAGAGAGAGAGAGAGAGCGCCAGCAGCTCTCTGGGGTTTCTTCTTACAAGGCATTAGTCCCATCAGACCAAGCCCCCTCCCTGCCCCATGACATCATCTCGTGCTGATCCCCTCCCAAAGGCCCGTCTGCAAATACCAATGCACTGAGGGTTAGGGTTTCAACATAGGAATTTTGGAGGGGACACAGAATTTCAGTCCATAATAGTAAAATTTCTCCTTTTTCAACAATAATGCCGTATAACAAACTATCCCCAAAATTAGCAGTTCAAAACGACAACCATGAGTTATTTCTCGTGAGTCTGCAGGTCCACCAGGTGGTTTTGCTGATCTGGGCCCAGCTCGGCTGATCTTGGTGGGCTCTCTCATGCCTGTGGTCAGCTGGAGGGTTGGCTGGTTTAGGCGGCCTTGGCTGGGATGGCTCTTCTCCACGTGGTCTCTCATCCTCCAGCAGGCTAGCCTGCTTGTTCTCATGGAAGTGGCAGGATTCCAAAAGAATGAGTGGATGTGTGCAAGGACTCTGGAAGCCTAGGCTTGCAATTGGCACCTCATCACTTCGGCTTCACTTCTTTGGCCACGAAGGTCACAGTATCTGTCCGAAGTCAAGGGAGAAAACATAGAGTCCACTTTTCAGTGGGAGGAGCTGCAGAGTCACCTGGCAAAGAGCGTGGATACAGCAAGGAGTGGAGAAATGGGGCCATGTTTACAGTGAATCTTCTACGCGACCTCTCTGCCTTGCTGTTAGGCTTAAATAAAATTATTCATGTTATCCCAGTGCCTGATAAATAGTGAAAACACTGAATGATGGCTGCTATTATGTTATGATTAGACTGATGACTTTTCAGAACTCATACAGGGTCAGCCACTTTGTGCGGCCAGGGGCCAAAGGGAGAAGGCCACCTGGCCTCAGCCTTTGCAGGGCACACTGCTCCCTCCGTCACACTCATATGGAGAAAAGCCATGGACAAGTGTGGGGCTGTCACCTAGGAGGGGAGTCAGCAGGACACTGGTCTTGACCTTCTTTTTGAGTTGGAGGAAGACCAGTCCAAGTCTGAATCTCCAGCACCAAGTCATCTTTGAGAGGAGATGTAACTCAGCATGTTCTCAAAGACCAACAACCCGTGTTGCACTCTGGCACCTGCTCAGGGGAAGGGCTCTGACCGCCTACCTCAGTATTTCTCTGCTTCTCAGGTGCCCACTGTGGCTTCACCATGCCTGCCAGGGCCTCCCTGCACCCCCATTCTGCTCTCTAGTGGACGTCAAGCCCACTCTTTGCCTCCCAATGAATCCTGTTGCATCGCACCTCCGGGCCTTCGCTTATGCTTCCATCTGTCTGGGATAGAGCCCCTCAGACTCGTTACCTGAGTTCTGAGAAGGCATTTTCAGGAGTAATGAGAGTTAAGTCATTTCTTGGTGCTCAGACTAGGCAGAAGGACAGAGCTGTGTGGGGTAGTATTCCTGTGTTTTTTCATCTGCAGACTCCTTTGTTAAAGTTAAATCTTAGGCAGAAGGCTTATTTCTAAAACCCAAAAAAGTAGACCAACTCTGAGGGTGTGTGCGTGAGTGTGCGAGCGTGAGTGTGCGAGCGTGAGTGTGCAGGCATGGGAGGCTGGGGTGTGGAGCAGAGCCTCAAATCCTACATCCCTCCGTCTTACCCTCTGCAGCCCCTGGGGAAAGCTTTTGGATATCATCATAGCGCAATTTAAAAAATACTGGAGTAAAGAATCTAGACAAGTGATGTCCATTAGGGTAGCTCTCTTGGGTATCAATCAACTAAGCTGGGCTTTTTCTTTTCTTTTTTTTCTTTTTAATAACTTTTATTGTTTTTTGATAACACAAGTAATGCATATTCTTGGTAGAAAACTTAGAAAATATTAATATGCAAAAAGAATAAAAGTCATCCATAAACCCACGCCCAGTGATAACGCACTGAATATTTTAGTGTGTATCTTTGCCAGCAGAGAGTGAACGTCTTTGGTGTCATTAAATATCCTGCAGCATAAATTTGGTGCCTGCTTGGCATTCCGCGGCCCGGGAGGCCGTGGTTTGTTGAGTGAATCATTTATTGTAGTGCATTTGTGTGTGAGGTGCAGCTTTGTACCGAAGTCTTTGAGCACATTCTTAGTGATTTCCTTACAAAAGATTTCTAGATGTACAATTGCTGGGGACGAAGGGCATTCATTGCTCCTTGAAATGTTTTGAATTATGAAATATATATATAGATGTACACACACGTGAGTTTTATATAATGTGAACGAATAGCTCAGAACTGTCAGGGTGCCTGTTTCTTACATTCTGTTCCTTCACAATCCCAATTATTTGCATTTGGCACTTCTGTTTAGTCCTGCAGAGCCTTTCTCATTACTCTTCTTTTTCTTTATGTTCTCTATCTCTGCAGTTCTAGCATTTCACTTTATTTTTGTGGTCTCTGTGATCTATTCCGTTAGCATTTATCTATCTTCTGGAAAAAAACCCTTTAACATATTTATTTAATTCTTGAATAGATGATGCATTCCCATGGTTCAAAAATTAACAGTGTACAAAGGTGTAGAGTGAATATTCTCCTACGTTCCCTTCTGCTCCATCCCTTCCCAGTTCCTCAGATAAACACATTATTAGTTTTGGGCGAGCCCTTCCGGATTTTCTTTATGAATTATAAGCAGATATGAATATAAATTCACATTCTCCCACTTTTTTATGCAAATGGGGGCAGGCTATATGCTCTTCTGCGCTTTGCTTTTTTCACTCGGTGGCCCATCTTAGAGAGATTTCCATATTAGTACACACAGGACGCTCCCATTCTTTTTCCCAGCTGCACAGTATTTTATTGTGTGGATGTGCCATAACCTACTTAACCAGCTTCCTAATGATAAGATTTAGGTTCTTCCCAATCTTTTGCTGTGAAAAACAGTGCTGCAAAGACTAATCTTGTAATTGGGTCAGTTTGCATTTTTGCAAGTATCAGATAAAAATCCTAAAAATGGAATTGCAGAGTAAGAGGATTTTGGCATTTGTAATTTTGATAGATATTGCAAAATTCCCTTCCAAAAGGGTTGTGCCAAGTTACACTTCCACTAGCAATGTCTAAGTGTGCCTGTTTTCCCATAGTTTTGTCAACAGAATACGTTATCAAACCTTTGGATTTTTGCCAATCTGGGGGATAAAAATAGCACGAGAGCATAGTTTTCATTTGCATTTCTCTTTTGAGGGAGATTAAGCATCTTCTCACATGCTCAGGAGTTATTTGTATTTCATTTTCTGTGAATTATGTGCTTTGCCTCTTTTTCTGTTGGTTTTGGGGAATTCTTTATATTAGGGATTTTGTCATTGGCATGAGTTGAAAATACTGAACCCGGTTTGTTGTTGTTTGTTACTTTGCTTTTTTCATGAAGAAATTTTTGATTTATATATAGTAAAATTATCAGTCTTTTCTTTTACGACTTGTGAATTTTAATTCATGGGAAAACATGCCCCAATACAAAGTTATAAAGGATTGTCTCCATTTTTCTTACAATTACGATTATGGTTCCATCTTAAACATTTAAATCTAAGATCCATTTAGAATTTTGCTTGGTGTGTAGTCTCAATACCACTTACTAAAGATTTTATTTTTTCCTCATTGATTTACAATGCCAAATTTATAATATAAATTTATTTTTTTCATAATGTACTTTATAATATACTAAAATTCTGCATCTGTTTGAGTCTATTTCTAAGAATTTCTATTCTGTCTCATTGGTCTTTCCTGTGATCTGTCACATGTCTGTACCACACTGTTTTAATTATTGACATTTTCTAATATGTACTCTATATATGTGTGTATATATATATATTTTTGGACGAGGAATATTTGCCCTGAGCTGACATCTGTTGCCAATCTTCCTCTTCTTTTTTTCTCCCCAAAGCCCCAGTACATAGTTGTCTATCCTAGTTGTAACTCATTCCAGTTCTTCCATGTGGATGCCACCACAGCATGGCTTGATGAGCGGTGTGCAGGTCCCTGCCCAGGATCCGAACCCACGAACCCTGGGCCACCAAAGCAGAGCGTGTGAACTTAACCTCTATGCCCCTGAGTCAGCCTGAGTATGTACTATATTTTAATACCCAGTAGGACTAGGTCTCCCTGAACCCCTCCTATTCCTTTTTAAGTTTTTTTCTAGCTCTTCTCCTTGTTTACTTTTCCCTTTGAACTCTAAAATCAGCTGATGTAGTACCAGCAGAACAGCCTGTTGACATTTAATTGAGATTGCTTTAAATTCATAAATTAACTTAGGGACAATCCAAGTCTTTGTGATGTTGAATCCTATTCAAGACAATGGTATGTCTTTCCAAGTTTTTCAAGACTTCCTTTGCATCCTTTACTATTTAAAAGTTTTCTTCATGTGGATTTATGCATTTCTAGTTCAGATTATTCCTAGGTATTATATTTTCTATCTTTGTTTATGAATCTTCTTTTTTTCTTCCTAAATCTTTATAACTAGTCATTTTTTGTATATATGAGAATTACTGATTTTTTTAGGTTGATTTTGTGTCCTGTGATATTGCTAAATTTTCTCTTTTTTTTGCTTACAAAAGTGGATCAACATGTCATCATTTATTTCTCAGAGTTTTTATACAAGGTCAGCCAGGTTCACATGTTTAAAAACTCTCCCACTTGTTATTAAAAAAAGTACTCAAAATGTATAGAATCACTTAACTAGTTAAATACTACAAAAACTTTTGAGCATTGTAAATCCCAAATTGATTATACCAGTTGAGAATTTCTGTGTTTATTTTTAAAAGCTTAAGTAAATAATCACAAACACAGACACTTCTTATGAAGTGTCACTATCAACCTGTCACATGGTCACCCCTTGTAAATTTATTGACTTGATTTTCTAGGGATCCCTGGACATGTGGGCATCTGTGAAATCACACCTGGCTGAGTCTTGTGGGAAAGCTTCCGGATTTTTGTATGTGCATAGAAATCACCATTTCCCCATTGCTTGCCAGGTTTTGACAGAGTTGGATAAGCAGACAATTTGAGACTGAGTTCTGGTGAGTTCTTAACACACATGGTGTGCTTCACCGGAATGGTGGGAAGAAAGCCTCACCTTTTGAAACCATCCTTGTAAGGGGCAATGTGGACATTCTGTTAAAGAAAACTACAGCAGTGTGACAGGCTTGAGTGGCAACAGGGAGAAGAGAAGGGTGGAGCTGTGGGCAGGGCCCAAATATGTTTCAAGAAGAGGTTTGTATTTCTTAAGGGCTTGGACAAGTGGGACTCATGGGTTGGACTCTGGTCCCAGTAGTAGTCTACGCCAAACAATGCAGCCATACCCACCAACAGGCCCGGTGTTCTGGGAAATGCATGACATCTGGGTCAGCCTGATTCTGGTGGGGTCCCCACTGCTATGTAATGGTTAGAGTTTCTCAGTGCTGGTGAGAAGCAGCCTCTGCCTTATGCAGGGACTAGGTCTGTCTGTCCTTGGTTTATAATAACCTGGCTTGCTTTCTGCCTTCTGGCTGGGTCCCCCAACCTCACTATCAGGCCAGATTTCTCCTGGGCCATACAATGGCCCCCTCTCCACTAGTCCTCCTTATTCAGGAATAATGTCTTTAAGAAGGAAATTCTATGAGCCAAACAATTCTGTGTTGCTCGAATGTTGGGTCAGAGATCTAGCAGGATGAAATTGGATTTGGGACAACACGAAGTGTAAGAGATCCCTCTTCACCACCATCGCCTGTCATCTGATCAGTCTGTTGGCAGAGGTGAGGGGTAGGGATGGGGTGGGGGGAGTGAGGCCATGACTGTCACATGAGAGGCTGCTGCTGGCCTGCATTGACTCACACACTTAGCATCTCGTGGTGGTGATACACCCAGGACCTGTTGTCAACACACCAAGTTCACATTTCAGCTCTGCTGTTGACTAGCTCACGGCTTTTGGACCAAGTTGCTTAGCTTCCCTGAACCTCAGCTTCCCATCTGTGAAACAGGATCCTAGCAATGCCAAGCTCCTGAGGGGACTGAGACTGAGGCAACATATATAGGGTGCCTGGCCTGAGGCTTAACAGAGAGAAGGGCTCTTTTTCCCTATTTTAATTCTTGCACTAATTCTTTGAGAGAGGTGAGTTACTATTTCCGTATTGCAGAGAAGGATGCCACCCACCCCGGCCGATGGCATTTCTACACACAAGCACTCACCCGGATGCCTGGCGCAGGAGGGGAGAGGCCGTTAGCATCAGCTGGAAGCTCTGCATGGACCCCAGGCATTGGGTCTTGAGCCCCGGCTGCTGGCCTAGCCCTGCTTTTCCTTGAAATGGTTTTATTTCCAAGTGTGACTGTGTGCTCCCACCGCTGGGTCTGGAGGAGCCTCGCTGGACTACCCCGACTGTCTCTCTTAGAATATTAGGGTGCAGCACTTGGGGTGTTAGTACTTTCCTTCTCTGAGGTCCCCTGTAAGGGTTTTGCAAACTCCAAGAAAAGTGATCGTGTCAGACTTGTCATCCCAGGCAGTGGCTGCCTGCCTCTTTGCCCTACTTTTGCCTAAAGACAAGCACTCAAGTGATGCTTTAGAGGTCAGAGAAGTCAGCATCTCTATTAACAAAATTATGGCCCTCTGCTTCATATGCCTCTGAACTTGAAGTGAAGTGAATACAAATTAGAGCCTTTCCCTGGTGACGTTTGATCCTGGAGCCCGGAAATAGTTTATCTTCTTCACCACGCATTTGGAGTTTGCTCCCCAAAGTGGGGAAAACCTAAACATGTGTTTATTCCTCTGCCAGGATGATAAGCTTGAGGTCGGGGCCAGGAGAGCAAAAAGCAGAAGCCGAGGAGGGGGATGCGGCCGCCGCGTTGCCTCATCACGTGGGGTGTTTCCAATGAGGACACAGCAGCCATTATTTCCCTTCTGGGATGTTCCGGTCAGCCAGAGAGGGAGCATCCAAACGCCTTCATCAGCACAGTTTATGCCTAAGTTCTCCTAACCTGCGAGAAGGGAGCCTCAAAATGACAGCGAGCTCCCTCGCTTGTGGTTTTGTGGCTGTTTCTATCTAATTACACATGTAATTCCATTTCCCAGTCTTGATTAAAAGTCATTTTTCTCCCTGGAAACCGCATCTCCGGCACTTCTGCTGTACCACGGAGGGCATCGAGGGGGCTCTCGTGTGGAGGGAAGGCCAGAGAGACTTGGCTCATCCAGGATTACCACAAAAATCCTCTCCGGCAGTCATCGCTGGGTTCTAATTAGGCCAGAGCTTCTTTGATTTCTTCAATCCTTGAATTTTACTTCATCTCAGTTTAAAGGCAAGGAGAGGGGCGGGGGGCGGGGACATGGCTCTGTTTAGGCTGAGTAACGTAGCTGTGCTTCCCCCCAAAGTCCTAATTAACCATGAAATTGTACACACCACCCAGGCAGTAACGAGTCTCTTAACATCTCCATTCACTGGGAATAATTGCATCATTTCTCAGGTCTGCACCGTGTCCCACGAAAGGGCCAGCGCTATTAATCACCTAATGCAGAATAAGTGATTTGCAGCTTATGTTTTAGTAATGTGCTCAGGTCCGTGTGCTCAGGGCTGGGCTCCGCTCCATGCTGGTGGGTTGCTGTTCAGCCTGTGGCCACGCTCCCTTCTCCCATCAGGGCCCAGGTAGCTCAGGAGGCTGAGTGGTTTAGATGAGTTGTTTTCCTGCTGGGGAGCCGTCTTTGATGCTGACTTCAGGTTTGATATTTTCAATCATTGAGAGTGAGGCTTCAGTGAGCTTAACTAAGATTAATTGCTTTTTAATACGAGCAGCTAATTAGTTTTAAGGCAATCGTTTGTTCTATGCTCAGAGAACAGGGTACCAAGCTGTGGAGAAGTTCTGCAACCACTGTTCCAGTGGCCTGCTTTGAGAGAGGCATGAGTGGGGACAGGATATGGTTTTTGCTGTCAAATGGACAGACCTGGTGGTGTCTCCACTTGACCGCTTGCTAAGCACGCGGCCTCAGCAATGATTTGACCTCTCTGAGTCTCTTGTCTTTTATGTGAAATGAGCTTAACAATCTGCAGTTTATTGTGGGGATTCAATGTGTTCACATATATAAAGAGGCTGCCCATAAGTGACCAATAATTGGGAGTTTTATGGGGGCAATTTTCCAGAGATGAGCAAATGGCATTCCGTTCCTTGACAGTGTCACTTGTTGAGATAATGATCCCTCTTTTCTCCTCCATTGGCATGGGGAGACCAATCCAGATGGATGAAGGTGAGTTTAGGGTTTAACTATTATGTGTGATCTTTATCAAACCAACTCTTTGGGGGAATAAACTTTAAGAAGAGAATGAAGAGAGAAATTCTTAACTGCTGTGGTCATGCAGCCATGACGAAGAACTCAGACATGGGCAACGTTGTGACTTGAGGCCAAGGTGAAATTACCCTAAAACCCCCTGTCCAACGCCAAGGCCAGTGGAAGGCCAAAGCTTACCCAGAGATAGCCACATAGCTCCAAGGGCTTGAATTCTGCTGGCCTCCTTTCTCTGCAAGCTTGTTTCAGCATGTGCAGCCTCTGCCCTATACCAAGCCCCTCCAGTGAGAAGGTTAGCCCTCCTCTGCTTCCAGCAACAACCAGAATAACCCTCACACCAGTCAACCATCGTCACAGCCATCAGTCATGAGATTGGTAGACTTTCCTCAAGGTTTGCTGGGCGGGGCATCCTGAGACAGTCAGCCATCACTGGCTGCCCAGCCTTCCTTCCGCCATCTTGCTCTCTCTTCTCTCCACCCCTCCATCTCTCTTCTTTCTCCTTTCCCTTCTAGGTTGTCCCAGGTGGCCTACATGCTTATATATTATACAGGCTTCATTCCCCCTCCTCTGAAGCTTAGGGTCAGTCAACACTCAGGCCTTATGTGGCTCATCTGTTTCCCTTAGCACTTGTCACATGCTGTCCTCAGTAGAGAATTCTCTCCCTAAGAAAAATCCCAGTCATACCTGACAAGATAATTTTCCCCATCTCATTACTCTATTGATCGCCACATTACATGTTCATTTTGCTCTGCAGTAACTGCTAGAGAATATGTGGATTGGAAACCCAGTGGCTGCTGCAGTGGTTGCGAGGGAGGACTCAATAGGCAGAGAGTCAGAGTTCAAATCCTAGCTCTGTCGTTAATAGTTGTGTGACTTTGGGCAAGTTACTTAACCTCTCTGTGCCTCAATTTTCTCAAATAAAAAAATGGAGATGATAATAGAATCTACCACATTTGGTTGTTTGTGGATTAAATGAGTTAATACAAATAAAACCCCGAGAACATTATCTGGCACATGATAAGCACTTAGGAAATGTTATCCATGTTGAAATAATTTCCATTAGACTGTCGGATCCAAGAGAGCAAGGATTTGTAAGTCCTTATATCCCAGTGTTGAGAGGAGGGCCTGGCACATAGCAGTGCCCCATAAACATCTGAGGAACGAATGTGCGATGAATTTCGTGATTCTGACACTGACACAGAGCCCAAGGGTGCTCTTGCACCCTTGGGCCAGAGCTCTTTGCTACAGCAACCAGTTTGGCAGTCTAAACAGAATGTACTTTTGTCCTGTGTGAGACAACTTGTCAAAATGAGCTGCCAAGTTCCATCCAAGAACAAAGGGTTTCCACTTCTTTTTTAGCAGAGAAATGTGTGATTTCCACGAGGTTCCCAGAAAGCCTGGAAATCACTCCATCCCCTGCCCCATGCCATTCTTACACCTCCTGAGGACCTTGTAATAGCACCTTTGTGATGTGGTTAGTAGGTTTTCCTCCTTTGAGTAAGGTTTTCTGTGGGAGCCGAGGTCTGGGGGGACCTGGGAAAACTGGGTGGGCTGCAATCAATGCATTCTCAGTGGATATGCAATAGAGCAGAAGCAGGATGGAGAGAGGGCTGCTTTTATGAATGCCTAGTTCTTTTCTAAGCAAACCATCTGTCTTCTCTAGATTAGCAATGCTTCAGGTCTTCCTGGCTCTGCAGAAGGACCGACAATTAAAATATAACCAAAGTTACAGTTATTCGCGCGCATGTCAGGAAGGGTTAGGCCAACACAGGTTTATGAGTTTATGCAATGTGATTACCAAGCAGGGAAAGGAGGCAGGTTATGTGGGTGTTTGCTTGGGATTTGAAACTTAAACCCTTGACTCACTGGCATGCCATTCCTTCCATCACTCCGTCATTTAGCAAACATTTATATGGCACTTACTACGTGCCTGGCACCTGCTGGGCATTGGGACAGAGAATTTCATGCAGCATTGTTCAGTTGTTGACCTTGACGACCCTCCTAACTTGAGCAGTGTTTCTGTATTGGAGCTTGTAAAATAGCTGACATTTCTTTAGGGGACTGTTGAAAAGAGATGTAAAACTGATAATATATAATATTACCTGCTTTCTTAATGCTGAATACATGTTGTAGAAGATGTTTATTGTCTTTCAATAGTCGTATGAAAATATTTTATTTTCATCTTCTATTGTCATGGATTAATTCTCACTGAAATTTAAAGTCTCGTAGGCTCACCTTACATGGATAATTCACCTTGTAGACAAAGATCCAGCTATTAAAGCTCCAGAAAGTACCAGTCTTTGTAAATTGTTGAAATTCAGTGTAAGGGCTGATGTTTGGGGAACGGAAATGGAGGATGCGAGAAGAAATTGTTTTCGTAAGAGTGGTCAGAAATCTGGTAGTTGGGTTATTTATGATGCAGTGTACAGTTCCAGAGGGGGTTTTATTGAATTCAGTAGAGCTGTGAATTTGCCAGAGCTCAAATTGAAGCTCCAGCTGGATGCAGAGCTCAGGTGGGTCACCTATAGCCCGCAGCCTGCCCACTTGCGCTCTTTCCTGAGCCAGTAACGAGGGAACGAAGACAGGGGTCAGGGGCCTCTGGCATGAGGCCTGCGGGAGAGTCTCCAGGACACACTCCCAGGGGACCCCTGCCGTGGGCTCCCTGACATCCTCAGTGTGTGGCCCCACCCCCTGGCTGTTAGCGAAGGCTGCCTTACGCTGATGTAATTCCATTGGGAGGGAGAGGGAGCGCTGTTCTTGTTTTTGGGCCTCAGATTCTTTATAGTCTTCTAAGGGAGCCGCAGAAATGGAGGGCTAAGGGTGTGTAGAGAGGAGGGAGTCTGAGAGAGAGGCCCCACTGGGTGCCCGCGATGAAGGCTGCGGGGCCGAGGGGGCGCATTTCCTGGTTGGGGTTTCAGGTGTGTCGGAGTGTGGGTGGAGGACGTGTAACGCCGCTCTCCGCTCGTGGAGTAGACTTTTTGATGGCCTCTCGGGAAGTCTTTTGTCTGTGCTGACGTCTTGGGCTTTCTGAGCTGCTCAGAGATGAAGAGGAAGATGCTCAGGGTGCGGCTGGGATGCTGCAGGGAGGAAGGACCACCACCTGCTCCTCGCAGGTCCTTTGGTTCCCATGGAGTCCTTTGGAGGCAGCCCTGTAGAACTTGAGTTGGTCCTTAACCTGCTGCTCAGCATCTCCTGCTACTTATACTCCTCTAGGCTCCAAGAAGCTTCTTGGACCACAGAGCAGACCTTCCAGCTTGCTGGGGGCCTCTGTGCACCCCTTGGTCCTCGGGCTGTATCTCTCCTGGTCGCATCCTTTTCCCGTCTCCCCATCCTCCAGGCACTGTTGGCTCCATCCTGCACCTAGAGGTGACTCTTCCTCTCAGGGAGCTCCCACTCTTCTTCCAGAAGCTCTGTGGGCTACGAATGTGGTGTCTGGCTGCTCAGAGGCCTGACTGCCAGGCCAGGCCAACCTCCTCTGGCCGAGGATAGACCCAGGCACACAGACAAACCTCCTGTCTGTCTCAGGGGGACTGGAGACAGTCTCCTGGAAGGAAGCCGTCCCAACTAGGTGAGCCTCTGTGCTGACACAGCCCTTCTTTATGAGATTGTCTGAAACCCTCATGGGCCTCCTCTGGCACCTTCACAGGCTCCCCATCACTTGATGGGGTCTGTTGGAGGAGCTGGTGGAGCTGGTCCTGTTTCAGATCACAGTCTGTTGGAGGGGCTGCAACTAGACAAGATGGCTGGCTTTGCTTGGTCTTCTTGGAGAGGTTCCCAGGATGGGGCTGGAACCAGAGGGGATAGTTTGTCTATCCGGGTGGGAGGGCCTGACAGGCTGGTCCCCCGTAACAGGCAGCATGAGGGCTGGTATCTGCGGTGAGGGATGGCGTGTTAACACCCCAGGGGAAAAATGGTGGAAACAGAGTTAGGGCTGCACCGGGGCTCCAGCAGGCAGCTTCGCCCTCACACTCCCGTAAGATGACAAGGCTGTTGACCTTGGGATTTCTGGAGTGACTCTTGGGCCACGAACTTTACATTTGTGCTGTCTGTTAAACCCCTCAACAACTCTGAGCAACACAGCAGATTTTACAGATTGGGAAACTGAGGTTCGATGTGGTCCAGGGACCTCCCCAGGTTAGCTGGCTAGCATGGAGGAGAGCAGAGATTTGCACCCTGGAAGTGTGAATCCAGAGCCCATACTCTTTGAAAAATCCAGGCTGCTTCAGGTGGATCCCACCAGGGAAAGAAAACCATCAGGCCCCCCCCTCCCACCCCATTTCAGGTCGCTACCCCATAAATAGCACTGGCCAGGGAGGATTGTAAGTAAGGTCAGCCTCTTCCCTGGGGGTCATGGGACAGAGAGTGGCTCCTGGGCTTGCACGTCAAAGGCCCTTGGGTTTCTCCCTGAGCCCCTGGTGATGCTAATGGTGGAGGCAGATGAGTGTTCTGCTCTGATGCTGGTGTTTCTAAACTTCAGGCTTGCAGGAGGCCCCACAAGCGCTCAAGTCCTTGCCCCACCACTGACATCCTGCGTTGGTGTGCAGGAGCAGATTTCAGCAGATCTGCCCCAAAAACCACTGGTCCAAGGGGCTCTGGGAGGTCTTCATGTAGATGAGTTGGTGGAGCATGATGCCTCTCCCTCTGGGATCCAGGAGTTCTTGGCACCCCAGCACCAGTGGGCAGCCACATCACATATCACGTATGCAGCGAGCGAGAGAGAGGCAGAGTGAGAAGGAGGAAGAGTAAAAGGAACGAAGCAAGAGAGGAGATGGCAGAGGGAGGCAGAACCACAGAGGGAGCAGGCTGTGAACTGCATCTGGATCCCTCTATGGACCCCTCCGTGGTCCTGTAGCCCAGAGACCATCTTGGCTCTCCTCTTTCTGAGCATTCAGCTCCCACAACAGTTGATTCCCCACCTGCAATGGGATGGCCATTTGCTGCTTCCAGAGTGCATCCCATTCCATGGAGAAAAGACTCAGCCCCTGCCCTCCGGGGGCTCACAGTCTACCGGGGGAGACTGGGAAGGTAGCGGACAGTTACCACTCAGAGGACAGGTCCCTTCCTGCCACACAGCTTCCGGCTTCCGGGGGCTAATTGTTCATGCTCAACTCTTCTGTGAGTTTTGGACCATTGAGAGACATACATTAGAGTCAGATAGGGATAAAAATATCTGTTTTATTGCTGAATTAAAGACCTGCTTCAGAGCTGAGGTAAAAAATGGGCTTTCTGCTATTTTCCCTCAAATGTATTTATTGGGCCTTACACATGGAGACAGTCAGTCTGCAGATCTGACCTTCACTCGGATGACCAGCCTGGGCCTCAGCCCTCATGCTTCTACGCACTCTTGCTGGTCACTAGAGATATGCAAGCCAGTGGGCCTCAAACTCTTGTCCTCTTACCAAGCAGGTAAAACCTTCTTCCTAAGGGAAGGAGCCTGTGAAAGGTGAAAGGAAGAATAGCAGCTTTTTCTTTAATACATTTAAGGGGTGAAATTTCTTCTTTAGCATCTGGGACAAAACATGGGAAAGAGAATAAGCTGCTGCTCGTAGTGATTTATTAACAGTGACTGGAAAAACTCAAAAAGTGGTTTTGAAGGGTGAAGAGGAGTCGTCTAGGTAGTCCCATTGGAGTGGGGAAGGGAATTTCAAGTGAAAGGGACTGCATATGCAAAAGACACAGAGTTGTAAACCAGTGTGGGTACCAGCCTATAATCCAGGACTGCCAGAATTGAGGGGAGGGGCCGGGAACCCAAGGGAAGATGACTTTAGAGAGGTTGGGAGTGGGGAGTGACAAGGTCAGACTTGCATTTTGAATTCTCTTTCTAGTTGAGTGGAGGAGAAGGGAAGAGAAGGAGTGAGATTAAAGAAGGTGGTTAGCTAGGGGGTACTTGAATAGTCTTGGCGGAAGACCATGAAGACCTAGGGGAAGAAAGTGGCATAGAAAAGGAGAGTGGGGTGGATTTGAGAACTGTTGACAAAGCTACACTGATGGGACTTGCTGGTTGTTTGGCTTGTCACCACAAGGATGACGTTGGCTTGGAGTAGGATTTGGGGTTACAAACTTAGCCTGTTGAAGGGAATAGGGAGGGATGCTGTGAGGCAGCTGCCCTACTCCAAGAACTAGGAAGTAAGAGCAGTAAGACCACCCTCTGAGAGTTACTACTTTAGCCAACACAAGTAGATCTGCACAGACATGCACGAGAGAGCGTGGAATGGCTCTCTTAAAGGCAGAGGGATGGCTTGCAGGTCCGGACAGAATGCAGTAGTCAGAAGGACTAAAAGTGGAGGTTGGTCCTCCTAGAGGCATAGTGAGTGGCAGAGGCCAATGTTGGCCATGTCCATCTAAACACAGCACAAGTGGTCTGGGGAGACCCTGGACTGGCAGGAGTGTGGTTTCACTGGCAGTGTCGTCATCACTGTGGGCACAGCATCTGAAAGCCACTGGACCTCCAGGCTCATTGGCAAGACCCTCGGCTCTGCAGATATTTGTGCCTTTGGCTAACTCCACTCGTCCCATTAGTCCCTACTGCTTCTGACTCAGCAGCCCAGGAGGTTTGCCACCAAAAGATGAAGGCAGCTTGTCCTGCGGATGCAGGATTTCAATTCCAGGCTCAGTTTTAACAATGGCATGCTGGACTAATTTGTAGCCACTCATGAATGCTGACTGTGTGCATCTCTTCCCAGCTCTGCTGTGTTCAGTGACATTGCTTTGGGAATTGAAATCAGCCATGGTGGGAGTATCTATAGCATGGCAGATCCCACAGCTCAGGGCTTCCCCCCTCCCCCCACCACCTGAGAACTGGTTGTTAAACATTTACCAGCACACCACTGGTTATAGCTCTCTCTGCCCACTCATTCATTGGCTTTTGGCATATACATCCATTTCTGTGAGCTTGGTGATTCCTCCAAGAGAAACAGTGTCTGAGTTTCTGAATGAATAAGGCTGAGGACAGGCCCTGGACTGTCTCTGGAGGACAGGATGAGGCATCTAGGCCACCAGCCTGCAAGGCTTCTTAAGACAATACTGTCTTGAACCTTCCAATGGGAGTGCATCTTTGAATAATCGTGGCGACTTTTATTAGTGACCTCTTCTTATGGACCAGGCCCTGGTCCAAGCACCTGGCATGAAGTAACATATCAGCCCTCACAGGGACCCTGCAAGGTCAGTATTATTGTTATGAGCGTATCAATATCTGGATGAGAAATCTGCCTGACACCGCACAGCTAATAGACGACCAAGTCCGGATTCCAGCCCTGCAGTCTGATGCCCTCCACCATTCGGCTCCTGAGGCCCAGCATCTCTCACTTGACACCACTTCAAGTAACTAATTGTTATTAACTCTTTTCCAGGGGTCAGATCTTGGTCCTTGATGGCCTTTGTTCCCCTTCCAGGAAAAGAAGTAAGCCTTTGCAAACACCTTTGTCGTTCGAAGCTTGGATGGTAGATTTGATGATATTTCTAGCCACCTTGAGCCCCTTGTCCTGCCCCCAGAAAGTAGTGTCAAACGGGCGCCTTTAGAATTTGCTCTGATTACATAAATACTTTTAATAATACATCTGTAATTTGTGACATATATTCTCCAAGCAAAATATAGTAAGCTGCGCTTCAGGGAGCAAGCACACTGTGCTGCTGCACTAATTAATTTGTCAAGTTGGGGCTAATTATAAAATGCAGTGTTGCTTATTTGGGTTTGGAGTGGAGCCTACATTGTTTGAACCACTAAACGGGAAGTGGCGGAGTGTGGGAGAGCGGAGTGTTCCCTCCAGGCTGCAGAAGCCGTGGGCCCGGCATCTGGTTACCTCTGTCATGAGTGTGTGTTCCAGCCCATCCTCACTGTGTCCTATAGGGCCAGACGTCCTCCTGGACTCTATGCTCCCCCAGGCTGGTCCTCTCCCACTGAATGGACAGTGGAGGGTCCCCCGCTTGTCAGCTGCTGGATGTTCCCACTGGGTTGCAGTGTTCTGAGGGGGCTGGCAGGGTGGGACTAATGCCCTTGGTTTCCAAGCCCCCCGGGACTGGGAGGCTAGACAGGATCCCTTCCTGTGGGCCTCTGCCGGACACAATGGAGTGTCAGAGGAACTGGCTTTGGACCTCTGGCTGGGTGTCCTTGGGGCTGGAGGTGACAAGTTCAAGGTGAACAGGGATGTGGGCCAGAACACTTGGGACTGCAAAACCCACGCCTCCTGCCCCCGCGGAGAGCCCACCCAGGGAGTGCGATCTCACAGTGGGGACAGCACCTGTCTGAGCATCACCCAGGGCCTGTCCGCCCCAGGGCCTGGTGGCTCAAGTCTACGTCCTGGGCACCTTTCCCTAACAACACTTGCATGGGTGCTGCCAACTGCTGCCTCTCGGGGCTTCTCTCCCGTGTTCCAGGCTGATCACTGCCCTTTTTTCTTCAAACTGATTATAATACATTTGGCCAGGTGCCCCCAACAGCGCTGCCTTCTGAGGTCACACCCAGGGCCACTCGGGATGGACTGCAGAGGCTCTCCAAAGTCCGGCCTGAAGCTTCAGCCCAAGCATCTGATGCTGATATTTTATGATATTTCCCCATATTTTGTCACCTCCATGTAATTCTAGCAGAGCACCTACTGTTTTCACTGGGAGTGTGCATCTCAGCTTATAACCATCTGTTTAGTAATATTTATAAGCACGTTTATTTATTTACTTTCTGCTCATTGTCTGTCTCCCTCCTGGACCATATCTGTTTTATTCACCAGGGCATACCTGGTGCCTAGCCCTGAGCCTGGCTCCTGATGGGTGTTCAATAAAATAGCCATTGAATGCACAAAACATTCAGCACTGAGATGGGACTCCAGCAGCATCTCATTGACCCAGTGTGCTGCCAGCCTTTGACTCTGGACACTCCGTTCATGGCGCTTGTCAGGCTGGAGCCTCCTCTTCTAGGACCTGTGGGCATCTGACTGGTGTCAGATCAGATCCTGCACACAGACTCCCACATTCAGTGCTTTCATAGTCAAGAGGGCACTTGATGAAATTAAAAGGTCGCAAATTTAAAATAGACACACGGGAATCCTTTTTTTGGGCAACATGCAATTAATCAACCTTTGGAACTCAATCCTGCAGGATATCATTGAGGCAAATAATTCAGCATGACTAAGGAGGGATTAGAAACTCTGTGAATAAGAATAGCAGCTATTAGCAGGGAGCTTCCCTTTCAAGGGAAATCCATCCCTGGGCTGTCAGGTAAAATCTCACCACCAGCTGTGATGGAGGGATAACAGCCCTGTTAGAACAGAGGAGAGAAAATAAAGGGAGCTGTCCAGAGGGTGACCATAGTCTCTACCCTTTGACTGGCCAGGGAGAGAGGCAGCCCATCCTGAAAAGGCCTGGACAATTACCCATGATCCCTGAAGGCTAGAACCTAGACTCAGAAAGCGCCCCATGATTCCATGCATTCATCCACCCACCCACCCATCCATCCATCCATCCACCCACCCACCCACCCACCTACCCACCTACCCATCCATCCATCCATCCACCCATGCATCCACCCACCCATCTACCCATCCACCATCCATCCACCCACCCATGCACCCATCCATCCACCCACCCATCCATCCACCCACCCATCCATCTACCTACCCATCCATCCATCCACCCACCCACTCATCCATCCATCCATCCATCCATCCGTCCATTCATCCATTCATCCATCCATCCATCCATCCATCCACCCATCTATCCACCCATCCATTCATCCATCTGCCTACCTATTTGATTGTCTGTCCATCCATCTCTCCAATCATCCGTCCGTCTTCCCACTTGCCCGTCCATCTGTCCTTCTGTCCAGGCACCGTTGGGGATACAAAGGTGACAAGGTAGACAAGACTCTTGTTCTCAGAAACTCACAGTCCAGTGAGGGAGACCAAAGAAAAACAGACAATTGCAATAGTGCCTGATGAGTGTGATTACAGGGGACTTTCCAGATGTTACGGGAGCCCCAGGAAGGCCCCTTACCAGGAAGTGAAGCTTCAGCTAGTTCCTGGGGAGCAGTGAGGTGTTGTGGAAAGAAGATTTGCTTTGGAACTAATCAGGAATAGATTTGAATCCTGGCTCTGCCTACAATTTGAGTGACTGTGGGCAAGCTGTGGAACCTCTTGGAGCCTTCGTTTTCCTCACCTCTAAAATGGAGATGCTGATATCCAGCTGGGTTCTGTGAAGATACAGTGAGATGGCATCTGTGATGGGCTTGGCAGAATGCCTGCCATTAGTAGCTGGGGGGTCAGTTTTGGTGTCCTTCCCTCTCTTTGTCCTCTGCTAAGCCTACCTTTGGTTAATTTATTTATCAAATACAGATCTTGTTTAAAGATAGTTATGTATCTCATATTTTGCACAGATACACATCCGTAGAATTGAAAACTCCCAATTTCGTGTTCAAGCTCTCCCTTTTCCTGGGCAGCTCAGAAGGACCTCTGTTACCTCGGTGCCATTAGCTGTGTTAGCACGTGTTCAAGTACCTTGTTAAAAAGTCAAATGTTAACACACATAGCAGGAGCCGTGGGCCATCTATTTGATTCCTCTCAAGGGTAAGTTTACTTAATATAAGCTAATTTATAATTCTGAAGTTGTAAATTTGAATAACACCATCACCTGAAAACTTTTTTCCAATGAATCCAAGTAGTAGACATAGAATCCACAATTTCGGGAGGGGTAAGTGGGGATGAGGTGGTGCAGGGTGATGTCTGACTCAGAGGAAATGAGGTTGGCATGTTTTAACACTGGAGCTGAGTCGGTGGGAATTTGGCACATGTGGCTGTGATGTGATAGAGAGTGACTTTTGTTTCCATCCGTGGGACCCCGCCATGGGCCACTGGTTCTGTGGGCGTGATGGGAGAGAACTAACATCCTTGCTTACCTGGCGGCTGGTCCAGTCTGGAGACCCAGCCCCTAACTTGCGGGTGACCCAGTGATGCCTTCCTGTCTGGGTGCTCCTTGGGGCTGTGTTACAGTCCATGCTTCTGTAGAACAAGGCTGCTATCCTCCTACAAGGGCTTCAGGAGGTTTCCATGCAGGCCTACATAGGGTTTTTAAAAAAGAAGTCCAATTCCCAACTCATCTACTGCCAATTCCCAGCCTTCTTTGACTCTGCGCCTTCTCCCCGACCCCGTGGACAGTACAGAAGGCTGAAACATCATTCATATTAATGGGCCTCCCATTGTCTGCTGTTCTAGTTTTCTCTCTGCCTCTGAGGAGCCTGCCAAGCAGGGCACCATGTGCTCATGGGCCCTTAATAAATGTTTGATGATGATAATGAGATCATGGGCAATTTGTTACCATAACATTTATTTTTCACATTTTTCTTGGAAATGGTGTCTGTCTCCAGCTGTGCTTGACTCAGGACAGTGATTTCGATTTCTACAAAGAATGTGGCCCGGAGAGGCAATCCATTGTTGAGGAAAGAACAAAGGTTTTGGAGCTCCATGGCTTGGGCTTACATTCTGGCTTTTCCACTTTCTAGCTGGATGAATTTGGGCGAGGTTGAATTTCTGGACTTGAATTTCCATTATTGGTAAAGACGTTAGTATCTAAAGACAATTCCAAATCTGCAACCTTGCTGAGTGTATAAAATTCTCTCCCTCCATCCATCCCTTGCTCCCTCCCTCCTTTCCTCCTTCCTACAAATATTTAATGAGCAAGGGCGTGCCAGCCAGTGAGATACTCTTGAGCCAGACCAAGCCCCTTTATCACAGAGTTTAGGTTCTAGTGAAGTCTGACAGATGATAACCAGATAGCCGTGTAAATATGGAATATATCTGGTGGTGATAGACATGATGAAGGGAAATAAAGACGAGGAACGAGAAAAGAAAGGGATGAGGGTCCTATTACAGAGAGGAGGATAAGGGAGGCCCCTCTGACATGGGGGCATTTGAACAGAGGTCCAGAGGAGGCGCAAGAGTGAGCCCCTGGGACACTGGGGGAAGAGCATTCAAGCAGAGGGAAAATCAAGAGCGAAGACCCTGAGCAGGGGTGTCCTTGGCATGTTCGAGAGCCTGGAAGCAGTTGAGTGTGGGCTGTGGTCAGAGAAGCAGCCTGGCCGCAGGTCAGGTAGGGCTTTGTAGGGCTTGGTATGGAAATTGGATTTGACTCCAAGATGGAAACTGTTAGATAAACTTTAGATCAGATCCGCATGAAGAACAGACTACAGCGGGAGAGGGGAAGTAAGGAGGGTCCTTGGACACTACTGGAACAATCCAGGCAAGAGGTGTTGGGGCTTTGATGAGGAGGGCGGAGGTGGGAGAAGTGGTCAGAGTCTGGGTGTATTTTGAAGACCGACTGACAGAATTTACTGATAATGTGGATGTGAGTCTTGAGAGAAAGAAGAGTCAAGGATGGGGTCATGGCTTTTGGCCCAGGCAACGAGAAGAATGGTGCGGCCATTTCCTGGGGTGAGGACTGCAGAGGAGTGGGTTAAGGGGACACGAGAACCAGAAGCCTGGTTTTAGACCTGCAGAAATTGAGACTCATCCTCGACATCCACTTGGAGGCTTTGAGGAGGCAGCGGGCCTGCCATGCTGGAGCTCAGGGCGAGGTTGGGGCTACAGACTCAACTCTGACACTTACCGCCACACTGATGAGGTAAGTGGGGATGCTAGACGAGACCGACAGCTGAGGGAGGGGGTGAAGGCCCAGAGGAGAGGAGGTCTGGGATTGCTCCCAGAGGTGTTGTAAGGACTGAAGGTGGGAGCCTAAGGCGGCCTCCTGCCGCTCACCCCTGAGAATTCACGGGAAACTTTTGACCTCTGAGTCTTTCAATTGGGAAGTCAACTAGAAGACCTGGGACATTTCCTAAAAAGTATAGGTATTTTGCTCAGGATAATGCAAACATTTTTTTAGTTACAAACCTGTCATTCGAGATGCCTAATGCCCACTTTCCCATGGCCCCTGAATTCTGTCTACAAGATGGTCTTTCAGAGGCAAGGATGCCCCAGAGCCCTCAACGCAGGCTGAGGGGTGATGCCTAGGGGAGCCCAGGCCATTCTGATCCCTCATCTCTGGTAGGTGCTAAACATCACACGCTCCCCTTCTCTGCATTCAAGCCCAGCTCTTCCGTGTGAAGATGCACAGAATTAGCTAAAGATACCAATATCTAAAGACGATTCTCACCAATCCTAGAATATTCTAGGCAGTCAACAGATGCCCGTTTTGCTGGCAGGAAGATGAGGGTCATTTCAGTGGACTGGCTCCTCTGAAGTCAGACAGTAACTCAGGGCACCCCAGAGACCAGGGCTTCTAGTCTTTGGGCCCAGAGCCCCCATTCCATGTGCTTGCTAAGTGTATAGGCTTCCGTTACCTTCCCAGAATGAAGTGGGTAGACTTGTCCCCAAACTCAGCCTAGAAGGATGGGAGCTTTGTTAATTCATAGAGATGCAGTGGTACTCCGTTTGATGGGGCGGGAAGCCAATGGATGCAACTGGAAACAAGCAGGAGCAGGCTAAGATGGCCCATGGTTAATAATTATCTATTGAGGAAGCCTTACGTTGTGATATAGGGGCAGCTCTGGAGCCAAACAGACCTGTGGGCTGAATGTTCCCGCAGCCTCTCATTATCTGTGTAACTTGAGACAAATTACTGCATCTCTTTGAGCCGGAGTTTTCTCATGCATGTGACGGGGGATGCTAGCTCCTACCTCAAAGGGTGGGTGCAAGGATCAAGTCAGATAAAGGAGCCAGCGCGGAGCCTGGTACGAACCTGGGGCTTCCCCGATGTTTATTCTCTTTCCTCGTCTGTATGCAGCCCACAAGAAATTCATGATGACAATAGGTACAGGTTAATGATGAACAGTTTCCGTAATGACTGTTGTAATAATGTGAGGGTGGATTTTATGTCAATAAATCAATTAGGAAACTTGAGCTGAGGAAGCACAAGGCAGTGCCTAATGTGTAGGCAAAACAAAGACAGTGTGTAGAATGGAAAAGCCATCCTCTGCTGGCTTCACCTGAAGAGATCTTGGCCTCAAAGGGACATTGGGAAGGCAACTCCAGACCCCCTAAGGATGATACGATGATCTGAGTTGAGGAATTCAATACTTGAAATTGAAGGAATATTGGACCCATCCATTAAAATCATAAGGGTTTCGTGGCAGCATGGCTCACGGTAGGCAAAAAGTGGAAACAATCTAAATGTCATCAACCATTGAATGGATAAACAGAATGCAGTATATCTGTACAATGGAATATTACTCAGCCATGAAGAAGAATGAAGAACTGATACCTGCTACAACTTGGATGAAATTTGAAAAGATGCTAAGTGAAAGAAACCAGACATAAAAGGACAAACGTTGTGTGATTCCATTTATATGAAATGTCTAGAATGGGCAAATCCAGAGAGACAGAAAGCACATTAGTGCTTCTCAGGGCTAGGGGTAGGGAGAAATGGAAAGTGACTGCTTATGGGTACAGGGTTTTCTTTTGGGGTGATAAAAATATTCTTTAACTAGATAGAAGTAATAATTGTGCAACATTGTGAATGTACTAAATGCCATTGAATGGTACACTTTAAAAGGTGAATTTTATGTTATGTGTATTTTACGAGAGTTAAAAAATCATCAGATGCGGGACGCTGGGGTCTCATCCTGTAAAGCTTTCTCATGGAGCTCTTTTTCCTGCCTCTCACTGCCCTTCCGTGGGCTGGACACAGAGCAGAATGCTTGAGACACATTCTTTCTTAGTCTTCACTGCACCTCTGTGAGGAGGTGGCATTAGTCCTGCTTCATAGACCAGGAACCTAAGGCTAAGAGAGCGTCATTCGTTTTGTCAAGTCACAGAGCCAGCATGTGCTGAGCTGGCATTCCAACCCTGGCTGGTCCATTTGCATATTAGGGCTGGACTTGCCACCACAAGCATCAGTCTTGTCAACCATCATAGTCATTGCCATTTCTTGAGTGACTCCTTCTCTGTGCTGGGCGCCCAGCTAGGTCTGGGCTGTCTTCTCACCATCTGGGTTCCCTTCGGGTCCCCTAGGCCCAGCACAGTGTCTGACCCCTGGCAAAGGGTAGAACCTGAGTGTGTGTTTGATAAATAAGTGAGAGGTTTCGTCACTGAGGTTTTGACTTGGTGGTGGATTGGGAGAATGACTAGATTGGGAGAATGACTTTCTCCTTGACAACCGTTAACATGAGTGATGTCAACAAAGGTGAGCCTGACTTCTGACTTCTCTGGAGTAACGCTTCTTGCAACCCTCATCCTCCTTTTCCCTGATATTTGGCAGCTACGGCTCATCAAACAGCTGAAAATCATTTATATGTGCAGAAATGGATGATTTGGTATTGTAAATTTAAAAAATTAGCAAACCCTTAAAGGATCAGTGAACTTCAAGCAGTGGCAGAAAGCGAGCATTCCAGCTCTTGCGAGAGCAATGTGTGTATGTGTGTGTTTCAGATATTACCCATCAAATACAAGCGTACGTCCAAAACCCGCCATCTATATGCAAATAGTTTGTGGCGTGGTGCATATATCTCCCACAAACAGTGCGAAATGTATATAAATTATGCAATAATATAGTTGTTGCGCATATGTTAGTTTGAGCTAATTGTCAAAACTTTGAGCTTAGATGGGTTTATGAGGGGTGTGTTAACCACACGTTCTCAGGCCTGGCTGTGGTGCTGGGGGACGTCATGCTGCCAGGGAGAGCAGGATGGCGGTGTAGCCTGGCAGGGAGGCAGGCTGCTTGTCTCCGGGAACAGAGGGGCTAGACTCTGGGGCAAGGGTCTTAGAGGCAGGTTCCCAGGCCTGGGGCCTGGCTTTTGGTTTTACAGCCCTGAAATTCAATTTTCTAGGGGCCCTGGGGAGGGAATGGGCCAGAGGCACTGTTTCAGGTTAACTGAAGTCGCGAGACTAGATTCTTCATAATGAGAAGTCCAATGTCCACTGGGCAAGGGTCTCACCCTGGCTGAGTAGCATGGGCTCCCCTGGCTGACACAGCGCAGAGCACAGACATCAGGTTCTGCTCAGGGTTCAGAATCTAGCCCTGCCACTTGCTGGCTGTGTGTGTGCGACACCTGAGGGAAACACCCAGCCTCTCTAAGGGTCTATTTTCTCTGTAAAATGAGGAGAAAATGGGTCCTCTCTCAGGGTGATGGTGGAGACCAAAGTGATACCATTTGGAAAGAACTTGGCATGTATAATGATGCCCCTTTGGGGCCAGCCTGGTGGCACAGTGGTTAAGTGCTCACGTTCCGCTTTGGCGGCCTGAGGTTTACCGGTTCGGATCCTGGGTGCGGACATGGCATCACTTGGCAAGCCATCCTGTGGTAGGTGTCCCACATATAAAGTAGAGGAAGATGGGCATGGATGTTAGCTCAGGGCCAGTCTTCCTCAGCAAAAAGAGGAGGATTGGCAGCAGATGTTAGCTCAGGGCTAATCTTCCTCAAGGAAAAAAAAAAAAAGATGCCCCATTGGTGGACCCCTTGACTGTGACAATGACTCGGGGAAGCTAGGAGGGGGAAGCCGATTCTAATGAGAAGACTGCTTGGTCTTCTTCCTGGAGCTGGGTGATGTCAACGCACCATCAGTGAACAATGCGGTGACATGCAGCCATCTCCCCTTTAGGGCTGGCCCTGCCACCACACAGCCCAGACAGCAGGGACTGCCATATTCACTATTTTTGAGGACCTGCTGTGTGCCAGGCATTAAGTGTTTTAAATGCATTTTATTACCTATTCTCCCCAAAATGGAGAGATGGTGCCACTTCTGTTCGTGGCTTAGGCTGAGGAAGCTACAGCGCAGTGAGTGGAAGCCGTGTGCCCGTGTCACAGAGCTGGTCAGAGGGAGCCGGGGTTTGAGTTCAGCCCTGTCTGAGTCCAGAGCACGCTGCTCTGCGGCCAGCTCCTTCCACCAGAGCAGCCTGTCCCCAAACAGTGCTGGCCGCGTGGGGACACGTTTGTGCATTTTGAGCCCCTCTCATCACATGCTCTGTCTAAAGCAATTTCAAACCGTTGCTGCTGTTTCCGGTTTCTGCTCTTTGGGACCGCCACTGCAGACTCCCTAGGCCTGCCTTCCTGGGGTTAGCCTGGTTTAAAGACCCTTGGGCCTCTGATGACGTCTTAGGATGCCTGGCCTCACCTCACCTACTCTTTGGGTATTTGTCTCGTTTACGTCTTGGCAGATGGGACCACGGATCTGTCCGACTCCACTGTCTCCCTGTGCTGGGGAGCCGGCAGCCCCCCGCATGCCTGCACCAGGAGTGAGTGATGAGGCAGGGCTAAGTACTCATAGAGGAAACTCCAGGGGCAGGAGGAGAGGGGCTCCAGCCCAGCCGGGTCACTGCGAGGCCGCTGGGAAGCAGCGTGGTAGCCAGAAGGATGTCTGGACTGCAGCCAGCCGGAGAAGTGAGGCTCAGAACCCCGGATGCCTTTTGCTGGGAAGAGGCTGCACCTGGCTCAGATCTGCTCACCTTGTGGAGCCCCGCCCCCTCCACGCCCCCCATGTTGTGCCGAGGTTTCTCACAACACCTTCTTATAGAACACTGTGTACCATTTACAGCATCACACAGCAAATTTAGCCAAGTGTATTTTGGGCCAATTGAAGTTGTAGGCATGTTGCCTGGGGCAAAAATAGATCTTCTCTCACTTGATGTGTGACAGATGAGCGCGACAGAGAGGCCCACGCACACTCTCCTGCACACACAGTGATTGCTGCCTGGGGGCCCCGGGGCTGACTCCCTCATTATCCCGCTTCTCACCATCACTTCAGAGATGCTTAAATGGGTCGTTCCCACCAGTCAGCTGGGGGATAGTGGAAGAGGGGTGGCAAAGAGGGAGCAGGAGAGTTATTCTAAAGGATGCTAACCCGTTCTAGCTGTCTCTGTCCACCGGTCTGGGAACTGAGGGGGGGTCTCCTCTCAGACTGCCCATTGCAGCTGTCACTCACTTTTCCGTGGCTTGTGGGTTGTCTGAGTGTGGATACCCACCTCCTCCTCCTCACCATCCTCTGATGGAAGGTGGGGGCCCTTGGTAGGGAAATCTGACGGTTCTTATAACATCTGCACCCCCTTGGAGACATAAGTGGCTGGCCTGGGTTCAGAGGGGCTGTAGAGGATGGAATGAAGAAGAAGAGGAAGGTATTAATTCAGCACAGTTGTTAAGCACTTAATCCCTGTGTGCTAGGCATTCAGATGTGGCTATGGTTCTTATTTTGTGTGTGTACTTCTTTGTTTTTTGCTGTAGCCTGAGTGGGAGCTGGGAGGCCCTTGTCCTGTGTAGCAGGGGTGGGAAGGGGAGCTAACTTGAGTCGTGTGTAGCTGGTAGAGGTAATTGAACTGAGAGAGATGGGAGACCGATGAGACGTAAGCAGAGGCTGGCATGAGGCCTCGGTGCTTGCTTGTCCGGCTGTGTAAATTGTGTGTGATTTGTAGAGAATAAGAAGTCAGGAGGAAGAGTGTCTTTGGCCTGGGGGAGATGGTGAGTCCAGCCGTGGGCGTTTTGGGCATGCAGTGTTTGTGTGGTGTACACATGCAGGTAATTACAGCAAACAGATGGTAATAAAGAAATGGTGTTCAAGAGAGGGGTCTGGACTGGAGGCCTGGGTCTCTAGATGGTGGTAGGAGCAGGTTGCTCCAAGAGGTAGTGTAGAAGGAAAGTGGACACAGGGACACAGCCGGAGGAGACGGGCGAAGGCCGTGGGAGGTCAAGGGCACCCTTGCACAACGGGATCCTGATAGCACTCAGCTTGTGGAGCTGTGAGAATTCAGTGAGGCGGTGCGAGCTGCAGGGCTTGCCGCAGAGCCCCTAGCACAGCCAGGGGGCAGGCCAGTTTTGTTGCTGTTGGGGATTGTGGTGGCAACTGTTGTCTGCCTTGATTGGTTTCTCCAGCCTTTCTTGGGGCACACGTTTTACCCTTGGACTAGGTCAGGCGTGAGTGGGGAGGGGAGCTGGGCAGAGGAGACCCTGAAGGCAGAGTAGGGGTGGCAGTGCAAGGGTTAGGGGTGCGTCTCAGCTCCCAGGGCCGGACGGGAGGCCGGGAGAGCTGAAGTGGGTCTGTCCAGGAGGCAGTGGCTCAGATCCCCTGTGGATCTTCCCAACCTGAGCCCTGGTGTCTTAACAATCTTGTGGTCTTGAAAAAGGCGTAGTGCCACTCCTTCCCCAGTAGACTAATGGCCTTGAACTAGCCCCTCAAGGAGATCGTGGGGGAAAAAAGAATTTCAGAACCAGGCTCATTTTTCCACTTTTAATTGACTTCAGGATCATGGGGATAATGACCATTGTGGGCAGGAGATGGCATCAGCCAAGCAGTGGGCCTCCTCTGGCCTTGCCCTGTCGTCCTGCCCTGTCCAACACGGGCACCACCAGCCACATGTGGGTACTGAGTGCTTGACATGTGACTGGTGCGACTGAGGACCTGAATGTTTAATAATATTTAATTTTAGTTAATTTAAATGAAAAAAACTGATACTCTCTTCAAGCATTAGAGAAATTTTAAATATGTTTGGGATGACTTGATTACGTGAATCCACTTTTCCAAAAGTAAATTTCGTGAAACCGAAAATTACGTCAAGTATTTCTGATGAAAATTTAGCATTTAGATTGAGATGTGCTGTCCCATGTAAAAGACACACCCGTTGTGAAGACTTAGTACTAATGTAAAAATAGCTTATTGCTAATTTTTATATTGATTACATGTTGAAATGATAATATTTTGGATATATTGGGCTAAAGAAAATGTGCCACTGAAATTAATTTCACCTGTTTCTTTTTACCATTTTACAGTGGCTACTAGGAGCAGTGGGCATGGGAGCAGTTTAGGAGATAGTCTAGGAGGAAAAGAGACACAGGGACAGAGCCAGAGTGGACGGGAGAAGGAAGTGGGAGGTCAAGGGCGCCCTGGCAAAGCTGGACCCTAATAGTGCTCAGCTTGTGGAGTGAGAATTCAAGGAGGTGATGCAGGCTGCACCGGGTTTACAGCAGATTACAGACTATGGGGGAGGCCTGGCTCAGCCTCTGGTCCGAGAAGCCCACCCATGGCTCTGGGCTTCACCTTGAGAAGCCGCCATGGGGCGAATGGGAAAGCTTTGCAGATTCGAAACAGACATCAACTGTGATGTAAAATACACACTTTGGGTGATAATGTGTTAGTGCAGGTCCATCGGTTGTAACAAATGGACCACTCTGGTGGGGGATGTTGATAATAGGGATGTGCGTGTGGGGCAGGGAGCAGATGGGAACTCTCTGTACTTTCTGCTCAATTGTGCTCTAAACCTGAAACTGCTCTAAAAAAAACACAGTCTATTAAGAAAAAAATCAAGCAGAAGAGTAAGAAAAACAAACAACAAACAAATATCCAAACGAGACATCTCAGAGTGACGTCAGTGTTTTTTGGGGGAAAGAAATTTGCTCAGTTAATCCCTGCTAATCAGGGAAGGCACCTGCTCATCAAAACCACTCATCATCTGAGCATCCTCGAGGCCGCCCGTCACACCGAGCTGCCTGACCATCAAGGAGCCTCTCCTGATATTCTCACCAGGAAACCTAGAGAGGCCCAGAAGGAAAGTGAATGCCTTTTCTTCGTTTGTCTGGCCTCAGTTTTGGAGATCAAGGCCTCAAGTCAAACCCCACGCTCGCCAGCGGATTCCTCCCAAGCTTTGATCACGGACGTCATCTTTGCATGGTAGAGCGGCTCTCAGGCACTCTGACCAGAGTCAGAAAGGACGAGAACACCTTGCAGAGTGGTCCCCAAGAGTTCTCGTGGGGGCTGCTAATCAGTTCCTCATTGCTGTCTGTTCCTTTATGAAAATTCACCGGTCTTGGATTTTTGCACTTTTCTGTTTGCAGATTATACTTAAGGAAACATAGTTTATTTAACAAAAGGTCCCAGAGTTAACTGTTACTGTCACCAAACCCACGAGAAACCATGAGGCTGCAGCTCCCAGAGGGACTTCCTACCTCCCCAGGGGGAGCCTGGCTGCCCTGGCTGGCTTGCACATCAAGGGTCTGTAGTGTGCTTGCCGAAATGACATGATGCTTTAGGGTTTTGCGAATGGAGGGATGCAATTAATAATGGTGAATGACAAAGCACTTTCTACTCTTTTCCCTCAATCTCTTACTTCCTCTGACCCACACTCACCTTCACAGACTTGACTTTATTTTAAGAGGCAGAAACTGAGGCTTAGAGAAGCCGAGAGACTTCAACAAGGTCCCTGGGCAAAGATTTGAACTGAGTTTAGTCTGAGTCCCCTGGGTCCCACAGGCTGTGCCTGGGGCCATGGCCGTGATCCCTGGGAGCTGCAGGCTGGAACTGAGTGGGTGAGCTGCTCATTCCTTGCCGGGCTAGTCTGTCAGGCTGCCACTGTCCAGGAGCCATCCTGCCAGTCATGGGGGATGGGAGCGGCCAACCCCACTTTTGCTCCTCTCCTGTGCCATGCTCTGTCTTGCTCCATCTGGCACTTTACAAATGTGTGAGGGGTCTCCCCCCACCGCCATCTAAAGTAAACCAATTTTTCTCCCACGTTGGAAGAAGTTTGCTCATAAGTGGCTCTGTGCCGTCTCGCGGCCGCCCGTGCGTTGCCAGCCCTCGGAGGTGAGCGCGCAGAATGCTAAATGAGCTCCCTGGATGCTCCACCTAGATGTGTTTGTGTTCTAAATGGGTACAAATTGAATTTGGTTTTAGGTGATGTATGATATCTGTCACGTTTTCCCCCATGGTAGGACAGTTAGAGGAGAGCTCATTTATTTCAGGTTGGGCATTTCCGAGCCTGCAGTGTGTTTGGGATTGTTGTTTCTCTGCTGTAATCCTCAGGATGGAGCCGGCAGTGCTCTGGGCTGCCAGTGCGCCAGCCATTGCCACCAGGGCCCCCTGACCCTCAGTGTCCCTGTCCAGAATGCCCCATAACCCTGACCAGATGTGCCGCTGCCTTCTTTTGGCCCCTGAAGACCTGGCTTGAAGTCAGACAGACCTCAATTTGAATCCTAATCTGCTACTTATTAGCCACCACCCCTAGGGTGTGGTTCGAAGCAAGTCACAGTACCTGCTTGAATGCTGACTTCCACCCAGAGGTTTCTGGGAGGATCTGGTGGACGATCTGATAAGGGCCCAGCAAGGATGTTCGAGCCATGTGAACTGCTTTTCCTCATCTGTGAAGTGAGAGCACAGAGGCCACCTGCTTACCCTGCCGGGTCAGAGGGAGCAGGTTGGAGTGGGGCTGGGGTCATGGGCTGGACAAGGGAAAGCATCCTGTGACCTGGAGCCTCCAGTCCCACAGGAGCTGACGGTTGCTGCTTTCTCCCTGATGTGGATGCTGTAAACAGCCTGGCGAGAGCCTGTGGCTGAGGCACTGGGGGGCTTGCTATTGTGCCCGTGGGAGCACCACCACGACAAGGGGCTCAGTGTCTGTGCAGAGGGCAGCTGGGGTGGAGGGGCCGCTGCGAGACAGGGCTTACACTTGTCAGCAGGTGGGCGCGGGGGGTGTGCAGGGGCCCCTAGGCCCCTCTGCAGTGCAGAAGCCAAACCTGGTCTGGGTGTGTCCCTGCATGGGCTCCCAGGGAGCTGCCAGGCCTCTGGCTCAAACCGCCCACGTCCCTCCCCTGCTCTGCCTTGATCAGAGGCATCCTCCTGTTCGATAAGAGCCACTGTGTCCTGGATCGTCCTTGCAGTCTGGCATCCAGTATTAGCTCTCCCGACCGTGCATCCTGATTTGGGGTTTTCAAACTCCTCTCCCTACATTTCAAGTGTCTTTTTGAGGAGGTCCACTGTGGGCTGGATGTGCATGCTCTCTTGGGGTTACCCAAGTGCAGAAAAATATCTGGTTGCATCATGAGGAAGGAGAGGACAGTGTTCTGTGGATGGTGTCAGAAGCTGGGGTCTGTGGCTGGTGGCAACCGTAGAGCCCACAGTGGCCTCTCACCACTCAGCCTCTGGCAGGCCTGAGAGATGGGGCTGTTCCTCTCGGTGACAGACCAGAGCCCCCCTGAGCAAACCTTGGGGGTGTGTCTGTGGCTCCAGCATCCTGACTGTCTGTCCAGAGTTGGTGGGCCCCATGGCTTGACAGGAATAACCTCTGCCTCCCAGCAGCTCTGGAAGGCTGAGGCCTGGTCCAGCAGAAGGCGTGGGCACCTGTAGTCACATGGTTTGTGCCAAAGCCAGCTGTTTGCTTTTGGCCTCAGAGCTGTAATAAAGAACCCAGGACTTGTTGGAGCAAGAGACGGGCCATTCTGCTGTGCTGAGAATGCTGTGCATGTAGCTGGGCGGAGCTCCCCCAGGTGTTTTGGCATGGGGTGCCGCCTGTCTTGTAGTGTTTGCCGGCTGCTTCACATGGGTGCTGTCTTCTCTTTCCCTGCAGAGTCGTGGGAGGCCAGAGAGTGAGTCTTGGCTTCACTTGCATCCACCTCAGGTGCTCCCAGAATTCTGGCCAAACAGGGGCATTTTTTGCTGTGTTTCAAGGAGAGGTCTCTGATGCCAGGGTTTGGTTATGGCTCATGGCATAAAGGAGCTCATGAGAAATCTGGGTCCCCACAGTGGAGGGTGATGGCCCAGGGCTAGATTACCCCTGAATTGACAGAGTGACAATCATTCTGCTTGATGTGGCCATTGCCCCAGACTGTTCCCCTTTTTCCAGAGATGCGAAGCAAGCAAACCACTTTGCAGCTGGGGCTGAAGTGCCTGGGAGAGTCTGCACTTGAGGAGGAAGGAGGGCGAAGCCAGTCTGTGATAGGGTGGTGCCGAGCCTGGAGCTGGACTGTTGGGCTCAGAGACAGGCCAAGCACCAGAAGTTGTGCCAGTCTCCTCCCTCCGCTTGCTTCTCTCTGAGCGGCTTTCCAAAGTCCATAGAGGACTTGCATCCTCCCATCTTCCGAAGTTGAAATCCCCCAGCAGCTTTTCTTGCCCCAGAATGCTCAGACTTGCCAAATCATCCTCAGTTCTCAAGACTGGCTGCATTGATTCAAATGACTTAAGAGTGGAAGGACATTTGAGTTGTCAGCTGGACAGTGTGGCTCTCTGGACTGGTTGTCTGCCATCCACGCCTGCACCTTGTCCTGGGGACACCAGGACCAACACAGCCAAATGGGCTGTGACTTTGGACAGTGACCCAGGAGTTTCTGCTCACGGGTTCCAGGGAAGGTGGCTGGTGAACTGCCACTTCTGCAAACAAGCCTGGGGCAGTGGGCAGCTGGCGCCCTTTCCTGCCTCTGCAGACTGGTGGCTGCAGGAGCACAGCAGAAGGTGAGTCAGTGCTTTGGGGCTGGGTCAGCACTCACCCTTCTCCATCAATTGAAATTTTGACCACTTGCTGTGTGGTCCAGCCACAGATTGGGCTCCACGGGAGATGCAGAGAAAGGAGAGGGAGGGCAAGGAATGGTGGTAGACATCTTCTGATAGTTTTCCACGTGCCACGACTCTTATAGTTAGTTATTATCTCCATAGATATACGAGGAAACTGAGCCTCAGAGAGGGTTGGGTCATTTGCTCAGTGTGTCACTATAGCAAGTAAGTGTCGGGTAGGATTTGAACCCAGGAATACCTGTCAGTAAGTTCAATCTTTTTTATGTACCTGCTGATCTCCACAGTTACATGTGTGTGATCTCTTCTTGGGGTTTTAGACTGTTTCTAACTGAAGGCCTAGCAGATTCCTGCCACATGGTAACACTCAGTAAAGCTTTACTGAATGGACGAATGAGCCAGCACTGGACCCAACACCGATACTGTCGCTCATCAAAGCAAGCTTGTCCTATGGATGATGCTGAGTGTGAGAGACAATATCTCAGCTCTGAAGTTCGTGATCTCTCAGCCACATGGTTCTGGCCATGAGGGTGCTCATCGTTCTGTGGGAGACAGAATAGTGCACATACAAGAGGGAGGTGAGTTTAGAAATGGAAGCCAAGGCTCTGAGAGAGGAACCAAGGTATATGGCCAACCATTCTTTAGAGCCATCGAAAATAAAACATCACAGAAGCAGGAAGGACGTGAAATGGAGGAAACATAGGCTCAAGTTCATTCATTCATTTTATATTCCGTAAATATTTGCTGAGGACCTACTGTGTGCCAGTCACTGCCCTAGGCCCCTGAGGGATAAGAGTGAACAAGACAGGAAAAGTCTGTATATTCACATATGTGCACTTTAGAGAGGAGCCATGGAAATAAACCCTCATTTATTGCTTGTACGTACATGATTAAACATGAAGAAGCCTTACTTCCTTTGGTTTCTTAGCAAACGTGCTATTCTAGGCCCTTGGCATTCAGAGATGTATGACACTCTTGCAAGATACGCTGCTCTTTGGGGCCATCTGACTATTCAACTTAGCCTCATGTCCACTTTCAATCATTCATCCAAGACTTTGGCCCCTGGATAATCATCTTCCTCACCATCCCGAGTCCAGACATAATGCTCGTGACTTCACTGATCATGTGGTGACTCTTCAGCTCTATGACCTCTCATTTCCTTGACCTTGTTTCCAGTGACCTCTCCTCCCCTGCCCCTCAGCTTCCTGCCTCTGTGGCTGCATCCTCTGAAACGACTCCACTTTCCAGCACCTGCTTTCTGACCACATCCTTAATACTTCCCTCTCTCTTGCCTCCTGTACCTTCAGGGTTTTGATTGCACACAATGGTTGCCAACTCCAGCTAACACAGCCAGTGATAATAATGAACTGTTAGGATATTGGGTGGCCCGCAGAATCAGTGGGAAGTCTGGAGAATCAGGTTAAGGAAATGGGCAGCAACCAAGGGAGTCTGGGCCACAGGGAACACATCAGAGTCACACCCTCAGTGACAGTTTGGTTAGGCAACATGACCACTGCTGATCTCTGGCTGCCACTTCCACCTCACCCCACCCAACCGCTGTCACCACGGCTGGATTCTTGATTCCACGACCATGGTATAATTACAGTCTTGGATTTCTTGCACCCTTGTGTACTTTCCTCAGACTTAGAGAATTGGGTAAGATTATCCAGTTTCTACTTTTTACTGGAGCTGCCAGGGTGTTGAGAGAGAAAATATCCAGCCTCATTCAGCATCCTTAGTAAGAGGAATGGCCTTTTCTTCTACAAAGACTAAAATCATGGTTGAATTTCCCCCAAACTAGAAGGGAGTTTAGATGCTGGGCAGCCCAAAGAAAGCCAAATGTTCGCTACATTCTACCCTTTTGGCTGACCAATACCCACATGCCCACATTTATTCAATAAATAGTTTTGAACACCTGTTATGTGACTGGCTCAGTTCTAGGAGCTGGAATAGTGAATGAAACACAAGAATTTCTGCTCAGATGAAACTTTAGGGAGACAGACAGTAAACATAATGAATAAGGATGTAGCATATTATGTGGTGATAAGTTCTATGGAAAAAATGCAGGAGAAGGAGAGAGTGTTTAGAAGGATTCAATTTTATATATAGTGGTGAGGGGAGGTCTTCCTAGGAAGTGGGCATTTGAGCACAGACCTAGATGGGGAAGAAATGAGCTATCTAAGTGGGGAAAGGACATTCTGAGCAGAAAGGACAGCAAATGAGAAGGCCTTAATGTGGGGGCTTGAACAGATGTGGGGGCTTCACTGGAATGCTGGCCAATCAGGTGGGAGGCCAGCATGGCTGGAGACCCATGGGCCAGGCAGAGAGTAATAGGACATGAAGTCAGGGAGGTGACAGGGCTAAGGCTGAAAACCTGTTCCTTTTACGTCTTCGACAATCTGGCCAGAAACTTAGCCACTTACCGACTGAGTGGAGCTGTAATGCTGCAGCATCCGCTTCTGGATGGCATCTCCATATTTTGCCCGGAGATCTTTACAGTACACCCGAATTTATTCCTCTCCTCTCAACTAAAGGCAGTCCTGTATGGGTTGATCTGGGTTGAGAGAGGGGCTACTGCATGGTCAGAGCATGCAGGTGGGGGAAACCTTCTGGTGGTTGTCTTGTGGCTTTAGGACCTGACCAGGCAGGACCACGTATATGCCACTTCCACTTGGTGATGCACATACCCAACTTTTTGACTCAGGGAATCTGAAAGCATCCAGTCTATGGTGGGCAACCCTGCCCACAGAGTGAAATATGGTTTCCATTGTCAGACATTCTTCCTCTCCTAAGTGTCTTGGCAAGTTAGGAGCTGCTTTGCAAAATGAGAGCAGTTATTAGCCAAGAGGGCTTAGCTTTGCTCCCAAACCCTAGGAACCTCCGGCTTGCTTCACTTGTGTGGGCGCCATACAACGTTTTGACTTAGTGTCGCCATTTTGAGTCCTGAGTCCCAGCAGCTGTGTGGCAGAACTGTTTGCACTGCCATCTGCACAAGGCAGAGAGCCTCCTCTGGGCCCCACTCAAAGTTGTCAGAATCTCACCCTATCCAGTGAGTGGATGGGAGCAGCACACCTAAGTATCATATCCATTGCTTCCAGAATCGGAAGAAGTCCCCCCTCCCCGAAGTGTTGTGCCTCTTTGTTAATGACATAGGATGCAAGAAGCAACATCTTGTCCTTTAGTTTGCGGAGCATATTTTGAAAGACCCCAGAGGCCTGGGACTCCAAAAACCTTGGCCAAGTTTGTCAGGTTCCTATATTTTCATAGAAGTTATTTTCTACCATATATATGTGGGTGTCCTACCAAGGTACTTTGTCCTGCTAATTTATGCTCGCCATCTCTGATCAGCATGATGTCATCAGTGTATTCGACTAGCATGATATTCTGTTAGACGGTTAGACAGTCCAATTTTTGTGAATTTTGTGGCTCAGAGTCAGAAAGTTGATGTTGCCCTCAGGTGGGACGGTGAAGGTTTATTGCTATACCTATCTGGAGAAAACGAACTGCTTCTAGTGGGTATTTTTTTGTTGTTGGAATAGAGGGGAAAAACTACTGACAGATGGATAATTATGTACCAGTTACTGGGGTCTGTATTGATTTGATCCAATAAAGAGACTATATCAAGAACAGCAGATACACTTGGAGCCACCACTTGATGAAGTTGATTATAAGCCACTGTCACTCCATGTGACTTATCTTTTGTATCTGCCAACCTAGAGAGTTCTATAGGAATGCGATTGGAATCCTCTGCTTTGTACCTTTCCAATATTTAATGACGATGCTAATTTTCTCTCATTTCCCCAGGGATGCACTAGTGCTTTTGTTTTCTTATGTTGGCAGGGAGAGAGAAATGCTTCTCACTTGGCCCTTTCTGTCTTATCAGCCCTGAGTCGATTTTCAGGGAGTCAGTTAGGAAGTTCATCATTATTGCTGAAGATGTCTATTCCAGACATCCACTCACAAAATGGAGAAACAACCGTTGAAGAAGTCTGGGGTCCCTTGGACTTACTGTGAGGCTGACTTGGGTCAAAACTCCATCTTTCATTGACCTCCGTTAGTCCCGCTCTGATGGTGATGTTCCAGGCTTCTAGGAATTAGGATTAGCCGAGATTCAGCATTCAAGAATGCCCAATAGGCCATGGTGTTTCCTTTCCTCCAGCGCGAAGTTATCCTGATAAATAGTTTCCAGTCCCTTTGACAAAGGCCCAGAAGAATATTCACAATACTTGGTTGTGACGCTCCAGGGAGAGTTCAGATTTTCCTTTCGTTTCAAGAGTTCAGGGTCATTCAAGGGGCTCTGGGTTTGAACATTGGATGAAAACAGTGCCTCCATTTTTATGGCTTAAATAAGGCCTCTCTTTTCCCCCAGTTATACAAATTAGGTAAGATCTCGGTGGGTCACCTGTCTACTTTTGTTTTCGGGACTTCGGGATCAATGAATCACATCACTGTCAGCTCTCCCTGTGGGTGAGAACATTCTGCTGGGCCCTCCCGTCCTGCTGCTTCTTCCAGTCACCAGCCTCATGTCACCTCTGGTGTTTGGGTGTTGCCACTTGGCCTCTGCCCTCTCTGTTGAAATCAGGCGTCCAATTCCAACCGCAGTTGACCAGCACTTTATAGCCGATAGTGACCAAGCACTGAGGTGTTTCCCCAACATGCGGGCGCTGCCCTCACCTTTGTATTTATCAACCCTTGGTGAAGGGAGTGGCTTTTGGGAGTGTGGTTAACGGTGAGCAGAGGGTGATGGCACATGATAAATCGATGTCAGTATCCTGTGGTCTTTGGACTACTTATCAACATTATGTTAAAGAAGTTCTGGCGTCTCAACTTCATTTAGAGTAGATCACTGTTGAGTTTAGATTTCTGTTAAATAGCTGAGCAAACAGTTAGAACCACTTTCAGCTGTTTGAGCTAGGACAGTGAACGTAGCAGCCTGGCAAGTGCCTCCATATCAATGAATTCAGTCTGATCTGAGATGTTCTTCCTCTCTCCTTGAGTGTAGTCTTCTTGGGGTCCATTCCTATACACGCATTCCTGGTGTCCATTAGCTAAGTCCTGCTATATTTTTTGTGTGAGTAAGCCTTCTCCTCCCAGTCTTCACTTTGTAATCCAGGAGATGCTGGGGTAATACTCTAGTAACAGATATAGAAACAGTGAAATGTGTGTGAGAGTGTGTGTGTGTGTGTGTGTGGTAGTTTGGCATAGTGTTAGGGCATGATGAAAATGAATTTCTTGATTCAAAGTAGAAGCCACAATCATGGGAGTTTTGGGTCTTCAAATGAAGGAGCACAGGACCAAGAGAGCAGGGAGGGGAGGCTGCTTCAGCCCGGGTGGGTGGCTGAGTGGGGTTAGGAGTCGTGGAGCCACTTTGAGTTGTCTTAAATTCTCCCATTCATCCCCATTTTAATTCTCAACTCCCTACTTGTTCCTTGTCAATTCCCCCACTCCACCATAAGGGACTTGGTGAGGTCGTGAAAGCAACTAATATTATAATTCAGCACCTATAGGGCCCAAAATTCAGAGATCTGAGTTTTTCTCTTCCTTTGATTTATACAGTGCAGTTGGAAACTGCCATTCTAACTACTTCCATTGTCATTGATCTCTTCACGTCTTTCCTACTGCTTTTTGGGAGTGGCGTCTTAGTTCCCCAAAGCCTTGCCTTTAGTTAATTAATCCATCCATTGATCCATCCATTAATTCATTCAACAGATATTTAATGAGCATCTATTATCTATTAGGTATTATTCTAGATGGTAGGATGTAGCAGAGAAAAACAAAAGCATTGAGAAAAATCTCTGACCTCATGGAGTTCTCAATCCAGCAGGTATTTTATTTCAGATGATCACAGGTGATAAATTAATGAATTGTTTCATCATTGCAGAGTAATTGGTTTTCAGCTTCTCATTCTTGAATCCTAATAAGATTTTCATCACTTTAGCCCCCAGTGGGGCCAGAATATCAATCCTGGATATCTCTCATTATTTCTTATTCCGATAGACTGTTAACTTGTCCTCAGATATTCACTATAACCACTTCTAATCTTCATTCAGAGTGATTTTTTTTTCAAAAGGCAAAATTCAAAAGTCGTCTCCTGCACATACTCTCTCCTATCCAAAATTCCTTTTAAATTTCCATTGAATTTGTGTAAAGACCATAATCTTGCAGGTGGCCATTTTCATCCATCTGCCACCTAACTTTGCACACATTTCCTCTGCCTTATTTGCTCCTCTATTCAAACACACACACACATACATGTGCACACACTCACCCACGCACCCCCTCTTCCCCCACACACATCTTCAACAGATTACATGCTACCTTGGAGATATTGTGGGTTCAGTTCCAGACCCCTGCAATGAAGTGAATATTGCAATAAAGCAAGTCACACAATGTTTTTGGTTTACTAGTGCATATGAAAGTTATGTTTAAAAATTGTACATTACACTATACTGTAGTCTATGAAGTGTGCAATACCACTATGTCTAAAAAGTTGTGCATACCTTAATTAAAAATACTTTATTGATAAAAAATGTTAGCTATCCTCTGAACTTTCAGAGGGTCTTTTTGCTGGTGGAGGGTCTTGTTGATTATGTTGGTGGTTGCTGACTGATCAGGGTGGTGGTTGCTGAAGGTTGGGGTGGCTGTGGCAATTTCTTAAAATAAGATGAAAATGAAGTTTACTACATTGACTGACTCTTCCTTTCATGATCGATTTCTCTGTAGCATGCGATGCTGTTTGATAACATTTTGCCCACAGTAGAATTTCTTTCAAAATTAGAGTCAGTCCTCTCATGCCCTGCCACTGCTTTATCAATTAAGTTTGTCATATTCTAAATCCTTTGTTGTCATTTCAACAATCATCACAGCATCTTCACCAGGAATAGATTCCATCTCAAGAAACCACTTTTTTGCTCATCCATAAGAAGCAACTCCTCATCTATACAGTTTTATCATGAGCTTGCAGCAATTCACTCACATCTTCAGGCTCCACTTCTAATGCTAGTTCTCTTGCTGTTTCCACCACATCTGCAATTTTTTCCTCCACTGAAGTCTTGAACCCCTTCAAGTCATCCATGAGGGATGGAATCAACTTCTTCCAAACTCCTGTTAATGTTGGTATTTTGACCTCTTCCCATGAATCACGAATGTTCTTAATGGCATCTAGAATGGTAAATCCTTTCCAGAAGGTTTTCAATTTACTTGCCCAGATCCATCAGAGGAGTCACTATTGATGGCAGCTATAGTCTGACAAAATTTATTTCTTAAATCATAAGACTTGAAAGTTGAAGTTACTCCTTGATCCATGGGCTGTAGAGTGGATGTTGTGTTAGCGGGCATGAAAACAACATTAATCTCATTGTACATCTCCATCAGAGCTCCTCAGTGACCAGGTGGTACGTCGATGAGCAGTAATATTTGGAAAGGGATCTTTTCTTTTGAGCAGTAGGTCTCAACAGTGGGCTTCAAATATTCAGTAAACCATGTTGTAGACAGATGTGCTGTCATCCAGGCATTGTGGTTCCATTTATGGAGCACAGGCAGAGGAGATTTAGTGTAATTCTTAAGGGCCCTAGGATTTTCAGAATGGTAAGTGAGCGCTGGCCTCAACTGAAAGTCACCAGCTGCATCAGCCCCTAACCAGAGAGTCAGTCTGTCCTTTGAAGTTTGAAGCCAGGCACTGACTTCTCCTCTCTAGCTATGAAAGTCCTAGATGGCATCTTCCGATAGAACACTATTTCATGTGTGTTGAAAGTCTGTTGTTCAGCGCAGCCCCTTCATTACCATCTCAGCTGGAGCATCTGGAGAACTTGCCGAAGCCTCTCCATCAGCACCTGCTGCTTCACCTGCACTTTTATGTTATGGAGACGCTTCTTTTCTTAAACCTCACGAGCCAAGCTTTGCTGGCTTCAGACTTTTCTTCTGCAGCTTCCTCCCCTCTCTCAGCCTTCACAGAATTCAAGAGAGTCAGGGCCTGGCTCGGGATTAGGCTTTGGCTTAAGGAAATGTGGTGGCTGGTTTGATCATCACTCCAGACCACTACAACTTTCTCCGTATCAGCAATAAGGCTGTTTTGTTTTCTTCTCATTCGTGTGCTCACTGGGGTGGCACTTTTAATTTCTTTCAAGAACTTCTCCTTTGCATACATACTTGGCTAACTGTTTGGGTCAAGAGGCCTAGCTTTCGGCCTGTTGTGGCTTTTGACATGCCTCCCTCACTAAACTTAGTCATTTCTAGCTTTTGATTTAAAGTGAGAGCCGTGTGACTCTTCGTTTTGTTTGAACACTTAGAGGCCGTTGGAGGGTTATGAATTGGCTAGTTTCACTACTTTTGTGTCTCAGGGAATAGCAAGGCCTGGGGAGAGGGAGAGATGGGGGAATGACTGGCCAGTGGAGCAGTCAGAACTCATAGATTTATCGATTAAATTCATTGTCTTATATGGACATGGTTCGTGGAGCCCCAAAATAATTACAGTAGGACCATCAAAGATCACTGATCACAAATATAATAATGAAAAAATTTAAAATATTGTGAGAATTACCAAAATGTGACACAGAGACATCAAGTGAGCAGATGCTGTTGGAAAAATGGCGCCGATAGACTTGCACGATGCAGGGTTGCCACAGAACTTCAGTTTGTAAAAAACACAAAATGTGTGAACTGCAATAAGACGAGATATGCCTGTACTTCCTTTCCATCTTTTATAAGTCAGTTTAAAGGTCACTTCCCCATGCCCACCCTGCCAACATGATCTGGTTCCAATGTGCCTGCCCTTCCTAGCCCTTAGTTTGATTTGTAATCAAGCTACAGTATTATAACCATCTAATGAAGGGTTTTCCCTTGCTAACAAGTGGCCCCCCACACATCTGTTATATTCCCAGTGCTCAGCACACTGTCTGGGTTGCAGTATATTCAATGATATTTGTCTAATTAATCAATAACATCATGATACCATTCTAATGGTTGCTCCATCTCTAAGTGCCAAAATAAGCATGGTATTGATACTGGTGTCAGTTGAGTAAGAGACCCTTCAAGGGTTCCAGGGGCAATCAGGGATGGCTTCCTGGCGGAGAAAGAGTTTGAGCCAAGAAGTAAACTGAGTTTGTCTCTAAATCAGTGTTTGACAGTGGTCTGGGTCTTTTTGTTCTGGGTCCTATTCTCTGCCTGATATTCAAACCTGGATGAAGTAATTGTTGGTTTGAAATCACTATCTGGAGTCAAGGAAGTGGAAAGAGGTGGCATTTTTGTGTTAGCCATTGGAGACCATTGAGACATGGGTTTTCAGCCTTGTAACTTCTCTCCTCATTTATCTGCTAATGATTATGACCCAGCTTTTCGGGTTTTTTCCTTTTTGCCCATTCTGGGCTCTGATGCAGACAATTTGGGTAGTTTAAAGACCTAAGCTTAGGGTGGGTTAGAAAACTGCCAGATAACGTGTCCGTGTTCCTGGTTCTTTGAAGTTCTTTAGGAAAATGAGAAAGGCTTTGCACGGGAGGAGCATAAACAGTGTTTGGAAAACTGGACTCTGACAACAGTTTTTCCATCATTCCAGCTGTATTTGCCTTCCCTCTTAGCAATGTGGTTACCTCTTTTATCATTGCTGTTTCATTTGTCCAATAAATGCCCCATTATCCATCTTCAGTAGTATGGCCTGGCTTTATCTCAGGCAATCAGTCCAGAAGACAGACTGATTAGAAGCTATTTCCTTCCCAAATTCTATAGCTTGATGTTCCTGTTAACTTTTATCATCAGGGCTGTAGCATTCTCTCTTCGCTCTGGCTGAATGCATGTGTACATAAAAATGGCTGCCGCTAAGGCCCCATCCTTTGCCATTTAAATCCCAATTTATCTCACTCTGGGATGCTGGCATAGAAATTTCATTTATGGTATTGGTTTGAGGAATGTCAGGAGGGACTTGCTGTTAAAAAAATTCCTCTGCAATAAACATTTATGCCCCTTGCAAGGATGAGATCGCAGCATTTGTCAGACCACGGAAAGATAGATGTCCTTTGGAAAAAATTTTCCCACTTTTTTCATTTATATTTTGGACCTCAGAATTGGATTAATCCTAATCCTGGCTTACAACACACTCTCATTATTACTGTGTGTGGGCAGAGTTTGTCATATAGCATTTTGAGTACCATTACAATCGGATGCTATTGTGAATGGTGTCTCCTTTTTAATCCGTTCTCCTGTGGATGGGCATTAGGCAGGATGCCAAGATCTCGCTGTTATGAACGGTGCTGCTATGAACATTCTTGTGCATGTTTCCTGCTATGCATGTGCAAGTTTCTCTTGGAGCAGTGTCGTTAGATTGTCTGAACGGAAATTTACAAGATAATGACAAATCATTTTCTCAATTGGCTGTATCGATTTATCCTCTTACCAGCAACATATAGGAGACGCTCTTTATACACGTATCTTGCTTTTTAGTCTGTGTTGGAAGAATGTGTGTAAAATGTAATTTATGATCTTCATTTGCATTTCTCTGATCACCAAGGACAGCGAAGAGCTTATAATTTTATTGTTCACAGGTGTTTCTTTTTTTGTGAACTTCCAGTTCTGTGAACTGCCCCTCTATGTCTTTTGCTCATATTTCTGTTGGTTTGAAAATCCTTTTCTTATTAATTTGTAGTTCTTTATATATTATTGATATTAATCCATTGTCAGTTATAACCATCACAAATATTCTTTTCCTATTTTCCTTTTTTACTTTCTTGAAAGTTTCCATTGATAAACAGGAGTTCTTAATCTGGAAATATCAAAATTTATCAACCATTTATTTTGTATGGTTTTCTTTCTTTAGTTCAAGAAACCCTTTTCTATCCCTAGATCAGAGAGATATTTACTTACATAAAAGTGTTAAAGTTGCCTTTTGTCATTTTCATTCTCAGTCCAACCACAGCTGATTTTTATGTTTTAGTGAGTTAGGGGTTGAAATTCACTTTTTTTCCCAAGTGTGTAACCACATTTTCTGGCTTCATTTATTGAATAGTCCCTCATTTGTCCCATGACCTGCCCTGCCCCTTCTGTCATATAGGAAATTTCCATGTACCTACAATATCTGTTTCAGGGCTTTGCATTCCATTCCATTGCTTAATTTATCCATTACTGCACTAGTACAATGTCTTAATTGCTATAGTTTCATAATAATTCTTGATATCTGGTAAAGCAAGCCTCTGCTCGTCCGTCTTCTTTCTCAGAAGTGCATTGACTATTCTTTGTTCTCTCCCCTTCCACGTGAATTTTAGAATCAGCTTATTGGGGTCCATGAAAATCATGTTGGAATCTTGAGTAGAACTACATTAAATATACAGATAAGTTTGGGAAAAATTTACATCTATGTGATATTATATATTCCTATCCATAAGTACAGTATGCATCTTCATTTACTTAAGGTTTTCACATTTTTGTATTCCAATATTTCTTGTATTCCAATATTTCTCTTGCCTGCTGCCATGAGAAGCCCTCATCACCTGTTACACCATAGTCATAACAGGAGCTGTGCTCAATAATTATACATTCCTGTATGTTGTCTTAATTCAGTGTCTGCTCTGTTACTCAAGATTCTTAGGTGGTAATGGTTGTCTGGCGTTGAGGAGTCTGGGCGTGTATACTGGAGCCATCATCAAGCCCCTCACTGGGATTCTGACTGCATTGTGAGATCCCTTCTCTGAGCTCGGCAGTTAATTTATCGGTGATTTCCATCGGTGTTTGCTTTCTCTTCTCTTCGTGCTGTTTTCTAGGTCGTCTAGGTATCTTGTGCTTTGTTGTTAGATGTTTCAATCATATCACACCCTCTTTCACCTGCTCCCTCATCTCCACGAGTAGCCAGCACACTCCCAACAACGTCTACCCTTGCCCTTCGTTTCTCTACTCACTGTCTTGAGGGAAGCCCCTTCTCGGGGAGCAGGGGGTGGTGGCTATAAGTTTTGTCTTTGTTTCCCATTCATTTAACAAGCACTTATTGAGGGGAGCTGGCCCCTGGGAAGCACACAAAACTGTATGTCCTGGGGCAGGAGGCTGGCCAGGGAGCTCAGGGCAGAGCCATCGTGGTCGGCTGGCTGGAGCTGTGCAAGCATAGGATCTTCTGCAGGGACAAACATATTCAAATCAGCAGCCCTCGTACCAATGCTGACCCGCTCTTCGGGTTCCTGGCATTTGCCCCATTTGTGTTTGGTTGTTGGCAGAGCTGAGGTACACCCAGTCTCTGGGCCTTTGCTGTATGCTTTAGAGAAAGGTGTGGGATTTGAGCCTGAAACCACTTTGTCCCTTTGTCTCCTGATGGGAGATCTTGGCAAGTTCTTTAGCTTCTCAAAGTCTCAGTTTTCCTCCTTATAAGATGGGATTAAGAATAGCTATGTCTGAGTGTGATGTTCTGATAATTAATGGCTGCTTTGTGGTACTTTCTGTCAAGACTCCAGACAGGAGGGAAATAGGAGCTGCCCAGCCAGGTCTCTTTCCATTGGTCCATCGACAGCTGTGCTGGGGCTGCCTCTGCTGGGCAAAGGCTGGAGGGCGGGTGCGTTAGTCAGGGTTCTCCAGGGACACAGCATGTGTGTGCATGAGTGTGTGTGTGTGTGTATGGAGAGAGACAGAAAGAGAGAGAGAGACTTAAAGGAATTGGCTCATGAAATTATGGAGGCCAGCAAGTCCAAAATCTGTAAAGTGGGTTGGCAGGCTGGAAATCTGCTTTACTTAAGGTCCACCACTTTGAATGTAAATCTCATCCCAACATGTCCTCCCAGAAATATCCAGAATAATGTTTGAGCAAATATGTGGCCACCATGGCCCAGCCAACTTGACACATAAAATGAACCATTGCAGAGGGGCTTTGGGAAGCTCTTTCTTGTAGCACCTCTATCTCCTCTTCAGTAATTAGAACATTTTTCAAATGTAGGTAAATATCAGGGAGAATTGCAATATACCTCCATGTCCATTCCACAGAGGCTGGATCCCAGAGTGGTTAAGAGCACTGATTTTGGGCCAGATGGCTTGGTTTGAATCCTGGATGTGTAACCTTGGGTAAGTTACTTATCTTCTTCGGTGCCTCAGTTTCCCCATTGGGAAATGGGGTAAATAGTACACTTCCCTCTTAGAGTTGTAGTGAGGGTTAAATAGTGATCTGTATGTAAAGCGTAGATCAGTGCCTGACACATGGCTATTTCCATCACCCACTTCCCACGGTTAATAAATTTTAACATTATGACATGTTTGCTTCAATTTTTTTTAATGAAAAATAATATATGGTTGAAGCTTCCTTTGTTTCTCTTCTCAAACCCATTTCCCTCTCCCCTTCCTCAAAGGCAGCATTGTCCCAAACTTGGCATCTAATTTGGCACTTGTTTTTATAGATTTTAACTACGTATCTATCAACAAGATATAGCAATGTTTTCTGGGTTTCAAATGATGGGATGGGCATCCTATGGTATATAATATTCTGTAGCTCGCTTTACTTTTCACTCAGCAACATGTTTTGGGGATCCTACAATTCTGAGTACATAGGAGTTTGTCTCATTGTAACTGCTAATTGGATATCTTTGTATGAACCTTCCTGTGCCAGCACTGGGATGTTGGGGACTTGCTAGTGTTTTTCTGTAACAAACAGTGCTGTGATGAATGAACATGGCCCATGGCTCTCCTTGCACACTGCGCGATGGGCTCAGTGTAGGGCATGCGTGGCAGTGCCCTGGGTATTGCCAGAGGACTCTGCAAATTATTGTACTTTATTTTTCACATCCTGGTGAACACTTGGTTGATGCTGTTAGACTTTAAAGTCTTTGCCTGTCAGATGAGTATAAGTGGTGCCCTGTTAGCATGCACATCTCCCTGTTTGTAGATGTTTGAACACATTTTCAGATACTCATTGGCCACTGGGTTCTGAAGCCTTACAGAAAGAGAGCCACGCTCACATTTGGTGTCTGCTGATGGCCGCTTCCTCTGTGTACTTGGGCCGGGAAGGCTGGGAAGTGGTCAGGCCACCTCGGGCTCCATAAGCCTGCTCCCCCGTGTCCTGCTGGCCACTGGTGGCCTTGGTCACGTTGAGAAGCAGCCCCAGCTCTTACGAGTCCAGAGCCATTGGGCTCCCCTGATTCCTGCCTGAAGTAATATTCTAAGTGGGGCACAAGTGTCAGAGAATTAAAAATACTTCTTGTTTTTGAATAAGATGCTGACGTGTTCTCAGGACAGCAGGGCTATATCTGGATGAGCAGCTGTCAGCTGCCTCACGGGCTCTCCCAGCAGCTGACGTGCCACGGGCTCCCATCTCCCAGCCCCCTGGCTTCCTGGGAGCAAGTCTTCAGTAGATGAGGGCTCGGAGAGGGCAGCCACCCCATGGCTCTCCACCATCACTCTGGCTCCCCTGCCTGACACAGCGCTTGGCCTCTTGTAGTCGTGCGCATTCATTTGTTGGATGAATGTGTCAAGTGTCTCCGGTGGCCCCGAGGTTCTGGACTGGCCTGGTTCTGGCCTGCGTTGGGAGGGGAGACAGAAGGAGGGAAAGACATCTTTGTCCTTATGGGGTTGCCACTGATTTGGTGAAATGAAACAAACTAATTGGAGGGCAGTCACCCCTCTCCTTCCAGGCAGTTAGGGCACCCCCAAGATCCTGAGGGACCTTGTGCTAACCCCATGAGAACACTTGAAACACTGAATTTTTATCAGTGTTATGGCTTTGTCCTATTCATCTTTGTATCCCCAGTATAATCTTTGGGGTGTGGAGCACAGCCTGTGCTCAGTGACTATTTACCGAGTAAATAAATAAACTAATGGAGGAAGAGACAATGATCCTTGTCAACCACGGTTTTGAAATGCCATGTTTGTTTCTGTAAGACTAAAAATTTTAAATTCTATGATCTTTTAATGTATGCATAATTCACTGTAGTTCCTTTAAACAGAAGAACACAGCAGTAAATATGGCTCCTTCCTCCTAGAACAGGGGCTGAGTCTGGGGGGTTAGAAGGGGAGAGAGGTTTGTTTATACCCGGCCCCCCGGGACCAGTAACTACCGTGATAATTTTGTGAAAAGGCCAGACGGTTAAACAAGGATTTTGCTGAGACCTAGGAAATCGAAACACAGGAGAGTGCAAGCGCAAAAAAATTGTTAAATTTTACATCTGTGAGGGCTGGTTTGAAAAGTTTATAAAGAGGTGCAGCCTGCATTATATAAAACCATACAACTCAGGGGATGCTCTGTTTTTCTGAGCGATTCAGAGAGGTGATTCACGGTATGGGGAGCAGAGACTTAACGCCAGTGGACCTCTTTAGAATCAATTGCTGTTAGTACATTCAACAAATTAATGCCAGTGCTATTGCTCTACCTTTCATTTCCTATTTTCCATGAAATCTTATTTTTTTAAAAATATATTTCGAATTCTGTGTAGATTACATCATGTTCACCACCCAAAAGCTAATTATAGTCCATCCCCTCACATGTGAGCCTAATCACCCTTTTTGCCCTCCCTCTCCCTTCCCCTGTGGTAACCACCAATCCAATCTCTGTTGCTATGTGTTTGTTTTCATCTTCTACTTATGAGTGAGATCATATGGTATTTGACTTTCTCCCTCTGACTAATTTCACTCAGCATAATAACCTCAAGGTCGATCCATGTTGTCACAAATGGCCGGATTTCATCACTTCTTATGGCTGAGTAGTATTCCATTGTGTATAAATACCACATCTTCTTAACTATCTATCAGATAAGGGGTTAATATCCAAAATATGCGAAGAACTCATACAGCTCAACAAGAAAAAAACCAACAACCCAATTAAAAAATGGGCCAAAGATCTGAACAGAGATTTCTCCAAAGAAGATATATGGATGGCCAACAGGCATATGCAAAGATGCTCAACATCATTAGCTATCAGGGAAATGCAAATCAAAACTACAATGAGGTATCACCTCACTCCGGTCAGAATGGCTATAATTAACAAGACAGGAAACAACAAGTGTTGGAGAGGATGTGGAGAGAAGGGAACCCTTGTACACTGCTAGGGGGAGTGCAAACTGGTGCAGCCACTGTGGAAAGCAGTATGGAGTGTCCTCAGAAAATTAAGAATAGATCTACCATATGATCCAGCTATCCCACTGCTGGGTATTTATCCAAAGAACTTGAAAACGCAAAGGCATAAAGATAATGCCCTCCTATGTTCATTGCAGCATTATTCACAATAGCCAAGACTTAGAAGCAACCTAGGTGCCCATCAAGGGACGAATCTATGGAATCTTGATGTTGTAGTTCAAATTGTTTACCCGCAAAAGGTATGTTGAAGTCCTAAGTCCCTGTACCTGTCAATGTGACCTTATTTGGAAATAGGGTCTTTCCAGATGTGATCAATTTAAAATGAGGTCTAATTAGGGTGGGCTCTAATGCAGTATGACTGATGTCCTTACACCAAGAGGGAAATTCGGAATAGACACACATGCAGAGGAGAACGTCATATGATGACAGACGCAAAGAGAAGGCATCCATGTGAACATAGAGGCAAAGATTGGAGTGAGATGACCACAAGCCAAGGAGTGCTGAGGCCACCACAAACTGGAAGAGGCAAGGCAGGATCCTTCTCCAGAGGCTTTGGAGCGAGCATGATCCTGTAACACCTTGATTTTGGAAATCCAGCCTCCAGAACTGTGAGAGAATACATTCCTTTGTTTTCAACCACCCAGTTTGTGCTTACTTTGTTACAGCAGCCATAGGAAACTAATCCATTTGATGTAGCTGTAGTTTCAATGATCAAGCTAATTGTCAGACATATCCCAGAGAAGATGAGGGAACTTTCTGGGTCATTAGATGCTAAACTATGTGGCAGAGTCACACACATTGCTAAAGCTGAATCTCTGTGTTTGTGGTGATGCCCTTCCGTTGCAAGGCCAAAGTCCTTTAGGAAACCTTTTCAGACTCTCTGTCCAAGCAAGTGAGAGGACCAGCATTGTAAGAACTTGCCACGTTCAGGGAAGAGTGGCTGCACAGTGCTCCAGGCTCAGGAGGGGGCCCACATCTGCCCCTTCAAAGTCTTATCATTCTCCTGTGTCTTCTGGTGCTCAGTGTGTTTTTTTGTTTCGTTTGTAAGTTTCTAACCTAAAAAGCTCTCATGCAAGGCCCTGGAGACTGATTGAAGCCTGCCATAGTGTTCCATCTGGTTTGCGTCATTTTATTATTGTTTTTTGTTTTTGTTTACAGTTCTCTGGATCTTAATACATACATTCATTGGGTCACCACTCCAATCAGGATTCACAATTCCCTCAAAACACTCCCTTCTGCTCTTCTTTTATCATCCCATTATTTCCCCACCCCTGACCCTGATCTCTTCTCCATCATGATGGTTTTATAATTTCAAGACTGTCAGATAAGTGTAATCAGACAATATGTAGCCTTTGGAGAAAAATGCCTTTGAGATTCATCCGTGTGTGTCAATAGTTCACTCGTTTTATTGCTGAGTAGTATTTTTATTGGCTGTGCAATAGCGCGTTTATCTGTTCATCTGCTGAAGGATGTCTAGATCGTTTGCCCTCTTTGGTGATTATGAATAGTGCTGCTGAAAACATTTGCGTACACGCTTTTGTGTGAACATTTCGTTCCTCTTGGGTAAACACTCAGGAGTGGGTTTTCTGGGTCGTTCAGTAAAGTGTATTTTTAACTTAATTACAACTGCCAAGCTTTTCCAGAATGGCTGATTTATTTTGAGTTAACTTTTGTATAAGTTGTGAGGCTTACTTCAAGACTTTTTGGGGTTTTTTTTACTATATGAATGTCTCGTCGTTCCTACACCATTTGTTGAAAAGACTATCCTTTCTCCATTGAATGGCTTTTATGCTGTAAAAATCAATTGACCATATTTGTGTGAATCTATTTTTGGTCTCGGCTCTGTTCCACTGATCTATTTGTCTGTCCCTTCACCAATAGCATGTTATTTTGATTACTATAGCTCTATAGTAAGTCTTAAAATTGGATAACGTGATTGTTTCAACTTTCTCAAAATTGCTTTGGCTATTCTAATTCCTTTGCCTTTCCAAATACATTTTAGAAACAACTTGTCTATATTTAAAAAAATCCTCCTGGTATTTTGATCAGATTTGCCTTTAATTCATAGATCAATTTGAGGAGAATTGACATCATTGCTGTGTTGAGTTTTCTAATCTGTGAACACAGTTTTTCCTTCCATTTATTTAGGTCTTTGATTTCCTGCATCAGTATTTTGTATAGATTCTTCAAAAGTTATGTTAGCTTTATAACTTCTTTCTTTTCTTGGAGCTATTGTAAATAGTGTTGTTTTTAAATTTTGTTTTCCAACTCTACATTGTTAATATAGAGAAATACAATTGATTTTTGTGTGTTGACCTTGTATTTTGCTACCTTGATAAACTTAATTTTTGGTTCTGAAATTGTTTTGTATATTAATTGGGGCTTTCTACATAGGCAATCTGGTTGGCTGTGAATAGGTCAGTCTTCTTTCTTTCTTTCCAATCCATCTGGTTTAATTTATTTTTCTTGCCTTATTGCACTGGCTAAAACTTCTAATAAGATGTGGAATATGAATGGTGAGAGTGGACATCTTTACCTTTTCCTGATCTTAGAGGGAAAGATTTCAGTCTTTCAATATTAAGTATAATGTTAGACATAGTGGTTTGTTTTGTGGATATCTTTTATCAAGTTAAGGAAGTCCTCTTTTATGATTAGTTTGCCAGAAGTTTTTATCATGAATGCATGCTGAATTTTGTCAAATAATTTTTCTGCATCTACTGATGTAGCTTTTCTTCTTTATACTGTTAATAGTGTATTACATTGCTTCGTTTTAAAATATGGAATTAGTCTCACATTTCTGAGATAGCTCTCACATGGTCATGGTTTATTCTTTTTATGTATTGCTAGATTCAACTTGCTAATATTTAATATTTTCTTAAAGAGTTTTGTGTCTATGTTCATGGGGAATATTGATCTGGAGTTTCCTGTTTTTGTACCATCTTTGGTTTGGGTAGTAGGGTAATGCTGGCCTCATAAAATGAGGAGGAAGTGTACCCTTCTCTTCTATTTTCTGAAAGAGGTTGTATAGAATTGGTTTCATTTAGTCTTTAAATGTTCTGTAGAATTTTCCAGTAAGATTGTCTAGGACTGAAGATTTTAATTTTGGAAAACTTTTAGCTGTGCATTAAATTTATTTTGAATTTATAGTACTATTCAGGTTATTGATTTTATCTTCTGTGGATTTTGGTATTTGTGTTTTTCAGTGAATTAGTCCGTGTCATCTAAGCTGCTGAGTTTATGTGTAGAGTTGTTCGTTGTATTCTGTTATTCTCCTTTTAATGCCTGTGGAGTCTGTAGTGATGTCTCCTGTTACCTTTCTGATGTTGGTAATTTATGTCTTCTCTCTCTTTTTTCTTTGTTAGTATTTGAAGAGGTTTATTAATTTTGTTGATAGAAACTAGTTTGGTTCCATCTATTTTATCTGATGCATTATGTTTTCAATTTCTTTGATTTCTGACCTTATCTTTATTATTTCCTGCCTTCTGCTTTGGGTTTAATATGATCTTTGGGTTTAATATGCTCTTCTTTTAATAATCTCTTAAAATGGAAGCTTAGATTATTGCTTTGAATTCTTTATTCTTTTCTAATACAGGCATACATCAGAGATATTGTGGGTTCAGTTCCAGACCACTACAATAAAGCAAATATTGTAATAAAATGAGTCACACACATTTTTTGGTTTTCCAGTGCATATAAAAGTTGTATTTACATCATACTGTAGTCTATTAAGTCTGCAATAGCATTATATCTAAAAAAAACAATGTACATACCTTAATTAAAAAACGCTTTATTGCTAAAAAATGCTAACCATCATCTGAGCCTCCAGCGAGTCATAATCTTTTTGCTGGTGGAGGGTGTTGCCTTGATGCTGATAGCTAATTGGGGTGGTGGTTGCTGAAGTTTGGGGTGGCTGTGGCAATTTCTTGAAATAAAACAACAGTGAAGTTCGCCGCATCAATCAACTCTTTCTTTCATGAATGACTTCTCTGTAGCATGTGATGCTGTTTGATAGCATTTTAGCCACAGTAGAGCTTCTTTCAGAATTGGAGTCATTCCTCTCAAACACTGCCGCTGCTTTATCAACTAAGTTTATGTAACATTACAAATCCTTTGTTGTCATTTCAACAATCTTCACAGCATCTTCACCAGGAGTAGATTCCTTCTCAAGAAACCACTTTCTTTGCTCATCGTGGCACCAAAACAATTAGAATAGTAACATCAAAGATCACTAATCACAGATCATGATAACAAGTAAAATAATGAAAAATGAAAATTTGGAAATGTTACAAGAATTACCAAAGTATGACACAGAGACACGAACTGAGCAAATGCTGTTGGAAAAATGATGCTAATAGTCTTTCTCAATGCAGTGTTGCCATAGCCCTTCAATTTGTGAAAAAATGCAGTATCTGCAAAGCATAATAAAGCAAAGCACAATAAAACTAGGTATGCCTGTATACGTACTTCAATGCTACTGTTTCCCTCTAAGCACTCTTTTACCTGCATCTCATAAATTGTAAAGTGCTGTATTTTCATTTTTGTTTAGTTCAGATATTTTCCTGATTTTCCTTTAGACTTTGTCTTTGACCCAGGAATTACTTATGAGTGTGTTTTCAAGTGTCTGGAGATTTTCTTGCTATCTTTCTCTGATTTCTAGTTTAATTCCATTATGGTCAGAACATCTACTTTTTATCATTCAATAATTTAAAATTTTTTAAGATTTGTTTTATGATCAAGATTTCATCTTTCTTGGGGAATATTCCATGTGCACTTGATAATAAAGTGTATTCTGCTGTTGTTGTGTGAAGTATTCTATAAATGTCAATAAGATCTAGCAGATTGAAGGGGTTGTCCAGTTCTCCTATATCCTTGCTGGTTTTCGGTCTGCTATTCTCCATCTACTAATTCTATTACGGAGAAAATTGTGTTGGAATCTCTACAATTATGAATTTGTTTATTTCTCATTTCAGTTCCTCCAGGTTTTGTTTTGTATATTTGAATTTCTGTTTTTAGGTGCATATATATTTAAGATTGTTATATTTTCTAGGGAAATTGAACCTTTTATTATTGTGTAATGTCCCTCTTTATCCATGGCAGTTTTCTTTCCTCTGATGTCTCCTTTATCAGATATTAATATGGCTCCTCCAGCTTTCATCTGATTATGTGCTTCGGTGATGTGTTTTTACATCCTTTTATCTTTATTCTAATTATATCTTTATATTTGAGGTGAGTTTTTTGTAGGCAGCCTATCATTACTTTATGTGTTTTTTAAAAATATCATTCTGACCATCTGTCCTTTGATTGGTATGTTCAGGGCATTTACATTTAATGCGTTTATTGATATGTTTAGATTTAGGTCTTCCGTTTTCTTACTTGTTTCTTCCCTCTGTTTTCTCTTTCCTGCCTTCTTTTGGCAGGAAAATGTTCTTATTGGAACGTTTCTTAGCATTCCCTTTTGGATTTATGTATGTGATTCTGACAATATCCTTTTTTTATTATTTACAGTGGTTGCCTTGGAGATAACAATGTATAGACTCACTTTTTCACAGTTTACTGAGAATCAGTATTTTATCACTTAAAGCAAGTGTCTATATCTTACCACCATTGAGTTCCCTAACTTTCCCCCAATTTGTGTTATAGTTGTTTTATATGTGCACACATCAAAAACCCCACCAGATTATGTTATGTTCTTTTTTTTCTTGTAGCCATTCTATCTTGGAGAACTAAGAAGAAATTAGGAAAATATTCTATTATTTATAAACTTGATTGCTTTCAAGACTTTTCTCTTTGTCCCTAGTTTTAGCAGTTCGACTGTGATATGTCTAAACATTGGTTTCTTTAGGTTGATCCTGTTTAAGGGTTGCTGAACTTCTTGGATCTATAGTTTTTTGACTTTCACCAAATTTGGGACGTTTTCAGCCATTATTTCTTCAAAGTTTTTTTCTTTCTCCTCTCATTCTGAGATTTTTCATAACACGAATATTAGACCTTTTGTTTTTGCTCTATAGCTCCCTGAGCTTATGTTTACTTTTGAAAAAATCTTATTTCTTTCTCTGTTTCTGACTGGATAATTTGTATTCATGTATCTTCAAGTTCATTGACTCCTCCATCTTCTCCATTCCGTTATTGAGTGGATCCAATGAGTTTTTTTAAAAAGTTATTATATATTTCTTAACATTTCTATTTGTTTTTTCTTATCTCTTCTATTTCTTTGTAAAAACTTTTTCTCATTTGTTTTAAGAGTATTCACAATTGCTTGTTGAAACATTTTAAAAATAATTGTTTTAAAGCCTTTGCCGGCAAATTCCAACATCTGGTATCGCAGAGTTGATGTCTGTTGATTATCTTTTCCCATGTGAGCTGAGATTTTTTTTTTTTTTAAAGATTTTATTTTTTTCCTTTTTCCTCCCCAAAGCCCCCCGGTACATAGTTGTATATTCTTCGTTGTAGGTCCTTCTAGTTGTGGGACGCTGCCTCAGCGTGGTTTGACGAGCAGTGCCATGTCCGCGCCCAGGATTCAAACCAACGAAACACTGGGCTGCCTGCAGCGGAGCGCGCGAACTCAACCACTCGGCCACGGGGCCAGCCCCGTGAGCTGAGATTTTGCCAGTTCTTTTTATTCTGAGCATGTTTGAACTTTGTCTTGGATATTTTGATTATTATGTTGTGAGACTCTTGGTCTCGTTACATCCTATAGAGGATGTATCTTGATATGTTTGTCTTTGCAGCTTAGGTTAAGGCCACAAGCTTGTTGCCAGTGGTCTGTTTCCAGTGTCAGTTTCACAGCATGTGCAGTGTTCCTCTGATCTGTCCCATGTGTGTGCCACCCAGTGGCTAGTCTGGAACCTAGATGATGATTTGTCTTTAAATACTGTTCTCAGTTTTCTATATCCTGATTAGGATCCTATCCATGCATGAGCAGCTCAAGGATGAGCCCAGGAGTTCATAAGCAACTTGATGAGCTACTTTCTGGAACTCCTCCCTCTCTGTGATATCCTCAGTACCTTCCTCTTCCTGGGGGCTCCTCTTTGATGGCCCTTCAGCCAGGTAGCTGTGGCCTTTGTGATCTAGACCTACTGCACACTTTTGTGGTTGCAGCTGTCCAGGGCCAAGTGGTGAGAGAAACAGAGGATAAAAACTTGGTAAACTCAAAGCCAGTTTGGTGGTACTTCAAATTCTTGTCCTCTCCTCTGATCTGCCTGCCACTGCATGCTCCTCACACTCCTCCCGTGGCTGCTCCATGCATTCTGTCTAGGTTTTATGGCCACTTTCAGGGGAGAAACATGGTGGGATGTGATGGCTCCATCAGGTCCTATCAGTGCTTCTTAACCAGATGTGCACGTCTAGATCAGCTGTGGAATGTTTTCTCCCTCGTGTAGTTTTTACAGAGCCCTCTAAGTGGGTTTCACAACCTTTCCTTGTCCCTAAGGCTGGAGATCCTTGAGCAGCGTAGCCATGGTGGGGAAGCCCTTGGAAACGGAGACAGAGCCGACAGATGGGGTGCAGGGGATCCCACTGCTCATTAGTTGGCGACTGCTTTGCTAACCAGATGCTCCTAGGACGCTTGGTCTACCCAGAAACAAAATATGGGATAGCTGATGGCAAATCAAAGACTTGTGATACCATATTGAGAACCATTTTGCTTCTGGGTGATGCCTCTGTGTTGAGTTGTTATGTGTGAAGCTTCAATTTTCCTATGGGTGCAACATTACTTTCTATGGGTGCTGGATTCTACTTCTGGAAAATCAGTTTATAACATAAAAACCCCCAAGTCTGACATGAAAATAAATGAAAAGAATATAAAGCACAAATATGTGCCTTTGAAAACATTTCTAGTAAGTTTGTGAAACCAAACAGGGTCTATGGAGGTTAATTTTACAATTGCGTCTGTTTCAGCCTGGTCTGGGCTGGCAGAAATGTTTAAAACTATAAGCCCAATGGCATTTGCACTGAAGACACCATTTTCTCTTCTTAATAAATCTCACAGATTAGGTGCTTTTTGTTGCTCCAAGAATCTTTAAACTGCATTAAAGAATAGAGGATTCTTGTCCGTAGAAACATTTCTCTTTAAAATCACAGGCCATGTCTCCTAATTCTGCCTGGGAGCTGGAGATAAGGTACCAGCCTTGGTTCCCAGACCATCAGATGACCATCGGGGTGACCCCAGCAGTCTGTCCACTGTCATAATTGCACAATCGTGTGCTGAGCATCTCACTAATAAATGAAGTGCATGCCAGGTGCTCCGGCCAGGACAGACTCTACTTGTCCATCCTTGGGCCTCCCAGTATCTCTTGGGTTCAGTCGGTTTTATGGTTACATAGGAGAGGGCAGCTGGGGCTCTGTGTGGTCCTCAGTGCCTGATTCCAGGGGTGCCATTCAAGGGCTGGGATGTTGGGTGTGGACAATTCAGTTATTGGCTGGATTTCAGGCAACTTCAATCCTCAGTCAGCTTTGCCCACTGGAAGCCACCCTGCCTTAAACCTCTGCCCGCTCACAGATGCCATCACCATGCAATCCTCACGGCTGCCCCCGCAGGCCAGGCCGCCCGGCCGTGGGTCACTGCACAGCATCTGTAAGCCCAGATGGAGGGTCTGTTTCTTGGCTGGAAGAGCTATTTTGGGGCATTGGGTCAAGCTCCTTTCTGGATCTGATTTGCTCTTTTTTCTTTCCTGTTCTTTGTTGTGTTTGAAACATTGAAATAGCTGGCAGCCCCTGGCCCAGGACATGTCTGGTTAGCTGGTTCACTAAGGATGGCTCTGCAGGGCCAGAGTCCAATGAGGTTAAAAGATGTGGTGTCCATCTCTGTAGCAGGGGCAACTGCTCTGTGTTTAAATTGGTCTCTTGATGGGGCAGCTGCCTGACAGGGCTTGGAGCACTTCTGTGGGCGGGCTGCCGAGCAAGGAGAATCATCTCCAACAATGGAAAGGGTGCCTGCTTTTGAGTCAGCTCATTACTCTCTAAGTCACAATTCCAGCATCTCTAAAATGGGTGCATAACATAATTTACTTTATAGTTTTGTCTTGAGGATTAAATAAGACAATGCAAGTGAAAGCAATTACCTACAAGTGTGCCACGGCGTAAGTACTAAGTAAATCTAAATGATGCTCTGCTGTTACTTACTAGTTGTGGCCCCTGGGTGTGGTACCTAATTTCTCTGAGCCTCTTCCTCAGGTATAAAGTGAGAACATTCAAATCTTCTGTGCAGACTTGTGGGAAGATTAAAAGGGACACAGATATGCATGTCCTGGGACCAGTGGGTTTCCAATATTAATTGCCCCCAGACTGTCCTTGATTAATATACATGTCTATGCTTTGGAAACATTTGCCAATATATAAAAAAAGGCAACCCTTGTATAGAGAATAGCCCAAGTGAGGCAATATCCTGGGACTAACGACACCGTTGACCAGAGAATTAGAGACCTCAGCTCTAGGCCGGAATCCTTTCCCCCTATGCACATGTCAGTTACCATCCTATGGTCCCTGCTTGCTTCAGTCAAGGCCATCCCTGAACGTCGACAACGTCACTACCATTCACCATTCCCTCCCACACCCTCCTCTCTCTATCTGCAACTGCCGCTCTGGGGCTAGAAAACGCCCTGACTTCTTCCTTCTCTTCTCTTCTCCTCCTTACTGTAACTCACACCTGGTGTCCTCTGGGGACAGCCTGTCAAGTTGAAGGTCTTATTCCCCTCGTGTTCCATGTTCCCCAGGAGGTATCGTCCTTGCTTCATGTCACCACTTGCAAACCATTTCCTTTCCTTCTTCCCACCCCAGCTCTTTCTAGCTCGTGCCATTTGCCTCCATTGTCCTCTCCCTGTCCTCACGATCAGTTCACTCCTCTCTTCTGCTGTTCACTGACAGTTCTGGCTCTTCTCCATCCCAGATCTGATCATTCCTAATGACTTCACATCTTGGCCTTTCACTTCCTTAATCTCTGCATCTCCAATTACATTTCCCCGCTAACTTCAGCCTTCCCCTCTCGTGGACATGCCCACCAGGGATAACTGTATCATCTCTGAAATCGCAAAAACAATATACCATTCTCCAACCATGCCCCAGTTCTTCCCCTGAAATATCCTTCAACCTCAGTGAGACATCCAGCCCCACAGTTTTTCACAAAATCCTTGTCTTCATGTCTTCCGAGCTAAGCTTCAAAATATTGTTCCTTAATAACCCCTCCATTGCCTGCCCAATTTCCTGGATCCCTTTCCTTTGAGATATTCAGCAGGCAGAACTCCCAACAGGAGCTGAACCTGGCCACCACCTTTGCATCTGCCCCAGAGCACGGAGAGTTGCTGTAGAGAATCAGAAAGCCAGGTGGTTAGGTTTATTTTGCAGCGTTGGTCACAGATCTCCAGAGTTTTCACTTTTTTACCTCCCTAAACCCCTGTTTCATACTTAGTCTTCTGCCCTCAAACCCCCATCATCTTCCCTCCCCATTTTCAGCCATCAGATGGGAGCCCCTTCATCTCTCACCTCCAAAGTTGTAACCCCACCTACATTTGCATCCTTTGTCCCATGACCCCATCCTGTTGCTCCAGAGGAAGTGGGTGTCTCTCCTCCTTCAGAAGTCCCTTCTTCCCCTGGGCGCTGGTCCATCTCCTTCCTCCTCTGTAGGATTCCTCTTTCCCCCCTCCCCATCTCTGTCCTGCGTTATCAACTTCCCCCTCTCCGCTTGTTCATTGCTGTTCTGCCCAGAAACTTGCTTTAGAATCTTCTGAGGAAAAAAACCTGCACATATTCCCACCCTCCCCTCCAGCTACCGCCCTCTTTCTCTCATCTCCATTTCCTCTCCTTTTTGTCCACTTTTCAACCCACCACGGTGTGGCTACTGATGTCACCCTCGCTCCCCTGAAACAACCTTCGTCCAGGCCAACCATTCTCATTCTTCTGGTCCAACGCTTGTCCCCCCTTCCTTGCTCTCTCTGCAACACTTGACCAGGTTGGGCACCACCTCCTCAACACGTTCTCTTCTCTGGTCTTCCTCGATTTTATCAATAGCTCACAATCCTCCTGCTTTGCGGGTCCTTCTTCTCAGCCGCTCTCAGGCTCCCCGTCTCCTGTGCAAACTCAACTGTTGGCAGTACCGCGCCTTTTCTTTTTGCTCTGTACTGCAGTCCCCCTCACCCGCGGTTTTGCTTTGCACAGTTTCAGTTACCCACCGTCAACTGTGGTCATAATATTACATGGAAAATTCCAGAAATAAACAATTCTTGCACTTTAAATTGCACACTGTTCTGAGAAGCATGAAGAAATTTCACGCCATCCCGCTCGGTCCCGCCCAGGTCGTGAATCATTGCTCTGTCCAGGGTGTCCACGCTGTATCCGCCACCCGCCCTTAGTCACTTAGTACCTGTCTGGGTCATCAGATCTGCTGTCACAGTGTCGCAGGGCTTGTGTTCAAGTGACCCTTATTGTATTTAATAACGGCCCCAAAGCGCAAGAGGAGTGAGGCTGCAATTTGGATGTGCCAATGAGGAGCCATAAAGTGCTTCCTTTAAGTAAAAAGGTGAAAGTTCTCCACTTAATAAGGAAAGAAAAAAAATCATATGCTGAGGTTGCTAAGATCTATGGTGACTTTTATTACAGTATATGGTTATAATTGTTCTGTTTTATTATTAGTTATTGTTGTTAATCTCTTACCGTGCCTAACGTATAAATTAAACTGTATCATAGATATGTATGTCTAGGAAAAAACCCTGTACATAGGGATAAGTACTATGTGTGATCTCAGGTGTCCCCTGGGGGTCTTGAAACGTATCCCCCATGTATTAGGGGGACACCGTACCCCTCTCTTGGTGATCTCATCCATACCAATGGCTTTAAGTATTTATACATTAAACCATCCAAATGTTGGTCTCTAGCCCAGACTCTCCCTCCCAGCCTTGACATCTGCCTGCACGTTTCCCGGGCACCTTGGCCTTAACAGACTCTGAGGGGCATTCTCCAGCCACGCTCCTCCCATTTTCCCACCTCACAAAATGGCTCCACAGCCAGCCACATGCTGGAGCCCCAAACGAAATCATCCCTGACCGCCTTGCCCCCATACTCCACCTTCTAGTCGAGGGGCCCACCAACATCATAAGGAACTGGATCCAGCCAGCAGAGCCCAGGGGCACCTCACCTCATCGACAGGTGTTAAGATTTCTCAGACAATGCCGGCCATGGCTCCATACATGCTCCCTGCCCCCGTGGACCAGAGCAGGGCGGGGGGCAGGGGAGGGGGTCTGAGGAGTTGGGAGGGATATGAAAGGAATCCTGTAGGACGTCATGCTTTCTCCCCCAGGAGAAAGATTAGTCATGCCTTGGGGGACAGTGAAGGAAAGCATTAATGGGGTAAAATGAACGTGGACTTTTTAATAATTAAAAATCATTTAAAGTTTGGAGTATCATTCTGGAACCAAGGAGAATGAATGAAGGAAAAGAAACTTTTTATATTTTGAGTTCTGATTGTTCAATAAACCAATGACAATAAATGTGACCACATCACCTCCTGTTTAAGACTTTTCAAAGATTTTCCATTAAACTTAAAATGAAACCCTAACTCCTCCCAGGGGCCTCTATGCACAGTCTACCGCCACCTCTCCACCCATCTAGGGCCCTCTCTTTACTACCTTCTGCAACTCAGTCCCTCGCTCTTCCTTTCCTCAGCACTCAGCTCTTTAGCCCCAGGGCCTTTGCACATGATTTTCTGGTTTCTTGGAAAGGTCTGGGCTGCTTTCTTCTCATCTTTCTAATAGCATTTCTGTAGAAAAATCTATCTCCCATGATTGGTCTTTTTATGTCCCTCTCATAGAACCTATCACTTTATTATCTGTTGGATTACTTGTTTTGCTGTTTATTGTCTCTTTAAGTGAGTCCTGTGAGGGCAGATAATCCTTGGCTTGATCACAGTTGTTCCCCCTGAGCCTAACATAGGCTCTGACATGGGTTAGGCCACTAGTAAGTATCTGTTGGTGAAAGAATAAATTCATTTTTCTTACTGACCTGCTGATGCTGCTGTGAATGGCTATTTCTCCTGGGGTTTAGGCACCACGTGGCAAGAGATTTTTCTTTCTCTGACAGGCAGAGGTTGCTGTCACAGAGGATGCTGTGAAGCTAGTGAAGCCGAGTTTCAGGGCCCTTCTTACACTTGTAGGGGTTCCTTCTAAGGCAATGTGATTGACAAGGTCACGTGTTTCTGAGAATTTTGCAAATGTAAGATTAAAATAATTGTTTTCCTTTCTGTAGAGCACCTCTGTATTAATCATGCCTTTGATTTCCTGTAACTTATGATGCTTTGACATTTGGGGCCCTGATGACCGGGAGAGACTGCCCCCAGCAGGGCTAGTAATTCCGAGGGAGCAAGTCACGCCCCTTCTGCAAAGGAGCGTGTCTATGTGTGCAAACCGACCAGTCCAGAGCCACACCCCACTGCCACGTGTACGGACGCTCACAGGCCACGCCACCGTTCCCCTGTCCCCATCACTCCGGGTCCAGGTACAGACGACCCAGGATGGCTCCTGTACTCCAGAGCCCCGAAATTATTCACACCAGCTGGTCCTTACCCGGCTCACCCTGCCCCCCTGTGCCTTCCTGTGGAAACCACAATAACGGCTCTTGCCCATGTTTTCCCCTCTCCCTCTGCCTCCTGATGACCCTGGTGCTTCCCCGTGTGGCCCTGCATGGCGGGCTGTGCCTCCTGTTTCTAGAGAGCTGTGATTATAATACATGGCTTCTTTCATGGCGGTCATTTCTATGTCTGTATGTCTCACCATAACTGATTAAAACAAATCCTGGGTACTCATTAAAACAACTTCCCCAATTTTATAAACAGATAGTAGCCCTTGGTGAGAATATCCTTGGCTGTGGGGACCCCACACATCCACGCCCGCCCCCCCCCCCCCCATACATGCATCCTGAGGACTAAGGCAGCACCACCAGTCTGTGGCCCAGCCACCCCTGGGGGTTGGAACCTACAGCCAAGGCCATGACCTCTCGCTCCTGAGCCATCCATCCCCTTGGACAGAGGGTGACCCTGAGCAGGTGGCAGTCTCTTTGCTTGGCATCCTTACCCATTTCTCCAGGCCCAAGGATCTAGAGAGCCCAGCTGGGAAAGCAGACTTCTGGGAAGTGTGAAAATATCACTTCTGCCTCTTGCAAACGTCCATTTGATGATGGGGCCTCTGCTCGTAGTCACAGAGCTTCCAGTCGGAGGGCCCTTAGAAGCAGCTTCCTCGCACCTTCCTCCTTCCCACATTTTGTCCGTGCTTCATCTATTGAAGTTTTGCCAGCTTCTGTGTTAAGGGAGGGAGCACAAAGTCAGATCAACTCTCCTCTGCCCTCCAACACTAAACAGGCAATTGATGATTGCATCTTGATGTAATCTCCTGAGAGGGAGGAGGTGAGGCTGAGAGGGGACGAGGTGAGGCTGAGGGGGAGGGAGGAGAGGCTGTGATGAGGCAGCTGAGGCTGAGATGAGGGAGTTGAGGCTATGAAGGGGAAGGTGAGGCTGAGGGGGAGGGGGATGAGGCTGAGAGAGGGGAGGTGAGGCTGAGAGGGAGGGAGGTGAGGCTGAGATGAGGGAGGTGAGGCTGAGATGGGAGAGGTGAGGTTGTGAAGGGGGAGGTGAGGCTGAGGGGGGAGGGAGGTGAGGCTGAGGGGGAGGGACGTGAGGCTGTGAACGGGGAGGTGAGGCTGGAAGCGGGCCGGGATCCTCACAGAGGGAACCTTCAGAAGGTAGGGACAGTCCCCATCCTGGGCAGTTTTGGAAAGAATACTGGGCAGCTGGGCTGGGGAGCTGGCTGGCTGGGGGCCACTCCGAGGCCTGGGCGTTGGGTGCTGCCCTGGCGTCTGCTTGGGTGCACCCCCAGACTGTCCCTAGGTGGATGGAGCCTGAGGGCAGGGCAGGGAGCGAGGCTCTGACTTAGTCTGGGGCGCTGGCTGCCAGGCCAGTCCTCACCCGGGAATCAGCACCCATCCTGTGGCTGGGATTGCAGCCCTGCGATGGGACTGCTCTGTCCCGGGATGCTGACAGGGGTGTGGGTGGCATCCTGGCTCCGTTGGATGAACTGAGCAAACGGGGCCTGTTGCTCTTTCTCCCATTCACACGGAAGCTCTGAGACAAGGCAGCTTCATCAGTGGCTTCCTTTGCTGTACCTTCAGTATGGAGAGCAATCTTTGCATTTAATTAGTGCTCAGCAAACACTTGTTGAAGAAATGAGTATCACACGTATGTTAGACTCAGGTGCAGGTGCAGGCTGAGCTGACCAGGGAGCCAGGGCACGTTCTGGAGGCCCCGGTGGCGCCTCTGCTTGCTTCCTCACCTCCAGGGCCGGGTGCTCCATGCCTGTGCCTCTGCCCGCTCAGACCTTCCCCTTCTCTGGGGTGCTGGCAGGCAGGGCACGTTGCAGCAGGACTGGGCGGTGATGTGAACTTTTCCAGGCTGCAGCATGTCCCTGACACTCTCCGCAGCTGGCCCCCATCGGGCCTGAGTCTGCAGCTAATGCTGTTTCCCCAACAGAATGCACAGATGAACGCCTCGGACAACAACCTGGATGATTGTTTATTTTTCTCTTGGACTGACTGCTTCGGCGCCCACCGAGGGATCTCCTAGGGCATCTCATTTGAAAATAGTCTGGGCTTGCTGTCTGCAGGCGAGTGCTTCTGAGACAAAGGCAGTCTGAGACAACTTCATTACCTGTCGGGGTTTCTCCATCACACTCGGGCTGCCTCAGATCCGGGAGCGTGACTCACCGTGGACTTCTTCCCAAACATTTGTGTGTCCACCTGATCTCTCTCTGAGTTTGACAACACCTGGAAGGCAGGCAAAGCTTTTCTCTAGTCATACTTAGTGTTTCCTAATTTTATTAAATGGATGATTTACTGAGCTCCTCGAATGCAACAGACACCGTGCTGGGCGTGTTGGCCTCCAACGTCTCGTTTTATTTCCACCACGTTCCCCTGACGTGGGTATTATTATTGATGTTCTCTTGGGGAGTAAATTACTGCTTTGAGAGATGAAACCACTTGCTCAGAATTTGTCAGGATTTGTACCAAGAGACCAGACTTGACGCTGGGGGACCCAGGCCAGCGACAGCTCACTACTATTCTACTTCTGCTTCTCCCTGTGGGCCAGGCAGCCAGATCTGGGAGGTCATGTGGGGCTGTGTCTGGAGAGGGGACCTCCCCAGGCTCTGATTTGGGTCCTGCAGATAGAAAGATGGAGGGAACAGAGGGGCTCGCAGTGGGGGAGTGCTGAGACAGACACAGACAGCTGCTCAACCAGGCGGTGATGGTGTGGGGACATTCCAGGGGCTCTGAGCAGCCGACCTGGGTCCCTGGGAACGTTGGTTTTGTGCTGAGAGTGGTTCCTACAAGGAAGGCCTGTCCATGAGCTCCGTGTGCTGTACAGTAAGCCCTACCTCTGGCCTCTGAAGGCCGGAGTCTAGCTACATACGTGTAGGCAACTGCTGTTTCATGCATTGAATTCAGACGCTGTCCTGTTGATTACAGTTGGAAGAGAATGAGGTAGGCAGCAGCTTAGTGCTGCTCTTTGGCTCAGGAAATAGAGTTACCTCGGGGACAGTGGCCTGCGCTTTGAATCAGAACACCCTGGGTTCAAACAGGAGCTCTGCCACTTGTTGGTGACCTTGGGCAAGTCCATGACACCTCTCTGAGTCTTGATGTTCTCGCATGCAGCTTAGGATAGAAATATCTATTGCCATCATGAGGATTAAATGGTGTAGACCACTGGTTCTCAACTCGAGATGATTTAGTCCCCTAGGGGACATTTGGCGATGTCCGGAGACATATTGGGTTGTCACAACTGGGGATGGAGTGCTATGGCATCTAGTGAGTAGAGCCTGAGGATCCTGCTAAATGTCCCACAAAGAACTCTCCAGCCCAAAATGTCAGTGGTGCTGAGGTTGAGAAACCTGGGTGTCAATGACAAGGCATCACCTGGTGCTTAGCACCCAGGAGGGTGTTAATCATGGCGAACTGTGTCAGACTCAGCGTGTGAAGAGTGGGAGGCCTCCTTGCTAGGACTCCCGTCAGGCACTCCCATTTCCATGGCTGGCCTCTGGGATCCAGGATGGGGGTGGTGGTGCTGCGAATGGGGGGTATTCATCGTCGGGGAGCATGAGGGGTCCTGAGTCTGCTGCTGGTGGAGGAGACTTCCCTTTCCCTGTCGGGGCCTCGCTCTCCTCGCCTGTAATGTGACATGTCAGACAGCTTCCCAGGGCTGTCTGGCTCTGATACCTCTCCCCAGGGGCTGGCTCGTGCTGGGTTCTGGCCAGGACAGGGCTTTGGAGGGCTTTCCCAGGGGTCCTGCCCACCCCCTCCCGGCTCTGGGTCCAGGCACATCCTGCCTGGCTGCAGCTGGTGGGTGGGCTCTCCTCCCAGGACCCCTCAGCATGGGGCTTCGTTGTGGCGTGAGCAGCTCGGCTCTTGGCTTCAGGCAGCCAGGTGGTAGATGGATGCCAGCCCCCAGCAGATTTGGGCTTGAAGGAGACCCTCAGGCTGAGACTGGGTGTGCTGAGTCCATAGGAGGAGGGGAGCTCTTGCATCTCTTCCTTGTTCCATGTGGACTGGTCCCAGGTCTTTTCTGAGGCCATAGGACTGGGGAGCAAAGGGCATCTGTTAGCAGCCCTGTGAGTGACTGGCAACAAGCACAAAGGGAGATTAACAAGGTAGGGAGGAGACCAGGGAGACGTGCTAGGGTTAGGGAGAGGTGATGAGGCTGCTGAAGGGTCATGGAGGGGGTGGAGAGCAGGGCTGGATTGGGGCAACTTTCCTGAAATCCAGTGGTCGGGGCGTGGAGGTTGGCAGGGTATGGAGCAGAAAGGCTGACACCCAGGTGTCTAGAGGAGACGGAGGACGGGGGAGAAGGAGCAGGCACGAGGAAGAGCTGCTGAGAGGGAGGGGTCCCGGGGGCGTGGGAGGGGACGATATTGTGCAGTGAAGGATGAAGACGAGAAGCCCTCTTCCTTTGGCGGTCCCCAAGTCCATTACCCTAGTGGCAAGTCTTGCTTGTCCCTCTGTCGACTGAGATGTGGCAAGGGGAGGTCCTTGAGCAGTGGAGCATGGTCTTGAGGAGCAGCTGGACCCTGCCCTGGAGACTCCTTGGCCTGGCCACTTCCTCCTGACCATCCACAGGGTCCAGAGGCTCATTCTGGTCCAAAAACTCTGAATGTGACACACTGGCCTGAGAGAGGTTGGGCAACTAGGACTCCTGGGTCCTCTCGGAAGGAGGTCCCTTCTGTTCCAGTCTTCACATCTCTGTGAGCCTCTGTTCTCTCTTCTTTAAAATGGGATCATTGTTTGTGCCCTGTGCATCTTACAGGGCAGCTGTGAAAGTTCACTGGGCTCATTGCTGAGGTGCTGCACCACTGTGGCCTCAGGAGTGACTGCAGAGCGGAGGGGCCACTCGGAGTCAGGTCCACTCAGGGCTGGGGCCCAGTGCAGTGGGGCACAAAGCTCAGCTTACCCGCTGAGTTCACCCGTGTGCCCTGCTCCTGTCTTCCCCATCCTGCCTTCGGCACGTGGCTCTTCTAGCCTTCCTGGTTCAACCGGATCCCACCCCAAGCCCAGGGGCAACCAGCATACAAGGGGTGGGCCCCTACTTCCTCACTTACCAACTCAACAGAGGTTGTCCAGTCACCCTCACTTCAGGCAAGGTGGTGGGTACAGGAAAGGGGCTGCCCCTTGCTACCCTGGAGGCCTGTGTCCAGGTCACGTTCAGCATCCGCTCCCTCTTGGGCAGCTCCCGTCTCTGGAGGCCGCCAGCCTCTGGAAATCTGTGTTGTTTCTGGGCCTCAAATTGGCTAATTAGATCGACAACAGAGGGCCGAGGGAGAAAACACCACATGTGTTTCTAGAGTGCTTTTTAGGGAGCCATAAAAGTACCAGGTTGTCTTTTTTATGATGGTTCTTAAGGTCCTGATTTAAGAGATTCTTGAGTTTTCCTGTTTTCGCCTGTGGGTTGCTCTTGCTGAGAAACTTAGGTCTCCTCCGAGGGAGCCCCTTCTCCAGCTGCAACAGCCGGAGGTGGAGACGATGGTGGAGGGGAAAGAAAGTCCTGATAAGAGCCAGGTGCTGTGTGAAGCTGTTTGCGGACGTCGTCTCATCGCGCTACTGCCAGGAACCCTGGGGATGCTGGGACCGTCCAGAGACAGACACTGAGGCCCCAGGAAGCCCCTCACTCATCTTCAGTGACACAGCTGCCAAGGGCTGGGCTCACCAGGCGTCTCCTTGCTCCTCCCTGCCAACAATGCCACCTGGGCCACCCTTAGCTCTCGCCTCACTGACCACGGCCAGGAGTCCTCAGGGGTGGCCAACTTTTTAACCTTTGACCCCTAGAGACAATTTTCTGTAGAGCACCCAGACTGACCCTCTTCCATATGACTCAGTTCGTCTTTGTTCAGAAAGCTTCCAGTGGTTTCTGTTCTTGGAATAAGACCCAAAGTCATTTTCATCACTTCTAAGGCTCTCACGAAGTGGCTGCTGCTGCCTCTGGCCTCATCTCTGACTCCCATCTCCCAGGCTCACCTGTTGCCTCCTTTTTGGTCCTCCAATTTGCCCAGTGAGGTCCCACCTCAGTGCCTTTGCACTGGCTGCTCCTCTAATGGACCACTCTTTTCCCAGGTAGCCTCAGCTTCACTTCCTTACCTTCTTGGGACCTCTGTGGGATGCTCCCTTGTCAGAGAGGCCACCCCTGATTGCCCTTCTTAAAAGAGTCCCCTCCTGCTCTCCTCTGGCCCTTATGCTGCTTCATTCCATAGCGTTTGTCATGACCTGACATTCTATTGTACGTTAGTCTGACTTAACAATGATTGATTGTCTCCCTCCTGCCAGGTGCAATCAAAGGGGCTGTGCCCGTCTTGCCCCTGTTGTGTCCCCTGTATCAGCAATAGTGTCTGAAACACAGTTGGCGCTCAGTGCATTTGGTGACCAAAGGACTCATTGCACGAACGCTGGGATCAAAGGGGTGGTGGAGCTGGGGAAACACAGGGAGTGACAGTGAAGGACAGAGAAGGCCCGGTCTATCATATGAAGCTTCTAGATGTGGATACCGGCCTGCCAGGGAGCCTGGGGCTGGAGGGCAGAGCTTGGAGGAGCTCTAGCACCATTGGAAGGAGACCGACAGAAAGCCCTTTGCCAAGGTTCCTAGTGGCTGCCAAGCTCCTGTCCAAAGCTGGACGGGCAAGGAAGCTCACGTGAAGTTCATGGCCTTGGCAGCCAGGTGCTTCCAGATTCCCTCCCACAAAGGCTGGTAATCCACGAGGGCTTTCCCCTGGAGGGACTGTGGCTCATATCTGTTGCCTGCACATTTCAAGGCATAAACAGAACACACCCAAGCAGGTCCTGCCTTTGCAGCTGCAAATGTGACTGAAGGCGTTGCTAGCAGAGGTGTGAGTTGTCCTTGCCAAGGTGTGGAGAGGTGTGTTCATCCTGGGTGGGCTCTGTGGTCATTTACTCCAGGGATTGAACTGGAACTTGCCGCCCGTTGGTCAACTCTTCGTTCTCTGTGCTAATGGGCCGCCATCGTATGATCGTATGGTGGGTTACTGAGGTTTATCCTCACACAGTACTTGTCCCATAGCTTTCATGGGAGCCAGTGACCCCTCCACACTGGGGCTGCCCAAGCTACAGCTCACTCTGGAGGAAGGAAGAGACAATTGTCATTTCCTGGGTGCCCGCAGTGGCCGGCCTCAAGCTAGGCATCTGTGATTTCCTGAGTCCTCACTGGGAAATGGGCTTCAATATTCCTGCACATTTTACAGAGGAGGGAAGTGGGGTTCAGAGAAGCCATGTGACTTGAGAAGCCAAGTCCCCGCCTCTGTGAGTAGCACAAGCAGGGTCTGGTGCCTCATCATGTGGGGACCCCAGGTCCAGTGGCCAATTCATTACGACACGTTCAGGAGGCCAATCTCCCCGCAGAGCCCACTTGGGGCACGGCCAGCAGTCTCGGCTGATTTCTTTATTACTCTATCAGCCTTTTACCTCGTGACCTCTAGGTGGGAACATGAGGGTGTTTTCCGTGGAGAATAAGGAGTGAGGACTGGCCAGGAAGCACCTAGAAATGAGCCACCGAAGGAGGACTCAGAGCTATCCTGGGTAACCCTCAGCCTGGGGAGCTAGTAGAGATCGTGGTTGAGAAGTCGGGATCAGGAGTCAGATTGCATTAGCTGTGTGACCTTGGACGGTCATTTCTGGTCTCAGAAATTCGGCTTCCTCATCTATTATATGGAAATACAAGTTGTCTTTGGGTCTAAAGCTCCTCGTGTCTTGTGCATTGTAAGGGTTTAATGAACATTCATGAAAAGAAAATAATCCAGGATCATACACTAAAATGCATCACTGTCACATTTTGTCTTCACTTAACAAATATTGAGCACCTGCCACGTGCCTGGCATGGTCCTAGGTGCTGGGTCCAGTGGTGAGCGAGACAGACCTGACACTCACATCCTGGGGGCTGCGCTGCGGTATGGGAGATGCTGGGGAGAAAACAACTGAGCTGGGCTCTGACAGGTGAGAGGAACTTAATTGTCACCAGGTCTAGGTGACTCCCAGGTGGCAGGAGGAGGAAAGGGAGAGCATTTCGGGAGTTGGCACAGCGTTTGGAAGATAATAAGATTCAAGTGGTTTTGGTCTCTCCCCTGAGATAGCACACAGCCATTGAAGACTCTTGAATAGTGACTGCTACTATCAGATTTGTGTTTTGATTGAAAAGTTCCTCCTGGCTGCTGTGTGGAGTCTTGATGGTGGTGACAATTGTGGACTAGCGAAGACCAGCAAGGAGGCTCCTCAAGTTGTTCTGGCAACAGACAAAGGTGGCTTGGCATAGGGCGGTGGATGGATAGACCTGGAACCTGGCAGGAAGCCTGTTCGCTGCCTGGCCTCCTGGCTTCCTGATTCCTGTGGACCAGCTTTTGTCACAGAGGATACCTGTGCTGTAGCCCTTGGTTTTGGGTTGAATTGTGTCCCCCCCTAAAAAGTCATGTTGGAGACTTATCCCCAGTACCTCAGGATGTGACCCTATTTGGAAATAGGGTCTTTGTAGATGATCAAGTTAAGATGGGGTCATTAGGGTGGGCCCTAATCCTATATGACTATTATCTTTATAAAAAGGAGAAATTTGGACATAGAGATAGACATACACAGAGGCAAGACGATGTGAAGACACGGGAAGAAGATGGCCATCTACAAGCCAAGGAGAGAGGCCTGGAACAGAGCTTTCCCGCACAGCTCTCAGAGGAAATCAACCCGGCTCATGCCTTCATCTTGGACTTCTGACCTCTAGAACTGGGAGAGAATAGATTTCTGTCATTTGAGTCACCCTGTCTGTGGTACTTGGTTACAGCAGCCCTGGCAAACGCTTGTCTCTTTGTACAGAAAACTTGGGGACCTCCAAAACATCAGCACACCTGGGTCCCACTCTTGGAGCTGTAGACTCGGTGGGAGGGTGGGGGTTGGCTCTCCAGGTGATGCTGATGAGCATCCCAGGCATGGGGAGGGTGGGCTACACGGTGTAGGTCTCATGCGGTCCTCCCTCTGTGCGTTTACGCCCTTGGTCCTCAGCTCTATCCTTGGGAGAAGCCAGACCACCAGAAAGTTCTGTGTTTGGCTTTCGTTGTGCTGCAGACTCCTTCCAAGTCCCCTACACAAAGTGGAATTGATATAGGCGTAGTGGAAAGAAGTAGGCCATGGGAGTCAGAGAATGCAGCTCTGTCTCTTATTGGCTTTGTGAACTTGGCCAAGACACATATTCTGAGTCCTGGTTTCTTTATCTGTGAGGTGGAACCATGTCTTTGCTGGGTCACCATAAGGATGCAGAGAGGATGTGCATAAACAAGGCTGCCATGTACATCTGGGCAGGTTGTGTCCTGCACAAGGTGGCTGGAGGGTGAGTTAGGGCTGGACTTGGTCAGCATGCTGCTCGCCAGTCCTTCCCCACTGGGTCGTGCTCTTCTGAGCTGCTATGGACTGGGGTGGCCCTGTATGTCAAAGGTCCCATAGCGTTCCCAGCATGTAGTGGATATTCAATGAGGGTTTGCTTTGTCCCTTGAAGAAATTATCCATTACAGCATCAGGATTTAGTGAATGTCTCCTTCTTCCTCCATGTAACTGAATGTATTTCCCTTTTTGCTCTTACTGCCAGGAGGGTCAACAATATGAATTCTTATGTTAGTGCAATTATATTGCCTTTTCCCCTGGTTCTAAATGATTATGCTTTATTTATGTTGTACCAATTGATTGTGTATGATCTTTGTGGTAAGCAACCCAGTTCCTCTGGAGAAAATGTTTAAAAGTAAATGCAATATGTTTTTAGACTTTGGCTGGCACATCCTGTGGCTGTCCTGGGTCTGTTAGACTAGCAGACTGTCAGAGGTGGGTGGGGTCGCCCTAGAAGGTGCATGATGTTGAGCTCGAACCTCACAGATGTGGCTTTGGGGATATTTCCTTGATCATAGGGTGGGTGGGGAAGCTGCTGCATGGGGCCAGTGGGTGTTTGCCATGCAGACTGGCCCCGGATTTCTGCAGGAGAAGAATTGGGAGTTCATGGTCTAATCTCGGGATATAAAGGCGACCACCCCATGGCGTTGTGTCCTGAGGGGCAGCCTTGAGTGTGAGTGTGCAAGAGGGAGAGCCGCTGGGCTCTGCAGGTGCGTGTGGGGGCCTTGCTCTCATCTGCTCACTGTACGTTGCTGGAAATATCCCACAGCTGTTATTATTTCCTTACAGATTTTTGTCTCCTCCAGAGTTGAAAAGTCACTGCCTATGAGCTGACCCTGGTTCAGAGATGTGTTTGTGTGGCCGGCACGGGGTGTTTGACCATACACGCCAGGGTGCCTTTAGGTGGCGTCTCACCCTCGGGTCAGATGCAGGGCTCCTCTCCCATAGTGGGCGCACCCCTGCCTGCCCCCCTCACTCCTCACTGTGTCACTGCCCGGGACAGAGTCCGTGCTGCCCCCGGCATCTGCATTTTGACACAACAAGGCATAGGATGGAAGAGAAACATTTGCTGAGCATCTGCTTTGTGCCAGTCACTTTTCTAAGCACTTTTACAACTCTCTTCTTATTCAGACTATATCACCCCTACAATGGAGACATTAATCTCATTTACAATGGGGGCTGTTGAACCCCACCATCAAATGTATGAGAAGAGAGTGTTCCAGGATTAAGCATCCCTGGCTCCTACACAGGCTGCATGGGCTTCACCTGAGACTCTGCTGGAATCCATGGGCTGTGCCCGTCACTTAGCAGTCCATCCTCCCTAAGTGCCTTCCAGATGCGCCAGGAGAGGGAGAATGGTTCCTTTGGTGATTTCAGATCACTTATGCTCCTACGGTTCACAGATCGGTTTCCGTTGTGGTTGGAGCAAACCTGTGCCAATCAATGCACTATCTTTTCTTGGGTCCTCGGCAAATCTGCATTCCTGTTTTTGCCTGTCATGTGGGACTTTTGAACACTGTCAGTCCCAAAGGCAGAAGTTTGCAAAGAGCAAGACACAGATAAGGAGATACAGGCTATGGCGTAGAGAGCAGCTGCTGTTCCTCCTCAGGATGCTGTGGGGACTCAGGGGGACAGGGGGCTATGTCTCCTGGGTACCAACCTGGAATGTGAGCACCTCTCCTGTTGGTGCACACATCTGGGAGGGCCTGGGACAGCAGGGGCTGGGAGGCAAGCTGAGCGAGCCAAGTTTTCTGAGATGAGGAAGCAATAGCCTGCCCCCTTGGTGAGTTGTGAAAGGAGCCAGAATCTGGCACCTTCCTTTAGGGTCAGTGGGAGCTGGGAGAAGGGCTGCCCTTCTCTGCAGAGAGTGAGGCGTGAGTCAGGGGAGCGATACCTCAGCCCGCCTTCCCCTAGTCTGGAGGCATCTCCACTCCTCAAGGCAGTGATTCCAAATCTTTTGACTGCGGACCATGCTAGTAATTGTGCTGTATTGATGGAGCACAGCCCCAAACTGTGATTAATGTGGATTAAAGTGCTCAGCAGAACATGGCCTTACAGTTAGATTAATTACTGCAGGAAATGATCACAGTGTGATCTCCGGTCATTTTGTTTTTACTTGAAAACAGAACAAAAAAAAACGATAATCAAATTTGAGAAAATAAATGCTTTTATATTAATGAGAAAAAAGGAAGAGAATAGTACAAACATGTTTGGATTCTAAGAAGACAAGACACACGGCACAGACACATTGGCGTCTGTTGGACAACACCTGCCTACACGGTGGTTAGCTGGCCAGATGAACAGAGGCAGAGAGGGCCCCGAACCTTAGAGGAGCTCTCTCAGGGCGTCCTGGCTCTCTCACATGTGCCACACCATTTCTAAAGGATAAATTTTGGAAGAATAATAAAGAAAAAGACATATAAATATGTTAATATGTTTCATGTAGGTAAAATATATTTTATAAGAAAAATTTGCTATCATCTTTCTTTGGGAGCACAGATTAACCTAGTTTTTTGGAAAGATGGCTTATGACAGAGGTTGGCCTTGAGCGTTGATTTTACTGATCACCTGTTGGGCCAACTCCTGCCTCGTGGAGGCTTGGTTGAAAGAGGGCTGCTTGGAGACCCACTGATCACAAGTTTGGGCTAAGAAAAGTCAGTCCTGGAATTTGGGGTTCCAGCCCCAAAATGGCCTGGCTCCTCGTCCACAGGGAGGCAAGTTGGCTTCCTCTGTTTGCAAATTCTAGGCTGACCCCCAAGCTGATCCCTGTCACAAACTAGCCATCTGCTAGGTCTCATTGGGCATCTTATAGCTTTCTGACAATTTTGTTTCCCATATCACAGAGGACTCGGTGGGGACAATTTCTACCAGGGTCCTCAATGTGGATAATATGGAGGAACCATTTGGTAAAGTTGAAGTGAGGGGAACATTGTGACAGGCTGCCCAGACAGCCTTTCAGTTTGCTGAAGTCAGGAAGGGAAGGCCGGGCAAGCATATGCTCACCCTACACTTTGGTAAGGGGAATTTCAAAAGGCTCAAAGAAATCCTAGTGTTTTTGTCAAAATAAGAGAAGACGACTCTTTGGACTGTAGAGATTCTGAACTGAACGTAGGCAAATGATCATGAATGCCCCTAGAGGAGACAGGGGAGGTGGGAATAGATCAACAGAGCCAGACATGGAGATTCTGCACAAAATCATACTTCGGACATGGACGCCCAATGGGAGAGGGGATGCCAAAGGCAGCATATTCAGATTTAAACGAAGCCCTGGATACAGCCCCGGTAGAGACAATGGAGCAACACAGAATTGTAAGCGGTACAGTTACTTGTTGTGCAACTTTAAACATGTGTCCCCAGAGGTGGTTGATTCAGTGATTGATGTCAATCAAAAGAGGGCTTCAGCGTTGGCCCTGTCCCCTTCAGCATGTCCACCGTCCGTGAAGAGTGGGGGCCCGATGATCGAACATGCAAATTACAGCAAGTCAACAGGGACAGCTATTTCTTCAAGCCCGCCAGGTAAATATGGGATCCTACTTAGTGTAGTGCTCTCAGACTTTGTTTATTTACTTGATAGATGGTGATCCCCAGTATCTCCAACAACTGGGGCAATGTGTCAGAGATAACAAGATAAGATCTGACCTGGGAAAATGGAAAGTCTTCCACCTGGGTTCAAAAGGTCAATGGCAGTGTTGGTCTATAATTAAAAACAATATAGTACTTGACATTTATTGTGCTGTTGCTACTCATCAGGCATGATGCCAAGTGATTTTTTTCCAGACATTCTCCTGTTTAGTCCTCATGGCAGCCCCATGAGGCAGGGTGATATTCTCTGTTTTACAGAAAAAGGAGACTGAAGCTAGGGCTTTAAGTAAATTTCCTTCGGTCTCGTGGTGTGATAGACTAAATTATTGTATGGCAGATATTCATTCCCTTCACTAAATATCCATTGATGAGTATTTCCACGCACCACTCATCTTGGACCTGGCCATGAACTTGCTCTGGCCAATGACATGTGGGCAAAAGTGAGCGTGCAAGTTCTGAGCCTAGGCCTTCAGTGGCAGGGCATGTTTCCACACGCCCCTCCACTTGTGACCACAATGCAAATGTGTCCCAGGTACTCACTGCCCTCCCGCCTGAGTCCAAGCATTAGACATGCAGCAGGGCCATCCAGCTGACCCAGAGACCTGCCAGAGTGAGAAAAATGTCCTCAGTGTTGCATAACCACTGAGATTTTGTTATTGTCACCCAGCAACGCTGACTGATATGAGTCTCTGGTTCGCAGCCAAGTTGGGATTCAAACCCGGGTAACCTGAGTTCAGAGCCCTGGATCTTTGGCATTTCACCATATTTCATTGAAAGAAATAGGGAAGGGAAGAATAATCAAGGAGACTTAATATTCCAGGATGTAGTCTTTTGGCTAAATATAAAAAAATCTATTCAACTTACCATTGTAGTTCGATCTCTATTAAAATCCGAATCAATTTTTTACTGGACTTTTACGAAATGATTAGAAAATTATGCTGGAAAGGGCAAGTTGGTTAATGTAAAAATACTCAGAAAGCAGCAAATAATGAAGGGGACCAGTATTAACAGATTTCAGAATGTATAAACCAATAATAAATTAAATCATAGAGATACTAGCGCAAAACAGATTTACAGCAACAACAAAGTCTGAAAGGGATCCTATTACATAAGATAATTTAATCGAAGACAAAAGAGGAATCAAAAACCATGGAGAAAGAAAGGATTGTTTAATAAATGATGTTGGCAGAATTTATTAATTTGGAAGAGTATAGCTACACAACTCATGATGAGCCCCAAATAATTAATAGTTCTATTAAGGAATTAAATATTTAAAAAATCATAGAAAACTAGCAAAAAATAGACCACAAGATTTTTCAAATGATTTCCTAAATGTTAAAGTGACAAAAAATAGCATGGGGGGTCCGGCCCCGTGGCCTAGTGGCTAAGTTCAGCATGCTCCACTTTGGTTGCACAGATTCACAGATTCGGATCCTGGGCGTGGACCTACACCACTCATCAGCCGTGCTGTGGTAGTGACCCACATATAAATAGAGGAAGACTGGCACAGATGTTAGCTCAGGGCTATTTCTTCCTCAAGCAAAGAAGGAGGAAGACTGGCAACAGATGTTAGTTCAGGGCTAATCTTCCTCAGTATAAAAAAAAAATGAAAAAAGATTATGAAGTTAAATAGACACAAGTTGTTAAAAATTAAAAACTTGTTTATAAAGACAAAGAAGACAGAAATGATGGAGGGAAGAGTATTGTTACAAATATGACAAGATGGAAATATTTACCTTGCCTCCTTCTAATTAGTGAGGCAAATATTAGAAGCTCGATTTAAAAATGGACAAAAGCATGAATGAACAATAATAGAAGAAATAAGTTCAGTTCACCTCAAAAGATGTTTCCTGAGCTCCTTCTCTGTGTTTGGCCCTGTATTAGTTAAATACCAACATTTTGGAAACAAACACGGCAAAATGGAGAACTACTAGAATAATCAAAGAATTGCAAAATAAAAATGAAATCCATGAAATCATCTTATATCTACTGTATACAATTAAAAGTTATGATAATACTGTCAAGGTTGTGATAAAACTAGGATCTTTATATATTGTTGGTGGCCATGTCACTTAGGACACCATTTTGCAAAACATACCTAGAATCATACCTTTTGACCCAATAATCTCACTTCTAAGAATTTAGCCTGATAGTATAATTTAAATGAGAAACACATGAATATATCAGGATTGTATTGCAGTACTATTTATCATTCTGAACAGTTGGAAACCTAAATATTCAGTGCAGGGAATAGCTAAGTAAGTAGATTATGGGCGTAGCCATAGAATAGACTATTCTGTAGCCAATAAAAATGATAATTATAAAGACTACGGGAAATATTTATCATATAACAGTGTGTATATAAAAAATAGCAAAATTGTATATATGTGGTGAGTATAAGTACATAAAAATTAAATATGTAAGTGGACAGGACTGGAGGACCCTGGAACTTGACGATCTGTGGGATGGCAGGCCCATGGGAAATTTTCCTCGTCCCAATTGCATTTGATTTTCATTAGGGTCCTGACATTTTGCAGTAACAGGTAATAATAATAACATTAAAAAAAATTTAAAAGATTTAAAAGGACAGAATGAGGACGATGGGTCCTAGCTACTCATAAGGAAAAAGACACTGAGGAATTTTAGTTGACTGCAAATTCACTGTGGGTCATTAATATTTTGGGTCAGTTAAAAATGCTCAGAAATCCTTGGCTGCTTTTTGAAGACAGAGCACGAGGCCCATGGGACATGGGGAAAAAGACATGATGTGTGCTGGGTGCTGGGCAGACCCAGGCTGTAGTCCTGGGTGCAGTTTTTAAAAATAATTTATTTTATTTGATATTATTTAATATGTTTTCATTTTATCTTTGATGATGTAATCTTTTGTAAAAACTTTTTAATCATGGTTTGGTAAAGTGCATGAAAACATTAATTTTAAGCATATAGCTTGGTTTATTTTTACATATGTACACTTCTATGTAATTGCCACCCAGTTCAAGATATAGAACATAATGATATTCCAGAAGCTTCCATGGTGCTCTAGTCCTAGTCAGTTCTCATCTGTTCCTCACCTGAAGGTAACCACTGACTTTTACCATTAGTTTTGCCTGAACTTCATATAAACGGAATCATACAGACACATGCCTCTTTTTATGTCTGGCTTCTGTCATGCAACATAGTGTCTCTGAGATTTTCCCATGTTGAATGTACTTCAGGGGTTTGTTGCTGTCTAGAGTTCAACCGTATGAATATACTACAATTTATTCATTCATTCCCTGGTTGATGGATATTTGGGTTATTTCTAATTTTGTGGTATTGTGAATCAATCTGCTGTGGATGTTCTTGTCCATGTCTTTTGGTGGACATGTGTGTTCATTTCTCCCAGATATATACGTAGGAATGGAATTGGATTATAAGGTAGGCAAATGTTTAGCTTAAAAGATGCTGCCAAATATTATCTCAGAGTGGTCACAGGAGTTTTACTCTCACCAGCAAAGCATGAAAGCTTTAGATGCTCAATGTTTTCACCAACATTCAGCGTTTGTCAGTCTTTTTAACTGTACGTCTTCGGTTGTGGGTATAGAGGTGTCTCACTCTGGTTGTAGTTTCTTTTTCCCTGATGACTAAAGATATTGAGCACTTTTTCACCTTCTTACTGACCGTTTGGATATCCTCTTCTGTAAAGAACCTGTTCAGATCTTTGACTCACTTTACTTTTTCAATTAGGTTATTGGTCTTTTTCTTTTCGATTTGTAGGAAAATTTTTAAAAATGTGTTTCCTGAATTTGAGTCCTTTTGGGGCATATGTATTATGAATGTCTTCTGTCATTCTTTCACTTGTCTTTTTCACTCTCTGGTATCTTTTGATGAACAGCAGTTTTTAATTTCAGTAAAGTACAATTGGCCATTAATTTTATGATTATTACTTTCTGTGTCCTGTTTAAGAAATCTTTGCCTACTTTTGGATCGTGAAGCTATCTTCCTACATTTTATTTTAGAAGCTTTATTTTTTTACCCTTTACATCTAGGTCTGAAACTGAACGACTCCTGGCAAAGGTTGTCACTGGAGAATCTCTGCATCTGCTTTCACTTCGATTGGTTGATTTTATTCCTGAGTAGTTTATTCTTTTTCATGCTATTGTCAATGAAACAGTTTTATTATTTCATTTTCAGATTGTTCACTGCTAGTATATGGAAATACAGTTGGGTTTTGTATGTCGATCTTGTATCCTGCAACCTTGCAGAGTTAGTTTATCAGTACTAACAGATTTTTTGTGGATGCTTTAGGATCGTCTATATAAAAGTTCATGTCATCTGCAGATGGAGATGGTTCTGATTCTTCCTTCCTACTTCTAGATGTTTTAAAATTTTTTCCTTGCCTAACTGGCATGATTAGAACCTCCAGTACAATGCTGGGTAGACGTGCAAAGGTGGGGAGCCTTGTCCTGTTCCTGGTGTTAGAGGAAAAGCATACAGTCTTTCATCATTAAGTACAACTGGGCTTTTCACAGATGTCCTTTGTCAGGTTGAGAAAGTTTGCTTCTATTCCTAATTTGTTGAATGTTTTTATCATGAAAGGATGTTGGACTTTTGTCAAATGCTTTTTCTGCAACTATGGAGATAATCATGTGGTTTTTATCCTTTATTCTGTTAATACAAGGTATTAACATTGATTGATTTTCAGTTGTTAAACAAATCTTGCATTCCTGGAATAAATTTCATTTCATCATTGCGTTTAATCCTTTTTATATGCTGCTGGATTTAGTTTACTGTTATTTTGTTGAAAAATTTTGTGTCTATATTCATAAGGGATATTGGTCTGTAGTTTTCTTTTCTTGCGATGTCTTCATCTGATTTTAGTATCAGGGTAATACTAGCCTCATAGAATGAGTTGGGAGTGTTCCCTCCTCTTCTTTTTTTTGGGAAGACTTTGTACTAATTCTTCTTTAAATAAGAATTCACCAGTGAAGACATCTGGGACTTGACTTTTCTTTGTGGGGAGTTTTAGAATTACTAATTCAATTTCTCTACTTTCTTCAGACATTCTATTTCTTCTTGAGACACTTTCAGTAGTTTGTGTCTTTCTAGAAATTTGTTCATGTCGTCTAAATTATATAATTTTTCATGCAGTTATTCATAGTATTCTCTTGTAATCCTTTTTATTTTTGCAAGGTTGGTAATGATGTTCCCTCTTTCATTCCTGATCCTAGTAATTTAAATCTTCTTTCCTTTTTTCTTGCACAGTCTAGCTAAAGGTTTGTCAATTTTGGTGATCTTATCAAAAAACCAACTTTTTGTTTACTGATTCTTTTCTATTGTTTTTCTATTTTATTTTTACTCCAGTCTTCATTATTTCCTTCCTTTTGCTTGTTTTGAGTTTAGTTTATTCTTCACTTTTTAAAGTTACTTAAGGGGAAAGGTTATATTACTGATTTGGGATATTTCTTTCTTTCTTTTTTTTTTAAAATATGAGCGTTTACTGCTACAAATTTTCCTCTGAGCACTGCTTTCACTGCATTCTCTGTTTTGGTATGCTCTGTTTTGTTTTCATTCATCTCAAAGTATTTTGAAATTTCTTTCATGGTTTCTTCTTTGACCCATTGGTTATTAAAGATTGTGTTGTCTTAATTTCCACATATTTGTGGATTTCCAAAATTTCCTTCTATTATAGATTTCTAATTTAATTTCCTCTGAGGTCAGATAACACACTTTGTGATTTTTACCCTTTTAATTTTACTGAGGCTTGTTTATGGCATAGCATATTATCTATCCTGGGGGAATGTTCCGTGTGCTTATGAGAAGAATGCATGTTCTCCTCTTGTTGAACGGGGTGTTCTCTAGAAGTCTGTTAAGTCTAGTTGGTTTATAGTGTTGCTCAAGCCTATTTCATTGTTGACCCTCTGTCTAATTTTCTATCAATTATTGAAAATGAGGTATTGTAGTCTCCAACTATTATTGTTGAGTGACCTACTTTTTCCTTCAATTCTGTTGGCTTTTGCTTCATGTATTTTTGGGGCTCTGTTGTTAGATGCATGTATATCTACAATTGTTATATCTTCCTGATAGATTGACCATTTAATTGTTATAAAATGTCCGTCTTTGCCTCTAGTAGCACTTTTTATCTTAAAGTCTGTTTTGTCTCATGTTAGTCTCTTTTGGATACTGTTCACTTGGTACTTCTTTTTCTACCTTTTCCTTTCAACCTATTGTTTAATCTTTGAATCTAAAGTGTATTTCTTACAGGCTGAGTTTGGTTGGATCTTTAAAAAAAAATTATAAATGCCAATCTCTGCCTTTTGATTGGATCGTCTAATCCGGTGATATTTAATGTAATTACTGGTAAAGTATAGTTTGCATCTTCCGTGTCTCCACTTGTTTTCTATATGTCGTATGTCTTTGTCCCTCTATTCCTTCGTTACTGCCTTATTTTGCATTAAATACATATTTTTCTGGTGTAAGCTTTAAACTCTCTTGTCATTTATTTTATTATATATTTTTTGAGTTATTTCCTTAATGGTTTCCCTGAAGATTACAATTAATATTTTAACTTAAAACAATCTAGTTCAGATTAACAGTAGCTTAATTTTAGTATTATACAAAAACTTTGCTCCAATATAGCTGTTTTCCTCCCCTCCTTTGTACTACTATTGCTATGCAAATTGTACAGAGAAGTGATGACCAGCACTTGGGATTAAGGCAGTGGTAGTGGATGAGGAAAGGAAGGGATGGAATGGAGAGAGAATTCAGTAGTGGAGTTCATGGGGCTTGGGACCTAGTAGGGGAAAAGGTCAGAAGAATTATTTTGTGTCTGAAGAAACTTGTTCCACATGAAGAATGCCAGACTTCAGCTGCCTTAGAAACGTGGCCCAGAATCCATGATACAGTTACACTAGGAGAAGTGAATAGAGGAGAAGCAATTCCTGGTTCAAGCATCAGCAACACGGATCATTCTTCCAGACTCCCCTGACTGGGTTGGGCACCTCTTCTAGGTTTATACACAACCAACTTTTATCCCCAATGAAGTACTTAGTGCAATAGTTTACAATTATCTGCTTCTGTGCTTATCTTTTCCTATAAACTGTAAGTGCTTTAAGCATGGAAACCATGTTTGGTCTTACTCATCATTGTGTCACCAGCTTGTCCCAGAATAGGGGCTTCACAATTTGTGCTTTGAACTGAGGGTCGGTGTAGGGGTTTGGGATGAAAAGGGAATCTGGCAGGATAGTACTGAATTCCAGAATTCTATCAATTCCTAAACCCATCTCCAAGTTCAGGACTTCTCAAGCCTAAGTGTGTTCAGTGTCCTCACCCCACAGAGCTGAGAGTCCAAAGCTTGTGGCCCTGGTGCCCAGTGATTGGTGTGCCGAGAGTGGGCAGCATCATGAATACATAGTGAGTGAGGAGCTTCACCTCTGGTCCTGGAATGGCCAATTCTGACTTGGCCCTTCCTGAACTTGCATCTGCCAATCCTCATTCTGTTTAGCTGCTGAAGTCCTGTGAGACTTCGTCTCCTCTCCCAGCTTCTATTGACTCTTTCCCTCCAGGCACTTGTGAGGTTCCTGTGCTGACTTGGGGAGGGGCTCACTGAATTAGAGCCCCCATTCCTGTTACCACGAGCTTAGTAGGACTGTGGCTGCCCTCTGGGACTGGGCCCTTGCATACTAGTTAGGCATGAGTTAGTCATATCCCGCCTTAGTGCTAGAGACCCCCAGCCTCCCTGGAGCAAGGGTGTCTCCTGAGGCACAATGGTTTCTCTAGAGCTGCCCTCTTGCCTTCCAGCAACCCTGCTGAGACGCCCAGGCTATACTGGAAACAACCCTGTGATGGTGTGTTCTCCCATCCCTCCCCATTTGGGGAGCTGATATGACTTCAGACAATGTAACTTCCCTGGGCATCGTTTGTGAGTGGAGCTTTTGAACAGTCAGGGAGTTTTCCAGGCGCTTGGCAGTGGTACTTAGCTGAGCTGGGGCTTTTTCCAATTTTAGAGACAAGCAGCTTCAGGTTGTCTCCTTAAGTGGAGAAGCAAAGTGGAAACTGGGGAAGAGGGCTGCAGGAAGGAGCACCCCGGTCCAGCTAGATACTAAGCAGCCGTGTAACCAAAAAAGTGCATCTGTGGATGCTGGGAAAGAACACTGTAAAAGAAGGAAGGAAGGGAGGAAGAAAGGAAAGACGGGAGGAAAGAAGGAAGGATGGAAGATGGGTGTAACCCGTGGGTCCTGTGGCCTGAGGCCTTGGGACACATACTTCCTTTTGCCTCAGAGCCCCAGTGGTGAGATGCCCCTTTAACTGGTCTGGGCCTCACTGTGCTCATCATACAGTCACTGGTGGGTGCTGTTGGTGGGTCTGTTCATAGCTTCTAGACTGACAGATACATGAGGACTTGTTCAGCACAGCTAATCAGCCTGGTGGTGCTGGCTGGGCGGGGGGCAGGCTGTATGGGAAGAACCAAATGCTGCGTGATAATAGGGCCTATGTTTGGGGGGCAATTTGGTGTCTTCAAAGCACTTTCATATACATTATCTCATTCTATCCTCAGAGCCACACTATGAATGTGTTATTACCACTTTGTTCTTTTCAGAGGAGAAAATCTGAGTTTAGAACAGTCTTGCCACTCAACCAAGGCGGGGACACTCTTGAGATTCATGAGACCAAGCCCTGGAGCCCTTCTCTCCCAGGACCACAACAGCCACACATGAGAGCTGTTTGCCAGCCTGTGTGCATGGGGAGAAGGACTCCACCAGGGGGCATCCCTCTGTCAGTCCTCAGGGAGAAGGGCAATGTTAGCAGAAGACTCTCGGGAGGTCCCTCCTCCCTCCCCAAGCCATCAACACAAGTCTTAATGTTCTCCTCAAAAGACTGAATGAAATGTTTTCCTTGAGAGAGGTGGGTGCTCAAAATCGTGCACCCAGGTGGAGAAAGCAGTGTTCCGATTGAGTGAGGCAGGTGTGAAGATGGAAATGAGTAAACCATGCTCCATTCATTCATTCATTCATTCGGTTGTTCATCACACATGAACCAGCAAATGGTAGTGGCAGGTATGGTGCAAGATGCTCCGGGGTGGGGCTCAGGAGGAGAGATACCCAGGCAAATAAAACGGAGCCCTGCCCTGGAGCCCTTGGCTGGTGGGAGCATGTAGTGCTCTCTCTCCTCAGCGTGGCCAGTGCTGGATGGGCACATGTCACTGTGCACCCTGGAGGAACGGAGAAGAGCTCAGAGTTGAGGGCTAGAGAAGGCTTTCAGCAAGGAGGGGCCGCCAGACCTGGCTGGGAAGCCCTGTCCTACTGTGATACGGTCGCAAACTTTTCCTGCTCACACAGCCTGCGGGCCCTGCATGAACACCTGTCCGCCTGTCTGTGTGCCAGAGTGACACTAAAACTCTGCTCCTGGGATGGAAGGTGGTGCAAAGACTTTGGAAGATGATCTGACCACTTCTTCTAAAGTTGAGCATAAACTTACATTATAAGCCTACTACTCTGTGCCTAAATATTTACCCAGAAGACATGAAAACATATGCCCACACAAAGACTTGGATGTGAATGTTTAGAGCAGCTTTAATCATAATAGAAAAAACTGGGGATAATCCAAATGCCTACCAACAGGTGAATAGATAAAGAAATTGTGATGTAATCAGGTAATAGAAAACTATGCAGTAATAAAATAAAACAACATATTGATACCTACAACAACAAAGATGAATCTCAAAACCATTATGTTACACAGAAGAGGCCAGATTAAACAAAGAGTGTTTTATGTATGATCCCATGTATATGAAACCCTAGAAAAGACTAATCTGATCTATGGTGATGTATAGTAGGCCTGGGGTGAGGTGGGGCAGGAGACTGACTGGGCAAGGTACAGGGAACTTTCCAGGCTGATGGAAGTGAGCTCTGTCATGATTGTAGTGGTGGATGCTCAGGTACACATACTTGTCAACTCATCGACCTGCACACCTCAAAGCAGATGCTGGCAGAGCATTGGGCAATGTCCGGGAGATGCCTTGCTGTGCTGTGTTGTACCCCCTTTATTTGTCTGATCATGGGGAGGTCCAGGTTTCCTGGAGGAGGGGGCTAGTGTGGCCAAGACAATGGAGGGGTGTTGCTGAGGGGCGTTGTATTAAGGTTCTCCGGAGACACAGACCAATAAGATGCATATAAACATAGAAGAGATTTATTATGAGGAATTGCCTCCTGCAGTTATGGGAGCTGAGAAGTCCCAAGCTCTGAGTTAGCAGGCTGGAGACCCAGGTGGGCCAATGATGTAATTCTAGTCTGAGTCCCAAGGCCTGTGACTCGAGAAGAACCAAAGAGTAACTTCCAGTCCAAAAGTCAACAGGCTTGAGACCCGTAGGGAGCTGATGTTCAGGTCAAGAGGTCCCAGCTCAGTCAGGCAGGAGGAGTTCCCTCTACTCTGCTTTTTTGTTCTATTTAGTCATTTAGTCTTCAGTTGATTGGGTCAGGCCCACCCATGTAGGGAGGGGAATCTTCTTTGCTCAGTCTACTGATTCAAACGTTAATCTCATCCATCACAGACACACCCAGAATAACGTTTGGCCAGGGTACTAGCTTTCAGGTACCAGGCTACTTGTCGGGGAGGAGAGGTAGTTAGTAACTGATAATAGGATCTGATTTGCCCTCCTAGGCACACTTGCTTCCCACTCCCCCCACCTGCGCTCAATCCACATTTAGAATCGCTGCTCCCCGTTGAATCCAAGCAGTATTTGCTGTAGGACGCTGGCCCCACTGAGGGAGTAGTGACACCTGAAGACAAGCGGGTCAGACTCAGTTTGCTCATCCATTTATTCATTGCCTACTTCAATGTATGTTTACTGAGTTCCTACTTCCCTGTGCCGGATGCTAAATGCTGGTGACATTTGTGGGAGCAGAGACAGACCAGAGAGGGTCCCTGTCTTGGGGAGATTATGCTCCAGTGAGAGAGACCATCATCAATAAGTGGTCACTTAGGGAAGTAAAATTCTAACTGTGGTAATGTCCACAAAGGAGCCTTCTGGGATCGAGGAGCTGGCCTGGGTGACCTGACCAGCAGGAGTCAGTAGGGGTGTCCTGAGGGTGATGGCCCCAGGTCTGTGAGCTTGGTCTTTTCTGTCCATTTCCTGGGTTCTGGCATCACTGACCTGACTAACTAGCACATTTCCTGACTTCCCTTAGGCGGAGTTTCACATGCTCCATTCTTACTTTAGTACAAAGTAGTAATCCTCAATTTGGGGGAAAGTGCCTGGGTCTCTCTGTGGCAGGTGACCGCCGGGTTTGCAAAGGTGCCTCTGAGTGGCAGGTCCACTGATGAGCCAGACAAGACATCTCAAGCCTTGCTGCCTTTCCACTAACCCCTCGACTTGCAAGCTCTGGGGAAGGGTTCCTTGGGGAAGTGTGGCTGACCTTCAGGGTGGGTGCAGAGAGAGACAGGTCTACACAGCAGGTTTGGGGTCTTGCCAGGCCAACCCCGGCTGGGAGCCACAGTGTCTGAGACAAGATGTGACCCTGCCAGAAGGGCTCTGGGTGTTGAGACACCCTATCTTCATTTTCACTGATGATGATGAAAGGCATGTTCATCCTTTCCTCCTTCCCACAGCGCTCTGATTTCCTTTTGGAGAGCTTCCTCTTGTCCCTGTGTATGGTCTGGGGGGGATTTCCCCACTTACAGATGCCAAAGGGGCACAATATTTCTTCTCACTGCCTAGTACAACCAGAGGGAGCGCCAAGACCTAACCTGGCCGATCACATGCCTTTTTGTGGGTCTTTGAAAATTAGAGGACCAAAGACCCAGCTACAGTTCATTTGTCTGCGGACTTGTGGCTGGGGGACAGTCTGGTCACACCGTTCCTGCTCCAAGGTCATTTCTATAGTCTGTTCTGCAACCCCTGGGAGCTGCATGAGCTTCATTCTCCAGCCTTGGGCAGTGATTCTGTGAGCTCCCAGATTCCTTCCAATAATTCCCTGACTTTAATTGGAATTAATTTCTCTTCCTTGAACTAAAAAACCCCATGGTGGTGGTAGCTTTCTGGACCCATTTCAAACCGATGCTTCCTGTTCCTGCCCTGTTCTTCACTGACCTCATCAATGTGAGGAAGGGCATTTTCAATTCAGCTCAGTGGGCCCCTTTTAATTACAGTTTGTGGAGTGCTGGACTGGGAGGGGGCTGTCTTGTGCCACTCCTGAATGTTTGGGCAGCTATGGAATCAGACCACACGCATGAGCGCAAACAGGCTAAGATGGTCCCTTGGGATCAAAAGTGCACTTGGTCCCCACCTGCCTTCCTTTGAAAAGAGAAATCCTGAGCGTCTCATTTATACTTTCTTGCTACATGACATTTATGTGATGTATCAAAGTTGCAAATATTCTCCTGGACTTTAGAGGAATGAGCATTGGCAGCTCGCGAGTGTCCGGAGAAGGGTGTTGGGAAGGTTTGGGTTAGAAGGAGCTGGATGAAGTGGGAATTGTTTGGGAAGCGTGTTGGCACAACCAACTAAAGGCTCGGGTGGTCAGCGGTACCCAGGGGTCCTAGTTGTAAGGACCTTGCTCTGGGTTTCTGGAGCCCAGGGCTTGTCCAGCAGACACAGACCATTTGTAGTAGTTTAGGGTTACATTTAGAAGATTATTTTGGTTAAAATTAAAGTAAGAAAAAATATGTGGATAATGGATCATGAGCATAACAGGTGTTGAAGGGAGGAAGTAGGAGATGTCTGGCTGGTAATCAGGCTGCCTGGGAGATTGAGCATCATGGGTCCTGAGTAACCATGTGTGGACTATGGTCCTCCACTCTGAGGGCCAGGATGGAGGCTCAATTCTGCCAGGGTGCCTGGAGGAGACTCAAGCTGGTCAAGCCCACAAGAAACTGTTGTGCATGTCAGATCCTGATTTCCTTTTCATACTGAGAATGAGAAAGGGCCTGGGTGCTCATAATGGTTAGTAACCGGCCGGCAGGCCGTCTGTGGACTCTGAGCTGGAGGATCTTCGTGGGGGGTGTGGCAGCGTATGGGACCTGGGGGAGTGAAAAGGAGAGGCTTGCCCGCCCCAGCACTCAGGGATGGGTGGGCTTCCCTGTCCACTGTGCCTTTGGCAGATGGGGCAAAGTGGCTGGCATATAGGATGCTCAGGAAAGCTGTGGATGGAGGGACTGACTGAAAGAATTAATCATGGAGGCCGAATGTCTACATAGAGATCCCTCTGTCCCACTGTCCCCTTTTGTAGCTGGTTAGAGCTTTCTTCTGCCTTATCCTGGGCAAAACTGGAGGCCTGGAAACACTGGTCTGTCCTCCACCCTGCCCCGGGTCTTTCAGTAGAACAATACCTTTGATGAGTTCATGTTCCTAGGCCCTGCTATTCCTGCTTTGACTCCAGACACTCTCCTAGGCAGGGGCCAGGTAGGGGGCCTACCAGACTCTCCTCCACTGATTTCACCAGTTTTGCTCCCAAAGGAGACTCTTGCATGCAGGTTCTTGGTACTTCCAAGCTTCTCATGGCTAGAAGTTGGCGACCTAGATGCAGGTCCTGAAGGGCCTCCTGGGGTCTCCATATGTTGCTTCCTCATGGCTAGATATTTGCCACCTTGATGCTGACCACTAGTCCCTGTGGGCTGAGACACTGGGGCCATGTCAGAAAAGCTTCTGTTGCCACCAACTCCTGCTGGGTGAGCAAGTTCCTCTCTGCACCATCCAAAGGACAACAAGATGGACTCTCTCCTTCCAGCCCCAGCAGCTCATCATCTGAAGCCATGAGTTACCAAGGGGGGTCAGTGGTCCTCTCCACTCCATCATGGGCATGTTCTACCCAGGGAAAGGGGCTGAGAGCCGACAGTCATGTGTGGGAGCACCTGGTAATCTTGTACCTGTGGACACCAATCCTTTGCACCTTCTGAGTATGTACTAGAAAAGGAGAAAAGACTTTCGTATTCAACAAGTGTTTGCAGTGGGTTTGACACTATATCCATGACCTCATTTAAGTTTCACAACAACACCTTGGGGAACTGTGGCTCAGAGGGATTAAGTGACTTATTCTGGATCACACAATTAGTAAGTGTTTGAGTTCACACTACTCCAACACTTATTAATTTAATTTACTACCTTGATCTGCCTTTTTGGGGTTTAGCACAGTTCAGCAAGCTTGTGAGGACCTGGGAGGCTGGTGTAGGGACAAACATCACCTGATTTTATTTTTTTGCTAATGCTAGAATACACAGTTTATCGAGGAAACACGGTGTAGTAAGGTAGTCAATTTGGGGACAATTTTCTCAAATACATCAAGGACCAACTGTATTTCATAAACTAATTCCTTTTAAAATGAAAGGTATAATGAGTTTTTGCATGCCTAGAACGCTGATAAAAGGGTCATTTGTAGTTCCCATATTTACAACTTAAACTTTCATGTAGATTTAACTCCTGAAAATTTCCCATTACCGCAAGTTCCTCTCACTTCATTAAACAGGGCACAGGATAAGGAGAGACGATGTTTGTAATCATCGCAATGATTGGCGGCCATTGATTTTCAGCGAGGGTGAGGTTCCTTCTGTATGAGTTTGTATTTAATTGAGCCTCTTTCCCCTCTTGTTGTCGCCACTGTTCTGAGAGGACCATCCATCTATTATCTTCATTATTTCATGGCCTGGTTTTCTGGGGCCAGGGCTTTCTGCTGGTTCCCCTTCTTTCCTCTATTTTGTACACCTGCTAATTTCAGGTCAGTTTCAGCCCCTCCCCAGATCTGTGGAGCAGTCACAGCCTCCCCTTCTAGCTGACTTGGTTGGGAAGCGCCCAAGTCCACGTTCAGAAGAGTTTGCTATTTGCAGATGATTTCACCCTCTTTTGTAAATTAATTTCCTTTCCCGCAAAGACAGCCAAAGCACCGCAATGATTTTCTACCACAGAGAGTTAATGAGGCTTAGGGGAAAATGTTTAATAGGAAAACATTGTCCCACACTGAGAATTAGGGACTCTGGGAAGAGAAGAAGCCAATGAAGATTAAAGCCAGACAGTGTGATGTTTCTGTGAGTGTGTGCCCATGTTGTGCTGGGAGGGAGTTGTCCCTGTGCCTTCATGCATATTATTGATGTACTGGCATAGAGAGACTATGAAATGGTTACACACTGACCCCTCAGGGGCTGAAGCGAGGGAGCGAGGTCTGGCATAGAGTTTAAGGTTGGGAAGCCAGGAGGACCCCAGAGCCCATGCATTCCACACAGTGGGGAAGCCTTTTTCAGGGTTATATAGTCTGGAAGTTTCTTCTTACAAGATATCCTGGAAACTATAGAATTTCAGGGTTTTCAGGGTTATATAGTCTGGAAGTTTCTTCTTACAAGATATCCTGGAAACTATACAATTCTCCCAAGGTGTTAGCTCAGATCAGTGGAAGAAGAAAAATGCAAACCAGAGAGCCCACAGAACCCAGACATGGGAGATGTAGTTGATTTGCAAGGCCCTCTTCCTGGTTTTTCTGTTGCTATTTTTCGGTGGTAGAAGACTTTAGTTGGAGAGAAAGGTAAGCTTTGGAGGAAAACAAACCTTAAAAAATAATTTTTGTGCAGATACTGAAGGTATTGCAGTAACATTGCGATTGATACCAAAGTACCCATTTCATCACAGGGGAATTGGGAAATTTAGATGAGCTGGGGAATTTACTCGAGCTGGAGGATTTAGGAAACGTTGAAGAGGATCAGTAAAAGAAAAGAAGAATTTCCAGAATAGTCAATTTCCATGTCTAGCTTTTCCCCTGGATGGAGCTAAAAATAGACCATTTTGTTGTTCTCTGAGTTGTTTTGAAGTTCTAGCCACTTCTCGAAGTTTGTGCCCTGATGCTGTGTTCACAGGTTTGTGTCGTAACATTTACTCCTTCTGGTTTACTAAAAAATTATCAACTCTATCCGGTTGCTCCTGCGTTCCTGCATTCTTGCGGCCCCTCCTGCTTGTTCTTTAGAGTGCCGTGAAGGCGCCGCGCTAAAGAGATAGAGGGGGAGTCGACGTGCATCTTGTTTTAAGAGGTTTGTTGGAAGATGGGATGTTACTTTAGGTCTTATACCTTATAAGCAGAGCCTCCCATGGGGCTTCCTGAGCACTTGATTTGCTGAGGACGGGAGAAACTCAGAAAGGAGTGAGGGACATGGGATAGAGGAAGGGATGGAGCTACTCAACAATGTGGTTTCAAGAGAAACCTGGCTTCAGCCTGACTCCCGAGGAGCATGATGGCGCTGAAGAGCATCACCCTGAAGTGGGAAGTCCAACTTTTGTTCTCCAGCTAGTGGCCACCACAGGGATGGGGATGTGGCACTGTGGGTAACTCCCAGGTGCCTCTGGGCTTCACTTGCTCCTGGAAGGCTGTAGATGCGAGCCTTTCTGTAGCCTCTGAGGGAAGGTCATAGCCTCTGGACCAGTAAAAGGGATCCTGGGGTGTGTCCAGGTGGAGCACCAATGGTGTCTGCTGCAGTTGTGTAGATACAGAGCCTTAAATCAAGGTAGAGAAATAATAAATGTTACTGGAAGATTTAGGTAGCGTGCAATTGGAGTTCCAAACGCGTAGAGGGTACCTTGATGTGGGAGCATCTGGGAAGACTGTGTAAGAGAACTAGCACATGAAACAAATCTGGAGAGAGCTGAGCTTTGGAGCATGTGTAGGGAGGGGCCCTGTGGTCGTATGTGACAGGAGCCCAACTCAAGTTAGCGTAAGTAGAAAGGCAGAAATGGAACACCAAGTGGACTTGATTGGCAGGTCTAAAGGGCACACGCTCAGAAATCTCTCTCGCTCTCTTTGCACACTGGCTCTGTTTGTTCTATTATTTGCCTGCTGATCCAGTTTGATCCTGCCATATTAATTTATTCATTCAACAAATATGCATGTACTATGTGCCAGACAGAAACCCCCTGTCCTTGTGGAGCTCAGAGGCTGGTTCTCCCCACAGTGGGTAGGGTGATGGCTGGCAGCCTCAGCCCACATTTTAATGGCTTCTGATCCCAAGGAAAGCAGAGGCTGGGTCAGTCCTCGTGTTCATCTATCACCTCTTTTAGAAAGTCTGGGTTTGGTCTGGCTTGGGTTATGTTCCTATCCTTTCGGCTGGTCACTGTGAACGGGAGGATGGAAACCTTCAATGGCCAGGTGTGGAGTGGGGTCTTCTGAGTGGTGTCCAACTAGAACTAGAGGAGGTCATGTAAAGACCGTTTCGAAATGGAATGGGGGTGCCAGTCAGTCCCCAGACTCCAGGTGTCCACCATGTATACTCCAGGCCCAGAGTACAAGTCAGGTGATCGCTACCACGGATGGAAACTCTCGAGTGGTCATGTGATCAGGGTGTGGGGCGTGTGGAGGGGAGGGGTGCATGTCGGGCCGGGGCCAGATTTGGGATGATTTGAATACTGGGCCAGGACTTCAGACTTTATTCTGTAAACCACAGAGGACTACAGGGCCTGGCATGATCAACAATGGGTTTAGGAGGATCATCCCAGCAGGAGGTTTGTACTGGGCATAAGGTTTATGGGATCAGAGAACTGACTGAATTAGAGGATGAATCAAAGGTGACTGTGAGGCTGTGCTCCCGCTTTTAAATATTTTGTTATCTCAGGGCCCTTTGAGATGTTCTCTCCTTCTGCTCCTTGCCAGGACAATTTATTATAGTCTGGTCAGGTTTGGATTCTGGGAGCCTCCCACATCTGTAGCTGTATCATTTTTAAGAGTCTTAGTCTTGCTTTTCTTTGGATATTTTACAATCTCTCTGGCCAAAGTCAGGGATACATTTGTGATTATGGACGGCTTTACCCGCCTGGCTAAGACATGCTGTTAAAATCACAGGGCCTTTTTTTTCTCTCACTGTTCTTGCCACTCCCAGTTCCTGAACCACTTCTCCTTAGATCCAGAGTCGTGCCATCTACTCCATCACTTCCTCCACCTTCTGAATCAGGTGGCTGTCACTTCCAAGTGCACTGCTCCTGGTTTAATGACTCTGCGAGCAGATACCTTAGAGGATCTAAATTTCCCATTGCACTTGTACTTTGTCTGCTCCCTGTTTCTGTGAGTGGACGAGGAAGGATATTAAGTTTATTGATCACTAATTTATAACATTTCCCCCATGCCCTGTTAGTGAGGAATAACTCCTGCTAGGCATCCTTACCTATCAGGTATCTAGCTAACTGTCTGTTGGCCCGCCCATCCATCCATCCATCCTTCTAACCATTGGTACACCCATCAGTTCAACCATCCATCTTTCTTTCTATATTGCTCTATCTCTCTCTATGTTTCTGTCTCTCTCTCCCCTCTCTCCATCTATAGACATACACACACACACACACACACACTAGAGTAACTGCCAGACATTTTCATTCATTTATTTTCACCCCCTAACATAAACCCATTTAATCATACAAACTTCCTATGAAGTAGATATTATCCCCAGTCAAAACAAGGGCACTGACTTTCAGGGAGGTTAAATAATCCATCCAAAAACACAGAGCTACCCTCTGGAGGTGCCAGGATGGTAGCTCAGAGGGCTCAATGTAAAGATTGTGCTCATCAGAGCACAAACAATGTGGCAGCACCGTCTGTAATAGCAAGAAACAGGAAACACTGTAAATGAAAATCAGTAAGAGACTGGATAAATAATTTAAGGTTTATCCACAAAAGGGAATACAATGCAGCTTCTCCAAAGAATGAATTAGACCTATATATACAAAGAGTGCAAAATGCCCATGATCTATTGTTTCATGTAAAAAAGAAACAAATTATAGAATAGTACGTGTAACATGATCCCATTTCTGTTAAGGTTATCTTTATATCTTCATATACTCATAGAAAGAGTCTAGAAGGTTGCCCAAAAGTGTGCAGTCACCAGCAGTTACTTCTGGGAAATGAGATTGGGGAATAGAAAGGTGTTTTCAATTCAAACTTGTTTGGGGCCGGCCCAGTGGTGTAGCGGTTAAGTTCATGTGCTCTGCTTCAGCAGCCCAGGGTTCAGGGTTTGGATCCCAGGCATGGACCTACGTACCACTCATCAAGCCATGCTTTGGTGGCATCCCACATACAAAATAGAAGAAGACTGGTACAGATGTTAGCTCAGGGCTGATCTTCCTCAAGCGAAAAAAAGAGGAAGATTGACACCAGATGTTAGCTCAGGGTGAATCTTCCTCACCAAAACAAAACAAACAAAAACTCGTTTGAAATTTTTATAAATATTAGTATTTATAGTTATAATAGTTATTCTTATTATAAAAATTTAAGACTGTTTCTGACTACCATACCCTGATACCAAGGAAGGGCTAATATCTCCTTTTCTCCCTCCCAAGTGTCTCTCCCATTCTCATGGTGAAAACTTTTCCGTTGTCCTCTCTGCCCACATTTAGCTGTTGTGTCTAGATAGTTTCATTCCTCACCAATTTGTGTATTTTTGTGTGGACTTACAGCCTCTTTTTGTATAACTTTTCCTGATTATAAAAATAATACTTAATATTAAAAAATGTAAATTAAACAACAATAAAATATCATATTACCTTTTAGAATGGTCAAAGTATTTTGGAGGGAGGTTATTAGGTATAAATTTTTTTTTTTTTGAGTAAGATTAGCCCTGAGCTAACTTCTGCCAGTCCTCCTCTTTTTGCTGAGGCAGACTGGCCCTGAGCTAACATCCTTGCACATCTTCCTCTACTTTGTATGTGGGACACCTGCCACAGCATGGCTTGCCAAGTGGTGCCGTGTCGGCACCTGAGATCCGAACCAGCGAACCCCGGGCCGCCGAAGCAGAACATGCGCACTTAACCGCTGTGCCACCAGGCTGGCCCTGAGGTACAATTTTTTTTGTCTATAAAGCACATGTTCTATTTAAAATTGAAAAAATAATGTATGTACTTAGAAGCATTCAGAATGTCAACAAGACAGTTGCAACTTTGTTTTTCAATTGTAAATTGGTATTCAGTTCACAGAACAATTATTTACTATAAGCTGTATCAAAAGCAACACTACCATCCGATATCTAATTTGTGTTATACACAACCTGCTTTAAATTTCTGTGCCAATTTCTAACCCCCATATTGTACCATACAAGGGTATTGGCTATTGCAAATCTTACTGAAAGACAGGGTGATCTTACTACTATGTTTACTATTCAAAAAAATGATCATACATATTCTTATGATTTCAATGGTCTTCTTTAAAAAAGTAAGATGTGTACAGGGCAGGTAATTCCTTTGGGGAAGAAGAAAAGCTACTCTGGAACTAAGTAATTCATCAACTTTATCTTCAGCCACCTCTTCCTCATCTTCTTCCTGCTCTTCTGTGATCTTTCTCTTTTCATCCTTGACAATTTCCTTTTAAAAAAAATAAACTCTACTTTGGAATAATTTTAGGTTATGAAACATAGTACCAATAATTCTCATATCTCCCATCGCCCAGTTTCCCCTAATATTAACTATCTAATCTAATCCAATCTTACATTACCCTGGCACATTTGTCAAAACTAGGAAGCCAACCCTGGTACATTATTATTGATTAACCCACAGACTTTATTTGGGTTTCACCAGCTTTTCCACTAATACCCTTTCTCTGCTCCAGGATCCCACACTGCGTTTAGGACAACTTCCTTTTTCCCTATGTCAGACTCTTCTTTAACCTGGTAAAGCAGTATCACTTTTAAAACTTTGTTCAGCTCAGCAGACTTATCATAAGGTTGCTTCTCATCTGCAGTGTTGTTCAACAGTCTCCCCATTCTTCTGCAACATCTCCACAATGCTCTCCCTTGACGTCTGGGCGAGATGCAGACTGAACAAGAACAAGGTTGAAGGAGGCTATTCAATGTATGGGACTCTTGAACCTCTTTTCTTTCCTCTTCAGAGGGAAATAAGGCTTCCATAACGAGGCTTGTATATGTTTGTCATGTCTTCAAGTTTTCCACTCTCCTTAGCAGACGTGATGGTTTTCTTCTTTACAAAGCATTTTCGAGAAAATTCTGAGAAGTGGACTGAAGCATCTGGGTGCTGCTTCTTGTGCGCCTTCCTGGGGCACAACATCCTGTAGAAAGATGGCAAGGCTTTCCCTGCGGGACCGCTTGGTGGTGGCCTGGGGGCAACCCACAACTCACCCAGTACTTGGGCCTGGTCTTCGAAGGGGAATCTGATCACAGGTTCATTCACAAAACTGGTCAGCCTGCCAGGAAATGCTCTACATAGATATTTTTAATTATATTTTGTCTGAATTATAAAGTTATAAATGGCCATCAGAACAAGTAGAACAATGTAAAGAAGCATCAATCAGCGGTTTTTTCCCCCATTACCCCCACCCTATGCCACCCTCCAATCCCTGCCTGCTGAACTAACCCCTGTTCACAGCCCAGAATGTATCGTCCTTCACCTCCCTGTAGGTACAAAGGTATAACACCCATAGCGGGTACTTACCTCGAACCACAAAATCAGCAGTGAAAACAACGTAACTGTCTATGTCTACAGCTGAATTTAATTTCTACCTTGAGCTTCCCATTTGCCTGGGGGCAGAGAAGGTGGTCACAGCCGTGTTGTTTCTCCCTCTTCCCTTCTCCTGGGGGAGTCTCTCTGACTGGTGGGGGAAATGGTGATGGTGGGCGGTGGGTATTGATGGTGGTGACTGCTCTGGTCCAGGGGTACCATCTGCCCCCTTCTTCTGACCTGTACACTGTTCCTTACAGACTTCATTCATTGTCATTTCTCCTGCTGTATTTGCATTTCCACGTCTTTAGTCGTTGTCACTTGTGACTGTGTCTTTCTCATCCTCACCTATGATTGTCCCCGTCCACGACTCTCAGGTCACGAGGTGGCTCCAGGCACCACACTGGGAAGTGTAGGTGGCATTCTGTGAGGTGCCTTACATCTGTCTTCCTGGATGCCTGGGAATATTAGGCTTCTTGGCATCACAGCCTCCCAGCAAAATCAAAGACTAGCTCCTGTTTACTCAGAGCCACCAAAGACTGACTGGGTGGTTCCCTCACTAACCCCTCCCTGGGGCTGACCTTGGGCTAGAGGCCAGAACCCAGGGAGCTGGGACCAACCACCTTTCAGAGACCCCATTGGACGCTATTTTTCAAGTCTCTCTTGCTCTCTCTTCTTGCCTTAGCAAGGTGTTTTTATCTCCTTAGAAAGTATTTTCCATAGAAAGCATTTCCAAATGGGTCATTTAGAGCAATGACCTCCCAAGTGGGGTTCACAACTGGTCCCCTGGGCTATGAGAGGAAAATATTAATACTTTTATTTTTTAAGTCAACAAAGGAAAGAACTAAGCTCTCCTAATATTTAATATGATTTGGCACTTGAGCCGATGGAGTGGACAACGAGGAGAGTTGGAGTGGGGACCACAACTGTCTGTTTATCTTCAGGATATCATAGCATATCCCATTCAACCTGCTGTGGGATGCCACTGGTGATCGCTGTGATGAAAACAAGACCCTTAAATGGTAGAATTCTTCACAGTAGTTTGTAATGAAATGGGGAGAAATTTTGGAATCTTCTTCACCACCCAGAGCTTCACTGATGATCTCATGGCAAAGTATTTAAAAGACCCCTTGAAATTGAGGTTAAGATATGCTTTCTTTCACAAAAAGACAGACATTCAAGTTTACCGACCTTTGTTTGAGATGACAATATCAGTCGAATGCTACCTGGCAGATATGTGTGAAAAATTTAGTATATTTAATCTGTTCCTTCAGTGTAAGATGGTGTTTTAACAATGCATGAGAAGGTAATGGCTTTTTGAAAGAAAATCTTGCTCTGGAGAGAGCATTTTGAAAATATTTCTATTATTTTGTTCTTGCTGGAAGTAATATATGTCACTCATAAATAATAATTTTAAAAAACCCTCTTGTATCTGTAAATGAAAAAAGACCATGGGAAACAGTATTTTCTAAGTCATATATAAAAATCTTCCAGAGTGAAGAGTTTCGGATTATTTTGAAACTATTTATTAAAAATGTGACAATTTCAACCATCCCCAACACCTAGGAAACAAAATATTTTAGCTCATGTATAAAAATCTTCTGGTGTAAAGAGTTTTAGAGTGTTTTAAAATGATGCCCTAAAAACATGAAATTTCAGTGTGTCCTGACGCCTTTGCAAGAAGAACTGATTGACATCTCAGAAGATGAAAATGTTTTAGCCAATTTTTGACATATTCTTGGATGGTTGAGGTTGAGAAAGTAGTGCCACCAAAGATGAAACTCTTCAATTTGAACATATGAAACTCTGAGAGTTACCTCTTTCAGCTACAATAACCATTTAAATCAAGTATTGAAATAAATTGAACCCAGAACCAGGTCTTTGAATTACCGTATCAGAAAGGGTTAAACCAAGATTTTTTAAAAAATAAAACATTTTCAAATACATTGCTGTAACTAAAAACTGTATATGATTGAAAATATGTGTTTTTAGTAAGAGCAAAAAGATTTTGGACTATTGTGTATAATAATACAACTTATTTAAAATAGTTTTTTTCTCTTTTGGTCTTCCTTTTAATATTCATGTTTTTGCATACGCACATAATTCATGTACGTAACTTTTGAGTATGTACCTAAGTACACGTATAATAGGGCACCTGCTTCGAAGGTTTTACTGATAGGGGTGCACAGCTAGGATGTTTGCTAGTCATGGTGTAGACAGGACTGCAGAATTTGAAACTGAAAAGCCATGAATTAACCTCTGTTTCTGTAATCTTCTGTGGCATCCATTGTTTCCATGTCTTTAGAAGGGCCACTGGATAAGAGGAATTAGTGAAATGAAAACATGTCAGTATTAATCTACTAAAACGTGTACACATGTATCATCTGTTTTATTTTAGAAAAATGGAATTATGTCCGTTACATTGTAACCTGCTTTAAAAAATTGAACAGTCAAATTCATTCCTCCGAATTAGTAGCTAAAGCTTTAATTCGTTCCTTTGCTATTGACATGATTCATGATGTGCGTGTACTACATTTTATTAAACATTTTCCTATTGAGAGATGCACCTGTTTTCCCAGGATTTCTTTCCTTTCCTTCTTCTGTCTTTCTCTCTCTTCTTTCCTTTCTCCCTCTCTTTCCTTCATCTTTACTTATTTCTTTGATGATTTTTCCCCTCAATACAGACAATGCTCCAATAAGTATCCATATACAGTTTTTACTTCTGTAAGATAAACCCCTGATAGTGGTCAAAGAGCATATAAATTTTCAATTTTAATAGGTATTGTCACATTACTTCTCAAATAAGTTTGCAGCAATTTACACTCTTGTCAGCAATGAATGAAAATATTTATTTCTCCACATCCTCACCTGAAGTGAAGTGATCATTCTTCTTCATTTTTGTCAATTTGATGGGTAGAGAATGATGTTCTGTTGAAATTTGTAGCTTGTGAGTTTGAACATGTTTTTATTTACTAGCTGTTTCCAGTAGCTTCTACTGCATAACAAACCACCCCAAAGCTGGGTGGCCAGAAGCAACAGCTGTTTGTTTAGCTTATGATGCTGGGGGTCAGCAATCTGGGCTGGGTTCAACTCAGCAGTTCTACCACTGGTCTTGGCTCAGCTCCCTCATGGGTCTGTGGTTAACTACTGGTCAGTTAAGTGGCTCTGGTGCTTGGCAGTTGGCTGGCTGTTGGCTAGGGTGAGGGAGGTGAGCTGCCGCATGTCTCTCCTCATCCACCAGGCCTGCATGGGCTTGTTGGGTGGGGCGGTCCGGGGAGGGGTACCAAGTACTTTTCTCTGTTAACTTCCATTGGCCAAAGCAAGTCACGTGACCCATCTGGCTTGGGATGGCCAGGTGGGCGGGATGGGGGCGGTGGGAGAAATAGACCCCGCCTCCTGATGGGAAGGGAAAATTGTGTGGGCATTGCTTGCAATCTAACACATTAGCCTTTTCAATTTCTTCTTCTCTGCATTGCTTTTTGCCATCTTTTACCCTTTTTTTTGGTATCAGTTCTAAAGGGGCTCTGTTTAGTGATATTAACCAGTTGCCTGTCACATACATTGTAAAAATAATTTCTAATTTTTCATTTATCTCTTGGCTTTGTTTGTGGCATCTTTTACTGTATTAAAAATGATCTGGCTTAGGAAATTATTCCTCATTCCAAAGTGAGGTGACACTCATGTTTCTGGTATTTTTTACCTCCTAGTTTAGCCATTTTATTATTTCCATTTAGAGGTTTAATCTGTCTGGCATATAATTTTTAAAATGGTATATATCTAATATATCTTTGCATTTATTCCAGCATTCTTTAGTAAATTTATTTATTAAATAAGGCATTTTTTTCTGTGGAATTGAAATGTTTTTCTTTAAATCTATAATATCCCCATATATATTTTGTTGGTGGGGGCTATATAGCAATATCCTTTTTTTTTTTTTAAACTGTTTTTTGTTTTTGTTTTTTTTTTCTGCTTTATCTCCCCAACCCCCCCGTACACGGTTGTATATCTTGGTTGCATGTCCTTCTAGTTGTGGGATGTGGGACGCTGCCTCAATGTGGCCTGACAAGCGGTGCCATGTCCGCACCCAGGATCCGAACCCTGGGCTGCTGCAGCGGAGCGCTTGAACTTAACCACCTGGTCACGGAGCCGGCCCCAGCAATATCCTTTGACATAACAATTCCATGTCTAGGAGTTTATTGTCCAGAATTGATCAAGTGAACAAGAGCTATGCACAAGAATGTTCGTTGCAGCTTTGTCATAGTGAGAAATAGGGAACAACTCTATTTCTGAAACAGAGGATTAGATAACCAAATAGCACAATAGAATATTACTCAGCTGTTACAAAGACTGTGTTAGCCCAATAACTTCAAGACACAGTGTTCAGTGAGAAAAAGGACACTTTGGGAAGCGTGTGCGGTATGATCCCACGCTATACTGTTATTAAACTATGTATCTATATGTCACTCACCCAAAGACACAAATACATTAAATATTTAAAAATATTAGCAGATGTGTTTTTCTATTCTTTCTATGGCAAGCGCCCCGGCCCTGTCCAATTTCAGGCGGCAACGAGGTCCTTTCGTGCTCCTGCTGTAAGGAACGGATGATGGTGCTGGTGCAGAACATGAGACCACAAAACCAAATTTAATTTTCAGCTTCGGAATTTCAAAATAGACTTTTTTTTATAATCTATGATAGAGTCACTGGTTAGAGGGGAAGGCTTGTGCAGTCTCCAGGCTGTGTCAAAGGGCTCCAGGCATCAGGTTTCCGTCATAAACCTCAGATACCCAAGCACGCTGTCTGTGAGGCCCTTGCAGAGGATCACAGATCACAGCGGCAGGGGAGGAGAATCTGAGCGGAGAGTGATCTTGGAGATCTTGGATCTTGGAGTATGGGGGGTGTCTGAGAAGGGCTCTGTGTCTTTGGGGTCCTCCCACAAAGGAAAAGGGAAAGGGAGGTTTGGATCTCAGGCCCCAGATAGTTGGCGATGTAAGCGTCAGAGACCCCAGCTGAGCTCAGTAGGGTTGGTGGCCCTCGCAAACATCCCCAGAGCCAGGTGGCTGCAGCGTCAGAAGAGTAGAAAGTTCTCAGGCAGAGGGAGTCTGAGAAAGCCCCTCTCAGCGATGAATGGGAGAGCATCCAGAGTTTTCCATGTGGCCCCTTGAGAGGAGCTTTGAGAAACTGAGGGCCCAAGGCTGTAGGACCAGAAGAGGCCTCACAGCTGAGAAAGGGGTGTCCCAGAGTGTTCAGCGTGATTATTAGTAGATTTGGGAAACTTGGTGTCTCACAGTCCATCGGCTAGGGTGGATCCTGCAGACCAAGGCCAGGATAAAAGTACTTCTCAGCTCACACAGCCAAGGGCGGAAGCTAAGTGAGCACCAGTACGGGACACTCGGCGCCTGGGTACCATGTCAACCCCTAGGCTGAAGATGCAACTCCAAGGAGGAGGAGGGTGGGGGGAGTTAAATCCACAGAGAAAATGTTTATTTGACTGAGAAGATTCTTATTTGTCTGAGCTATCTCTCCACCACTTCAAATGAAGCCTCTGCCAATAGGTGGAATGGGGGCTTGAGACAGAAACAGAATTGAGGTGCGGAAAGCTAAAGCTGTCTCCTTCTGCACACCTGAAATTGTGGCCTGTGAAACTCCTGCCCTCTACACATATATTCAAATACGCATAGAGAAACATCTGGAAGGATTCATAACAAGCTGTTCCCAGTGGTAACAAAGTTTAATTTGCTACCCTGAACATGGATCACTTTTGCAATAAAAATGCAAATCTAGAAAAATATTTCAAAACGTGTCATGCTCATTGTCGGCAATTTGGAAAATATGAAAAAAGTACATTTAAAAATTAAATCATCTGAATTCCCACCATGTAAAATAATCATCGTTAATATTTTTATTTATTTTCTTTTATATGTATATGTGCCTATATATTCAAAGTATATAGATGTGCATGTATTCAAAGAATATATGTTCTTTTTATAAAATTAGAATTATATTGCTATTTACCATCTACTTTTTTTCTTTTAATGTTGTTAATGAGCATTTTCCTGTGCTATGAAATATTCTTTGAAAACACTAAAAGGTACATGCTCTGTGAGGTATGTACATTTATTAATATATATAAAATAATTTATAAACATATATTGTGTATATATTATAATTTCTAAATACAGATAAGAAGATGAGGGTCAGAAAGGTTAATTAACTGACCCAAGGACACCCAGCTAACATATGGTACAGCTGGGATTTGAACGTCTATTTTCCTGATTATTAAGACCAGTCCTCCCCAGATTGGAAGCATGAATGAATACATGTCATAGGTTGATGTAAGGTACCTGACATGTGGGTTCTTAGTAAAGAAAATTCTTCTCCACCCTCTCTGCCTTACCTTTCCCAGGCAGGGCAATCCTTATGATCCCCCTCTGCCAGTCTTGGTTTCTAACCACCTTTCCACAGATGCTCTTGTTGCTTCAGCTGCTATGTCAGAAGCTCTTCCTTTTGGCATCTGAGACTCTGGGTGGTCTGTTCTCTGAGGTTCTGGCTGACGCCCTTCTCTGGCCAGGCTTCGGCTCTCTCTCCTCTTCATTTCCCAGCCCCACTGGCACCATATTGTTACCATGGATCCTCCGTGCTTTGTATCCAGGTCGTCCAGAACTATAACAGAACCCTCCACAGAGGACAAGATTTAAACAGCTCAGGCAGCCCAGGTTCTCCCAGCGCCCCTTTAAATTTGAAGCGATCAATCCAATGAGTTATTGTGGAAGCAGTAACTGGGTTTCAGCTGGGAAAAGTCTGGAGGTCTATAAAACTCAGATAAATCATTCCAGAGATATATATGTAGAGCTGTAAGTTACCCAGACATCAATAGAAATGAATGCTTCTCCAATTTCTTTTTCAGAAGTCGCATCAGTATGTGTATCCTAGAATCTGCATTCATTATTCACTCCAGTAGCTTTGGAGAGAACTGTGGATGTCGCGGTGCCAGAAACTTTTGGGTTCCATTCATAAGATCAGGCCTCTGAGCTTGGCTTCCGAAGGCAAGAGTCCAAGCTAAGCAAGCTGGCCCTCTCTTGAAGATTCGCTAGCCCTGGGTTGGTGCAAAGAGTTCCAGGACCCAGTTCCAACATGTGTGCGTGTGTGTATGTGCATGTGCGTGTGTGTGTATGTGCGTGTGTGTGCGCGCGCGTAGGCTTCCCCACACCAACAAGCAGTTTGGACGCCAGCAGGGTGTCTGAGAATTCCACTCAATTCGGACACCCTCTACCTGAAGATAGAGTCAGATTCCACAGGTAAAGGGCATGGTCCCACAAGATGGCCCTCCACTTCAGATTCCAGTCACAAGCCCAGGTTGTTACCTGTACTTCTGACCGACTGGCTGTAAATCAGAGGTTCCCATGACCCCCTCCTCAGCTTCCATTAATTTGCAAGAACAACTCATAGAACTCAAGAAAACCCATTTACTCACTCGATTACCGCTTTGTTACAAAGGATACTAAAGGATGCAAATCAACAGCCAGATGAAGAGATACACAGGGTGAGCTCCTGAACAAAGCTGCTTCTGTCCTCGTGGAGCTTGGGGCCCAGCACGAAGGCACATGGAAGTGTTTTTGGTTCCCCAGCGTGGAAGCTCTTGGAAAAGGGCTGACGAGCTAGCCTTTTGGGCTTTTATGGAGGCTTCGTTACATGGTCATGATTGACTGTCATTGGCCGTTGGCAGCTGATTTAACCTCAAGCCCCTCTTCCCTCCCCAGAAATCAGGTGGTGGAACTGAAAGTTCCCATCCTCTGGTCACATGGCTGGTTCAGACCATGGGTGGGGTCTAAAAGTCACCTCATTAACATAAACAAGACTCCCATTTCTGTTTTATGGCCCTGAAATGCTTTCAGGTACCGAGGATAAAAGACCAGATATTTTAACAAAAGATGCTCCATTGCTCTAATTGCTCAGGAAATTCCAAGGGTTTCAGGAGCTTTGAGCCAGGAACAGCAGATGCAGACCGTGTATATCTGAGAAATATGTATATATTTGGCCATTCAGAAAGTCATATTTGAATGGCCAAATATATATATTTCTCATAAATCACAGTTTTGCAGTTGGAAACCTAAATGCCTCCTTGGTCCAGGCAGATAATCTAAATGAGGGCAGAGGGCTGGGGAAAGAGAAGAGCGAGTGGCAGGGACCGGGCGAACTGGAGAGGACGTGTCCTGTAGAAAGGCTTTCAAATTCAGTTGAGAAATATTATGGGGCCAAGTCCTCTGATAGTTTGCTATCCCATCCAAGAGGTGGTGTGGCATGGTAGGCAGAATAATGCTTCCCCCATCCCCAGAGATCCATTTCCTAACCCTTGGAACCTGTGAATGTGTTAGGTTACATGGCAAAGGAGTTACAGATGGAGTTAAATTGCTAATCACCTGACCTTAAAAATAGATTATCCAGGTGGGCCCAAGGTCATCACAAGGGTCCTTCAAAGTGGAAGAGGGAGGGAGAAGAGAGGAGTCAGAGGCAGATGTGACTACTGAAGAAAGGCAGAGGGATGCAATGCTGCTGATTTTTGAAGATGGAAGAGGAGGCCACAAGCCAAGGAATGTGAGCGGCTTCTAGAAGCTGGAAAGGGCAAGAAGTGAGTTCTATCCTAGAGCTCCCAGAAAGGAACACATCCCTGCCGACACCTTGATTTCAGCCCAGTGAGCCCCATATCAGACTTCTCAGCTATAGAACTCCAGATAATAAATTGGTGCTGTTTAAGCTGCTAATTTTGTGGTAATTTGCTGCAGCATCAATAGAGAGCTAACACAGGTGGTGTCTTTTCTATGAACCAAAGAGGTGAAAATCTCAGTCTGCATGATGGGGCCTAACAGGACCTACTTGGGCAGAGTGAGGTGGGAAGGCAACCACTTGGCTTCGTTGTTGGCTCAGGTGAGAGCAGGCATGGGCCCCTGAGGCAGTTCAGGTGAGCTGGCAGAGAGGCCGTCCTACAGACCAGGCCGCAGGTGGAACTGGGGCAGAGCAATGACCCATCTGTAGAGGGTTGACCTCAGGCACGGCCACTTGGCTAGGCCGTTTTCTAAGGGGGCCACAACTATCATTGTCCATCCTTAAAATAACCAGTCTTTGGCATATTTGAACAACTATGCTCTAATTGACTCAAGCCATTTTTGGTTTTTTGAGGAAGTTAATTTTAAAGAGAGATTTTAATGCATTTCTGTTTAACTTATTTGGGTTTAATATGAGAGATTTAATTTTTTTCTTGAGGAAGACTAGCCCTGAGCTAACATCAGCCACCAATCCTCCTCCTTTTGCTGAGGAAGACTGGCCCTGAGCTAACATCCGTGCCCATCTTCCTCCATGTTATATGTGGGACATTGCCACAGCATGGCTTGACAAGCCATGTGTAGGTCTGCGCCAGGGATCCAAACCAGCGAGCCCTGGGCTGCTGAAGCAGAGTGCACAAACCCAACCCCTACACCACTGGGCTGGCCCCCATATGAGAGATTTTTTGTTGCTGGTATTAGCATGTTATAATTTTTTAAAGCTGTTGAGTCAAGTGACTATCTTTGATTGTCTAGCTAGGAGCTAACAAAATTGGCTGCTGGCCTGTTTCCAATCTGTCACTATGTGGTTACAGCTGATGTCCCACCTGGATTGTTAACCACTGTTTGGACCTCTGAATGGTGCTGATTAAAAGTGGAGATGGTTTTGTACGTTTTCACCATGCTTGCTCACTATCCCTGAGGTCAAATCCTGGCTGTGTTGTATCATGGCATATTATGACATCTCTGAGCTTCGTTTTTCTTGTCTGTATAATGGACATAATGATAGAAAGTACCCCATAGGTTTGCTGTGAGCATTACAGGAGCTAAGCCGTATACAACTCAGAGCACATCACCTAGCATGTGCTAAGTGTTCAAATGAAAATAACAATTTCTCTTATTGGTGTTCTAAATATGGAATATATAATATGAAAAATTGGAGAATGCTGTATTGAGGGTCAGGGCAAGAAACGGGTGGAGTTTAATCCCATGTGAGCATTTAGATACTGGTGATCCAGTAGGGGTCGTGGTGTGGCTGAAGGCTCTCCCTCAATATTGGGTCCTACTTACAGATAAATGTGTGTAGACATTTTCCTCCTTAATTCAGGTGGATTTTCCTGGAGAACTGGCTCTAGGGAGCCGGTCTCTCCCATCCACATTTCCTCCAGCAAGAGCTTTGGGATCATCACTGGAATGGAGGCATTCAGACCTCCTGAAGGAACTCTGTTCCTTAGTCTATTAATATGTTAACTTCAAAGCTTGTCAAATTAAGGCCAAATAGCTAACAAATCTGGCATGAGGAGTCTAGATGTTTATAGATCACATTGGCCTCATCTGGGTGATGAATATGTATGGGAAGAAGAAGATTCTAGAAGGGAATGTCTTTCTGATATTTAGCGTGAGCCCTGTGTCGAACATTAGACTAAACCAGCACGATTGACACCTGGGGCCGGATGATTTTTGTGGTGGAGGACTGCCCTGAACATTGTGGGATATCTAACAGCATGCCTCACTTCTACCCACTAGATGCCAGTAGCATCCTCTCCACCCGAAGGTGTGACAATTCAAAATGTCTCCTGACATTGTCCAACGTTCCTAGGGGTTGGGGGGCAAAATTGCCCTTGCTGAGAACCACTGGTCTGGGCAATGGGGTTGCAAAATTAATCAGACTCAGCCTCTGACACCGAAGATCTCAGTTTAGAGGGAGACCCCTGAGCAGTGGGCCATGACAATGATGGTACAGTCAGGTTAAACCCTGGGCTGAAGCCACGCAGAAGATGAGAGAGATGGAGGTGAGTGATGGGGTGGGCGGTACCTTCCCCACAGCTGCTGAGCTGCGTGCAAAGACCAGTGACCCTTGTCTTGTGAATACAGGTCCGTCTTATGGTATCAGCCTTGGTTTCCTGATGCCCACAGGACATCCTTTTTGTCCCTGCAGCCAATGACCCAGGCTGCTCTACGTTTTGACTTCCTGTGTCTGCTTTTCCTGTGTTAGATTGGATGGTTTCACTTCTTATTTCTCCTAGTCTGTCTCTCTAATTCTTGCCCTTCTCTCAAAGTGTGGAGAAGTCTTGCTCAGGCCCCGCCCAGACTAATTAAGTCAGAATTGCGAGGGGTGGAGCCTGGACACAGGTAATTTTTAAAGCTTCCAGGGTGAATCCGGTGTGCAGGGTTGAAAACCACTGGGCTTGGGTAAGAGAGGGGAGACTGGGCGAGAGTGTGAGCAAGGAGGTGGGCCCGGACGTGGGCTTGCTGCATCTCTGGAAAGCCGCTCACCAGGGCTGGGCTGGTTCAGGTCAGTGAAGTCGGAGAACAACCACTTCTAGGAAACCAAAGCATTGTTTTAATTTATAAAATGACACTCCTTTGATTAAAAAAACAAATGTGAATTAAAATTAACTCATTAAGCCAATCTTTAAACTTAGTGCCAGACGGGATTTTATTAATGATTTTTTAAAATGCACTGTCTTTAACCAAATATTTTTTAATTGGACATTAAAACAGCTCGATAAAAATATGGAAAGTCAGCTTTTCCCCCTCAAACTAGATTCAAACTCTTCTTAAATAAAATCTATGAGTTAGTTTTCAAAAGATCCAGTTTTCCTTAACGTAAACTCGGAAGGAAGGAGTGACCCATATCCAATTCAAATCCTTCAACTGTATTTCATTCGGTCAGCTCACTTCAGTTGAACAGCCCTTTATGGTGCCTACTGTGCGCCCAGAGCAATCCTAGACGTTGGGAGGCAGGTGCGTGAAGAACAGTCTCTCGAGGAAGGTCTGCATACGACACGAGGGCCCTACACTATGCCTTTGGTCTGTTCGTCCATCCTTCTATCCAGTGCCAGGCCAAGAGGTAGGCAGAACAGCTAAGGGACCTGAACATTTCCAATGGCCCCTGGGGAAGGCAGGAGATGGCTGGGTTCAGAACCGCCATGGAGAAGGATGAAATGTCCTTTCTCCTGGGGCTGTGGTCAAAGGGAGGACATGGCAGAAATTCAAGAGGGGTCCATGTATAATGGGAGCCAAGTCAGCCAGGCAGGACCACCAGCCCCTCACCTAGCCAGGAAACCAACTACCCACCCCACCAGTGAGGCCAGCACATGGGGTGGAGGAGCAGACCAGACAGACCAGCTGGGTCGGAGGAGAGTGCTCTGCTCTGAGACCCCTCCACGCCACAAGGTCAGGAAACCTGCCAGTGGGAGAAGCAGCATGGGAGAAAGAGGATATCTGGAGGACTGAGCATCCGCCCCAGAGACTGCTAAACCTGAAGGGACGAGACATGCTGTATGGACATGTCTAGTTCCCTAGTGCCCAAGGGTGGGGATGGAGACCTGTGAAGAAAGTTCTGGAAAATAAAGAGGCAATGTTATCTTTGCACGTCTGAGTAAAAGGGGGGCCTAGCTTTGTGACTCAGCTGTAAATCCTGTTTGTTCGGATCTGTTGTTTGTTTTGAATATTTATTGAGTGCTGTGTTCTAAGCATGCATATCTATTGGGTAGCTCCCAAAGCGAGGATTTGCCCCAGGCACTGCGATTAAAACATTCAGTGGGACATGTGTGGTCCCGTCCAGCATGGGGACGGCGTGTGAAGGGATAAGCTTTGTAGGGGCCTGCTGTACACAGGCGCTTCACCTGCACCATCTCTGCAATGCCCGTACCAACCTCAGTTTATGGATGGGGATGGGGCAGCATCGGTCATGCTGAGATGCAGCTCGAGAATTAGGGTGGATTAGGACATCCACACACACACACTCACACGCACTCTGAAAGGTGGCCACGCACTCCCTTTCACCAGGGTTATCTCGAATGCCTCCCAGCCGCTGGCTGGATGCTGGGAGTTCCCGAGGAGCGTCTGCAGAGCCGTCCTCAAGCCCTGCAGAAGGTGGTGCCTGCAGAGGTGGGAGAGGCAACTCTTCTGTTCTGAGAGGAGATGCCACAGGTGTCTCAGGTCCCACAGGTGGCACAGGGGGTGGTTTTGGCCCATGGACCTTTTAGATTTGACTGCAGATCTGGACTCATTCTTTCTGGGTATAAAGGGACACCCAGGGTTTGAAGAAAATAAATGATGGGAAATTTTAGGGATCAATCTGAGTTGGGGAGCAGGGTTGGTTATGAGCGTGAAGCAAGCCTGCTCAACTGTCTTCCGTGTGCTGTACTCTGTCACAGTAGTATTGATAACTGGAAGTCGAGTTGTAAAAAAGATATAAAACCATAAATCCATTAAAATAAAGTTACAATGTTAAAAGCCAAATAACCAAGGGCAAAGCGATCTTTATACCAGACAACATAGGCTAAGGGAAACTCTTAATATTGACCTCAACTCTGAGCTTCCTGGTAGGCAAGGCAACCACAGAACCCGACAAAATGTATAGCCCTCAATACTTCCTACAAAGGAGAATACCAGTCTGTGAGGAAAAAAGACTTCTGTAATAAAATAGGAATTTAATTTTTTTTAGTTTAGTGCTTTGGGAGGCATTTATCACCTGGGGCTCTAGATAAGGGATGTGGGACAACATAATGGCTAGTGTCTTTGCTAGCAGTTTTACTAACAATGCAAATGTGATTCGTGTGGCTGCTTCTTGTATCAGCCCTGGCTAAAAGCCAAAGGCATAAACAGTATGATATTCTAGTTCAGTGTGAGTTTTTCTGTGGAAAGCTGAAGTGATATCATCCAGACTTAGAGCTTCCTGGGGATTTGACTTGGCACAAGGTAGAGTTTAAAAGCTTTAGAAGAATGAAAATGCGGTGTTTTCTTAGGCTGTCTTGCTGGCTAGCTTCTCCTTCATTTTTAAGATTTAGCCCCAACATTATCTGTGCCAAGAAACCTTCCCTGATTCCTTGAGGTCGAGTTAGGTGCCCTACTATGTGCTCCTCCAGTGTCCTGTGCACTGCTCCCCTCTGCAGAGCCCCCACCTAATTATCCCTGGTTATGTGTCTGTGGCGAAGATGGCGAGATCCTGAAAGGTGGACATGACCTTGCTTATGGTCATATTCCCTGATCACACAGTGGCCTTGGTGCATAGTAGGCCTTCATAAGTATTGATTAGATGTAATAACTCACAGTAGTTCATGGTATAAGGAGAGTTGGTACACAGAATGTTTGTAGTCTGCGCTTTGGCACTAGATTGCTGGGTTCAAATTTGGGCCTCTACCACTCTAACTCTCCTACCTTGGACAAGTTAAAAACAAATCACTCTGTGCCTCAGTTTACTCATCTGTAATGTGGGGCTAATAATAATCCCTACCTCACAGGATGGCTGAGGGAATGAAGGGGATGGATCTAGGGAACGTACTTAGTACAGTGCCTGGTGCACAGATATTGCTGTGTGTGTGATTGGCCCTGATGACTGGTGTGTTTGATGTCCCAGGAACTCTGTTGCCTGGGGGTAGCAGGCAGATGGTCTGAGCTGTGGCCCAGGCTGGGCCTGGCACATAGCCCCTTTTGGTCACTCAAAAACAGCTGTGCGCAGGCTCCTGGGCATGCAGGGAACTGGGCCGACACCCATGCTCATTGGCTCTCCAGGCCACCTCTGTCTAGAGGCTGGGCAGCCACCTGCATCCTTCTCAGAGCTCCCTGTCCAGCCACACTGGGGCAGATTTGTGGAAGGACATTTGTGATTCCCAGGTTGGAACTCCATCTCTGAGGCTTTCCAGCCTTCTTCCAGTAGCTTCTCACCCTGCCTCAGTTTCCCTTGGGAGGGAGTTGAGGGGTGTTTGGTCATCAGCAGACTTGGGGTTCCCTCCTGGCTCTGTCTCCTGTGGGAACTATTTCCTGTGTGAATTAAGGTGGGTAACGTAACATCTTCAGCCTCAACTGTCTCATCTTTAATAATAGGGATGATGGCACCCCCTGAAATGGTGACTCTTGCAAGGCTTCAGTGAGGTCATCTACGTGCTGTGCTTGGCTGGGATCTGGCGTGTGGTCAGCACACACTCATTGTCAGCTGCTGTTGCTCCAAACTTTGTGAAACTTACTTCTCTCAAGTCTACACCCAGCCTTTTGCTCTATGTCATGAACTCACTTTAGAATTCATCTTTGTGAAGGTAACCGGGAAGACTCTGGAGGCCTTCAAGTCTCAAGGTGGCTTTATCCTAATCAAGGTCCCCAAGGCTTCTCTGTGGACAGGGATCAATGCTCACCAACCCGAGCCTGAAGTTACGGGAGCTTCCTGCACAAGTCCCACCCACAAGGCCCTCCCACAGCAGGTAGGCGGCCTGGTGCTCAGGCCCAGGCCTGGCCAGTGACCCTGGCAGGTACTTACTGGCCTCCCACCTGCCTGTGAACATCCAGGCCAGGATGGGCTAATTGCTGCCCTGTCCATACCAAGTGTGTTTCCTTCTCTAGAAGACACACAGGCATTTTACAAGGAAAGGATTAGGAAAAAAAATCGAATACTTTTCATTATACTTGTGCAGAAGCTGATGTGTGAAGTGGTTTTCTTAGAAGAGCATTTGATTTTGCTAGTATAGATGTAGGGTACTGTGTCCTAGAATCAAAGGGGAAGCCGTAAGTTTAGGCTTTGCAGAAATCTGAAAAGTTGGCGGAAATCTGGAGGGACGTGTACACACACCCCTGAATGTGCAGGGTGCTGGGGACCGTACCTGTGAGTGTAGACTCTCACAGGGTGCGCCCAGACTCCAGCTCTGACCACAGCTGGCCTGGGGGCGGTGGGCCGTTTTGGTTGAGCGCTGTTCTCCGTGAGCAGCTCTCTCCTGTGGGCTCTTTTGTGTTTCCCATCTCTGCCACTAGGGGTACTTCCTCTCACCATTTTGGGGCATCCTGTGGGCACTTTGGACTCAGAGCAATTTGTCTACATACTCACTGTTATTTCTGAGGGCTTGAGGATATTTGGCTCTCTCGCTTCACCTTCACAGTTTTGCTCATCCTTGGTCTTCCTACCTAGGATTTTAATGACCTCCTTCTTCCTTCAAGTCTATCCAAACTTCTTCACCCTTCCAGCCCAGCCCCTCCGTGAAGCCTTTCCAGTTCTTCGAGCCTGCTGTCACTTCTCTCTGTCAGAGAACCCTCCAGACAGCTCACCCACCCACAAATGTGTGCTCTGTCTGTGCCTCATCCTTCTCCTCCCAACAGAACCCGATGTGACCTGGGAAAGAGACATCATCCATGGCTTCCCTTCTTGCCCTTAAACTCACTCTCTCTGAGGACAGGATGCCCAGGAAACCCACAGCCTGGATTTGTGATGAAGGAGCCAGATCCCTGTATCCTGTAGATTTTAAATCATTCATCCTTCTAGAGGAATGCATTGATCAAAGTGAGCCGGTATGTTTGAACTCTTTCTTTGAGCAGGCTATTATAAATCGCCAGACCTCATGCACATCCAAGTGATATAATGTGAGTCCTGTGGTTACTGATGGATCTTCTTATCTCCTTACCTAGGGTTGCCTGATGTATGTTTATTTAAATGGGCTGTGGGATGAAGACTGACATCCTTCCCCACCTAGTAGTGATAGACAGAGCCTGAGCCCAAAATGTGCTTGTGGGCTTGATCAAGAATTCTCTGTGAAATCGTTACCTGTTCAGCTGCGTGAACCCCTGAAGAACACGCTGCCCCAGACAGCCTCCAGGGGCTGCAGATTAGAGCCGAGAAGGGAGTCATCGCTCTCTCATCCCAAAGTCTGGGCGGGCAGTCTCACCACCCCAAAGCTTATGGAAATAAGTTCTGTATGAGAAGTTTGGGAGTTTGGGTTCTCAGTTAGCTTTCCAGGCTCAGTGCAGAAAAACAATATTCTTTTTGTTTCTGGTTTTGCCTCCAACTTGCCCTTATCCGTCTGCCCCAGCATAGTCCGTGCTCATGCCTCCTGTGCCCTCCTCCAGCCTTCTTGCATTAGGCAGTGTTCTCAGTTGCCAACAACAGAAACCTACTCTAGTTGGCTTGAAAAAAGGGAATTTATTGACTTCTGATCGACTTCTGATTGGTTAGACAGTTCCGATTGGTTGCCCATGTTTATTCTCTCTTTCCTCCAAACTTTTCTGAATTGACAGTGTAGGGGAGGAAGACATTTCCTCTACCCTCTCTGGGTTCTTCTGGCTTGAGAACAAATTAAATTCACATGAGACAGAGTAACAGGAGAAAATTAAACAAAGCTTTATAACATGTATACATTGGAGAGGCTCAGGCAAGCTGAGCAACTCGCCAAAATGGCTGAAGCCACCACCTTAAATATCATATTCAGCTGAAGACAAAGGAGGATGTTGGGCATGGGGGAAGTCAGTTACAGGAGGTTACCAGAAAAAGCACAGTAAACAGGAATAAGATTATTATGCAGATTTAAGTCCTTGCCTTCTGCATTGATAAGAGTTTCTAGAGATAAGATCATCCCCCCTTCTTCCTGGTACAGAGAGGGAGACACCTTTACAGATGGAGATTTCCTTTACAATGTAAATGTCTCTTAACAAAGGGTAAGTAAATTCTACTTTTCAGTTGCTTTCCTGTCTGCAGTTTATTAAAAGTAACCAGCCCCAAATAATCCTCATGCTGGGACATCTTGAGGTGGCCAATTCCACTCCCCCACAACAGTAAAGTTAATGTTATAAAGCCACAAGGTCAAAGAGTACATGAGAGGAGACAACGGTGGGTGGGAGCTTGGGGCTAGTTTTTGAAAAATAGAGAGTGGATGGAGGAAGAGTAACTGATTCAGCAGAATAAGGATGCTACAACTTCAGTGCCTGATAATGAAGATGCTCCTGGGAAGGGAGCTGGTTCTTCTGCTGAGACACTTGGCACCCAGAGACCCCAGAAAGTGGGGATGTGGTCGGTGGCAGAAACCAGTGGAAATTAAACAGAGATTTGCATGGTGGGTAGTGGGACATGTGCGCCCTTTTCCCGCCCTGCTCCCAGAATGCCAGCAGCTGGAGTCCACCCTTCAGGAAGGACGTTGGAGGAATCTTTTCTGGAGACTCTGAACAACTCTGTAGAAAAGACCCCCAGGTGCTGATGTTGTGAGCGAGAGTGGAGCCTTCCAATCTAAGGCAAGGAGGCTCACCAGTCCATCCATCCACAAGCTGCAGCCACACCCTCCAGTGGGCTTTTAAATGCCTCACTTTAAATGTGAAAGGACCAATAATGCTCATTATGCATTTGAAGAACTCCTCTTATGTGAAAGAGAAAGTAAAAAAAAACATAAAAAAGGAACCCATGACACACTTAGTTTAGGAAACAGATGAAAAGTCAAAAACCCTATCATGGATAATCTTAAAGAGATAAAAAAAATTACATCCTCAAGACATGAACAGGATACTCTGAGGACGAACAAAGAGCACAAAATAGCAGCTGATGATAAAAAAATGGGATAACTGAAAATTTAAAAATTCAGTTGAAGTATTAGAAGATTAAGTTGAGGAAAGTAAAACAAAAAGTAAAGAGGTGTAAAATGGGAGAGCAAAGTTGACAAAAATGAATGGCTCAGTCCAGAAAGTTCAATATTCTTCTAACTGAAATTCTAGAGAGAGAACAGAAAAAAATGGGGAGAAGGCAAATATCAAAGAAATAAACAAACAAGAAATTGTCTGAGAACTAAAGGACATGTGTCTCCAGACTAAAGAGTCCTACCAACCGTTTAACTCTTAGCCAAAATAAATGAAAAGAACACCCACATCATGGCACTTCAATAGCAAGTTTCAGAGCACCAGGCGGAGAAAGAGGGGGAGGGGGCAAGAGAAGAAAAGACGGAGGAAGAAGGGCAGATGACCTAAAAGGAACAGAAATCAGTGGCGTTAGGAGGCTTAAGAGAAACACTGAATGCTAGAAGATACTGGGAGACACTGTTTCTACGGAAGAATTAGTGTCCCCTGTTCTGTACTAAGGGAAGCAACCAATTGACATGAGAGCAAAATTTTTAAAAAATTCCATACATGCAAGGACTCAAAAATTTACACTTCACATACCTTTTCCTAGGAAGATTCTGTAGCATGGGCTTCAGAAAAATAAAATAGAACTCAAAAAAGGTAAAAGTAAGCAATAACAGGTACAGAGATTCCAACCAGAGAGCAGAAAGGAAAATCTCAGGACAGCCCCTGTCATCAGACGGAGACCAAACTGAAGGACTATATTATGTGGTTGAGCATTGGGACAAATATGTTACAGACCTTGTAAAAATAAATGCAAATCAGGGCACTTGTGAATGCAAGGAAAGCAAAAGTGGTATGAGCAAGGAAATAATATGATTATAGTCCAAGACTTGGCTTAGCAGGGAATAGCATTTTCATAATTGTAATAAAGTCAACACTTTTTATTTTATTTAAAAATTGTGATACAACTAGGGTGGGAATATTGGGATGGGCAATGAAGGGGTGAAGGGTTGTATAAGAGACTTAAGTCCTCATTACCGTATCAAGAAGACGATAGGTAATGCCAAAGTCTAAAACTGATCAACCAAGTATAGCAGTATGAACATATCAGTAAGAATTAGGAAAGTAAATCTCAAAGAAATAGCTAAAAGTTACAGTGTTTGCCCCTAGAGGACAGGACTAGGAGTGAGGGTAGGACCAGCGACTGCCATTTGTCAATAAAGGCTTTTAATACCGCTTGAGTTTTCCACTATGATTTGTTATAGAATAACAGGTTTATAAACTATGGTTTTTAATTGTCACATTGTGCTTTAAATTACTCCTTTTATCCGCCTTTTAAAAAATTTGATTATGTTCTTATTTAGCACATGGGTCTTACCAGTGTTTGATATTCAGATTTTAAAAATAAATATTATTTTCCCCATTGCTTGTAAAAAGTTTTAAAACAGAATTGATAAGAAATAAAGGGAATTTATTCAAGTTGTATTGGGCAACTCACAGAGGTGAGTGGAAGCCTGGACAAACAGAACTGGAAGTCTGTGGGAGGCTGGATAGCGGGGACATGGTCAAGGTGACCCCCAGGCACAGTCTGGATTAAGACACCACCATTGGACTCACAGCACTGCCCTCATCAGTGAGACTACTTTTCAATGAGATCTTTGGGTCACTCTCTCAAGATTTAGGGGAATCCACTGTGCTAAGCCTAGATCCTATGCTGGACTGTAGAGGAACCTTCTTTCTCCTCACTTTGCAAGATGCACACAGTAGCTGTCTCCACAAATCAAGCATTTTCTGATATTGGGTGGCCAAAATCCTACAACTGTATCTTACTCCCATGTGGGATACCCTTTCCCTCTCTCCCATACCACTAGGGACCTGTCCATAAAATCTTAGACTATATTGAGACTCAAGTATTGGTCTTGTCTTGCTCTCATACTTTTCAGGTGAAGAAAATGAAAGCTAGAGAAGTTAAATGAGATAGAGGAAAAGCAAGGACTAGGACCCAGGTCTCCTTCACATACAGCATCTCCCTTGGCTGATCAGCCTGGGGCTAGCCTGGTGAAATTTCCTCTTTAATAAGTCCCAGGTGAAGAGGATAATGTTGCCAGGCAGGAAGAGTTTGGGCGGGGTCTCAACGGTTTGGATGGAGCAGCGGACAGATTCTAGTAGCATGAAATTTACAAGGATAATTCTCAGTTATGTTTAGAACCCTCTGAATCAGTACAGGGTATAGAGGGGAGGTAGGGGTGTGTGTGTGTGTGTGTACAACTCACAATTTAAAAATATACATCGTTGGGGATTGAAAGAGAGGAAGCTGGGTGTGTGCTGTGTTGTCCTTGGGGACATGGTGGCTTTGCCTGCACCAGTAGAAGCAATAGTGGTCCGAAGGTGAGGGTGAAGAAATTCTTGTCCTCCTGTCATTCCCGCCTGGCTCCCAGCCTTCACAGGTCACTGGTCCTGCAGCTGGAGCCACTTGTGTGTGTGAGTAGATGGAGCCAGCCATTCCTGGTTCTTACGCTGGAGGATGGGGACTCTGGGCTGACTTGGTACTGTATAAGCTGCCTTGCCCTCTGCCCTTCACCTTTTGCCTGAAGTAAGCCCTTGCCTTGTCCCTATTCACTCCCATGATTACTCATCTCTCTCGAACTTCTGAGACTTTCCAATTTCCTGCTGCCCCAGGAGGTTACACTGGAATCCATCATCTTCCTCCTTTAGCCTGATCTACCTTCTGTCTTTATGTAATTGCATCTGGCTGTCATGTCAGATTCCTTTGTCTCCTTCACACCTCACTCAGTTTTCATCTGATGACCATATCCTGTCAATATGTTCTTTTTAATCATTCTAAACTTGTCCCCTCTTCTCCAGCCCAGTGACCTCTACTCTCCTCTGGCCCTCATCACCACTTTTCTGGACCATTGTAACTGCTTTCTAGCTGATTTCCTAAATTTCTCATGCTTGTGACATTCTCCTCCAGGTGGCCAGTCTGACCTGTCTGGAATCCAGATATGACCATACACTTCTCCCAACTTCCTCTCCTGGGTCCCCGTGGGCTGGAACGCCATTTACCCCATCCTGTTCTGTTGTAACCTTTGTGTCCTATGAGATATCATTGTGTTGCTTGAACAAAGAAACTTAATATTCTGGGGAGATAAGTTTGATAAACACTCACTTCTGCCAAATTTGATGATTTTCTGTGATATGAGGACTTTTCTGTTGGCGTGCTTTGTGGTTCTTCTGGTAGAGATATAAGTGCAGTCTATCTCACACTTTTTGACAGCAGATTTTTTTAGATGGGAGAACTTTTCGCATCTCCTGTATCGGTTTGCCAGGGCTGCCATAACAAAGTACCACACACTGTGGGGCTTAAAGGAGAGAAATGTAGTCTCACAGTCCTGGAGGCTGGAAGTCCAAGACTGAAGTGTTGGCAGAGTTGGTTTTTTCTGAAGCCTCTCTTCCTGGCTTGTAGATGGACTTCGTCTCCCTGTGTCCTCACACGGCCTTTTGTCCTAAGGCACACATCCTTGGTATCTCCCACTTTTGTTAAGAGGATGCTAGTCCTATTTGATTGACCACTCTAATGGCCTCATTTTAACTTAATCACTTCTTTAAAGAGCTTACCTCCACGTACACTCTTAGCATCTCCTGAGCTTCTTTCATTCCATAGAGCACAATCTGAGGGCTCCCGATTTACAGGGTGAAAGCCACGATCCACTGCATGGCATAAGGCCCTGGTGTTTGGGACCTGGCAGTTTTTCAGGTCATAACTCAAGCCTCATGCTACTGGTCCTGCCACCCTTGAGTTTGAACGACAGCATGACCAACAGTGGGGATGCTTTACGTGCACATTTAACACCAGCTGAGAGGTACATGGGCCAGGCAGTGCCGTGACTGCCTCCTCAACAGGCAATGGGCACAGTAAAGCTTGACATGGTGAAGGAACCTGCTGGAAAGAATGTGTGCATGGTCTCAATGGCTTCTCCACATGGCCAGAATGACCTCTCTGGAAAGCAGATCTGACCAGACAGCTCCCATCCTAACTTGTAAGGCAGGAAGAGGTAACAAAGCTGTCTGGTCTGTGTGGATAGAACAGTGATCTGACGGCACAGGATAGGGAGCCTGGCCTTGGACAGCTAGGCAAGTGAGTGACGATCTAGTCAATACCCTCGGCGAAGAAAATGAAGCTCTAATTGAGGGCCCTAGAGAAACATTGATTAATCCAGGTCAGAGGAATGGATGCAGGGTTCTTTGTACAAATTATAATTTCTGTACAATATTTTATCTGTGAGCTAAGAAGTCTTCATGGCTAATTTTGATTGTAATTGATTTTTGCCTCTTCTAATAACTTTAGAGCCAAATCCTTGTTCACAAGCTGTGAAGATGTGACTTCACCTCCTTTCCTAACCAATGCCCTTTCTTACCTCCAGGCTCACACATGCTGTCTCCTTAGGCTGGAATACCCTACTGTCCCACTATCGCCGACCCCAACATGAGGACTTCTATTCTCCAGGAAGGAGTTGGTATCTGGTTCCTGATCCACCGGACACATCTCTATCACTGTACTTTCCCCCTTTATCTAGTAGAATTCTCTCTCTGTATGGTCTGTCTCTCCAGGAGGCTGGATTTACTTAAGGATAGGGCTCAGACTGCCTTACCTCCATGTCCAGCATTGCTCATGGCATCTGGCACCTTGTGGGAGCCCAGGACATGTTTGTTAAATGGGTGGGCAGGTCCTGCTCTTGTCTCCCTCCAACCTGCTCATGGATTTTCCTGAGGGTGACACCTGCTTCTTTGACATTTTAATCCCATGAATCCCCAAAGTGGATGACTCAGAAAAGCCTGGTTTTCTCCTTTGGGCCTCCCTCACACCTTGCTTTTTCTCTAGATGGGGCAAATTCCACAGGATGCCCATGGGCCTGGGTCCCTTTCTAGCCTGAAACCTCTTGCCTTGTGCCAATGGGGCTTCCCCTTGACCCTGTACTGTCAGACCGACACTAGTTGACACTTGGCCCTTCCCCTGGGCCACAGACAACCCAGCGCTAAGGAGGACAGAGTCAAGAAGCATCACGTCTACACTGCATGACCACCAACCAGGTGGGGGGGACTGAGACCATCACGAGGCTCCTCGTCCTTGGGGGTCTGTGGGACAGACAGCTACTCCAGACGTGTTGACAGGCTGTCTTATGCTATCGTTATCGGGGCTGTGCTTCTGGCCCTCCAACCTTGGCAAAGATGATGCTGTGTCCATCTGTGACCCCAAAGAGCTGGCCATTTAGGCATTTACAAGTTTGTAAGCTTCAGTTTCTTCTTTGATTAAAGGGAGATCATAAATGGTCATCTTGTAGGATTGTTACAAGAATTAATGACAATATAGATTGAGGTTTACATTTCAGAACACACATCTTGGAGGCCATATGGAAACAAGAAAGACCAGTGTGGATCCGAGGCAGGAATTTACGAGAGATGCAATAATACCGGGGCTGGGCATTTTGTGTTTGTTGATTCATTGATATTACTTCCTTCTTATTTGTGCCCCACTTTCCCCTACATGATGTATGGAGTGGAATTGTTGGGGGTGTGTGCGAATGTCTGTGTTTGCATGTGCACATGCCCACGTGTGTGGGAGTCTTTAGAGAGTTGAAAGTTTAAAGTTGCTCTCGGGGGCAGGTAGGATGGCCTCCTACCCTTATGCCTGTCATCAAGATCATTAGATGAAGGCAGTGGGTGCCTCAGACCTACAGCTCCAAGGCAGGCTGTACGACAGGCTTGGCGGCGAGTCTCTTATCGCTTTCTCTGCTCCAGGTACCAGGCCTGGAAGCCCTGTGTTTAGAGAGCTTTCTCTCCCAGCCTTGCTATCCCATGGGTAGGCCTTTCCAGGTGCTCTGTGCTGGCAGTGGGGCTGGAGGGTGGGGCAGGCTGACCACACCCCCAAGGACAAAGCATGTGTATATTTGCCTTCTGCTTCCACCGCTTCTAGCAGCCCAGTGCAGAATGACATGGCTTTACTGTTGGACCCAGAGGGCCTTGAACAAAAACTAGCTCCTGGCAATGCTCAGGTCTGGGCCCCCACCGCATAAGACTTTATACTTGGAGAGAACCAAGTTGGCTCGAGGTGGAGAAGGCAACGATTTTTTTTGATGTCGTTTTGGGTGAGTGTGCAGATTGCTGTGAATAATGTAGTGATGGCTCCCGTCTTAAAGGCTGTAGAGCAATTGATATTGTGATTTTAAAGGAAATAGCTTCCTCTTGCCTCTTCTCTTTTTGCTGAGCTGGCAGTATCTTCTCCTCCTTTCTCCCCAAGACCTCAGAGCTCCACTCACGGCCTCTCTGAGTCATTTTCAGTGGGGCCAGAGTCCCAGGCTGAGCGCCGGGGTGAGCAGCTGTGTATGCTCCTGTCCCCCCACCCCTCTGCAAGGGAGGGCGCCTCCCTGCTTGCTCGTGTCACAAATCCGGGACTCCTTTCCCGACGATTCCCAAGCCAGGGAACTCCTCCCCAGCAGCCCGAGGAGGAAGCAGGTCTTGTCTCCATGACTGAAAAGAAGATGTTTTTCTTTCTATTCCCTTCTCCGAAAAGTCAGGCTCATAAGAAAGAATACAAATTACACCCAGCAGCTCTTATCAGCTTGGTGAAGAATTGCTACTTTCAACTTTATTGCCTTAAAAAGAATTCAAACGCTTCCATCTTTTAAAAACAATTTAGGTTGAGGAAAGGAATTAGATCTGTGTGCAGAAGTAGATTGCTTGGCATTATTTGAAAGGGTCACTATATTAACCTTGAACGCTGATGCTCTGATTGAGCAGCCCAGGCTGTGTAGTCGTTCTCCCAGTGGACGTCCTGCTGTTGGTCTGGGTCTCTAGGGCTGACGGCTGCACCTGGGGGCGGGGGGGGGGGGGCAGGTCTGCAGAGCCTCATGTGACCCGGCAGTGCTGGGAGGGACTTTTCTACCCCAAATGGTCCCCACACCCTCCTTCAGGAGCATCTGAGGCAGTGGGTCCCCAGAGCCAGTCCTTGGATGCAGGCAACGCCTTGTCAACTCCAGCATGAGCGTGCTAATACCCATGGGAGAGAGAAGAAAACATTTCTAATCAGTTTTGGACTTTGCTTTGCTTGTATCTGAAAATCGCTTGAAGCTGGAGCTGAACAGCAGAGTGTATGAGAAATGGCTCAGCACGCCCACCTGCCACCCAAGAGCTGCGTCCCCTGCCCTCTGGGGGACCGCATTGTGAGATAGTTCACAGCCCACTGCAGAGGCTGGCGGCTGCTGTCGCCAAGCCAGGGCGGGACATAAATATGCTCAGAAGCGGTTTGTTCTATTGTCCTCAAAAGAGATGGTGTGGTAGCATCCATGTGGCAGGCCCTAGAATACCTTTCCCCCCGGTGAGAAAAGACCAGCTAGAAAACCTGGCTCCCATCTCCTCTGGTCAGAACACTGCCTAGGTGTCTATGGGAGTGAGAAATGGAGGGCCTTATTTGGCTTCTGTGCCCTCCAAGTGGCGGGGAAATTATGGACCATTGATTAAAATCCAAGTATCCATCAGTTGGTACTCACTGGCACCGCCTGCCTTCACTTTTCCGAGTTGATCTTATTAAACAAATCGTGCCTGAGAGCAGACTCCATTTCATTTTTCTGCTGATATTAACGCTTCCTCATAAATTGTCCACATGTAGCATATTCTCACTTTTTATTACAGTAAATTGCACTTCCTGCACAGCCCTGGAAGCTGTCTCTATTTCATCTGAAGGAGCCACAAATGATCTGTAATGAATCTTCATCCCCCAGAGGCCGTGAGCTGGCGCTTCTGCCCCCGGAACAAAGTGGGAAGGCAGTTGGGAAGAGCTGTTTATCTCAGACTTGGTAAACAGTGAGGGCGAAGGCCGGGGAGGTCTAATGATGGACTAGAAATTGTTCAGATCTATCAGATTTTTTTTTTCAAGATTTTATTTTTCTTTTTTCCTTCTTCTCCCCAAAGCCCCCCAGTACATAGTTGTATATTCTTCGTTGTGGGTCCTTCTAGTTGTGGTATGTGGGACGCTGCCTCAGCGTGGTTCGATGAGCAGTGACATGTCCTCGCCCAGGATTCGAACCAACGAAACACTGGGCCGCCTGCAGCGGAGCGTGCGAACTTAACCACTCGGCCATGGGGCCAGCCCCCAAGTTCAGATCTATCAGCTTTTTACATGCATTTAGTTAACTATGCTTTCTCGTTTTTTTTTTCAATAGCAACATAATAGTTTTTCTGAGATTAAAGCCAGTGTCAAAAAAAAAAAAAGATCTAATGATGAATACTCTGTCTTCAGTGTTACAGTAATATCTTTTAAAATGCCATTGATTGCAAACTAGTCCAGAACTTACTCTGTTGTTAAGCAGGATATATGGGAATGTGCATCAGGAGGTTTGGCACTTAGCCCAAATGAAGAAACAATTATATCCCCATTGAAAAGCTCTAAAATGTGATCATGTTTCCATCAGCTTCCAAAGGTCACGCTATCTTGCATTTATCTACCTTTCAAGTTCACTTCTTTTCATTCTTAGGTTCTCTCAGATGTGCAGAAAAAGGGTGCTATTTTCAAATACTGGCAATACTTCCTTTCCACGGCACAGTGTTAACCGAAAATCAAGTGCATGGCCAAACCATGCAGAGCGAGGACACTGGTGTCCCATGTGTGGGTTTCCGTTAACGTGGGACCGCGGGAAGGGAAGACGGTCTGCACATCAATATCCCTGTTTACTGGAGGGGGCTTCCTATTTTTGCCCCTGACCTTCCCCAGACTCAGCACCAGGGAAATATGCAGGTGCGTCAATCCACCCATTTATTCATTCACAGACATCTTTCAAAATTCACTGTCCGCCAGGCACTGTGTGGGGCCAGGGGCTGCAAGTAGCCCAGGCCTCAGCCCTTAGGGAGGGACTGGAGGCTCCTCCCCATTGACAGAAATCCTTTGGCAACCAGAGGACCACCTGACCCAGGAGTTCTGGGGTTGGGGTGGCAGGAAACTCTAGGATCTAGGACCCAACTTTACAGAAATCCCTGTGACTTCCCAGGTCCACTCTGTAGGGCTTGACACCATCTGTGTCACCTTCCAGCTCAGCTCTCGCTTTTGCGTTAAATGTCTGTAAAAAGTGCCAAGAGCAAGTTTGCCTTCTCTTGGTCCCCAAGTTGGCATGATGCGCTAGCAAGTACACGGGCTTTGGCGTCTGAAAGGCCCTGTTGTGCTGCCTCAGTTACGCTGACCTGCTGGGAGACTTTGGGTCAGTTCCCCCGTCTGTAGGCTCAGATCAGAGCCTCTTTCTCTGGGCTGTTTGGGGGAGTCAGTGAGATGTCATGTGTAGAGGGCTCAGCTCGGGGTGTGGGGGAAGGAGGTGTGCAGTAAGTGCTGGCAGTTGCTCCCAGCCTGCTGCAGCCAGCCCTCACCTCCAGCCGTTCCCAGCTTCACCCTCCTTCAATTCCCAGGCAGCGGGTTCAGGTCTTCCTCAGCAAAAGACCCCTTTTGGGGTCCCTCAGGGTTTGGAAGCTACACAGGGTTAATTCTGCCATGCTTTCCCCAGATGGCCTCATATAGCTGAAGGTGATGGCTTCACCTCCATCATCCCCCAGAGCCCAGCCTCCTTCCCGCCAACACACACATGCTAAGCTGATGTTCCGTGTGCTCAGGTGGCTGTGTTTCCTGCTCCCGCCAAAGATGAGGGCCCTGGGCTTCAAGGAGTCTCCAACAGAGCGATGGATGAGGTGGGAAGAGATAACTCACGCTTGGTTGGGAGGGGCTGTCTCCTGGGAAGAGGCTGGGAGAAGAAACTGGAAGAGAGACCCACATAGGGTCCAAGATTCCCCAGTGGGATCTAGGAGTAAGGATGGAGTCAGAAATAGAAGCCATAGACCTGGAGAGAAGCTTAGGCACTTTTCCAGGGAAAGCAAGGTCCCAGGAGGTTCTGGAGATGAGGCTAGGGAAACAGAAGCAGCTTGGCCAGAATCTTGGGCCCTCTTCCTGAGACGGCAGGCCCCTGGGAAGCCCAGAGTAGCCTGAGACAGTTCAGCGATATCTGCCCTCTGTGTTTTCTTGAGGTTCTGGGCGTAGCCTCTGAAACTTGGGCCTTACGTAGCTGCTTTGCTCATTTCCTTGCACATGGGCTCCTCGAATCATCCCTAGTCTTGTAGTCAGCTACTCCCCTTCCTTGCAAGTGGGGGGCATTGCACTCCCTCGTGCTTCAGAGGGGTGACATTGCATAGAGAGAATTGTTCCTAAATAGCATGTCCTTGCAAAGGCAACAGTGGGTCTTTAATGTCAGCTCAGTGTCTGTCCTTGGGAAAATGCCAGGCCCTGGGCTCCGGGGGGGATGTTCCGAAATGTTAGAGTTGGGGTTTTAAAAAGATGCTAATTGTCGACAAGCTTTCATTATCTCAAGCTCCCTGCGTTGGGGGGGTGCCTAGGTAAGTGGCCAACAATTAACACATACATAAATAATCGGTGGCATTTGCACTTTGTAAAATAAATCCTCAGCAATGCCGCTGGAAGGCTTCCATGTGGAGGTTTTTTCCACTCCATTTACCTTTCCTTTAGGCCAAGATAAAGTGAAACAGGCTCATCCTTAGGAAATGCAAGTGGAGTAATGGTCTTGGGCTTGAGAACGAGTTAACCTGGAGAAGCAAGGCAACGGTGTTTTCTCGGTTATGAGAAAAAGGATCGTTTTGTTCTCACTGTCAGGGGCCAGGCCCGGGCCCAAAGGCTCGTCTGCTGGCTTTGACATTTGTTCAGTCTTTTTGGGTAGCAGCATGACCAAGGGAAAAAAAACACAGGCTTTGGAGACAGATGGCCCCGAGTTCGAATCCAGTCTCTGCTGAGCATGAGCTGAGGGACCTGTGCAAGATTTGGGTCCACAATTAGGTCTGTGAATGGGGCTGAGAACGCTGCCCGGCTCATTAGGGTATTGTGAGGAAAGCGAGGCCTGTGGGTCGTGAAGTGGAGGAGATGTCACGCTGAAGTGTCTGGCTGGGTGTTTGATAAAAGCAGGCTCTCGTTGCCCTTGGGAATGGCTCAGACTTGGTCGTGCGCAAAAGCCTGAGAACACTCAGGAAGGGGACCAGGTTGGCGGTGCTTCCTCCAGTCCCTCAGAACCTCTGTCTTCTCTGCTCCCCTCTAGGCGTTTGGATATTAGAACTGATCCTCAGCTCCATGTGGTCAAGGGGCCTCCTGGGGCCCGTCCAGGCAAGCTGCCCTGAGCAGACCATTCCCGCCAGTGCTCTGGGCTGCTTTCTGTCCACAGAGTTCAGGAGCCAGGAGCTGGCGCTTGGTCTGCATCTACTTCTCTATGGAAACCGTGGAATCAGGGTGGCTGGGTGGCCAGACAGGATGCAAATGTCCCCTGGCTCTTAGTGGGCCCGCAGGATGACATGTTGATATCCTGCATCGCTTATACCCCAGCTCTGTTGATGCCATTGGCCAGGGGAAAGGCACCCTGAGGTTCAGACAGGACCTACTGCTCATGTCAAGGGGACACTTTCCCTTCCCAAAGCGTGGGAACAGCTGCCTTCCGCTTCCTTTAACAGGGGTTTCCCATGATGGCACACTTTTCTCTCAAGAGGGTGGTATGTGGTATCCGCACAAGTGTAGACGTCCAGCTGTGCCTCTGCAAGTGACGCCCCTCCCTACTGTCCCACTGCCCCATCCACTGTCCCAGCCCATTCCATGGGCTACGTGCCACCTTCAGCATCTTGATCTCTTCTGTTCAAAAGGGGCTAAACCAGGAGACGGCATGATCCTTTGGAAGCTTCCACCTCCTCAGCTCTTCTTCTAAAGCTCTGTGTTTGCCAGTCTATTGATGGACCACAGGAGCCAGGCTCTGGGCTCTGATGGTTTGGCAAGACCCTGAGGGACTCAAGGCAACAACCTCACCTGTGCTGTGTTGAGGCGTTGAGCCACTGTGGGGGCCCCTGGGGTTCTCTGAGACGTAGTGCCCGCTCCCAGGTTCTGCGTGGACCTCCCGCAGTTGCTCAGGCCTCCGCCACCTACGCTGCATTATTTGGAGGGTTGTCCCACAGCCGTGGTGCCCAGCTCCAGGAGAGGAGCCCAGTTGCAGGAAACTGGCCTTCCTGCTTGCTGAAGACGACCTGGAGTCGATCCTGAGCAGGAGGCCGGCTCCTCTCCCTTCCCCACTCCGCCCCCAGAACAAAGGGGCTTCCCTTTATTGTTGGGTTGGCTTGGGACTTCTCTGCAGATGCGGCAAGCGTTACACAATTGTAGACCCACACCTCGGCCAAGACAAGGGAGCCCCGTTTGTGCTGCCTTGAAGGGTCTGTGGACTCTTGGAGGAGGCAGAGCTACCACATTGGCGGTGGGTGTTTATTGTCGGTCGTCTTGCCATTGTTGGCTCTGTGGTGGCAGGACCGAGGCTCCTGGCTCACGCCGGGATCCAGAAGAGTTAGGACAGTTGCTGGTGGGTGACCATCCTGGTCTGTTGAAGGAAGGAAGGAGCACATGAGCGATGGTGCACTTCTACACATTTGAAAGAGACCACTGAATGATGACCATGCAGGAGACGTGAGTGGAAGGCATGGGAGGACCTGCATGTTGACTGATCATCTGGAGCGAGCTCCTGTCTGGGCTGGAAGCTTCACATGTCACTTCATTTAATTCTCATGGTAACCCCCAGGTGGGAGGTGTTTGTCTCAGGTTGGCTTCCCAGAAGCAGACTTTGAGGTGAGGATTTGTGTGACGATGATTTATTAAGAGTATTCCCAGGGGAATTTTTAAAAGAAGCAAGACAGCAGGGGAGTGGGAACGTGGAACAAGGAATGAGGGATGCCGGGGAGGGCTCGCCATCAAGCGAGGCAGTTTTGGCTCCGTCCGCAGCGGGATTCTAGAAACAGCTGAGCTCATGCTCTGAGCAGTCCCCATCAGGGAACAGGGCAGCTAGGATTTGTGTGTGTGACACCCTCAGTCCTTGGTTAGGGCTGTAAATTCCCAGGCACTTGCTTGTGAGTGCCAAGCAGTGTTCCGGCAGCCTGAGCCGTGGGTGTCTGCCACTAAGAATGAATGCACGCAGGGCGCCAATGTGCTCAAAAATCCTCATGGGATGTGAGGGGGATGTGGGCAGAGCATTGATAGCACTGTTGGCATTTGAACGCCTTGTAGGAGGAAGGGCGGCTCAGAGAGGTGGAGGAGCTCACCCAGTAGCACTCAGCTAGGCAGTGGCGGAACTGGGATTCGAACGTGTTCTGGCTGCCTCCTCTTACCTTGCTTGCACTGAGATCTCAGCCTCCATCTGCCTCAGATGTGGCTGGGGAGGAAGAGGGAAAGGACAGCACTTAGAAGGGGAATTAGTGGTGCTGGGCGGGACACTGCCCACTGGGCTGTGAGCATTTAGGGCTCTTCCCGCGGAGCTGGCGGCTCTTTAGTAATTAGCCGGGGAGGGCGGGGTGCTCTTACTAAATCTGCAGCCGCTTCTCCTTCTCGCCATCTATCTCAGCTTCTGTGTGAGTTGCACCCGGTGGAAAAGGCTGCAGCCAAGTGCTATTTATCTCCGTGTAGGGAAAAGAGGCTTAACAAATTAGCTGATGCTTAATTGGTGAGGGAAAGTAGGACAGGAAAGTTGGCCAGTGGTCCTGTGGGGTTTTCTGATCAATTCTCTCTGTCAATATCTTCCACGCATGAGTCTGGGACCAGGTGGGAAGACTCCTTAGAGTAATCAGGGCTCCCACCCGCTCCCTGCAAGGTGCCGGCCACTGAGTCAGGTCCTCTGCGCGGCTGGCTCCTGCGGGGACATGCACAGAGACTCTTACCTGTTCAGGTGCACCTGTCCCTTCAGATTCACAGAACTCTCCATTCTGGAGCGGGGCTCCCTGCCCCGGAGGCCAAGAGTCAGGGTCGGAGCTCTGAGATGACACGGGATGGCAGGCACCTCACCATTCCCAGTGAATTAGCATCCCAAGGGGTGGGGCCCGGGCGGTCCACGTTATTCAAAGCTCCCTAGGAGGTTCTTACGTGCAACCAGACTTGAGAATCACCGCTGCAGAATGTCAGTGCGTGATGGGGTCTCAACCCCCACCCATGGTCAACCTCCACGCTGATACTTAACTACGTCCCATGGCGCCGCTGTCTGCCTGCCACTCGGGCACTTCCCGCAATGAGACCTCGCTGCTCCTCAGGCAGCCCGTTCCGTCTTGAACTACTTGGAAAGTCTGAAAGTTCTCTCTTACGCTGACTTGATATCTACCTCTTTGGTTACTGGAGACGTTGGTCCGAACTCAACTCTCAGAGGCTGCAAAGAGCAATTCCAGTCTCTCTTGCACGTGACAGTTCTGTGTGTGTTTAAAGACGCCTGTACTGTCCTGGCTGCTAAGCATCGCTGGTCACTTGAACTGGCCCTTAGTTTACACTGTCCCACTCCATGACCAGATTCCAGTCTGCAGTGTCCTCCATCAAGCAGGGTAGCCCAGTAGTCAACCCCCCAAAGGACAGAGCAGACCGCCAGCCCCCTGCTATCCCGTGGTCTTTACTTAGTGGTATTACTTTCAAATCTCCTCTCCACATTTGCCCTTCTGCCCCTGGGCCGAAGTGTAGGACTTTGAGTTCAGCCCTATTAAACTATGTCTCCTTAGAGTCAGTTCCATGTTCCAGCTTTCTCAGGCGTATGACATCCTCTCAGCTCTGTGTCATGTGCAGATTTGACAAGCGTGCCAAGCGAGCATTATGGAAATGCGGAAGTGTTGGGAGTGGAGGCAAGCCGGAGCCCAGCAGTGTGCTGCTGTGTGTTCTCAGAGCACCCCGGGTCCACATCGGCCTCCCGGATTTCCTCTCCGGGCCTCTGGGCTTCTGCAGGCATGCAGGGAAGTCTGAGTGTTGAGAGGAGAGAAGCTCAGGACTGGGAGGCTGTGACTCCACCCGCCTGGGGGTCAGAAGGCTCCTCAGAGAGCTGCTCTTCTGGAGTCCTCGTGGCTTCTGTGGAGAGGGTCTGGTTTACTGAGTTTGTGGAATGAGACAGAAGGTGTTTGGGACGTGGCCCCATGCGGTATCCAGGTTCAGGGCCTGGCATCTCTCGGAACTCCGTTCTCTCAGGTGGAGGAGAGAGAACACTTGGAGTCTTCTTCCTGAGGTAGGGGAGGAGAGAGACATAACTCATCTATCCTGGGGAGGAGAGGGTTTCGTGGGGGCATGGCTCATGAAGAGGAGAAGAACCTGTGTGGCTAGAAAAGACTCTCAGGATTCAAGAATCGGGGCGAGTCGAGGAGCAGAAGTGGAACCTGCATCTCTGCTTTGTGGGAAACACTTGGGACTTGTACGGACACCATTCTGTGTGCTTGCTGCTTCTTGAGACCAAGGACTTAAAATTTTACATACCTTGACCGACAAGAGGGGGCGAGCATTATCTACATTTCACAGATGAATAGATGGAGACCAGAGTGGTTAAATGACAGCCAGTGGAGGCAATCCCCTTCCAGCCCAGTCCAGACTCCTGTCCTCATTTGTCTTTGTGGAGGCTGGCACCCTCTTATTCATAGGCTAAAGAAGGAGAGTCTGTGTCCTTCACCCAACATGGTCTAGGAAAGTCCCCCATGCCGACCTTTGGTGTCCTAGAGGGAGCAGTCCATAAAGGACTGAGATGCTGGAGCTGGCCTGGGTCCTCCCGTGGGCTCTATTTCCACTTGCTTATTGTGTTGGCCAGCAAACTTGCCCTTCCTTGTGTAGGTGTGGTTCTAACTGAACCCTGTGCAATGGCAGTCCCACTTATGGCTGGTCACTGGAACAGGCAGGCTCCTTACCCTTCTATGTCTCATCTGTCAAGAAGAATGAGTAGGATCTCTGTATTGATAAGGAAAGATATTCTTGATACAGTATAAGTCAAAAGCAGTAGTTTTATCCTGCTGTGTATTTCATGATCTCATTTTAATGAAAACGTCCGTCTGATGTGTGTATGGAGATACGTACTTGCAGATGTGCCTAAAAACTTCTGCAAGGGGACACCACAGACAATCTCTGGGGGAGGAATTTGGAGGGATAAATGGGGGCATGTTCACTACTTTAGCACATTTTTAAAAAATGGGACAGGGACAGGCGGTGACTTGAACATTTTTATTTTTCTGTATTTTTTCAAATAAAACGAGTCATAAAAACTACACTACAAGAATACAAAACTACATAAACAAACAAGGAAACAAATACATGAGGGCCACAATCTGATAGGTCTCTCCCAGGTTTGTAGACCTCTGGGCCCAGTGCCTGGCAACCACCAAGGACTTGGCACCTGCAAACTGTTGAGTATTCTTACAGAACATGCTTGAAAACTATCCGTTTCTTCTACTTCTTTCCATCTGTTGGCTTTCCAATTAAAGGAGGGAAAAAGCACTCCTAAAAACATGAGAAACAAAATAAGTACCCAGGTCCTACCTGCCTGGCCCTCCAACACGTCAATCACATAGTCAACAACATTTATTGAATGCCTGCCATGTGCTGGTTGTAGTGAAAGCTTCTGGGACACAAGTGTGACCGAAACAGACGTGGCCCTTGACTTCATGGAGACTCCAACCTGGTGGAGGAGATAGACAATAAGAAATAAAAAACTGATAACTATTCAGGCACAGAAATGACAAGTGCTATAAAGAAATAGCACAGAGTACTATAAGAGAGAGTGATGGGGTGGGGTCACTGCCCAGAAGCAGGAAAGAGCCAATTTTATGGGTCCTACAGCTGAAGGCAGCTCAGAGCCCCAGCTGCGAGCTGCCATTTTCCGAGTGTGTTCAGCACCACTGGACAAGCTGCCATAAATCCATCCTTTCAGATTCCTGACTCTCTCGCCTTGGGCAATGATGAGACTCATCCCCTAAGTGCCCCTCCAGAAAGGTGTTTGCAGGCCTTCCCGGGGCGGGGTGGGGCAGGGCTGCCCACGCCTGTGGCCTTGTGATGCCTGCAGGAACTCGAGCTTCTAACCTTGCTCGGGGCTGGTGTACGAGAGGGCGGACCAACAGCAGGAAAGCAGATGTCTGTGTTCAAATGAAGCGTCTTTTGGTGGAGGCAGCCAGAGCTGGTCCCAGGGGGGTGGCATGTTTTGTGAGGAAAAAATTCTCCAAGAACAATGTTTATCAAACCCCGTCTCGGCAGTCGTCCTGTGTGTCTGCCAGCTTCTGGCTCGCTTCTGTTCATGTTCATTTTCTCTTTCTCTCTGCAGGCCGTGGAGACCAACCTGGCTTCCAAGGACAGCCACTGGGTCTTTGTGAACGAGGTAAGAGCCCCAGAATGGTGAGGGGTGCAGCCCGCACCGAGCCCCCTGCCCCTTGGGAAAGCCCAGAGTGATCCTTTCAGGTCCGGCTCTGACTTGGGGTGCTGGAGTGAATTTCAGGGCTCCACGGTGCAAGACAGGAGGTCAGAGAGTTGGACTTGACCTACCAAGATGCTCACCTGAGGCAGGTGGGAACTGGGGACTAATCCAGACCTGAGTCCACAACGAAGTCAAAAGTCAAAGAGAAAAACAACATCAAACAAACACAGATACAGAGAACAGATTGGTGGTTACCAGAGGGGAAGGGGGTCATGGGTACAGTGATGGATGGAACCTAGACTTTTGGTGATGAACACAATGCAATCTATTCAGGAATCAAAATACAATGATGTACACCTGAAATTTAGATAATGTTATAAACAAATATGACCTCAATAAAACAAAAAAAAGAAGTGATGTCAGACATTAGATATGGGGGTGAGGTGAGGCAGCCCCTCAGGGGTCAGAGGCTGGAAAGATTAGGGCAGGTTAGAAAATGGGGTGCACGGGGGTGGGGCAAAGGAATGAGGAGGGGATGGAGGCTGCATTTCATGCTGGAGGTTGAAGGTTTGTGTGTGAGTGTGAGCGTGTGCATAAGAGTGCATGCATGTGAGTGTATGTGGGAATGCGTGTGTGTGAGGGTGTATGGATATGTGTGCATGCTTAAGTGTGTGTGTGAGTGTGTGTATGTGTGTATGTGTGGGTATGTGCATGTGTGTGCAAGTGTGTATGCATGTATGAGTGTAAATGTGTGTGCACACATTCTCATGCAACTCGTAGGGGTGGGGATCAGTGTAACCATTTAAAGAGGATGAATGGGGAGTGTGCCGTGACTGGCCATCCCACTGGTTTGGGCCCTTGGAGGAATGGGAACACCAAGGTTTCATCATGGTGTGGTCTGCTCTTCACCAGTGACACTCTGGCTGGCCCTGGCCTCCTCCAGGCTGCTGGCAGTACACGGGAGTGGCCTGTGACCACATGCCCTAGCTTCCCCGCAGATTCCCCTCTGCTCATGTATCCACTCAGGAAGCACCCACCAGCGCAGCCCGGGTGCATTAACAGAGCTGAGTCTGGGACAGGTTTCTTGGTGCGTGCTCCCATCAAAGCTGCAGCCTTCAGCTGCTCTTAAATTAACTGATCAACTTCTAATGGCCTCATTCTAGAAGATGCAAGGTTTATGATGTCGGTAATTTATTCTTTTATGATGTGTGTTTCTTCATTAGCTCAGTGCTCCTATGGTTTTGGGTGGCTTATTTTAATAATTTTGCAGGTAGTATCAGATAGTAACTGCCGGCAAGGCCTACTTTTCATGGTTTTCCTCCATAAATTCACATCTTATTAGCTCCGCGTCCACGCGGGCCTGTTGGAGACATGCGTGGTCACTGTCCATTGATCCCTTGTTGCGGATGGTTGTGCTGGTAATTAGAAGGGACATGATGGCCGCCTCCCTATTCTTTGGAGCCTGCATGAGTCCTCCTTGGTCCTTGGGAAGTTCTAATCCTCTGGGCTTTGCCAGCTTGTCTGCAGGTTCCTTGCAGTCCGGTTTCTTTGTTCTAGAGAAAGCATGCATTCCGTGTGCCCCTTAAGATGAATGTCTGGTGCAGTCTTTGTGTTTTTGGTGACTTTTCCACGTTGGATAGCCAGCATTTCTCTGCTGCCTGTCTTAAAAGGTGCTGCGTTGTTATGTTTCTAACCTGTTTTCTTTTCTCTCCCCTGCATTCCGACCCACCCCCAGCGTCCTCTGCCTGTCTCTCCTGACTCCCTCTTCAGGGCTGAGGTTAAGTTCAGACGGGCCAGTGCGAGGCACCCCAGTGCGGCTGGAACGTGGGGCTTCCTGGGTGTTACCAGGAGTCAGGTGGGGGCAGACTCATCAGAGCCCCTGGAGCAGCCTCCCCAGGAGGACGGCTCTGTCACTCCCTGCTCAGCAGCGCACCCTGGGCCAGCACACCCATGGCCCCATTGGGAGCAAAAGTCCTGTAGTTCTGTGACAGCTGTGTCGTTCTAGGCTCTATCCAAATACGGAACCACAAACAAACAGTATCCCAGGTGCTTTTCTGCTTGTCGTATGTGATGACTAGGACAGAACAAGGTGGGAAGAGAGTCAGGGGCGGGTGTCTGGTGGGTCCAGCTGTCTCCAGGCTTCAGCCGTTGCACTGGGGCCCCATCGTCTCTCTTCCTGAGCTGTTCCCCATGTCTCTGGAAGAAGTTCAGTTGCTCAGACGAGCCCAGGTCCGTGGCTCTGTCCCCAAGAAGGCCTGCGCGGTGGTCCCCAGCTCTGCCCCCTGCTTCCTTCATTCCTCACAGGCTCCGTCCTCCATTTCTCCCTCTGCATTTGACTCGCTTAATGTATTTTCCCAGATTCAAGATAAACACTTAAGGGCATGTGTTTCTGTTGCTTTCTCTACACAGTGGCTTTCTTAATGCGTCTGCCCCCTCACCTGTGAATATCAGTGCCGCATGTGACAGGCCTGTTTGGAGAAGGGGTAATTGGGTGCAGAGAAAAGCTTGTGAGTCTGTGCGCCTCACCGATAGTTTCTCCAGGTCTCTGGGCTCCACTGTGGGGACACTGGCAAGCAGTGCTGTTGGGAGTAAACTATATTTTCATGGACTGATTAAGTTACATGTTAGCTTGGTGGAGGGTAGGGGATTTGAAAGAACTTGGGGAAAGCAAAATGAACCCATAGTCATGGAGGCCACTGGGTCCTGAGTCCCTTGAGGACAGGGCCAGAATCCAGCTCATCTCTGAATCCTCCATGTCTGGTACAGAGAGTTGATTCTTGAAAAGGTTTGGTTGAAGGCAGGTGCATGTCCATAGGATAGAGCAAGTTGCTTTGATGAGCAGTTCCCAGGCAGCCTCTGAGAAAAGACAGAGGCAGCGATGAAGACCCGAGTCTTGGGGACAGAGGGGACCGCTTGGGGCTGCTCATCAGAAGCTGCCAGGTCAGGACCCATTAGACTTGACTTTGGTTGAGCTAGGTGTCTTCCAGAACCTCTTTATCAGCTGGGCTGGAGTGCTTCCTCTCCATGTGGCCTCAGCAGATCCAGGTGAGCCAGTTGTCCCTCTGGCCCAGTGACTCACAGGTGTCCTCAGTGCTGGTGGGGCCTGGACACAGAGGAGAATGTCCTCCCCGCGAGGCTCTGCGTCCAGGCAGGAGACGTGCCGCCTCATAGTCTGGCCTCTTGGGAACTTTTCAGAGGAAATTCTTTTATGGAATATGTATGTGACTTCCAGCTCCTTCCAGAACCAACTGTGTTGCAGACGTGGAGTGCTCCATTTGCTGCGGGCACCTCTCATTGTTAAACTAGCTCTTCCAGACCTGGAGACAAAGCACGCTTTGGTGGGAATGGAATAAGATGCTGAACAAGCAGCGCAATAGCATGCATAACCCTTGCACTTAGGTTTTCTCAGTGAGTGAGCTCCTGAGCCGTGATCTGTGGCTCAACAGGGGCCCAGGGGGAGGTGGGTTCTAAGAGGGACGAGGCGCAGTTGGCAGGCCCTTGGCACCCCTGCCTCCTTGCCAGCATATGTTGATGACCCCCACATCCCATGTCCATTCCAGACCTTGTCTCTGAGCTCAGACCCAGAGATTCAGATGCCGTCTTAACTCAGCCACTTGGAAGCCTCATGATCACCTCCAGCTCAGTGCATCTCTGCTTATTCTCCTCCCCCTAACCTGGTTCTCACTGTGCTCCAATCTCAGGGACCAGTGTCCCCATCCTTCTGGTTGGCTCCCTAGCCAATGGAGAAAAGCCCACATCAGGCTCCTTGCCCCAGAACCCACTCCAGGATGACCCTGACCATGCCTTTGCAGCCTTACTGACTTCTCCCCTTCTGCTCACTGTCCCATGGCTCATCCGTGCAGGCAGATCGGTGACTGGCTGCTTCCAATATTTATTTTCCTCTCCTGGCTCTGGGCTGTGCCAGGATTTCCCTTTATGCCTGCATGCCCCTCCTGAATCTCTGATTGTCAAGGACTTATCTTTCCTTTAGGGGTCTGCTAAACATGGACTCTGATGAAAGGTCTTCCTGGATTTCCCCACTAGGGTTCCTCGTTCTCCTGCTGTTGTGTACTGCTCACCCCTGCTATGTTGTGTTGGGGACCTTATGCACATCCCTGACTCCCTGAACAGCCCATAAGTGAGTGTTGGACTCCTTTCTCTCAGGTTCCGGAGTCCCCAGCATGAAGGGCTCACACGTGGAGGAGACGCTGGGTTAAGCCTCCTGCTACTGTGTCTGCCTGTTGCTTCCTCCCTTTGTTGCTGCTTGTCTAATTGCCTCCACATGGAGGAAGAGGCATTTCTAAGCATCCCACTCCTTCATGGAGTCAGAAAGCTGTGATCCTGCTCCAGGAGCTCCAGCCGTCAGTACCCTGTGCTCCATGCACCTCCTTTTCTTGTGCCTGAATTATGAGGCCCATGCGGTACAGGCTTTCTTCTGAGGCACATGCTTGCTCCCCTTGCCCCTGGACCCAGCCATTGGTAAATGGTGGAGCAGCCAGGGAGGAGGGCAGAGGGAGCACTGGCTAGGCTTCCTACAGCAGCGTCCAAATTGTGCTGGGGGAACACGTGTTCTGCTACTTTGCAGGTGATTTGTGGAAAAAGGATTCTGTGATCAAGGAGGGTGGAGAACTTAAATGGCGTGAAACAGGTGCCTTCGGCAGGCATCTTTGGTGTCTGATGCATGCCGTGCTTTCCAAGGATGAGGCGGTACACACTGCCTGCCACATGCTGTCGTGTTTCCAACACATGCCTGTGCTTTTCCTCTTGACAGGTGCTCACCTCTGTGCTGGAACAGGTTGTTGGCAGGTGGTGCAGTGTCAGGGCCATAGGGTAGAGCTCAAATTCCTCCACGTGTCCCGTGAGGCTGTTCATGAGCTGCCTTCAGAGCCCCTTCTGGTCTCAGTTCCTGCTACCTCATGTCATATAGAGCTGCTCTGACCTAAGAGGTCTCCACCACCCCAAGCACAGGGTCATCCCAGTGTCTGGACCTCTTCAGCCCCCTCTGCCCAGAGTGCGCTCCTGTTGTTGGCCCTTAGGCCCCAGGCTCCGCCTTATCACTTTCTTTGGTTTGTCACCAATAGATCCTCCAGGAGGATGCTTTGGGTACAGACCTTGACCTACCCCTGAGGGGACTTCCATCAACAGTCCAGAGAACGTGACTCCAGACTTTCAAATCTTCCTACCCCAAAACACACGCTGAGATAAAACAAATGAAAACGAGATTAGGCTACACGTGTATAATGTGGGGGAAAGGAATGCTAATGCACTAATTGAAGAAAACAAGAAAAAATACCATGATATGAAAGCTGAATCAAATAGCTTTAGGAAATCTCTATTTGGGACACAGAGAAAGAGAGGGAGGAAAAAGATTTAATTCGTTTGCTTCCTTTCATTTTGAAGTTTCCAATTCTGTTTGGATGTTAAGTCCCCATTTACAATTTGCACATTTAATTTAGTAACACTCAAAAGCAATTATGTTCGTTGTAATCGATTTGCCTGTTTCTCTCTCCAGCCCCACTGAGGGGTCCTTGAGGACAGGGACCACATCTTACCCTCCTCTGGAGCTCCAGCTGAGAACCCAGAACGAAGAACAGGAGTTGCCATTTATCAGACATTAGACAGAGCCAGGCACTGGTTTTAAGCATCCCTTTTTTAAATCTATTTTTTACTTAAAAATTAACAGCTTTATTGAGGTTTAATTCACATACAACAAATACACGTATTTAAGTGTACAACTTACGTTTGACCTATGTGTACACCCGTGAAACTGTAACCATGGTGAAGGTAGTGAGCATCTCCATCACTCCAAAAGCATCCTTGTGACCTTTTGTAATCCCATCCCTGCATCACCTTTCCCTACTCCCTAGGCAACCTGTTTCTCGCACTACAGTTTATTTGTATTTTCTAGAGTTTTATATAAATGGAATCGTTTTCTCTTTTGCTGTGGCTATTTCCTTCCTGATAATTATTTTGAAATTCATCCATATTGCGATATATAGCAATAGTTCTTTTCTTTTTATTGATGAGGAGTATTCAAATATATGGATATACCAGAATTTGGGTATCCATTTACGCCTTGATGGACATTCGTGTTGTTCTAGATTTTTGGTGACTACAAATAAGGCTGCTGTGAACATTCATGGATAAGTCTTCCTGTGGGCATGTGCTTTCATTTTTCTTGGGTGCATATTTACAAGTGGAATTGCTGGGTTGTAGGGTAGATGTGTGTTTAACTTTTTAAGAAACTTCCAGGTTGTGTGAGAATTCCAATTGCTCCACATCCTCTTCGGTTCTTGGTTTGATGAGATGTTATGATATTAGCCCTTGTAGGGGTCTATAATGGTACCTCATTGTGACTGTACTTTTCATTTCCCTGACAACTAATGATACTGAGCAACTTTAATGTGTTTATTTGCCATCTATATCTTCCTTAGAGGGGAAGCTGAGATCATTGATTTGAGAACTTTATTTTCCTTTAGTGCTATAAACTTCCCCTTAAGTGATTTGATGGTGTCCCCTCGATTTTGATATATTGTGTTTTCATTGTTATTCAATTCAAAATTCTTTTTATATTATCTTTTGATTTCTTCTTTGACCCATGGGTTGTTTAGAAGTGCGTTATTTAGTTTTCCAATATTTGGGGATTTTTTGCAGGTATCTTCCTCTTATTGATTTTCAATTTAGTTTCATTGTGGTGAGAGAACATAGGTTCTATTACTTGAATCCTTTGAAATTTATTGAGACTTATTTGATAGTCCAGTATATTGTCTTTCTTGATAAATGTTTTATGTGCACTTGGAAAAGGATGTATAATCTGTTGTTGCGGTGTGGAACGTTCTATAAATGTCAGGTCAATTTAGCTGAGAGTGTTGTTTCTGTCTTATGCATCCTTGATGGTTTTTTGGTCTATTTGTTCTATCAATTATTGAGAGAGGGGTATCAAAATATTCAACTTTAATTGTAAGTTTGCCAGTTTCTCCATGTAGTTTAATAAGTGGTTGCTTAATATATTTTAAGCTGTGTTACAAGACACATAAACGTTTAGGATTTTTATGTCCTTTTGGTTAATTGATCTGTTATTACAAAATGGCCTTCTTTATCCCTCTGCTCTGAGCTATACTTTATCTGATAATCCTGCAGCTAGTTCAGATTTATTTTGACTAGTGTTAGCGTTATGTATCTTTTTCCATCGTTTTACTTTTAACCTGCTTGTTTCCTTTTGTTTAAAGTATGTCTCTTTAGGCCATTTTGTTTTATCCATTATAAAAGTCTTCCTTTCAATTGAAGTGCTTAGATAATTTACATTTAATGTGAGTATTGTATATGGTCATTAGAGGGTGGAATCCTGGAAGCCAAGTGAAGAGACCGTTTCAGAGATAGGACTGACCGCTGATGTCAGGTGCTGCTGCCATGAGGCTGTGCTGACCTGGGGTGAATGTGCAGAAGGCTTGGAGGACCAAGTCTCTAGGTGCTTCAACTTGTACTGTTCCATTTGACAGATAAAGAAACAGAGGCTCAGAGGAGTGGACTGACTTTTCAATGTCACTTAGTAAGTGGCAGAGTCAAGATTTGAAGTTAGGTGTGAGTGACTCCAGATTTAAGAAATATATACTCTATACCACACTGCCCCTCTCTTCTCTTTCCCCTTCACACACAGCACTCACTAAATGCTAAATACATGACCAAATACCAGCAATGTTTGATTTTTTTCATAATTGGGAAGCAATAATATAGTTCTTGTCATGAAAAGTCTTATTATAAAACTTTTATTATTTATGACTGGATTTCTTCCCTTTATGTTATTTTACATATTAGCACCTTCTTTTTAAAATCTCCTATGGAAAAGGTGAAAGAAGTCTGCAAAGCCCACACAAATCAGCTAATACATGTCACATGCACAGTATCTGAAGGGAACAAACAGTATTTACTGGAAATGTACTTCCATTTGTTAATCAGAATATATCTATTTTCCTTTCTCAGCCCCAAATCTGTGAGATTTAACACTTATGGTTACAGATACATGAGGAAATTGTTATGTAATTTCATTCTTAAGCCCTTTTCTAAGCCCCAGGGGGAGGGCACTTGGAGCTGCACAGATGGCGGATTTGGGGAGCAGTACTGAGAAAGCAGTGACGTACTGTTGTGTTCTAGGTCAGTCTTTCGGACCACACCCTGGATATGATTTGGCTCCAACCCTCACCACTTCTTTGACTTTGGGCCAATTGTTTCACTTCCTTCCTTGAACCTTAACTTTTCCATCTGCTCAGTAGGGTTCATGATAGCTGCCTCATAGGAAAGTTGTGAAGATTAAATGAGATAACTCACCAGAGTGACCCATCACAGGGCCTGGCATATATTCAGTCTCTGAACTCGGTGCCAAGCCAAATAATGAGAACAGAGGTTTGGGTGAAAAGGAAAAACATCAGCTTTTATTTTCTTTGTTGGGCAAAGGGACCACGCAGCAGGCTAGCTCTTTAAGAACCGCTGGCTCCCCATTAAGAAGTGGGTAAAGGGTTTTTAAAAGTTTGTGAGGAATGTGCCTGCTGGTAGGGAATGGGGAGCCTGTGACCCAGCTGGTCAGCATTTTCCCATCGGGCAGCATCTGGTCTTGTGAGGCTGTTTGCAAGGCAGATGGGGGTGGTGAGATGAGGAAGTCTATAGGTGGAGGTCCTTGGTTGTCTGCATCCATGGTGCATGGTGGATTCTGGCGCCAGGAAGCCAAGGAGCTGGGGCCTGGGAAGCTGCAGCTTCTTGATATTCTCTGGGCATCAGTTTCCCTGTAATAAACTTCAAGGACCCGTGATTAGTCCAAACTTTAGTGTGAACCCAGCGTGAGGCCCCTGGACTTTAACAATTTGTAACTTCTATTTGGTTGTGAAGCTCAGGGAGTCAAAGGTTAAAGAAACAGATAATTACATGTGAGTGTAACTAAAGAAACAGGGAAAGAGAATGAGTGCTTTTGGTTTTAACCCCATATATGCTGGGGTCAATGTAGGGGAAATGATATCAGGGCTGATATTAATTAAAAGCCTGTAACACAAGCACTCTTAAAAGATACCTCCTCTTACTAACAAATAGCTGATGTCCTGCAGGAAAGTTCATCTTTTGGACTTAATTAAGGGCACACCCGGAGTTAAGGAACTGATGCCAGGTCTCCATGTCTTTATGAGGTGGGCAGGGGAATAGGGACATGGCTTGAGTCATTGCCTGGATGAACCTGAATTACAACCTCTGTAACTATGTTCTGGGCTTGTGGGGACCTTAGTTCTCCCTAGCTCTGCCTTCCAAACTCCTATGCATCCTATAAGACTCAGCTCAAATAACCCTCCCTGCAATTTGCAACAACTATTGATTTCTTCCATGACCTTTTCTTCTCCAACACCCCAGAGAATTCAGGCTGTGATTCTTCAGCGGTCCTTAACCTCTTCCTCCAAGTCCTGTCTCCCTACCAAGATATATAACTCTTGACAATCTATCATTCATTTATCTCCATGGACCAAATACCTATGAGGCACTGGGGATGCATAGGAGAATTTGAGGCATGTGTTCCTCACCCTGGGAGGGCTTATAGTATCGTGGGTGAAAAACATGTGTTCCTGGATCACTAAACTACAGGTAGGCCGTGGTTATAGGAGACACTCCGGATCCTCTGCAGTTTGCAGTCAAGTTCAAAGTTCAAGTTCAAGCTCAGCCAGGCCTCTACCATTACTGTGGAATCAGATTCCACGTTTCAGACGTGAGTCAGTTGTTCCCAACAAGTATATTGTCGTTTTGCAGAGTTTTGACAGAAGAATGGTTGGGAAAGGAGTGCTGACGCTTGGAGAGTTTTAAAAATAGCTTTAATTACCACGTGTAGCAAATGTGACTGAAAACTAAAGGATAGTGTCTCTACCTTTCTGCATTCCTATCCATCGCTCTTCCCACAAATGGGTTCTGATGGATTCGCATGAACTTACTGCTTGTGCCAGAAAGACCCTATCATCTGTGCCTTCTACCCTGACACTATACCTCCTTTGCCAGGCTGGATTCATCTCGCGGAGAGGCGAGAAGCAATTGTGCGCACAAACACACACACATACATACACACGCGGCTGCTGCCTTCACACGCAGCATAGGGTATAGCAGGCCCCTGGTGGGGTTCCCAAGGAGAGTCCTTTCAAAGCTGGAAGGTGGAAGCAGAAATGGAGGCAGGAGACAATTCAAGCCACCAGAACTTCTAGTGAAGTGTCTTAAATGATGTTTGAAGGCTCATGGAGACAGCAGGCTCAGCTTTCGTTCTTTCTTGCATTGTCTCAAACCAGAGGATGTTATGTGAACTGGACCAGCCTGTCTCTTAGAGCTGGGTAAAGAATCTCAAATGAATATCTTGTAGTTTCAGAAACAGGCGTGAGGAAACCCTTTAATAGTCAGTGATCAGAACTAAGATGCACTTTCCTGCATCACTGGAGACTGGCTTGTCAGCTTCGGAGGTGATGAGGGGCTGAGGGAGCCAGGTGCTGCCATCATCATGCATGGTGTTCCTCCTGGCCAGGTGCAGAGTGGGGCTCTTGGTCAAGGACTGCTGAAGAACTCACCTTGTGAGGCCAATGGGGTCTGAATGGCCTCCTCCCTACCCTCAGATTTCTGCTTGTTTGTGGTAGAGCATTGTAAGAACAGCAAGTTGAGTGATTGCCCTCAGAAGCAAGGAAACTCACATCGTTGAATACCTACTGTGTGCCATGCTGTGCTTTGGATGCTGTATAGCCATTATTTCAAAACAAATTAAGTCTGTCCATGAAATCTCATTTAAAGGGATGGCAAAAATTTTGAACCCCTTATAACAGGATAGCTTCCTCCTTGCCCTCATGAAGGTTGTGCAAAGGTTCCTGGGTTTCATACTGTCAAGATCAATCATAGAAGGATTTCTGTAGACCCTCAGGGAGTTCTAATCCACTTTGGTCCTCAACGTTAGGCAGACTGATTTTTTTTTTTCTGAGCCTGAGAGAACCTAATGCTTGGGACCCAGCCTCCATAACTGGCCACCGGCCACTCCTTTCCGATATCCCATCTGAGGACTGATGTGTATTAGGAGACGGGGAGACCCACCCCCCCACCCCCCACTGCCAAGCTCCTCTTCTGCCCCCTCTCTATCTCTGCCAGAAGCTCCTGGCTTTGGCCGTTAGGACCACACCCACTGTCTAAGCCACAGAAGCTCCACAGCCAACTATCATTTCTGAGTTCACCTGTTTGTTGAAAGAAAACGTCTTGGAGAAAGAAGAGCACAAACTTTCTGGAGCATACGGTGTTGTTGGCTTCTGAGGGTGTGTGTGAGTGCATGTGGTGGAAGGGAAGGGACAGGACAGAGGAAAAGCAGAGAAAAATTGTTCTAATTCTTTTTGACTCTTCTACAATAGTAAAACAAAATGCCTATTAGTGTGCCCATGAATTATCCTTTCAAACAGCCTCAGATATATAGTTTATTTTGCCAAATTGAGGTTTTCCTGTTATGTTCAGTTCTGTGTCCAACTGTTTTCAATTAATAATATATCATTAACATTTTATCATGTCAGTAAATAGCATTTGAGATAATATTTAATGGCCTCGTAGTAGTCTGTCATTTGGACGACATAATTTATGCAGATCTCCATTTTTGGAAACTTAGTTTAGTTAATGCTGTTGAAAGTAATGCTGAAATCTACATCCTTCTTGCTAGATCTGCTGACGTCTCTCTGGTTTCTAATGATGGTAAAAATATTGTTTCGAAGCATGAGTGATCTCAAAGAGCCTGAGCCCCTTTTGTCAGAGTGCCTGTCTCATCCCAATCTTGTGTCTCGTGAACATGAATATAATCAACATTTTTCATTTGTATCATTATTATAGATGAAAAAAGGCTCACCACATTGTTTTAATTTATATTTCTTTGCTTATTAGCACGTCAAACACTTTAAATATTTACTGCTCATGTCTATTTCTAGCTTTGTGGCTTGCTTGCTCATGTCCTCGATGCAGATATATTAGTCTTTTGTTACATGGTTTGATCTTTACAACAACCTCTGTGAGAGTATTCTTAACACTAGAGTCCAAATAATGAAACGAGGCTCAGAGAAGGTGTGAACTATCACGGCTGGATAAAGACAAGTGGGGATTTTAAGCTCGAGTTGATCTCATTCCAAAGCCTGTGTTGTCTCCATGTAGTACTTGCCTCTGAACCAGCCCCATCCTCCGGTAATGGGAGATTCATGTTGACGTATGTCTTTTAAGGGTCAACATTTCTGCACCAAGCCAAGTAAATCTTACAATTATTATATTGGACTAGATCATTTTAATTTCTGAATCAAAACTTGGCTTTGCAACTTAAAGTGACAGAGAATTTTCTGTTAACCCTAATTAATGAACAAAGAAGTCATGAAACCGTCCCAAATTGTCATCGAGTTGAAGGGAATGAGTGGGCCCAACGGCGCATGGAAGACAACATCGAGTGGCTTTTATGACGAAACCCAAGGAATCCTGCTTGTTCAAGGCCCTGGCTCTGTTTGTGGGAGTTTTCAATGGCCCTAAAGAAGGCCCTCCAAGAGGATTTGCAATGAGGGAGCAGGTGCCCCTCTTGGTCCTATAGGGAGTGGAAGCACGTCCAAGTTCTCTTCTCCCCTCAGAGAAATGCTCCTCACTAAATCCTCTTTCCCTCAATTTTAACTCCCCCGGACTGTTTATATCCTCCTGTGGATGAGAATTTTTAGAGTCAAGAAATTGCTTCTCAGTCATTTCCCTTGGCCAAGCTGCATGTGTGCCAGGCACTTCACTATGGAATTTCATATCATTAAAGCACGGTGCCTCTAAGGGAAATTCCAATTTAGCATAATGGTTCAGTTTAATAGAAAATGCCATTTCCTGCTCCAGATATTGGCTTCAGGAAGAGGGGCTCCCTTATCCATTAGATTTTTGTACCTCAGCTCACACAACACAGCCCTGGGAGGGGTGTGTACTGCAGATCAGAAGTAGTCACAGCAACGAGCCACGGGGATGGGAAAGTATGGTGACAATTGAGGGGTGAAATTATAGGCAGATACCTAATAATTGGACAATGGCTTGAAGTATGTGAGAAAGGGCATGAGGAGATTTGGCTGCATTTCCTACTACAAGGACTTTAGCTTTTATTCTGAGTGAGCTGATGAGCCACTGCTGCATTTTGAGCTGAGGAGTGATGTCTTCTGAAACATGTTTCAGAAGGACCGCCCTGACTTCTATACTGAAAATACACTGGGGGGATTGGAGTGGGAAAGGGCAGAAAAAAGGAAAAAAAGTTTAAAAATCAGGGCCTTCAGTAAGAGCTGATGGTGGCTTTGCCCGGGGTGGTATGAGCAGAGGGAGTGAGATGTGCTCAGATTCTGGATTTTTTTTTTCCTTGAGTTCCTAATAGTTTACAACATTGTGAAATTTCAGTTGTACATTATTACTTGTCTGCCACCATTTAAGTGCTCCCCTTTACCCCCTGTGCCCACCTCCCAGTCCCCTTCCTCCGGTAACCACTGAACTATTCTCTTTGTCCATATGTTTGTTTATATCCCACGTATGAGTGAAATCATCTGGTGTTTGTCTTTCTTCATCTGGCTAATTTCACTTAACATAATTCCCTCCAGGTCCGTCCATGTTGTTGTGAGTGGGATGATTCCATCTTTTTTATGGCTGAGCAGTATTCGATTGTGTGTATATATATATGTGTGTGTATATATATATATATATATATATATATATATATATATATATACCACATCTTCTTTATCTAATCATCGGTCAGTGGGCACTTAGGTTGCTTCCATGTCTTGGCTATTGTGAATAATGTTTCAATGTATTCAAAGTATTAGCTAAGATATTTTAAAGAAGTTTTATATCTATGTTCATAAGGGATGGTAGTCTGTAGTTTTCTAATCTTGTAAACCCTTTGTCTGGTTTTGTTTTCAGAGGAGTGCTAGTCTCCTGGAATAACTTGGTATATAATTTCTTCTCTTCAATTTTCTCAAAGAGTTTGTATTGAACTGATATTATGTCCTCCTTAAATGTATGCAGAATCCACCAGTGAAGGCATCTGAGCCTGGAAGTTCCCCCCCATCCCCTTTGGGAAGATTTTTAACAATAAATTCAATTTCTTTAGTAGATACAAGGATATTTAGATTATGTCTTTCTTTCTGAGTGAAGGTTGGTAGTTTACACCTTTCGAGGAAGTTGTCCATTTCATCTAAGTTTCTTGTAGTTCTGGTATGTGATAAATTCTCCACCTCTTGTCTTTTCATTCCTTAAACATGTCATTTCACTGACTTCTGGTTTGCCTTGTTTCTGATGAGAAATCAGCTGCCATTCTTATCTTTATTTCATTCTGCATACTGGGTCTTTTTCCTCTGGTTGCCTTTAAGATTTATATTTTTCTCTCTCATTATGTGCTTGGGTTGGATTTCATCAAATTTAGAAAATGTTCGACTATTATTTCTTCAAATATTTTTTGTGCCCTTCCCTTTCTCTCTTCTTCTTGGACTTAATGACAGGTGTATTAGGTTGCTTGAAGTTGTTCCACTGCTCGCTAATGCTCTATTAATTTTTTCCAGTGCTTTTTTCATTCAGTGATTCATTTAGGAGGCTTTTTGGTTCCATGCTTTCAAGTTCATTTATTTTTCTTCTACAGTGTCTAATCTGCTGTTAGTTTCATCCAGAGTACTTTTCATCTCAGATATTGCATCTTTATTTGTAGAAATTGTTTGTGTCTCATTTCTCTCCATATCATGCACCTACTTTCCTCTATCTTCTTGAACATATGGTGTGTATTTACGATATTTATAATATCTGTTTTAATGTCCTATTCTACTAATTCTACCATCTGTATTATTTCTGGGCTTGTTTCTATTGCTTGATTTTTCTCCTCATTATGGGTTGGGTTTTCCTGTTTCTTTGCATGCCTGGTAATTTTTGATTAGATGCCAGACACTGTGAACTTCATATGGTTGGATGGTTGATTCCTTTTTATTCCTTTAAGTACATTTTCCCCCTCTCCCCCCTGGGGAACAGTTAAGTTACTTTGGAATATTTTGGTTTTTCAAGACTTGCTTTGAAGCTTTGTTAAGCAAGTCAAAAACAGTCTTTAGTCTGTTGCTAATTTGATCCGTTATTGAGGATTATTAAACCTGATCCTTTCAAGTGACCCTTTCCCTGGACTCAGGTAGTTTCCTGACACACACGCACTGATCCATACACAGCTAAAGACTCAAAGGAGACGTTCTCCACATTTCTAGAGGGCTTTTTCTGTGTAGATCTCTCTTCTCTGGAATTCTGCTTTATGAATTCTAACTGCCTTGGCCTCCTCAGAACCCAGACTCATGGAGACCGTCAGGCTTTGCCTAGGTTTCCACTTCCTCTGCTACAACTTGGAAACTCTCTAAGTGGTAAGCTCAAGCTGACTTCTTTAGTTTCTTTTTTCTTGGGTGCCACTGTTCAGCCTTTGTCCAAAGTCTGAAAACTGTTGTTTCATATATTTTGTTTGTTTTTAGTTATTAAGGTGAGAGGTAAGTTCAGCCCCTATCAATCCATCATGGCCAGCATCTGCACACTTAATTACAATGTTGTATGTCCTTAATTCTTCTGAATTTATATTCTCAGTTCTTACCTTTGGGTCTCCGCAATTGGATCTAGTTCAGATGTGAGGGCTTTGATGTGTTAAACACATAGCTGTAACCTTCACAACCATCCACTCTGGGGCTCTGGACCATGCAATTTTATTTTCAAATCATCTTTGGAATCATTTTTTGATAATATTTCTGGATTTTAAATGGTAAATGCAATTAAAAATTATAATTTTCTGTTAGCTCCTTGGGATAAAAATCCACCAGGTGTTAATGTGAATCATAAGGTCACATTTTCCTAGTGGTAAGGATAGTTGTACACAAATAGAAGCAGATTTAAATATTCTCTTGAGGCGAGCAAATAGGGATTGCAAACAAAATAATTAAAGTGGTTTGTAGCAAGCAAGCAAATGAGTGCTGTGAAGGATCAGCCACTATTATATTTATTTTTCTGTTTGAATATCTGCCTGGGGAGTAAGCTGCAAATTGAAGCCCCGGCCAGCTTTTAAAAATTTAACAGCAGAATAAAAAGCACTGGCTTTGTGTTATAGAGATAGTGACTTAGGTCAGAGTTTTAAATGTTAAAATTTTCGAGGTTCACATTTTTCTGTGGGGAATTCTGAAGATGCCTTCTCTCCTTTTCTCCCTTTCTCCCTCTCCCTCCCTCCCGTCTTCTCTCTCTTCCTCCTCCACTTGTTCCTCCATCCCCTCCCTTCTTCCTTCGTAAGTATTTGCCAGGCCTGGTGCTCAGCACTAGGCAACAGCAGAATCTGAGAGACACACCCTGGCCTTGAGAGGTGTTCTGGTTCCAACTCCAGTGTAGATGGAGCAATGGGTTGGCATCTGCACTTCCCTTCTGTTTTTGTGCGGGGAGCACTGAGAAGTCACAGTGCCCCCAGATCTGAGTCAGCGTTGTGGGTATACAATAAAGAACCAGAGGATCTGAGTAGGTGGACTTTTGTGATGCAGCTCATGAGACCCCCTTTCTGGGTGAATTTCATGCTGTTCTGCTGGGGACGTAGGGTTGCCACTTCTGTGCCTGTGACTGAGAACCCTGTTACCTAGAGGACTGTTACTCAGACTCTGCCCTGAGTTGTTGAACTGTGCACGCTCTAGATTTGCCCTGCCCTCCAAATTGTGACAAAGCTATTTTTAGCCTGTCCTTACAGTTATTTTCGTGTTTTCAATACCCAGGACAGACCTACAGAAGTATACATTTCAGGTCCAGCCTAGAGCATATTTCAGGAATATCACATCTGAAAAGGCTGGGCTGAGGTTAGCAATCGCTGAACCACTCTGGGAATTGCTTTGACCCACCTTAGACGTTCCGAGTCTGCTGGAATTAAGGGAAACTGCATGAGCCGCCGTGGCTGACATGGGGTGGTGAGGATTCAGAACTTGCAAGGTTGGTGGAAGCAGGAAGGCCGAAGGAGATGGAAGGAAAAGAAGGGAAAGAGAAGGTGGGTGGAGGATGAGTGAGACAAAGGAGAGAGTGGAAACAGGAAAGGATCAAGTTAAAGTAAGAGCCGGAAAGAAAGAAGAGAAGAGAGCTGACGGGAAGGGTAGATAAGTCTCAGAGATGGCCCACTCAAGCCCCTCCATCATGCATAAATAACCAGCCAGCCAAGGAGCTTTAGTGACTGTCCCAATAAATGCTGATGACATGTGTGGGTCCCTTGGTTCCTTGGAAGGCAGATGTCCATCTTGTGCTCACGGTCAAATAGAATAGAATAAAATGTAATGAAATAAAAATTCAATTAAATGAAATAGAATAAAAGAGCCACTAAAAATGCAAAGTTCCAGGGACTTACTTTGGGCTTCTCTGGGCGAGACAGCAGATTCTCCTGGTAAACCAGCAGGCCTGGGGAGGGTTTCTGGGAACTGTACAGAGACCCTGAGGAGACATCCATCCTGCCCTGTAGCCACAGCCAGGTTAGGTCTTTAGGGAGCAAGGCCAGCTGCTTATTGCTGGCTGCTCTGACTGTGCTCACTCATGGGAATGGGCTGTGATGGAGGAGGTGGGTTGGGGGAGAGCTCTGCCACCTGTCACTGGGGCAGCCTGGGAGAGAAGGGGCAGGCCGAATGTGGGCTTCACTGTGAGCAGAAACCATTTGTGTCATTTATAAAAATAAAGGAAGCCATACAGATTTTCAACCAATGGGCCATTTTATTTAATGATAGAATGGTTGAGTATCCTTGGGTCTCTTGGAGGTGAGGAGTGAGAAACAGCTAACTGCAGACTGGGCTGGTCTGCCACAGGCTCCCTTAAGCGTGTGGAGGAGGCTGTAGGAGCGATGGAGTGGCAGGAGAGGCAGAAAAAGGGCTGCTCTGGCTCACCTGGAGGCCAGGCTAAGGCAGGTCTTTTGTTGGCTATCCAAGAACCCAGCTTTTGACTCAGAAGGATAAGGAGTACTTGCTGCCAAGCTCTGTGCTGGACATGTTGAATCTCATTGAATTAAAGCCACTGAATTAAGTTAAAAACCCTGGGAAGTACTGTTATCCTGTCTACAGATGACACTCCAAGGAATTAAGTGCCTTGTCCAACTTACGCAGCCAGAAGAAGAAAAGCCAGGAATTGGAACCCAAACCCATCTGATTCCAGATCCTACACTCTCGTGGGGTCCGAGATTCCACATTTCTAACCAGCTCGCAGGTGATGCTGATGCTCTTGGTTTATGGACCACACTTTGGGGAGCAAGGGATCCTTTCTGCAATTTTCTATATCCTATGTATAATGAGACTCAGGCATACCCCATGAGTTTATAGGGGATGATTAATGAGAAAGGGTTTATCTCTGGTCAGAACAACCACTCAGAAGATGCTCTCCTTCCACCATCCTCTGTCCTGGGAATGTAACCAGCTCCAAGCCTTGGCAGCTCCCTCCTACCCTCTCTTTTTCACCAGGATGTCCTTGTCTCCATGGACAATGCATGGGTAGCTTTCCTTGTCTCGAGCACTCCATAGGGATCTGAATATAGCAGACATTCTGAAAAGCCTGTTGACTTCCTTGGGAGTAATTTTTTCATCACAACTTTATTGAATCTTCCTTCTATTTTCTCAACTTCTTTCCAGCCAGCTTTGTCTGTGAAGTTTCTCTACTATCATCAACTTTAGATTACCTGGCACCATGGTTTTTAGGAGAGAAATAAATTTTATTATTTCTCCAGAGATGGAATAATGCTGGTATCATGCAGATGTTTGATAGATATAGGTCTTTCTAAGGAATAAAAAGAAATGACTAATAATGTGATTGCGTAGCCCTATGTAAGTTTAGACTTCTCTATAAATGTTTAATAATATTTTCCCCTGATATCAGAAGGTTCAGAAATTTTACTGAAGTCGTGAAGATCAGACAAAAACTTATTTGTCTATGAATTTTGCATCTGGTATTCCAAAAATGTATATTTAGAAGAAGGAGATTCTTACCATTTTAATTGCTACTTTGATGATTTCTCCTCATTATAAAAATGTATCTTCTTTGCTATTCAAACAGACGTTTTGCGGAGACTTCCACAGTGATTCTCTGTTTTAAATAAAATATTTCTAAGAGGCTTAAAAGATACAGAGCACGATGTAACAAACATCTACATGTCCACAATTTAAATTTTTCCATATTTGAGATCTCCATTTTTAAGAAATCAACCATTTCAGATATAATTGAAGTCTGCTCTGTGCTCATATAGCAGTCCCATTAAATTTGGTATCAGTCAGGTTGTTTCTGATGATTAAGTTACAGAAAAATCTGAATCCAATTTCCATAAATGTCCTGAGATTTTATTATCTCAACTTAGAGAAGGCTCAGAGATGGGTCGTGAGTTTACAGGGCAGGGCGATTCTGAGGCTAAATAATATCTCAGGACTCCTCTTTTGTCGGTTGTCCTCAATGTGCTGGGCCTGCCTTTGAGGGGGATCTTCCCATGATTCACACCTCAAGAGGCAGAAAAGTGCCGTCTCTTCTTGGTCATCGTCTTAGGATTGAGCGGACACACTCAGAATCTCCCAAGGAAACCCCCACACATCTCCACAACCAGAAATGGAGTCATGCACCCTCCCCTACAACCACCTAAAGTAGAAGGACCACCCAGGGCGGCTCAGACCAAGCAGGATGTACCTCTGATTCTGGGTATAGGGGTCGCTTCTTACCACCTCGAATCCCGTAGTGGAGGGAAGGGCACCTGTTCACACTGCGGTTCTGCCAGCACAGAAGAAGAGGGACAAGGCCGTCAGGTAGGCTGCAAATCTGTTTGTCATCCCCACCTACTTCCCCAGTGCCAGCCACTCTCCCGAAGCTGGTGTGTATCCTTCACATCTGTTTTTATTACATTGCATACATCTCTACTATAAATGTACCTTATTTGATATATCATTCTGTAACTTTGTCTTTCTTTTCTTTCTTTCTTTTCTGTCTTCCTTAATTTTCTCTTATTCTCATAGTTCACAATAAGGAGAATTTTAAAAACCATCACTAGCTTCCATATCAGTTGTTCACCACCTTTTTTTGAGTCAAAGCCTTCTTTGAAAATCTGATCCAACCTATGGGCTTTGTCTACAGGAAAATGCACACATACTTGTATACTTTAAATTTTTTTGGAATGGTAAGTCCCCCTGGAGCCTGCCAGCAACCCTGGCTGAAGACACACATTGCCTCTGAATGGAGGCAATTACATCTCATTCTGTTCCTTGCTATCTTCTATAAGAAGGACAATTTTGCTTTCAATCAGTGAACTAAAGTAAGCCTTCTGGGAGGATGTAAGGATTAGCTTTTCTTTAGAGTTCATCTAACTTTTTCTTAGTCTTAATTCTTTGTAATTGAAGTAGATATTTGTAGAGGTTTCCTAATAATGTATTTGACTCAAAGTGAAGATTGTCTGAGCTTCAGTGTGCATTCTCAGCACAAAATTAGAGGCGGTGAGTATTTTTATTATTCAGTGCGTGAAGCAAGTCTCACATTTTGTTGTTTTCATAGAAATCGTCCTTTAAGTGTGCCACAAGGCGCTAAAGGGTATTTTTTTTCCTCCCGATGACTGGCAAAAAGGATGTGATGTTAACTGGGAACTTTATCCCTTGTTTCATCTCTACGTTTTTTAGTTGTTACAATATTTTTGTTTTCAAACTACAAATACTTCTTCCACTGAAAAAAGAGCTGGATCCCGCAGTATTTGCCATTGCTCTATTTTAATTCCATCAATTAATATGTGCTCTAGATTCTACTAGATAGTTAAGCTATCTCTGAAGATGATCCATTTGTAACCATCCTAGTCCAAGTTGCCATCATCTCTTACAGAAATCATATTTTGAGTGAGCAATATGGATGAGAGAGGATTTATGAGTGGAACCTATTTGATTGCAGGAGAGGAAGATAATGGAGAAATTCGGGGGAGGGGGATGTTTCTGGAGCAACAGACAAAATAAGGTAGAACCTGCAGAATATTTACCTTCTTTCACCCACAATAGTGAGATGACTCAAGAATACAACTGAGATTTGACCAAATGGGGAAAGTTGCACATGCTTCTCTTGGGCCCCTCAGAAACAGCCCTCCTTCTAATATTAATGACAGTGAACTTGGGAAAAGGCAGTCAAGTGAAGCAAATATAAATTGTAACATAATAACTAAAGTTTAGTCAGTTACCCAGTCAAGACATATGAGGAGTTTGGGAGATGGGTGTGTGTCCCAGAAAAAGAGCAAGGTCATGAGCTAAAGAATGAAAATTTGTATAAAAGGTTTAGTAGATGTCTTTACGGAAGAATAATTAGCCTGAATGACACTCCCAAAAGGAAAAGAACTAAGAAAACTGAATATAATATATTTTTAAAAGTATTTTTAAATAGATCACTAAGCAGTTGAGAGTAATGACCATAGGGGCCAAATATAAAGTGAAAAGGGAAAGTCTGGGAAATATGTGAGCTTCAGATTTGGTTTTTGCCTTGAATCTATTGGCCAAACTGTGAAGACCTTGCGCTTTTATTCTTCTGGCTGTGTGGGGCATAGAACATATAAGAACAAGTGTAAGAACCAATTAAATGTGGGGCTTAATGAGAGATTTCCACATAAAGCTAGAAACTTAGATTCTCAGAGTAAGGGTTTATGAGAAATGAACTCACTGTGCAGAAGGGCAGTTTCCTATTTTGACTTTGGAGTTGCATGGAGGGGGGAAATTTTCTTGAGAATTGATAAGCCTCCAGCAGGTTTGAGACCCAAGCCCAAAGGAAAGTTCTGTATTAAATTCTGTGGTTATGGATGGGAAGTGCTCCTAGGTAGGTGGTAGAAGCAAGCATGAACATTGCTTGAGGTAATGCAAATTCCAGTCAGACTCCAAGGAATTCACAAGCAAGTTCTAAGGAAAATAAGATTCCATACATGAAAGAAAGAAGGAGAGAAAGAAAGAAAAAAAGAGAAGGAAAGAAAAAAAAGGAAGCAAGGAAGGATAGGGGGAAAGAAAGACAGTTCAATCAGATCTGAAATGACTTTAGAGATTAGAATTATCTGACACAGACTGTTAAAGAAGGATGCTTGAATATGTTTCAAAAAATAAAGAGATGCTGGAATATATGAGCAAGGAATAAAAGACATTTAAGACATTTTAAAGTGAAGCAGAATTGAGAGATAGAGAGCTTCAGGAAATTAAAAACCTAATAATTGGACTTAAAAAATTTAAAGGATAAATTAAATATCAAAATGGGCACAGATATAGAGAGAATTAATGAACTGGAAAATATGGAAAGATTATTTACCTTGCAGCCAGAGAAAGAAAGAGAGGGAAAACATAAAGGGAGGTTAAAACACATGGAAGATAGAATGATAATGTTGGATTTCTAGAATGAAACAAGAGATAATGGGGAAGAAATAATATAAAAGGGTACTATAGTTTAGAATTCTCTAGAATTAGAGAAAGAAACCAAACTCCTGATATAGGAAGCCCAAGGATCAGGAGCAGAGTAAAAATAAAACATCCACACCAGACATGACACAATGTGACACTGCAGGGCTCCAAAGCCAAAGGAAAAAGTAAAGAGCATCTGGAGAGAACATACAGGTCATCTCCAAAGGAATGGAGTTAAACTGATTCCTAGTATCTGAGGTAGGGGGCTGATAAGGACCCCAAAGATATCCAGGGCCCAATTCGGAAACTGTGGGTGTTATCTTATGTGGCAGAAGAGAGTTTGCAGTGTGATTAAGTTACTGATCTTGAGATGGGGAGACTATCTGGGAAAATCCTAGTGGACTCAAGTGTTCTTATAAGAGATAAGCAAAGGGATGTTTAATTATACAGAAGAGAAGGTGATGTGACCGTGGAGGAAGAGACTGGAGTGATGTGGCTACAAGCCAAGAGATGCTGGCAGCCATCAGAAGCTATAAGAGGCAGGGAACAGATCCTGCCCTGGAGCCTCTGGAAGGAGTGGATCCTGCCAACATCTTGATTTCAGCCCAGTGAGACTGATTTTGGACTTCTAGCCTGCAGAACTGGGAGCGAACAAAGTTCTGTTATTCTAAGCCATTAAGTTTGTGATAATTTGTTATTGCAGCCACAGGACACAAAGACACTGGACAAAAATGAAAGCCAGAAGATAGGACCATATTATCTTCAATGTGCTAAGAGAAAATAGTGGTCAACTTAGAATTTTATCTTTCAATAATGAGATCAGAATAAAGATATTTTCCAGCAAACAAAAGCTAAGTTTATCACTAACAAATCCACATTAAAGGAAATCCTAAATTATGTATTTCAGGTGAAGGAAAATGATCCCAGATGTAAGGTTTGAGGTCCAGAGAAGAATATCTAACAAATATATTGATAAGTTAGACAAATATTAACTGTATAAAACACTGGAAATTATGTGAAATAGAAGGCATAAAGAAAGATAGAATTAAGATATTGACCACTGTTATCACATTAGTTGGGATGATGGTGCTTAGAGATATTGAAGAGGAGAGTAAAAAAATACTGATTAATTTCACACTTTGTTTGTATGCATATTAAAAGATCTAAGATAACCCATAAAAGAGTAACAGAGACTATAACTTCCAAAATAGGGTAAAAAAATGAAAAAGGAAACAAAATCATTCCAAACAGAAGCAAAAAAAGTTGGAAGAAAAAGGAAACAGTAAAATATGTAACATAAATAACATGAGAGAAATCAATCCAAATATATAAGTAATCCTAGTCCAATATAAACGGATTGAGATTTTTACTAAAAAATTAAGGATAGATTTTAAAAATTCTAGTATATGGTGTTTACAGGAATCTTTCTTACAGTCCTGCTGACTGTTAGATGGGAAAGTGATTTCTCTGATCCCAGGTTCTGATGCTTGGGGTGGGACCTCCATTGGCAGGGCAGCTAAGAGCAGAGCAGAGCACGGACATCCAGGCTCAGCTGCTTTCTCTGCTCCATGTCCTGAAGCTCAGCTGGGTTCTGGGCCTGTCTCACCTGGTGATCCTGAGAGGTGAACACTGCAATTTCTCCACCTTTGATTGTCTGTAGGTCCCAATCCAACAGGATCATCTGCCTTTAACAGAATTTTGTCTGAAATACAAAATTTAGTGGTCTACACTCAGATTTAGTATGTGACGGTGTTTCAGTTCTATTGAGATGACTGCAATTCAGCATACTTGGGAACTATTGACCATTCATTCTGCAAGGGTGCAACTCTTCATTTCTTGCTTTCTTCTGGTTCCAGCACGTGGTTTCAACTGAGGAGCAGCCTTCACGCTTACATCAGGTCCCTAAGAACCGGAAATACATTGTTTACCCTTCAACCTGTCATGTTCTTGTTTAAGGGATTTTGAAGGTCCTGATCACTAATTTGTAACCTCATCATCTCCATTTATACCATCTCCTTGTCTCAAAGCTACAATGTGTTGTCTGCAAGGAGGAAGACTGAAGACTGGTTTTGAAACATAGTGATTCACAGTTAAAATCTTGACCTGCAGCCAACACGGATTTAGTCACTTTTAGGAGACAGTCAGTGAACTAGAGCTTTCTTAACCTGGCTCTTTCCCACCGCTAAAACTCTGGGTCCATGTGTGTTTCCATGTTTTGTCATCCCATGCTGCTCCCAGCCATGGAGCAGTTTGGCTCTTCTCTAATCCTCTCTCTGTACAGCAGCCAGAGGTTTTCAAGAATGTAAGTCTGACTGTGGCTTGTTTCTGCCTCAAGTTTTTCTAGGGCCCCTCATCGCCCTTGGTGTGGATGATTCAGCGAGGTTTACGGCGCCTCCTCGCCCACATCTGGCCCAGGATAAAGATCCAGCCCTGCCTTAGACCACTATCCCTTTCTGCCAGTGGCTCCGCCCCTCCCCAGGTCGGAGGGGCACCCTGCTGCCTCTCCCTGGAAGAGGGTGCCACAGGGGGCCACTGCTGCCAGGGCCATCAGCAGCAGCATCACCGGCTCAGCTCTGCACTGCCCCTCCCCACTACATGCCAGCACTTTGCCTCAAGTTGTCCTTCCGGTTCAGCTTCAGTGCCAGTTCCTCACAGATGCTTCCTCCTGGAAAGAGCTCCCTGTGGCCTGTCCCCTTTGTTACCTTTATGCTTGAGAGTGCATATTAGAAATGGACAATAATAATCGGATCCACCTCAAAGAATTCCTAGGGTGATTGTGAGCACCAAATGAGGTTCATTTGTGCGAAGAGCTTAGCAAATGGTCTAACGTGGAAGCACAATGAGTTTTCTTTGCCTCTAGATTTCCTTATTACATCACTCCTCATAGTTCATCCTATGATGACCTTGAACTTCACCAGGTGAGATTAGGCCCGACTCATTCACGGTTGTATCCCCAGTGCTTAACACAGCACAGACCACAGATGAGATGTTGGGTAGATTTTGTGCAATGACTGAGTGAATGAATGGATATATTTTCAAAATTTATATGCAAATCTTTAAAAAAAGTTCTAATTATTAAGGAATTAGGAGAAACTCGTTGAATTTTGGTCGGCTATGTCAGAGAAAACCGGTTTTTTCCTTGTCTAAGTCAGGTAGATGACTCCCAATAAGAAAGTTAGCCTTTATTTCCAGCTAATGCCTAACATGACATTTGACAGCACTGGCTCTTAAGAGCTGGACTCCGAGGAAGCCACTGCATTGATGGTCTAGCTTCAGATATCTTTTCCTGGCCTTCAGGGAAGACACTGAGTAATCCTGTTTGCATTTTAGGATGAGCAAGTATTGGTTGTAAATAAGCAACTAACGAACTGAGTGACCTGGGCCCCCATCCCTTAATGCCTTCGGCTATTGATCTAGACGCCTCCTCATAGGCCTTTTGCAGAAATAGTTCATGAGTCAATGGTAAGAATGAGTCTGGTTATCTTCCCAGGAAATCAGCGACCCAGAGATCCTGGATCTGGTCCACAGCGCCCTGGGCAGGATGACCGTGGTCCGGCAGATCTTCCCGTCTGCAAAGGACAACCAGAAATGCATGAGGAACAACCACCGCATCTCCTCCCTGCTCTGTGACCCCCAGGAAGGCTACCTCCAGATGCTGCAGGTCAGTGCTCGCCTCGCCAGCTCCCTCCAGGAGGGGAAAGGCCCATGCCCTTGGCCCGCCTCGGGCGACTGTATGCCTCAACTCCCGCTGAGCACTCTTGCCCACCTACTTTAACTACTAGAACTCTGTCATTTACTGAAATTGAAACCAGTCAACTGGGCAGTGCCTCCGAGAAACATCAGCAGGCAATTATCCCCATTGTCAGCAGACAGGGCATATTAGCTCACTGGGTGCCTCTTGTATGTAAAAGTAACATGCTTAGGGAGTAAGGAGATTCTTGTCTCTTAGGCTTCTGTGATGACAGTTTCCTGGAGGATGGGTTCACATGGCAGGCCTGGGGATGGAGGCTTCCTATGGGGAGTCATCATCTTGAACCTGTTTTAAGTTTTCCATTCCTTCCAAGATCAGATGACAGGCTCATGGTCAGTCCTTCCATTGCTGGCTTGACATAGGTGTAATCTCTGTTAGCTTCTCTTGGGACCTGGGAGTAGGATGTGGAGCTGTGACCTGTTGTGAGAGGTGGTTTTCTCCCTGGATGTTTGGGGTAACAATGAAGCACAGTGGAGACTGTCCATTGGGCCCAGAATCTGCCATTAGGAATATCGTGCCCAAGAAAACTTTCATTTGATGCTTGGTGGGAGCCACATAATAAAAAGAAATTTCTCCCAAGTGGGTTTGTGAAAATTGTCCAGAAGTTTGTGCACGTGATATGCTTGCCATTCAGCATTTGAAACTAGTTACACCTCCTTTACTCAACCACACATAAGGAGTGGAAATCAGTGTTGCAGGACAGAGATGGCTGTATCTGCCCCACCCCAGGACATTTTCGTATCATCTTATCAGGGGCACACATTTTGGGGAGGGAAATTATTAGAATCTCTGGAGTGGGCTGGGTACACATGTCATTTGCCAAGACATCAAATCCATTCTATAATCTTATGTTTGGTGGGGGGAAGGAAATGTGCCCCAACAGATGGTAAATGCTAGAAATATGTCCTTGATTGATGAGGAAACTCAGCAGACACTGTGATTCTAACTAGAGTAACTCCCACTCCCTCCGTGTCCACTGCTCCAGGGAGCCATCAGAATGTCTGGGTCTTTCTAAGGTGGTGAAGGGTTGGCCAAGAGAGTGGACTAAGGCCTCTGCAGGACCCGTGGACTTGAGAGCCTGGAGCATATGGGCTGGGGGGTAGAAGGTACTTGATGCCAGGTTTTGTACTTTTGGATGCTCTTGCCTGCTCTGTCTTCCTCATTTCTGGAGTTTGGAAGAAGAGGTGAAGGCCAAGTAAGACTCTCACTGTGCCTCTGTATTGATTACCCCCGCTCCCCATGTGGATGGAAGCACAGTGAGATGACATGGCTCAGGCAGTGCGTGCCCATCCCCACATCCCCGCCTGAGGCAAGGAGGAGAGGGCACCCTGTCACTCTGTGGGGCCTGCTCCTGGGAGGGTCTCACTCCCTGGAAGGTCCCCCACGTTCTCTCTCCTCAAAGGGCTTCCTTCTTATCCAAGAACATGCAGCCTTGCCCTCGCCCTGCCCCGTGTCCCCCATCCATTTTCCCAGTTCTTGCTTAGTCATGCTGCACTCCTTCTGCTTGAGGAGCTAAGGAGGGGCCACTTCCCATGGCACAGACATACGCTGCACGGGTTAGGGGTGGAGGGAGAGGGGACGGTATCTCATCAAGGCCTGTGATTACTTGTTTTGCCGTGGACTAAAGGTGCGGGTGAGCTCTTTGGTAGCACGTCAGGCACACCGGATGCAAAGCATCTGTCCTGGAGGACAAGCGAGAAAGGGAGACTGATGGTAGTGAGGAGGGATCCAGTAGAGGGTGTTAGAAGATGACACGCACCCCTTAAGAGGGTAAACAGAGGCACGGCTCTGAGGCACGTGGCTCGTTGTCATCAAATGTGGTGAATGCAATATCAGACCTAGAACCCCAGCCACCTTACCTCTCTCTGTTCCTGCTGGGGCCCAGGCACGACACAAAGAGCAAGATTTAAGAGTGACATCACAGAGATCTTGTGGTAATAATAGCACTAGCAGCAGCAGCAGTAGTAGTAGTAATAGTAGCAGTAGCAGTAGCTGTAGTAGTATTAGTAGCAGTCGCTGTAGTAGTAGCAGTAGCAGCAGTAGTAGTAATAGTAGCAGTAGCAGCAATAGTAGTAGTAATAGCAGCAGTAGCAGCAGTAGCTGTAGTAGTATTAGTAGCAGTAGCTGTAGTAGTGGCAGTAGCACAGCAGTAGCAGTAGTAGTAATAATAGTAGCAGTAGCAGTAGCAGCAATGGTAGTAGTAATAGCAGCAGTAGCAGCAGTAGCTGTAGTAGTAATAGTAGCAGTAGCTGTAGTAGCAGCAGCAGCAGTAGCAGCAGTAGTAGTAATAGTAGCAGTAGCTATAGTAGCAGCAGCAGCAGTAGCAGCAGTAGTAGTAATAGTAGCAGTAGCTGTAGTAGCAGCAGCAGCAGCAGTAGTAGTATTAGTAGCAGTAGCAGTAGTAGTATTAGTAGCTGTAGTAGTATTAGCAGCAGCAGCAGCAGTAGTAGTATTAGTAGCTGTGGTAGTATTAGTAGCAGTAGCAGTAGCAGCAGTAGTAGTAATAGTAGCAGTAGCTGTAGTAGCAGCAGCAGCAGCAGCAGTAGTAGTATTAGTAGCAGTAGCAGTATTAGTAGTAGTAGTAGTAGTAGCAGCAGCAGCACAGAAACCAGATTGCCTGGGTTTGAATCCCGGTCACTCTAGTTACTAACTTTTTAACGTATTATTTTTTATTTGTCATTCTCTGCTTCAGTTTCCTCTGTAAATTGGGGATTAAAATATTACCTACCCTTTAGAGTCATGATGAAAACTAAACGAGAGAACATACAGCAAGCGTTTAGAACAAGGCTGGGTTATTAACAGGATCATTGTGGAGGAGGTGGCCAAGCGGGTTCAGGGTTTCCATGGCAAGGGTGAACATAGCCTCATCTTTTGTATGATATAGTCCGCCTATCTTCCGGAGCATGCTCTTTAAAAGCATCAGAGCAGGTGGGAGAGCATCTCTAGTCTGTCCAGCCCCTTATCCTATGCATCATGCACCACTTACTGTCCACAGTGCTCATGCAGGCACTCCATCAGAGCTGCCTTGCATGGGAGAAGAGAGGCCGTGGCTTTGAGACCCACTTAGCTCTGTATACAAGACCTGCTCGTTGGAGAACTTCCACAAGGACTGATGGAGTGGATCTGTTAGAATGCAGGTCTTAACACAAGTTAAACTGCCCTTAGAAACCTCTTTATATATCTATAAATAAAATACTTTATTAAGGGTGTCTCGATCTCCATTTGTTGCACCTGCTTCCTTGTGTGGGGGTTGACGAGAGGGAAATGTGGATTTATTTACTCATCCTGCCCAACAACCATTTGGGCAGCTTGTAGATTCATCTCATTTGCAAGCCATTCCGCTTAGGTTTCCTCAGTAGCTATTACCACTTCTTTCTTTCCTAATGACAGTGTAGAAGGCAGACTAATTTCTACTAGCCTCTAGCTGTGAGATTTATAGAGAAGACTCTAACATGTTTAGAACAACTAACTTAAGGAAAAAAACCACATTTATGTCATGGCTTATTAACTTTGTCTTGATGAAATTAATGAAAATACTTTTGGAAGTGGAGCTCTCAAGTCCATCTTTAGTTCTTCCGTCAGACGGCTGCCCTTAGAATGATTCTTCTGGGTTAGAAGTTGTCATGAGGACCATCAGGAACAGGGAATTTTTACGAGACCATCCATCTCTCCAGTTCAGCACTGAGCTGGCCTCAGAAACTCCATCTTCTTCTGTCAGGCCAGTGGTCAGGGCTGTCTGAGCTCCAAAGCCAGCCAAGCACTATTATAGCAAATCAATTTGGTTACTATTTAGTAGAGAGAAAGTCCCCTGGAAGAAAAATACTTAAGTGGCTTTTTGTGGCTTCAAAAGCATCGTATTTGCTAGAGTGTGGGGCAGTTGTTTATTTTTCCCTACAAAGTCCTGTCTTATTTGTGTGTTTCTCATTCTGGTTTTCTTGACAAGTTAGCTTAGGGTTCGCCTGACTCAGTAAGTTAATAAAAGTGATAACGAGTCCTTAAGAACCTTGAGACTTTGCTAAGATTTCACGGGTAGCCTTGCTCAGAGGAGAATCTGTAACTCACTCCGTCTTCAGAACTGTGCTGCCTGCCTGGCGACTTCAGGGCTGCAATTGAAGTAACAGACATGTTGTCACATTGCCACTCCATTTATATTCGAATGTGTTTCCAAATGGGACAGACAAATGGTATAAGCTGTGTTGTCTGGTCACCGTGGAGCCTGGGCCTTGCTGGGGGGCTAATGTGGTGTTATTATACAATGCTCCCTCAGGTTGGAATTTTTCTTCTTTGTGCATTTTAAAATTCTTGAATGGCTTGTTAGCTGGAATCGTGCATCCCACGCTCAGTCTATAAAAGCATTTGAAAACTTCCCCTCCTCCAGGAGGCCCTGTTTCTTTAAGGTTTTCTGTACTCTTGCTTGGCTGCACGTTTTTCATCAAGCTGCTAGTAGAATCGTTTCTCTGCAAAACGCTGAGCCTCCCCATTCCTCAGCTACCTTGAGCTTCATTTCACTTTCCCTGGTTTCCTTCACCCTGAAGACCCAGATGGAACCCTTCACAACCAGCGTGGAGAAGCGTGGTCATGGATGCCTTTGTCAGAGGCAGTTGCACAGGTGGTCTCCTTGGGTGCAATGGTTGCTGTTCTGGCTGCAGGTGGCCACGTGCGAATTTGGAGCCCAGAGGACCTCGGGTATGGACAGATGCCCCTCCCTACTCTCCACATGCCCCCTCCAATTCAGCCACGCAGAGAGCTCCCTATGCCCTTTGCCCTCTGCCACCATCTGCGCCCTCCTCAGGCCTGGCTATAATGCCCTCTCTCAGGACAGGTGGGCTGGCAGCAGTTTGGCAGAGAGGCCTTGCCTGGGGATGAATTTCTCAAGCTGTGACATCTGGGCGTCAGCTTGTCCTCCCAGCTGGACTCTCTGCCGGCTGCTTGTCTGGCTTTGCTGGATGACCAGAGCCTGTCTGAGGATCTGGTCAGAGGTCAGGTCCTGCTGTTTCCCTCTGTGAGGGTCTCCCCGAACAGTCTATTTTGCTTGATTAATGATGGAGGGAAGAGAAAACTGGACTCCTTAGAAGCCTGCGGGAAATGCAGCCTTTCTTAATGAAAACATTTCCCACGATTCCAGCTTTGGTGTGGGGCGGATAACGGTCGAGTGGCGAGATGCAAAGCCAGGTGGCTCTGACCCTGGCCCACCATTCATCTTCCTTTACCCTCAAGGATGATTCTTACCTTGATAATGTTGATGGATAACAATCCCCTGGACCCCTGGAATATAATGGAGACAAGGCCGGGGCACCCAAATATGACTTGCTGAAATTCTCAGATTTACTACAGAGAAACACACACAGAGTGCCGGGACGGCAGACAGCCGGCTACACAGCAGGACTATCATCTTCCAGTGGCCTCTCCCTTCCAGTCTGGTGGGGGTGGGCACAGGTCTCAGCCTGCTGAGGTCCAGATAGGATTGGAAGCGAATCTCTCTCCTGAAGAGTTCAGTACATTTCATGGGGGGTTTATATTTCCATTACTCTTGGCCCTAATCCTGCTTCTGAGGACTCAGTAAGTAAACAAATCATCTGAGCTTCTGATGAGGCCGCCTCCACCCCACCTGGTGCTGACCCAGAAGGGAAATCAGTGCCTTTTCTGGTTTCAACAAGACAATAAATCCATGTCTCAGAGATGGTGTCTTACGTACATAGCGGGAGTCGCAATGGGGCATTTGCGTTGGTGCTGCGCAGACAGCCTCTGATGTCCTAAGTTGCTTCTTGCTGGGGAACTTTCCCTGCCTGCCCTCCCTCTGTGCCAGTACCCCATCCTCTCTCCACATCTTGCTGGCTCCCCTGTCCACCCTCTATTTTGTCTCTCTGGGTCTTGACTCCAGAGTAAATTCTCCTTATTTCCTCATGAAAGTCAATTTAACAATCTTACTTGTAGCCTTTGCTCCTGCTGACACAAGGTATATTCCTAAATAAAATATACTTACTGGAGAAGTGGGAATTCTGGTGCTAACTCTTAAAAAATAAAATCTGTTTTTCCATCCCTGGTCCTCGTGTGGTTGGTCTTTAATTATCCAGCAGCCAGGAGTGTCTGCCTGGGTTTTTCATGAGCTGCGAGTTTTAGGCACAAGCTCATGGCTGAATTCTCTCTTCTGCCTCCCAAAGATGTGCCTCCATCTCCCCTACTTCCCTTCTGAGGACCCACCTCTTTTGTAGGTAATTGACTTTGGAAATGCAAGCCTTGCTTGGATTTCCACATCTTGTGGACATGCACACCCCAGATTCTGGTTGGAGATGGACAGTTCCACATGCAACATACATACAGAGCTTCTATATCCTTCCCTAGTGTGGCTTCCCGCCTCCATCGCTTATGTTCTAAGAGTCATCCTCTTTGCAAATACCTTGACATCTCTTTACCTTAGTGTTTTTTCCAAGAACAGATTTAAACTATTCGTCCAACGTTCATTAATTCCACAAACACCCGTAAGCCCTTATTATATGCCAGTTCCTGTGTTAGACTTCCCGCAAATGTTCTGTATCTTAATTCTCAGAAACTCCAAATAAATTGAGAATTTTAGTCTCTGTTTTGTAGCATGTTCCAGTTAGGGAGAATGGCATCTGCAGAGGCCCAGAGGCGTGGGGGAGCAGGGGCAGAGTTCAGTGTGTCTGAAGCAAGGGGTGAGAGGAAGAAGTATCGGGAGGCCAATTGGAGAGGAGGGCAGCTGCGAGGATGCTGAGGGCAGGGTCTAGCCCTTGGAGACATGACAAGGCGCGATGTGCATCCGAGAAAGCCAACTCTGTGCTGAGTCTAAGGGAGGACTGGAGCTGGAGACAAGGAAACCAGTGGTTACTGTCTCCCTAGGGAGAAATGAGGGCATCTGAACCATGCTGCGGCCATAGGAGGTGACCATGTAGAGAGGACATAAGGAAACTTCCCCAGGACTGAAACCCCTAAGCCTGGGCAGGGGATGGGCAACAGGTGACACAGTGCAGAGCATGGTGCCTCCCACAGGTGCTGGGCTGCAGCTGTCCCCCATTCTAGTCATATCCTGCCTGCCTCCCCCTCTCCCCTGCGCACCTGCATTGTCTTGTTACGGGACTGGCTGTACTGAACGCTGCCATGGCTGAGCCAGCTCTGCAGTGCAAATGTCAGGCCTTTGACCGCAATGGGCCAAGCCACCTTCCTTTTGGGAGCCTGGGCCAGGGTATTATAGAGGCCCCCACTCTGGGCCTTCCTGGATTGGCACCTTTTCTGGATCACTAAGGGAGCAGAGAAGTGGCCTTTCCCTCAAAGGGCAGCCCTGCAACACCTCAGGGCATGCAGCCCTGAAAGACCCTGCTGAGGCCCAGGGGGCTGTGGCAGCTGTGACTTTGCTGCTCGGGCCAGGAGGAGGCCAGAGACACGTGCACAGTTGAGCAGATTTTGGGCGGTTGGGGATGTAATGCTCAGGGCCCATCCTTGCTCAGTCTTTGGACCCACAAGCTGCAGAAGTCAGGTGCTACCCTTGCTCAGTCTTGAAAAGCTTTCAGACCAAGGGGCCTTGCGAGAGAGGTGTTGGCAGACACAAGTTTGTTTTCTCAGTAGTCTCCACGCTTCTATGTGCCAGACCCATGTTGGGCCCCAGTGACTGGGGACACCCCTGGAGGAGCTCTCAGCTCACCCACAATGAAGTCAGGAGCCCGCCTGGGTCCTTTATTTCCCTTTCCATTCCCTTCTGTCTCTGCTCCCTTGAAAACCAAAAATGCACACAAAGAACTTAGGACAGTACGTGGCACACAGAGGTATTCCCATCTGCATTTCATATGGAGGCCGATCAGGGCTGCCCCACTGCCCCTCTCCAGGCCACTGATTGCATTGTATTTTGTTGTCATCAGTTTAAGTCTAGAGTGTGAAATGACTTGTTCAACAGCAACTCAGCAAGGAAGTGCAAGTGGAGGTTCAGTTCACCCATTCGATAAGCATTTATTGAGTGCTTGCTGTAGCCATGCACAGCTGTCCACATTGGGAGCACAGCTGGCTCAGGTTGTGATGAATCGAAAGCTCCTGTTCATCCTACCAGGCCACCCGGCACAGCTGCATACACAATGGAGTAAACGTCATGCTGTATCTCCAGGGTGACCAACTGGACCAGCGAGGCCCCTTCCAGCTCTGTCCCTACCTAGAATGGAAGCCACAGGCTCCCAGGACAGCCCCATCCCCTCTCCTGACTGGCTCTTGAGTGCCTCTGACTTGACTCCCTCTGGCGTCTCTGACCTGGCCCCAGATCTTTTGCTTTGCCTCCGGTCTTTCTTCCGCCAAGCCTTTGGCCTGGACATGTTGACCTCTCTTTTGCTTCTTAAGTCTACTCTGACCTGAAATGCATTTTTTTCTTTTTTTGGTTCCTTGTCACTTGTGTGCTGCAGTGTTCCTAGGCCAGCCAGAGCCCCAGGCTCCACTGGGAGAGGACTGAGAGCTTAAATGGTGACAATATCTGCTCTGCTTGTTTGTCTTTTGCTAATGAACTCTGTGTTGTGCCTTACCTGAGTCATGAGGGAAAGAGGCAAAGACTCCTTTGGCCAGGCCTGCCGTCTCTGTCCCTGTGGCCTGTAGCTCCAGCTTTGGCTGTTAGTGAGTGAGCGTTTGTGCAACAGGGAGCCTCTCTCCTTCTAGACCTCTCCACTTGGCCCGGGAACTTGGCATGATCAAGCCCCAACACTGGTCTCCACCCACCCACCCTGAGGAAAGGCTTCTTCTGTTTGTCAGGACTTGGAGGGGCCCAAGTAGAGGCTGCCTTTTTACTATCTGCTCTTGATCTTTTCCCCCAAATGTCCCTTCTCTGGACAACCAGACTTGAGGGTAGCACTCCTCTCTTTGTGTCCCCACCAGTAAACCTACCAGGTTGCTTAAGTGAAGATGCTGGGGTTGGAGAGCAGAGGTGGAGCCACAGATCAATATGGCATGTCAGCTTCTGCCCAAGGCAGGGAGAAGTATGGAGAGAGCATCTTACCAGGAGAAGGGGCAGGAGTGAGTAGAGAAGATGGAAATATCTCCAAGTGGGAATCAAGAAGGTATTTTGGGTAGGCTATAAATGAGGAGCAAATTGTTGTTTGAACAAAAGAGATTCCCTCCCAGGTCAAAGCTGGAGGCAGAAAATATCTTTTTCCTGCTCTCTGTTTTCTATATATTCTTTTTTTGTGAACAAAGATCAATGTGTACCTGCTTAACAAGAGATCCACCTATCCATCCATCTCCCCATGTCCCCCACCCACTCACACATCCACTCGTCCACTCATTCATCCATCCGTTTATCCTTCTGTTCATCTGCCATGCATCTATCCATCAAACATACATTAGGCACCAACCATGTCTCTGGTTGGTGCTGGATACTGGGTTCTAGAGACAGTGGAAAAAAATATATACGTATTTGTGTATATATACATATATATATATATATTTCGGGGGCCCTGCACTTAACAAAGCTCAAATTTTGGTGAGGTAAATGCATTTATGAAGCGACAGTGTGTAGTATATCATGGACAAAGGTGCCCGGGGTGATAGATATGGGGGCAGTGGGAAGGCCTATCCATGCCTGGAAAAGAGCATTGCTCAGGCCTGTTTCTTTGAACTGAAATGGGTTCCTCCTTCCCAGCAGATATACTTGTGGGAAGGCTGAGGGCTTCCTTTGGCCTTTCTGAGTCGCATCCTGTTTTTTCCTCTTCATTGAAGGCCTCTCTGCATTCACACATTTGTTAAGTACCTTAATTCATTGTGAACAGAAGTGCTGGAAGGTAAAAGGGAAATTCCACTGGGTGCTGGTCTGGGTTACAGCGGGGTGGCTGCCCCATGTGTGCATGAGTGCGTGTACAGGTGGAGATATGGTCAAAGGGCCCCTTGGTTGAATAGTGTAGGCTGTGAGTGGGTGTCTGGGAGACCCATGAATGTCTTGAGAAGAGACATCTTGACATTAACAAGGACTCTCAGCTTTGAGTTATCCTTTTGGAAAAAGATAAAAAATAAAACCAAGCCAACTCTAAGGGGCTTACATTCTCTTATAACAGCATCTCCCTTTGGGTTTGTATTCCAGAGGGAAGTGGATATGTCAAAAATAATTTTACAGTGGTCGGGGCTCCTGAGAGCTGGGGGGCTGACAAGAGCAGGGAGTGGGTTCATCTTTTTCATCGAGGGAATGCTGCCCCAAGGCTCGAGGGGCTGGAGACTTGGTTCTGTCATGGTGTTCCCTGTAGGACAGGGAGTGAATTTCCAGTGGTGGAGATGACTTCTCTGGGCTGATGAGCTCTGAGGGAGGTCACTGGCCACTGCTGTGCCTGCCCCCCTCAGCCTGAGGTTCTCGTTTAATCCATGGTTGTGCATCCCGGGCAAGCTCCTGCCATCTCTGAGACATCTGTTGTCCACCCTCCATCCACTTCTCACACCTACAGTGTGGAGAGGCGCTAGGCACACAGGGTTTAGTGGCATCCATTCCTGTGCCTACGGCTGTCACAGAAAGGACACAGGTTGAAGGTGGATAGGACAGGGGTCTGTAGGAATGATCAGGGTACAGGGACACCCATGGAAGAAGTGGTCAGCTCTGCCTGGATGTGTCATGGCAGAGATGACCCTTGAGGATTAGCGTGAGTTGCTGAGCAGGCCTGATGTAGCAGATGCTTTCGATGTCCTGCACGAGCTCCCTTGGCCCACCTCTGATTTCAGTTGCAAAGGATAGTCCTACCACTTAAATTCACGTCTGGGGCTCTGCTTTGGGGGCACCCAGTCTAAGACGTGTGAGGAAAGAAGTTGCAGGCTGAGAACAAAGCACGGGGGGATGCGTGGGCATACTGGGGAGTGGTGGGAGGTGAGGTTGGGGGACAGCAGGGGTTCCTCCTGCAGCCCAAGGACCTTATTTGATCTTCCCAGGAGTCCTGTGAGGCCGATATATTCTCCTATTTATATCCAGTGATTTTGTTTTCCCGAAATATTTTTAGTGGACACCTCACTGCTTAGGTGTGTAGAGAATCATCCCCTTGGCCCACTTTGGCTGATGGATGTTTGTGCAACAGTTACCCGGGAGGGGATCACAAACCTGACCGAGGGTGGACATTATCTCCTGCCCACCCTCTCCCTTTTGTCTCCTCCCTTTGCTCTTATGATACCCCCTAGGGGAAGTAGGTTGTGGGAGGGTAACACCTGGAAACAGGGCTGTCTTCTTCCCTGTAGAGGGATCTGGCTGGACCCCTGAGAGGGCAGATGCTGGTATTCGGGCTCATCCAGATAGCAGTCTTTAATCACGCTCGGGAGGGTGAGCCAGACCTGTCCCCCCATCTCACTGCTGTGGTGTGTGATTCTCACTGTTGACTATCCCAACTTTTCCCTCACGACTGTGCTCTCAAGAGCTCTGAGATGGGCTGTGTCTCCTATATGATCCAACTGCACTGCAGACAGCTGAGCAGAGGGGTCATTCTCAGATGCACACAGTTGCACATCTCCAGCACATCCCTTGCGTGGCGGTGATGCCACTGCAGAGTGGGCTCCATGGCCTCCGGAATCTCCGTCACCACAAGCTGCCAGTGTCACTTGGGCCACCATCCACCCTGGGCACCTCCAGAAACCAGAGTGGTCTTTCCAAGGCACAGATCTGGTTTCTGGGCACAGATCCTCCAATGGTGTCCTTCTTCCTAAAGCCATCCATGTTGTTACTCCTTAGCACGTCCAGTGAGGCTTAACCTGGCTCGATCTCCGCCTCCCTCTTGATCCTACTCCCTCTCTACTGTACCTGTTGACGCAAATATCTTGACTGTTTTCAGTCCCTCTAACCCAGGAGTCGGCCAACTATGGCCCACGAGCCAAATATAGCCCGCTGCCTATTTCTGCGAATAAAGTTTTATTGGCACATCCTTTGCTTATGTGTCATCGGTGGCTGCTTCCCTACTATAACAGCAGGGTTGAGCAGTTGCAAAAGCGACTGTAAGCCCCACAAAGCCTAAAATCTTTACTATCTAGTCCTTTATGGGAAACAGTGGCCGACCCTGCCCTAAGGGGCCCTTGTCCTTTACACCTTCATGCCTTTGCATAATGCTGCTCCCTCCCTATAATGCTCCCCACCCTTTGTCCTACGAATCCTTCTTGACTGAGCTTTCTGCCCATCCTTCCCTGCATCCTTTGTTGTCTGAGCAGGATGCCCCACTCCAGTTTTGCAGAGAACCTGCGTGTGCAAGTCTCACTCATGGCACTGATCATGCTGGTTCTGTTGATGTGTGGATCTGCCTCCCATTCTAATTCCTGAAGCAGAGTTAGGTCACATTCTACTCAGAACTCAGCACCTGGCTGGATTTTTGAATGAATGACTGGGAAGCCAGTGGAGTGAGGCATAGATATTGGGCTTCACTTCTTGGTATTAGCATCCTGGGTCACCCCAGCCCTCTGCTGGTTCCCCTGTCTCTGGAAATGCACCAGTAGAAAGGGTTTCACCACCTTTGTCTTTGCAGATCTCCAACCTCTACTTGTATGACAGTGTTCTGATGCTGGCCAACGCCTTCCACAGGAAGCTGGAGGACCGGAAGTGGCACAGCATGGCGAGCCTGAATTGCATACGCAAGTCTACCAAGCCATGGAATGGAGGGAGGTCCATGCTGGACACCATCAAAAAGGTATGTGCGAAGGGGCACCCTTCCAGGCCAAGGCCAGAGACAGGCCCCTGCATGCACCCCCCACTCTGTGCCTGCTCCAGCAGGTGGCCTGAAGCTGAGCTCTTTGTGTGGTTGTCCTGGCAGGCACCCCCCAACCCTCCCTCCTTGCCACTCTTCCTGTCTCAGCATTTGAGGGCTGAGTGAGCTTGGGTTCATGGATATGTGTTGTTGTTGTTGTTGTTGTTGTCTCTGTTTTTATATAAGGAGATTGGACTTCAGAGAGGTTAGTAACTTGTCCAAGGTCCATGACCAAGTCAAAAATGGAGGCAACTGCCTAGCTCATGTCTGCCACTTAGCCCTCCATGCAGGCTGCCACCATCCATAGTCCATAAGAGAGGTTGTCTCAGTTGGAAGTGCATGTGCTGATCCGCCAGGGCCTCAGCTTGTGTGTGCATATGTGTGTGGGTGCACGTATCTGTGTGTGTGCATGTGATGTGTCCCATGACATACTGAGGTCTGACACCAAGTTGGAAGGCTGGATTAGAAGTGAATTGGGTAATCCACAGAAGACTAATAAGTCTAAGAATGAATTGGCTTTTAGAGGCTTCAAAAGAGCATTTAGTGGAATCTGTAGTACTAGGAGTTGTAGTCATGATGAATTGCGCGTGGTTTCGAGAGCAGGGAACATCTTCTGGTGTGGGTTTGAATTGAATGCACCCAAGCTAGAGCCAGGGCCCCTCTGGTACCAGCTCAGTCTCTGGGACTCTCCCAGCTCCCAATCTGGGAGATCAAGCCTGGATAGACCCCCTACCCCAGGTTTGAAGAAAGAAGGGGGCTCATCACAAGCTCACACGTCTGCCACCTGCTCCCCCAGAGCCCACTGAGCTAGCAGAGAGAGGTAAAGGACTTGCACACCTGCCACACCCCATCTGTGCCGGGTGCCATGCTTTGTGCACATTTTCTCCTTCAGTCCTTGCGGGATCTGTGACATGAATCTGATTAACTCCGACAGAAGCTGGGAGATGGGAGATGACTTGCCCAAGGTGGCACAGGTGGCACAGCCAGGACTTGAACTGGGTTTTGGCTTCCAGTGTTCAAAGTCACTGCCCCGCAACTTCCCACCGTGTGTCTGATATGGCTCCTGTTGATCTTTGGCTTCCCTCTCGGCTCAGGCTGAGGTGAGCCCCTGCAGCAGGGTGCAAGGGAAGACTAAGCTAAGGAGGGTGAGGACAGAAGGAGGGTGAGGTCACTCTTCAATCTCATAGCTAGCACCATGCAAGGCGCAGAGCAGGAGCTGTAGTCATACTGATGGCGTGCACAATAGGTACAAGCCTTAGGAATTTCTCCTGTGAGCAATGGCCTGGGCATGTTGATCCAGCTCGAGGCCCTGGGACTGCCTGCGACTCTTTCCTTCTTACAGGTGTCCATTACTTCCCCAGTCCTTGATCGTCCCCTTCTTGGTGACCACTTCCTTTTTCTTCCTTGCCTTTGAGATTTCTTCTCCTACTCAGTCCATATTGGCCCACCCTCCAATGGTCTTTCCTTCTGTCGTACAGGGCCACATCACTGGCCTCACAGGGGTGATGGAATTTCGGGAGGACAGCTCAAATCCCTACGTCCAGTTTGAAATCCTGGGCACGACCTACAGTGAGACCTTTGGCAAAGACATGCGTAAGGTAAGCCTCCGGGTCCCCGCCTCCCCCTCTTCCTCTGCGGTGCTACGGGCACTGGACTCTGAGCAGGCATGACCAACACGGAAGGCCCCTCTCCCAGTCTCTCTCTGTGGATGCTGCCCTTGATGCTGGTTTTTATGGTGCCTGGTGGGGAGGAGGTTCAGAGCAGTTTTCAATAGAAAGAGTCGCCGATACAGTCCCTCAGTACAACAGGTGCCCCTGGCGCTGACTGGTCCCACTGCTTGGGCCTGGAGGGCCAGCTTTGCAGTTCTGGGTGAGGCTGGAAGGGGCAACGTGTCTTCCCAGAGCTGCTGAAATCAGCCAAACCATGGGGACAGGTGTGACTGTGGCTGGGGCGGGAGACAGGGGTTATAGGCTAAGAGTGTCACCTAGATCCAAGAATGAGACAAAGCCGTGAACAGGAAAATGAACAACGAGGAGAGTGAGAAGTGGGGAGTGCTGGGGCCCACTGGAAAGAGACGAGAGAGACGAGCTACATGACTCAGGTGGGGTTTGGCCTTTTTATTTGGTGCTAATGCAAGTGGCAGGCCTGGGGGCTCTTCCTGGTAATAGCTTGCCTCTTCCTCCCTCCTCTTATGGAGGATTTTCAGGATTGAGGTCTTTACCCAGAGTTGGAACCCCCAAAGTTAAGTGGGGCCTGTGAAGTCAAGAGTCTAACAGGTGTGGGGACCAAGAGGTCAATGTGGCAAACAAGGGATGAAACAATTATCCAACAAGGGACCTTAGATGTGGTGACTCACTCTAAACCACAGTGTGGAGCCCATCATGGGGATGCAGGTAAGGGCAGTGGCTGGCTGCCCAGGGCCTGGCCAGCCCAGCTGGCTTGGATGCACTCCCCTAAATGGCCCTCACAGGAGGTTCACGTGCTTGTCAGGGCTGGAGATGGGAGCGTCATGATGTAAAGGGGCCACAGGGCTCAGTCTAATCAGGAAAGCAGTTAAGCACTAACTGGGTGGCACACACTCGGGCACAGGCTCGTGAAATCACACACACACACACACACTCACACACGTATATTTCTGTAAACTAGAGAGGGAGCCACCTCTAGTAATGATGGTGCCCGGAAGAGAAACAGCATAGTGATCTGTCATCAGGGCAGGAGAAACCCTTGGCAGAGAGCCCTCTGGCCTAGCCTCCAGCATTGACTGGGGCAGCGGAGGGCCAGGAAAGGGTTACATGATGCTGCTCTGGGTGAGGGGATTCTTGGGCTGTGCTCCTTGAGACAGGGTAGAAAGGATGCCTGTGTAGTTACGGAGAGTGTGAGAGCTGGAGAGCATGGAGGGGGTGGTCATCAGTTACAACACGGGAAAAAGACTGGCTCCCAAGGGAGAGGCTGGGATGATCCGGACCCAAGGATGATACTCGGGTGGTGGAATTTCAGCCCATCCTGTGACAGAAGCTAGAGTCATGGGCTGGTCTTATAATATTTGGAGGTTTAACAATTGGTTGTGATGCAATGGCAGTACACGTGGTCTTGGAGCTCAGAGGTTTGTTTGTGGCATCATAGAGTGGGTCGCCGACTCTGGTGTGATACCCTAGAGGGCCAGGGTGTGACCTGCAATGTCAAGGGTGTCGGGGATGATCTATGATGTCTGTTGGGGATGCCCAAAGCTGTGTGGCTTAGTAGGGGGCAAGGGATGGGTGGGCAACATTGGTCTGGGTCATTCATGACCACCGTAGAAATTGGCTTGTGTTGGGACTCCCACCTATTAAGGAAAAACCAGGACCAGGGAGCCTTTCAGCCATTCTGATGTGAAAGGAGCTTGAGGAGTATAACCTTCGTATCTGCCACAGTCTGCCTTCATCCCTGAGTGTTCCTCTGAGGTCAGGGACAATCAGGCCCGCCTGCTGGCTCCTTTGCTACCCCATCCGTCTTCTTTCAGCTCAGCTCTAACCCCAAGGTCCCCACGGCAGGTGGGAATGTTGGCTGGGGAGGTCCCTTTCTTGTCTTAGGCAGCTGATGGGGGGCCACTCCAGGTGCCCGAGAAAGGAGGAGGCACTGTGTCCTCCACTTCCTGCTTCAGGTGTCTGGGCCTTCCCTGTTGCCACGGCAACGCTCCTCCACTACCCTGGAGCCAACGGGAGCTGGAATCTCTCAGTCTAAGGAGCTTCAGAGCAGGAGGCCTGAATGTAATTGAGTTGGAAGGGAAGCTGATTTTCAAGTGGGCTTTCTTTTAAAATGTATCCTTTTGTCATTTTAAAATCTGCCCTTAATAACTGCATATCCTGGTTGTTATCTGTCCGCCTGGGAGCTTCTCTCTCTTCGGAGAGGTTACCTGGAAAGCAGGGAATGAGAATTACCAGAGCAAATGTTTGTTATTCAGGCCAAGGGTGCATTAAAGCAGGCTCTGGGAGGTCTTGGGATGAAGGAGGAGAGGGGATTGGGATGGAGTGTCACCGGTGTAGGGCGGCATTTGAAGGCAGGGCTGAGCTGGAGTTCTTGGTGGAAAATGGGGCTGTGAGGGGTGAGCTGGGAAATTGGAGAGACCTAAAGATACAGTTGAGGGTAGGCGGCAGATCTGACGGTGGATTTAGGATCCTGAGGCACGCAAAGGCAGGGCAAAGGTCAGTTATCCTAAGGAGGCAGGGTGACTCGGAGGTGCCTCCCTGGGCTGCATCTCTCTGTGGCCACATCCAATGCAGAGCTACTGGAGGAGCCAGCTGGGCTGAGATGCTGGATGCTGTGTCGTCGGAGCCCAGTCAGAGGATGCCTGCAAAGATGATATATATCTTCATATATGTATATATCCTAACATATATTTATATGCATATAAGTATACTATATATATATCCATCTGTACATATGTTAATTTAAAAACAACCACAGCAAACAAACACACAAAAACCAAGATTAAGATTTCATATTTAAACCAAGAGGAATTGTCTAAATTAGGGAGCGGATGGATGTTTTCTTAAAAGTAAATACTCCGGAGGATGAGTCACCCAGACGTTTGGGATTAAGCGGCATCAGGAGACTGTGGATTACTCAGCCCTTCAGAGCACGGAGGAAGTGGGCGATCGCCTTTTGCACCAGGGTGCTGGGCAGACACTGATTAAATTATCTCATCCAGGAAGCGAGTTCTTGTCTGGGGAGTGCTGCGTGGCAAAATCAAAGGTCTGTGGCACCAGCTTGCAGGGCAATTCCAGGCAAAATATTAATCATCTCTGTGTTCTGCTTGGAGCTATCTGACGGGGGTGCTCACCAAGCAGCCCCACTGGGGGCCAGGCTTTGCTGGAAAGTCGCGTCCAGCTCCCACAGGACTTGGCTTGACATTTGTCCTGGGATCCAACCTTGTTCCTATTGGAGCTCCACAAATTCCTACTTGGTGTTCTCTTTGTTCAGACAGAAATCTCCAAAGAGGGTGCTCTCATGGGCTTGTCTGTGCACATGTCCTTAGCTCCTGACACGAGCTGGGATGGGATTGTTGAAAGCCACCCGTTGGAAAGTTTCCAAAGGTGGAGGCATGCAAAGCTGCTGAGTGCCTCCTGTGGACAGAGAAGCATCACCTGTCTGTTGTCTTACTGACGTGGGGCCTTTGTGTCACTCCTGGCTGTGCCTCTCCCGAGCTTTTGCAGCCACTCCTTTTCTCTGAGCCTTCATTTTCTCCCACGGGAGGTGCAGAGAAGAGGAGGCTCCTGGTGGACTAGAGGCGGGGGTCAGTCAGTGAGATGACCGTGATGCAGAACTTGTCCGTGAGAACTCTCCCGGGTGGCATGGGCCATCAGCTTCGAGTAGAGGGGGCTGGGTAGCTCCTCGCCATGTGCCAAACCTGAGGCCAGGGCAGTGGGAGTGCTTCGTGGACCCAGGCCATGCTCAGCCCCCTTCCACTCCTTATCAAGACCAAGGGCTGAGAGGATGCTGGGAGCTTCACCTCAGATGAGATTTAACTTTTCGGAATGTTTGGTGTGGTTAATGAAAGCAGGAGAACGTGGTTGTCATTTTTCCCTAAGCATGCCTTGCCTGGACTGTGCCATCAGCTACAGCCCTGCAGAAATATTTTTCCAGGACGTGATTGCTGAGGATGTCTCTGCTTCTCTTTCCTATTGATCCTGGTGTGGAGGACTCATTCCCTTCCACTGACACAGGGTCCCGGGTGCAGTGAAACCCTGGGGAAATTGCCAACTGCTTGCAGGCTCTTTGCACCTCATTTCCCACAGGTGCCATCCACCTGATTCACTGCCTCAGCACAGGGCAGCCTGTCTCCTTGGGCAGGAGGGTGCAGAAATGGACAGGAAGCATCTGGAAAGCCTGTGGGTTTGCTCTATGTGTCGCCATTGCAGGAGAAAGGATGCCCTGGTGTGACGAGAGAGAATAGAGTTGTTTTCTGCTCCTTTGCATGGAGTAGAATTGAATTAGGACCAAGAGATTGAGGAAGAATTTGGTCCAGTGGTTTTCAAGCTTTTCTCGGGCTGCAGCAGAATCTTACTGGAATTCAAACATGTATTAAACAGTTGTTGAAGCAAACACGTGGTAGTTGCAATAGGTGGAGAATTGGGGGGAGGGGTCCTGAGGTTCCCCTGCACAGTGTTCCCTCTCCCCAGCATCCCTGTGATCTTCTGTGCAGCTCCACTGGGGAAACTGAGGCCCAGAGACTCAATTATGGAGCACCAACAACCATGTGGCTCGTCTGGGGCTGGAAGAAAGGTTTCCTGGGGTTGATGTGTGTCAAGGACCTGGAATCTCCTTTCTGAACTTAGGATGACGCAGTTCTGCGACTCCCTCACTCCCCTCAGCCCACTTTCCACTTTCCACTCCCTCCTCCTGTCCATCGCCCTCCCTCGCACCCCCCAAAGCCAGCATTAGGACCTCATAGTCCCTTCCCATTGGCCTGGAGCCTGCTGACTTGAAGTTCCACCAGTGCCCTTGGCTTGGCCTCCTTGTTCCAGCAATTATCCAGGGATATGGGGCTTCGTTCTGTGCTCCTTCACTAGTTTGAGGCACTTCTGTCTTCTCTGTCAATTTTGATTCTTCATAAAAGCTGTCTTTAGACAGCAGTCAAATGCCTCCCTTGATGTCATGTCCCTGAGAAGGCGTTGTGGCTGCTGCTGATTCATAGAGTAATAATTGCTCATCATAGAGTGATCACCACCCCATAGGACCCAGCCCTCCCTGGGCTCGGAAGTACATCATTAACACTCTTCCCCAGGTCTGCTACGCTGTGTTGCAAATTATCACACATTCTCAGAAGTTCTAAGCGCTGAGGCCAGGTGCAAAAGGCACCAGCCAGTAGACAGGATGGCTCTGGGAATGAAGTAGGAGCTGCCTCTTAGAGAGTACAGGTGGAACCCTTTACCTGGTGGCTCCAGCAGCTGGTGCCAGGAGCCGCGCAGTGGGTTCAGTAATGAGACAGGGTGGCAGTGGGCGGTGGAGCCCGGAGGATCCAGTCTGAGAACTGTGCGTTATCTCTATTAAGCTGCTCTGACGGAGACTCCCGGCCGTGCACAGTGAGTCACAGAAGAGAAATAAACTTCAGTCTCTTCATGGATTAGCATTCTTGCAGCGTATTTCCCAAGTAAAATGTCAACCGTTCCGAACTCTTGTGCAGAACTGCTTTTGACAGGGCTGAGAACCAAAACAAACACTGCTGCTTCGTCTGAGTAGAGGGATAAGGAAAAGACACAATTAAGTATTTCATTTTAAGTATCATTTATCGCTTCCTTTTCAGGATAGCATCAATACATGCTCATTTAGCGTGGAATGTTTAGAAAATTCAGATAAATGAAAAGAAGAATATAAAAGTCAGCTAAAATCTCTAAACCAAGAAATCAATACTGTTAGCATTTCTGGTATATTTTCTTTCTCCTTCCTTTTCCCTCACTCTATGCACAGGGACAAAGTAGTGATATATATATATTTATCAAATTGCTATTTAGTACATACACTTCATATCCTGACTTTCCCACTGAATTCTATATTGGGAATATTTTCTCATTTTTTCTACTATTCTTTACAACTATGATTTTTAATGGAAACACATTGCTCAACTTACATGGAACCATCATTTATTTTATCTTCCTGTATGATGAATGTTTAGGTATTTTCACCATCTTGATGTAGAATAGTATTGTAATGAGCATCCAAAATATATACAATTTTAATTACATCTATATTTATTTCCTTAGATTTTTTAAAAGGTAGAACTACCAAACCAAGGATAATATCTTTTTTAGGTTCTCTATGTAATTGACACAGATTTTCAAATTGTTCATAGGAGGATTTAATAAGTTTTACTTCCACCATTAATATATGGAAATCTGTTACATCCTATGCTCAAAAAATTGACCTGTTAAACGTTTTTGCTACTCTGGTAGCAGTATGAAAAAATAATGTTGCTAATTTTGCATTTCTTGTGGGATTGTACGTTTAAAAGTATAATCATTGATCATTTGCATTTCACATTTTGTAAATTATTCCTTAGGTCCTTTGCTCTTTTATATTAGGGATGAAATTTTTGTCAACTCATGTAACTTGTCTTTCAGAAGGGAATTGATAGTTATTTGTGTCAAGTATTTTGTTCCCATAAATTGTTTGCCTTTGAGTTAAGAAAATATTTTCACATAGAGACAGTTAAAAATTTATGTTTGTATTTTTTAGAAAGTCATACCCAATTTTCAAAGTAGACACTATGCGTCTATACTCTCTTCTAGTATTTTTATGGTTTGATTTTATTTCAATGAACTCTGCCATCCACTTGGGATTGATTTGGGATAAATTTTCATGTGATGACCTAACTTTTACGTTTTTCAGTGATGTTTTCCACTACTATTTATCCAGTAATCCTTCCTTCCCCCATTGACTTGAATGTCACATTTATCATATGCTCTACTAAATTTTGCACATCTCCTCATTGATTTTTTAAAAAAATTCTTACTCTTTTCTCCCCTTTTTTTTTCTCTCAGCTTAAATTTAATTCAACTTTGTGCATTACTAGAATGTACTTGTCTGCAAGTAGCAGAATGCTCATCTCAAGTGGATTAAACCATGAGGAAGACTTATCTCATAGAAAGAGGCTGCATCGAGGGTGGCACCGGGTTGGCCAATTCAGACGTGCAGAGTCCCTGTCAAAGGCTCAGGTCTTTTTCATCTTTCTACTTGGCAGTCCTCAGGACACGTCTGAGCTCTCCTCATAATTTCGGGATGGCTGTGGCAGTTCCATTTGTCGTACCCAGAAAGACAACAGCAAGCGGAAGAAGGCGGTCATTTCTTTCTGAGGGTTGCCTTTTTTTAAAATAAAGAGACCTTTCTCAGGAGTTGACCCAGGCTCCCATTTTTATATAATGATCGTTTTGCTTTTTTTGTTGTTGAAGTTGGGGTTTTCCACCTAGATGCATATGTGACATTGACCTGTACTTTCTCCTTCAGATGCTTGTGTTCAACTTGCATCAGACTGGTACTCCTTTCTTAACACAGATGGGGAATCGCTCATTCTTTTGCGCCTGTACAGACAGAGCTCTCGAAAGTTGGCAAGAATTTAACTTGTAAAATGATCTAGGCTAGTTGTTGGTCTTGGAGCTATTACTCTGATATCTTGGAAACTTTCTTTCCTGGTTTCTACATTTCTTCGAGTCATTTTTAGAAATCTACAGAAAATCTTGTATAACACTGGCTTTTTCAAATTCGTTACTAAAGCTCTGTTATAGTATTTGCCAATGATTTAAAAAATATATGTTCAAATATCTCTCTTTTCGTTGCTAATACAGTCATGCACCACACAGTGACATTTCAGTCAGTGACAGACTGCACGTACAATGGTGGTCCCATAAGATGAGTACCATACAGCCTAGGTGTGCAGTAGGCTATACCACCTAGGTTTGTGTAAGAGCACTCTGTGATGTTCACACAATGACAAAATCACCTAACGATGCATTTGTCAGAACATGTCCCCATTGTTAAGCATGACCGTATTGTGTGTTTGTGTTGTCTCCCTTTATTTCTTGATTAGACTTGACAGAAGTTTTTTTAATTGATTTTTTTCAAAGAACTAGGTCTAATTTGTTTAAGCAATTTTGTTATATTTTATGTTACTCTAATTGATTGTTTTTCTTCCTGTCTCCTTGCCGCCTAGTGTTCGTTTTATTGTAAAATTTTAAACTTATATGAAGTGTTAGATAATTTATTTTTATCCTTTCTGGTTTGGAATGCAATTTTATTCTGAATATAGTGGTGGCTGAATCATAGTAGTTTTTCTAATACAAACTCAAGTGTAACACTCATACAAAAACTTGCCTAAATCATGAGTAAAAATCGTAGTGAATTTTCAGGAAGGGAACACTTGCGTGCAATCAACACCCACATCAAGAAACAGAATATCCCCCAGTGCCCCCAGGTCTCCCTTGTGCCCCCTACTGGTCATTACACTCACCAGTGGAAACAGTGTTGACATCTAATGCATGTACTTTGTATTTTCTATTGTAACTGCCTTCTTTTGCTCAGCTTCATGCTTGTGAGATATTATTATTGTATGCAGTTTTAGTTCATTCATTTTTATTGTGTTTTGAAGTGTTGGTTTTATCATTGCTCAGCTATGGTAAGGCCAACAGATGAAGAGACAACTGCCAATGAAAAGGTAGTTTGTTACTTACAATTCCCAAGAGGAGGGAGCACACCACACCACACAGGGCCACGAGGAGAAGCAGCAGCGTGGGTCAGGAGGCAGAGGGAGCAGGGGAAAATGTGGGCAAGCATCTTTATGGTGGTTTTTGCAGGAAGGAGTGGGCGAGGCAAGGTAAGCAGTCTTGGGGCCGGCTAGTTTGGATAATTTCCGTGGGTTTCAGGGATGGGGGCTGCTGCTCCTTGTCTGCTGTCTCACCTGGGGTGATCAGGTTTGGGGAACAGCAGCCCAGAGTATAAAGGCTCCATAAAGGAGGTGGTTGTGGGGCGGGCTCTGCATTGGCAAGCTTGCATATGAAAGGCACCCATGTGTCACTTACTATCTCAAGAAATCCACTAATCCTGGGAGGGGCCGTCCCTCATCAGAAATAAAGAAAATAAAAAGACATGATCAATACATGTCGACGTATAATATTCCTTTTATGAATATTTCGCACTTTGTTTCTTCTATTGTTGAGGACACTTGAACTGTTTCCAGATTTTGTCTATTACCAGTAATGCTGCTATAAACACTTCCAGATGCATCTTTTTGGGGAGCATATGTATGTCTTTTTGTTTGGTATGTACCTGAGAGTGGAGTGACTAGGTCATCACACTTAAGATTTTTTTCATCTTTAGTTGTCAGAAGTTTTATTATGATGTGTTTTGATGTGGATTTCTTTCTTTATCCCATTTTCAGTCCCTGTATTCTTGACTCTATAGGTTTATGTTTTTCACTAAATTCAGTAACTTGTCAATCATTATTTATCTGAACACTCTTGCATCCCCACACTCTTTCTCTTCTCCTTCTGGCGTTTCAATGGAATGAATGTTTGATCTTTTATTATTGTCCCACAAGTCTCTGAGGCCCCACTCATTTCTTTTTCAGTCTCTTTTCTCTCTGCTGCTTATGCTGGGTAAATTTTATTATTCTCTCCTCCAGTTTACTGATTCTATCTTCTATCCTTTAAACTCTATGATTGATCCCATCCAGTGAGTTTTAAATTTTTGTTACTGTATTTTTTCAGTTCCATATTTTCCATGTAGTTCTATTTTATACTTTTTCTTTACTGACATTTTCTACTTTTTTTTTCCATTTGTTTTGAGACTTTGTAATCACTTGTTGAAGCATTTTTATGATGACATTTAAAATCCTTATCAGATAATTCCCACATCAGATTCATCTTGATCTTAGCATCACTTGATTGTTTTTTCTCATCCAAGTTGTGATTTTCCTGGTTCTTGATATGTGGGTAGTTTTTGATTATATCCTGAACATTGTTGTAATTATCTTAGGAGACTGTGTATTCTACTTAAATCTTTTACAGTATTTTATTTAGTGGGGAGTCTCCCTGTTTAATTTTAGCATACAAGCCTGGCCTACTTTTGTCCTCTGTGCTTCCAATAACTACTTAATTTCCAGAACTGGTGCTGTCTTGTGGTGCTCTTTCCGTCTGGTCTGCTTAGTTTTTATGGTGCTGTTGTGGCTCCTATTGTCCATCTTCATGCTTTGTGCTTCCTGAGGCGAGTGAAGGGGCTTCTCCAGGATAAGCCACATGGTACCTCTGGTTTAAGGAAGGGGATCTCTGGCCTGTGAAGGTGAGGAGCGTTTCCTACGTGGGGTATTTGTGGCCGGACCACCCTGGCCCTGGGGAGTGGAGAGTGCTTCCCTGGCTGAATCCTGGTTGTGGCAGTCTCTCTCTCTTGCTAATGCCACCTGGTGGCTCTCAATGGAGTAGGGGATTTTCAAGCTTATGGGACAAAGACAATCTGCCTGGCATTTATATTTAAATTGTGACTTCTATAAGCAGCTTGTAGTAGGGCACTTTCTGCTTTTTGTCCACTCTATCAATATCTGCCATTAAATTAAAGTGTTCAGACCATTACCATCTTAGCTAATTATTGATAGAATTGGAATTATGTTTACAATTTTATTATTTGTTTTATTTGTTCTCTTTTTATTGTGGTACTCTGTGCCCCTTTTCTTGCCTTCTTTTGTGTTATTTGAATATTTTTAACGTTCCATTTTAGTTTATTTATTTGACTTTTTGGTTTATCTCTTTGCATCAATATTTAAGAAACTTATTTAGGGATATATCGCTCTATATCTATCTATATCTATATCTGTCTATCTGTACTTTCACGGCCCACTTAGATTTAATATTGTTCAACTTTATATAAAATGTAGCAACCTTGTAACATATAGGTTCCTTTAACTCTCCCCCCTCATGCTTATTTTGCATTATATGTATCATATATATCTGCACTCATTGGAAACCCTGCCACACAATAGGATTTTTTTATTTCAATAGTCGCACACATTTAAAAGTACTTCAGATGGAAAGTAGAAGTCTTTAGATATTTACCATTTGTTTTATTCTTCTTTCATTCCTGAAGATCCAAGTCTCCATTTGATATTGTTTTCCTGAAGCAATTCTTTCAGCATTTTTTGTAGTATGGGTCTGCTGGCAAAAATTCTCTTTCTTTTCCTTCTTCTGAGAAGATCTTATTTTTTCTTTATTCCTGAAGGATATTTTAACTGGATGTAGAATTCTGAGTTGGCAGTTCTTTTCTTCTGGCCTCTGTATCTCTGATGGGTAATCTGTGGTCATTCCAATCCTGGTTCCCCTGTTTGTGATGTGTTGTTTACTCTAGTTGCTTTTGAGGATTTTTTTTGTTTGGTTTCCAGTAATTTCATTAAGATGCATCTAGGCTTGGTTTTCTAATTGTTTATACTTTTAAGAGTTCACTGAGTGTCTTGCATCTGTAAATGTTCATCTTTTACCAAAGTGGGAAGTTTTCTATAAGAATTGCTTTAAATATTTTTTTTTTTTTGTGGGAAAATCTTTTTCTCTTCTTCTGGGGCTCCAATGGTACATATATCAGAACTTTTAATACTGTCCATTAGGGTCCCAGCTCTAATCTTTTACTTTTAAACTTTACTGCCCCTCTTTGTTCTTCAGGTTAAATAATTTCTTTTCTTTTTTTTCCTTTTTTTTTTATTGAGGTAACATTGGTTTATAACATTATATAAATTTCAGGTGTACATCGTTATATTTCAATTTCTATGTACACTACATCATGTTCACCACCCAAATACTAATTACCATCCATCACTGTACACATGTGCCATATCACCTTTTTCTCTCTCCTCCCTCCCCCCTTCCCCTTTGGTAACCACCAATCTAATCTCTGTATCTATGTGTTTGTTTGTTATTGTTGCTGTTTTTGTCTTCTATGTATGAGTGAAATCATACAATATTTGACTTTCTCCCTCTGACTTATTTCACTTAGCATAATACCCTCAAGGTCCATTTATATTGTCACAAATGGCAAGATTTCATCCTTTTTTATAGCTGAGTAGTATTCCATTGTGTATATATACTACATCTTTATCCAGTCATCCATTGGCGGGCACTTAGGTTGTTTCCAAGTCTTGGCTATTGTGAATAATGCTGCAGTGAACATAGGAGTGCAAGCATCTTTTTGACTTAGTGTTTTTGTGTTCTTTGGATAAATACCCTGAAGTGTAATGGCTGGATCATATGGTAGTTCTATTCTTAATTTTTTGAGGAATCTTTGTACTGTTTTCCATAGTGGCTGCACCAGTTTACATTCCTACCAGCAGTGTATGAGGGTTCCCTTTTCTCCACATCCTCTCCAACACTTGTTATTTTTTGTCTTGTTAATTATAGCCATTCCGACAGGCATGAGGTGATGTCTTATTATACTTTTGATATGAATTTCCCTAATAATTAGAAAATCTTTTCCTGTGCCTGTTGGCCATCTATATATCTCCTTTGGAGAAATTTCTTTTCGAGCCTTTTGCCCATTTTTTAATTGGGTTGTTTGTTTCTGTGTTGTTGAGTTATATGAGTTCTTTATATATTTTGGATATTACCCCCTTATCAGACATATGGTTTGCAAATATCTTCTCCTGATCATTAGGTTGTCTTTTCATTTTGTTGATGGTTTCCTTTGCTGTGCAGAAGCTTTTTAGTTTGATGCAGCCCCATTTGATATTTTTCTTTTGTATGGCTTCCCTGGTGAGACATGGAATTCGAAAAGATGCTACTAAGGCCAGTGTTGAAGAGCGTACTGCCTGTGTTTACTTCTAGGAATTTTATGATGTCAGGTCTTACGTCCAAGTCTTTAATTGATTTTGAGTTAATTTTTGTGTTTGGTGAAAGATAATGGTCTACTTGCATTCTTTTGCATGTGGCTGTCCAGTTTTCCCAACACCATTTATTGAAGAGACTTTCGTTTCTCCATTGTATGTTCTTGGCTCCTTTGTCTAAAATTAGCTGTCCATAGATGTGTGGGTTTATTTCTGGGCTCTCAATTCCGTTCCATTGATCTGTGTGTCTGTTTTTGTGCTGCTACCATGCTGCTTTGATTACTACAGCTTTGTAGTATATTTTGAAATCAGAATATGAAACCTCCAGGCTTGTTCTTTTTTCTCAAGGTTGCTTTGGCTATTTGGGATCTTTTGTTGTTCCATATAAATTTTAGGGTTCTTTGTTCTATTTCTGTGAAAAATGTATTTGGAATTTTGATATTTCCAGCTAACTGATCTTTGTATGTTGATTTTGTAGTGTACATCTTTACTGCATCCATTTATTATTTTTAAAAAGTTTCTTGGTGAATTCTTCAGGGTTTTATATATATAAAACCATGTCATCTGCAATTAGTGACAGTTTTACTTCTTCCTTTCCAATTTGGGTCCCATTTATTTCTTTTTCTTGCCTGATTGCTCTCACTAGGACTTCCGAAACTATGTTCAATAAGAGTGGCAAAAGTGGGTATCCTTCTCTGGTTTCTGTTCTAAAAGGATATTTTTCCGTTTTTCACTGTGAATAAGATATTAGCTGTGGGTTTGTCATATAGAGCCTTTATTATGTTGAGGTACTTTCTTTCTGTACCCATTTCATTCAAAGTTTTTATCATAAATGGATGTTGTATCTTGTCCAATGCTTTCTCTCTATCTATTGAGATGAATATGTGATTTTTATTCTTCATTTTGTTAATGTGGTGTATCAAGTTGATAGATTTGTGGACATTGAACCATGTCTGCATCCCTGGAATAAATTCCATTTGATCATAGTGTATGATCTTTTTTTAATGTACTGTTGTATTTTATTTGCTAGCATTCTGTTGAAGATTTTTGCATCTATGTTAATCTGTGATATTGGCCTGTAATTTCCTTTATTTTGTTATGTCCTTGTCTGGTTTTGGTATCAGGGTAACGTTGGCTTCGTAGAATGAGTTAGGAAGCTTCCCTGCCTCTTCAAGTTTTTGGAAGAGTTTGAGGAGGATGGGGATTAAGTCTTCTTTAATGTTTGGCAGAATTCACTGGGGAATCCATCTGGTCCTGGACTTTTGTCTTTTGGGAGGTTTTTGATTACTCTTTTGATCTCCTTGCTGGTGATTGGCCTATTCAAATTCTCTATGTCTTCTTCATTCAATTTTGGAAGTTTGGATGGTTTAAGAACTTATCCATTTCTTCTGGATTATCCAGTTTGTTGGTGTATAGCTTTTTGTAGTATTCTCTTATAGTCCTCGGTATTTCTGTGGTGTCCATTGTAATTTCTCCTCTTTTGTTTCCGATTTTATTTATTTGAGCATTCTCTCCTTTTCTTGGTGAGTCTAGCTAAAGATTTGTCAATTTTGTTTATCTTTTCAAAGAACCAGCTCTTAATTTCATCAGTTTTTTCTATTGTTTTTTTAAGTCTCTATTTCATTTATTTCTGCTCTGATTTTTACTATTTCCTTCCTTCTACTGAATTTGGCCTTTGTTTGTCCTTTTCCTAGTTCCTTCAGATATATTTTTAGATTGTTTATTTGAGATTTTTCTTTTTTCTTGAGGTAGGCCTGTATTGCTATAGGCTTCCCTCTCAGTCCTGCTTTTGTTGTATCCCATAAATTTTGGTATGTCATAAATTAAATTTCATTTGTCTTCAGGTATTTTTTCATTTCTCTTTTGATTTCTTTGTTGACTCAATAGTTGTTGAATAGTGTTTTGTTTAATCTCCACATACTTGTGGCTTTTCTAGTTTTTTCTTGTAGTTGATTTCCAGTTTCATACTGCCGTGGTCAGAAAAGATGCTTGGTATTATTTCAATCTTCTTAATTTATGGAGACTTGTTTTGTGGCCTAATATGTGATCTATCCTGGAGAATATTCCTTGTGCATTCGAAAAGACTGTGTATTCTGTGGTTTTTGGATGGAATGTTCTGTATATATCTACTAAGTCCATCTGGTCTAATGTTTCATTTCAGGCTAATGTTTCCTTGTTCATTTTCTGTTTGGATGATCTATCCATTGATGTAAGTGGGAGTGTTGCAGTCCCCTACTATTATCATGTTACTGTACTTTTATGTCTGTTAATAATTGTCTGTATATTTAGCTGCTCCCATGTTGAGTGCATAGGTATTTACAAGTGTTATATCCTCTTGTTGGATTATTCCCTTTATTATTATGTAACGATCTTCTTTGTCTCTTGTTATGATTTTTGTTTTAAAGTCTATTTTGTCTGATATAAATATTGCTACCTCATCTTTCTTTTCATTGCAATTTGCATGGAGTATCTTTTTCCATCCCTTCACTTTCAGTTTGTGAGTGTCTTTAGGTCTGAAATGTGTCTCCTGTAAGCAGAATATATATGGGTCTTGTTTTTTTTTTTTTTAATCCATTCAGCTATCCTGTGTCTTTTGATTGGAGCATTTAGTCCCTTGACATTTAAAGTAACTGTTGACTAGTATGTACTTATTGCCATTCTTTTACTTTTTTCCTGAGTGTTTTATTAGTTCGTCTCTGTTTCTTTCTTCTTCTCTTGCTCTCTTCCCTTGTGATTTGATGGCTTTCTTTAGTATTATGTTTGGGTTCCTTTCTCTTAATTTTTGGTGTGTTTCTTATGGAGTTTTGGTTTGTGATTACTGTGAGGTTCATATATAATAACCTATGTAAATAACAATCTGTATTAGGTTGATTGTCTCTTAAGTCTGACCTTTTACTAAAAACCCTACTCTTTTACTCCCCTCCCCCCATGTTTTATGTCTTTAATATAATATTTAACCTCTTTTGTGTGCATGTGTATCCCTTTACCTCTTATCATGGAAATAGATAATTTAGTACTTTTTTTTTTTTTAGTGAGAAAGATCGGCCCTGAGCTAACATCTGTGCCAGTCTTCCTCTATTTTGTATGTGGGATGCTGCCACAGCATGGCTTGATGAGCAGTATGTTGGTCTGCACCCAGGTTCCAAACCTGTGTACCCTGGGCTGCTGAAGCAGAGTGTGCAAACTTAACTACTACGCCACTGGGCTGGCCCTGATAATTTTAGTACTTTTGTCTTTTGAGCTTCTTTATTAGCTTTTTAGGTGATTGATCTGCTGCTTTTACAGTATATTTGCCTTTACCAGTAATTTTTTTCTTTGATAACTTTTTATTCCTACTTGTGGTCTTTTCTTTTCCACTTAAATAAGTCCTTTTAACATTTCTTGTAAGGTTGGTTTATTGGTGATAAACTGCTTTAGTTTTTGCTTGTCTGGAAAACTCTTTTTCTCTCCTTCCATTCTAAATGATAACCTTGCCGCATAGAGTACTCTTGGTTGTAGGTTTTTTCCTTTCAACACTTTATATATATTGTGCCACTCTCATCTAACCTGTAAGATTTCTGCTGAGAAGTCAGCTGATAGTCTTATTGGCTTTCCTTTCCATGTGACTTGTTGCCTTTCTCTTGCTGCTTTTAGGATTTTCTATCTTTAATTCTTGACATTTTAATTATAATGTGTCTTGATGTGGGCCTCTTTGGGTTTGTCTTGTTTGGTGCTCTCTGTGCTTCCTGTACTTGCATGTCTTTTTCCTTCCCCTGGTTAGGGAAGTTTTCAGCTATTATTTCTTCAAATACGTTCTCTGCCCCTATGTCTCTCTCTTCTTCTTCTTCTGAAACACCTGTAATATGAATGCTAGTACACTTGATGTTATCCCAGAGGTCCCTTAGACTGTCCTTGTTCTTTTAATTCTTTTTTTCTTTTTTCTGTTCAGCTTGGGTGAGTTCTTCTACTTTTTTGTCCAGATAACTGATCTGTTCTTCTGTGTCATCTATTCTGCTAGTGAATTTTTCATTTCCATTATTGTATTCTTCAGTTCTGATTGGTTTTCATATTTTCCAATTCTTTGTTAAAGTTTTTACTGTGTTCATCCATTCTTCTCCCAAGATCAGTGACCATCCTTAAGACTATTAGTTTTTACTTTTTCTCAGGTAGATTCTTTATCTCTGTTCTGTTTGGTTCTTTTTCTGAGGATATGTCCTGTTCCCTTATTTGGAGCGTATTCCTTTGTCTCCACATTTTGGTTACATCTCTGTTGCATATATCTATGTATTAGGTAGATCAGCTAAGTCTCTCAATCTTGGAGAGGTGGCCTTGTGTGGCTCAGCAGTGGCTTCCCTCTCATCACTAGTTCCAAATGTTCCAGAAGTGTCCCCTGTGTGTGCTACATGTGTCCATCTGTTCTGACAGGGTTTCTCTTACTGAGGGTCCATGGGTAGGCTAGGCTGGGTACCAGCCCAGCTGCTTATAAGTCTCAGTTGTGTACAGCTGCTGCGTTCACTTCTTTATTGAGTGGGGAGGAGCCCTAGCACAGCTGGCTGCAAAACCTAATAGCACACATCTACTGCTGTTTTACTATTAAATGAGTCAAACCTCCAGCATGGCTGGTTGCTGGGCTCAGGGACTTAAAGTTGGTGTAGTCCTCTGGGCTGCAAGGCTGTTGTCAACTCTCTCAGGGGTGCAGCTGGGTGGGGCCGCACCCAGGCATGGCAGCACATAATCATTTCGGGTGTTGGAAGGTAGAGCAGATCTTCTATGTGGCTGTTTGAGAAGGCCAGTGGCACAAGTCTGCTGCGGCTGACAATCCCCACTGCCCATGGTCCACATACCCTGCCAACGCAGCTCTGCCCCACACGCACACCCCACCCCACTAAAGTGGACCCACTCACCCCACTGCAGAGGTACCACATACCCCACCTACGTGGGCCCACTAGTTCCCTGTGGGCTTGCTGGTGGATGGGGCCAGTTCCTAGGAGGGGCTGCCTGTCTTGGCTGAGCTGGATAATTCTGGTGCTCTAGCAGTTGGGGAAAATCCCTGTGCTAACAGGCCAGAGGAGGAAATCCAATGGCATCCACCAGTGTCTGTGTGTCAGTACACCTGTGCTAGGTCACAATACTGGCAGCTGCCAGTAGCTCAGTCCCTGCGGAGATCAGCCCAGCCACCTGTTGCCTCTCTGAGATGTACTCAGAGATGTGCTCAGAGCTTATCAAGTGAGTCTCTTTTACCAAAGGACTAGGCTCCTTTCTTTTTGGCAATTCTGTGTTGGTTTCTGGAAGAATTGAATTTGTGCATGGTCCCTTTAAGAGCATGCTATTCTTTCTCTCATGTTCCATAGTTTTTCTGAGGGTATTCCCCATCGGTTTTAAGAGCCACCCAAACCAGATATTATGACACTCATCTCGGTTGTGCTGAATTCAAAGGCTGCTTATTGTGGCACAGCTCTCCTGCCCAGCTCCCCCGCTGCTCCAGGAAAAGCTTTGTCCCTTAAGATTGCTCCTGGCCTTGAACTGCTGTGGCTGGAGTATGGTATTATCCTCAGCAGAGGGATATTTCTGCCTTTCCCACTTCTGTCAGTGTTGTCCCTTGTTGTGGGGATCTTTTTATCCAGTTTCAGGATTTCTCTCAGAGGAAGTTGTTCTCTCACAGGCAGTCGTAGATTTGTTGTGTCTGTGGAAGGTGGTGAGTTCAGAGTCCTCCTATGCTGCCGTCTTCCCAGCAATCTGAATAGTTTCTTTTGCTCTGTATTCAAGTTCAGCAAGAGAGAAAACAGGGAGAGAGAAATATATATGTATATTCATAAACATACATATACATATATATACAATTAATACATACGTGTATCTATGTCTATGTTTACGTCTATATCGAGAGAGGGAGAGAGAGGGAGGGAGGAGAAACTCGTCTGTGTGCAGTTTGTTTCTCTAAGTTTTGACTCTCTTCCACAATCTACCTGCATTTCTTCACCCTCCAATTGAAGACTTCAGGTAATTGTTTCTTGTGTTTTGTCCAGAAATTATAGTTCCATCAAGCGGGAGTGATGGGCTATAGTAGATATATGCCATCATAGCAGAACCAGAAATCCAGTCCTATGACTTTTAAATAAATTAAGAGAAGAAAAGAAATAATAAATTTCTCAGCTCCCTTGTCAAAAATTAGCTGTCCATAGATGTGTGGATTTATTTCTGGGCTCTTGATTCTGTTCCATTGATCTGTGTGTCTGTTTTTGTACCAGTACCATGCTGTTTTGATTACTGTAACTTTGTAGTATATTTTGAAGTCAGGGATTGTGATGCTTCCAGCTTTGTTCTTTTTTCTCTGGATCACTTTAGCTATTCAGGGTCTTTTGTTGCCCCATATGAGTTTTAGGATTCGTGGTTCTAGTTCTGTGAAGAATGTCATTGCGGTTCTGATTGGGTTTGCATTGAATCTGTAGATTGCTTTAGGTAGTATGGACATTTTAACTATATTTGTTCTTCCAATCCACATTTGTGGAATATCTTGCCATTTCTTTATGTCACCATCAATTTCTTTGTATGGGTCTTTCACCTCCTTGATTAAATTTATTCCTAGATATTTTATTCTTTTTGTTGTGATTGTAAATGTGATTGTATTTTTAAGTTCTCTTTCTGTTAGTTCATTGTTAGAGTATAGAAATGCAATTTATTTTTGTAAGTTGATTTTGTACCCTGTAACTTTGCTGTAGTTGTTGATTATTTATTGTTCCTGTTCTCAGAGGGATGGCTTTCAGTTTTTCCTCATTGAGTGTGATGTTGACTGTAGGTTTGTCATACATTACATTTATTATGTTGAGATACTTTCCTTCTATGCCCATTTTATTGACAGTTTTTTACCATAAATGGATGTTGGATCTTGTCAAATGCTTTCTCTGCATCTATTGAGATGATGATGTGGTTTTTATTCCTTATTTTGTTAACGTGGCTTATCACATTGATTGATTTGTGGATGTTGAACCATGCTTCTGTCCCTGGTATAAATCCCACTTGAACATGGTGTATGATCCTTTTAATGTATTGCCATATTCAATTTGCAAATATATTGTTGAGGATTTTTGCATCTAGGTTCGTCAGAGATACTGGCTTGTAATTTTCCTTCATTGTGTTGTCCTTGTCTGGCTTTGGGATCAGGGTGTTTCTGGCCTTGTGGAATGAGTTAGGAAGTTTTCTGTCTTCTTCAAATTTTTGGAATAGTCTGAGAAGGATAGGAATTAAATCTTCTTTGAATGTTTGGTAGAATTCTCTAGAGTAGGGGCTGGCCCCGTGGCCGAGTGGTTAAGTTCGTGCGCTCCGCTGCAGGCGGCCCACTGTTTTGTTGGTTTGAATCCTGGATGCGGACATGGCACTGCTCATCAAACCACGCTGAGGCAGCGTCCCACATGCCACAACTAGAAGGACCCACAATGAAGAATACACAACTATGTACCGGGGGGCTTTGGGGAGAAAAAGGAAAAAAATAAAATCTTTAAAAAAAAAAAAAAAAAAAAAGAATTCTCTAGAGAAGCCATCTGGTCCTGGTCTTTTATTTTTTGGGAGGTTTATGATTATTCTTTCCATCTCTTTACTTGTGATTGGTCTGTTCAGATTCTCTGTTTCTTCTTGTTTCAGCTTTGGGAGATTGTATGTGTCTAAGAATTTATCCGTTTCCTCTAGATTGTCCAATTTGTTGGCATATAGTTTTTCATAGTATTCTCTTATAATCCTTTGAATCTCTGTGGTATCCATTGCAATTTCTCCTCTTTCATTTCTAATTTTATTTATTTGAGCCTTACCCCTTTTTTTTCTTAGTGAGTCTGGCAAAGGGTTTGTCAATTTTGTTTATCTTCTCAAAGAACCAGCTCTTTGTTTCATTCATTCTTTCTACTCTTTTTTTTTTGGTTTCAAATTCATTTATTTCTGCTCTAATTTTTATTATTTCCCTCCTTCTGCTGACTTTGGGCTTTGTTTCTTCTTTTTTCTCTAGTTCTGTTAGGTGTAATTTAAGGTTGCTTATTTGAGGTGTTTTTTTTTTTATTTGTTAAGGTGGGCCTGCATTGCTGTGAATTCCCCTCTTAGGACCTTTTTGCAGCATCCCTTATGAGTTTCTATGGTATAGTTTCGTTTTCATTTGTCTCCAGATATTTTTTCATTTCTCCCTTAATTTCTTCAATGATCCATTGGTTGTTCACTAGCATGTTGTTTAGTCTCCATATATTTGTCACTTTCCCAGCTTTTTTCTTGTAGTTGATTTCTAGTTTCATAGCATTATGGTCAGAAAAGATGTGTGATATGATTTCGATCTTCTTAACTTTATTGAGGCTTGACTTGTTTCTCAACATATGGTCTATCTTTGAGAATATTCCATGTGCACTTGAGAACAATGTGTATTCTGTTGTTTTTGCATGGAGTATCTACATATATCTATTAAGTCCATCTGGTCTAGTTTTTCGTTTAGTTCCACTATTTCCTTGTTGAGTTTCTGTCTGGATGGTCTATCCATTGATGTAAGTGGATTGTTAAGGTCCCCTACTATTATTGTGTTGTTGTTAATTTCTCCTTTTAGGTCTGTTAATAGTTGCTTCATGTACTTTGGTGCTCCTGTGTCAGGTGCGTATATATTTATAAGTGCTACGTCCTCTTGGTTGAGTGTCCCTTTTATCATATACTGCCCTTCTTTGTCTGTCATTGCCTTTTTTATCTTGAAGTCTACTTTGTCTGATATAAATATGGCTACACCTGCTTTCTTCTGTTTGCTGTTAGCCTGGAGTTTCATCTTCCATCCCTTCAGTCTGAGCCTGTGTTTGTCTTTAGAGCTGAGATGTGTTTCCTGGAGGCAGCATATTGTTGGGTCTTGTCTTTTAATTCATCCAGCCATTCTGTGTCTTTTGATTGGACAATTCAATCCATTTACATTTAGAGCGATTATTGATATATGAGGGCTTAAGGCTTCCATTTTATCTCCTGTTTTCCAATTGTTCTGTATTTCTCTTGTTTCTCATCCTGTGTATTTTAGACTGCCAGTTCAGCTTGGTGGCGCTCTGTGATGGTTTTCTCAAATTTCTCTTTATTTATCATTTGTGTCTTTCTTCTGATTTTTTGTTTAGTGGTTACTGTGAGGTTTGCATAAAAGATCTCGTAGATGAGATAGTCCATTTTCTGATAGCCTCTTATTTCCTTAGTCTAGACAGGTTCCATCCCTTTCCTTTTCCCCATCTAAATTTTTGTTGTCACAACTTATTCCGTTTTGTATCATCCGTTTGTGGTTAAAAATGAAGTGATTGTATTTATTCTGGATATTTTCCTTCCCTTTATCTTTAATGTTATCAATAAGTGTTTGCTAGCCTGTTCTGATAGAGAGTTGCAATTTTCTGATTTTGTCTGCATGTTTATCTCCTTGCTCAAAGATTTTGAAACCTTTTCTTTTTTTTCAGGTATGAGGGCCTTCTTGAGCATTTCTTGCATGGGGAGGGGGGTCTTGTGGTGATGAACTCCCTCAGTTTTGTTTATCTGGGAAAGTTTTTATTTCTACACTGTATCTGAAGGATATTTTCACTGGATTGAGTATTCTTGGCTAATGGTTTTTGTCTTTCAGTATTTTGAATATATCATTCCACTCTCTCCTAGCCTGTAACATTTCTGCTGAGAAACCCCCTGAAAGCCTGATAGGGGTTTCTTTGTAGATTATCTTCTTCTGCCTTACTGTCCTTAATATTTTTTCTTTGTCATTGACTTTTGCCAATTTTACTAATATATGCCTTGGAGAAAGTCTTTTTACATTGATGTGATTAGGAGTTCTATTATCTTCTTTTACTTGTAATTCTAGCCCTTTCCTGGGTTTGGTAAGTTCTCAGCTATTATTTCTTTGAATAAATTCTCTGCTCCTTTCTCCCTTTCTTTCTCCTTCCAGAATACTTATTATCCTTATGTTTCATTTCCTAATTGAATTGGATATTTCTCAGATAATTTCTTCATTTCATTTTAGTCTTAGTTCTCTCTCCTCCTCCATCTGAAGTATTCCTATATTTCTGTCCTATAAATTGCTGATTTGTCCTCCATAATATCAGATCTGTTATTTAGGGACTTCTGATTTTTCTTTATCTTATTCATTGTAGTTTTCATCGCCAGCATTTCTGATTAGTTTTTTCTTTATAGTTTCAATCTCTTTTGTGAAGAATTCCCTCTGTTCATTAATTTTATTCCTGATTTCATCGAACTGTCTGAGTTTTCTTGTAAATAGTTGAGGGTTTTTTTATGACAGCTATTTTGAATTCTCCGTCATTTAGATTGTAAAGTTCTGTGCCTTCAGGATTGAATGTTGGGTGCTTGTCATTTTCTTTCTGGTCTGGAGTATTAGTATACCTCTAATACTATTTAATGGGGTGTATTCATGCCTACACATAGTAGTAGTATCTTGTCACAGACTCCACCTGCCACCATTGGGTGGCAGGAGCTGTGTATTCTGAGCCCATCATGATCCCTGGAAGCTGTATCTGTCCTTTGGAAATTATGCTTACAGGGCCCCTCTGTATTTGCCCACTTGCTGCTGCTGCTTTACAAACGCTATGCCCAGATGCTCTGCTAGGTGTCCCTTGCTCTGGCCAATTGGCTGAGATGGTGTGCCAGGTGGGGGAATGGGTCCTTTCCTTCATGTGCATGTTTCTGGGTGCAGTTTCTGACTGCCCTCCTGGGCTGCTCAGCTTGGTGGATATACCCCCACTATAGCTTCACCTCCTTCACGTAGAGCTTTCCCATGGGCTGGGAGGCAACTGGGAGAATGAAGGCATTCCCATGGACTGCCCGCTCCCCACTCTCCTCTCAGAGTCATGTGCAGTCCTGCATCCTAGGTCACTGCCATTGAGGGAGGGAGCGGAGATCCTCTTACCTCCTTCCACTGCCTCCTGGAGGGTCCAGCACGTCCACCTTCAGATGTATGGCTGCATGGGTCTGTCATACATCTATTGTGTTGTGTCAATGTCCTCTGTTGGTTTATGAATCTCCTTTTCATCATATCTTAGTGGGGAGAATCTAAGGGAAGAACTCACTACACCGTGATGCTGACGTCACTCCTCCAGTAATTTTTACTTTTATCTTGCACATTGTGGGAAATATATTTTTGAGTCTGGCTTGTGTTATCTTTCTCTAATGATTGTGAAATGCTTACTGAAAGATGTTTAAGTTACTAACAAAGCATAATGATACTATCGAGGTTTGGTTTCATAATTTGTTATGGTGATTCTATTGTATGGTAGTCCTCCCTTATCCATGGGAGATACATCCCATGACCCCCAGAGGATGCCCAAAACTGCAGATAATACTGAACCCTGTATATACTATGTTGTTTCCTATACATGCATGCCCATGATGAAGTTTAATTTATAAATTAGGCACAGTAAGAGGTTAACAACAATAACTTTCTTTGGCATATCCAAATTGCCAGCATCACTACTCTTGCACTTTGGGGCCATTATTAAATAAAATAAGGGTTACTTGAACTCATGCACCGCGATACCGTGACACTTGATCTGGCCACTAAGTGACTAACAGGCAGGTAGGGTATACGGCATGGATACCCTGGACAAAGGCATGATTCACGTCCTGGGTGGGACAGAGCATGATGACATAAGATTTCATCATGCCACTCAGAAAGATGTGCAATTTAAAATTTATGAGTTGTTTATTTCTGGAATTTCCCATTTAATGTTTCCAGACTCCAGTTGACTGTGGGTAACTGAAACCTTGGAAAGCAAAACCACAGATAAAAGGGGACTACTGTAGTCTTTCTCTCATTCTTAGAACATGATTCTTACACTTAGGGCACAGCCTCCTGGAGTCTCAGTTGAAAATGATTGCTATTCATCAAGCCATTTAGTTTTTGCCGAGCCTAAAGTTTAAATATCTGCAACATTCTGTGACCTATGAAATATCTGCTCATTTCTCCATCCTCCTAGCAGGTCAATCACATCTTCTTAAATTCTTTGCAAGCTAGATACATATCATAGGAGTCACCTAAGAACTTGTGTGCAATTTTTACAGAGATATTTTAAACTTTTTCGCTGCAGCTTCTTCCTCCCTCTTAACATGCTTCACCAATTTGTGTGACCTTGGCACCACAAACTGTTCCCCCTACCTAGCAAGACTGCCATCCCACGCCCATGTCAATTTCCATGCTAAGCGGATTGAAAAGTGTCCTCAGGTAAGGAGATCTAGTGTGAATATTGAGTTTCTCTCATGTTTTTTTCATTATCTCAAATGTAGCCTTGTATTGGTTGATGTATGAAATCCTGAAAACAGTTATTTTATACATTTCAATAGGTCTTATGTTTGTTGACTGTGGGAAGTTCTCTTATTTTTGTGATTCTATCACACATTTATTTATTCTTTCTCTCTTGCTTGATGCGTCGTTCAGTTTAAATAGTTTTGAACTTTCAAATAACAATATGTTAGTTCTAGTAGTTGTTTCCTAGATGTCTTTGGATTTTCTACAGACATGGCGAAAAAGGGCAGTTGACTTCGTCTCCCCTCCCTCTCTTCCTTTCCATTTTTCTTTTTGCACCTCTAATATAATTTTGAAAACATGGTGAAACTTGATAACTTTTTCTTGTCCCAGTCTTAGTGGGAAAGTATTCAGACTTTTACTAGTAAGTATGATGTGAAATGAAGGTTTTTTGGGGACAAGTTCTTTATCTGGTTCCTACTTTGCTGAGACTTTTATCATAAGCTTTGAGTGTAATCAAATTTTTTCTGATATTATCATGTTAATTTGTTGCTTTATTCTGTTAATGTGTTGAATTATATTGATTGATGTTTTGAATGATAGAACATGCTTGTGTTTCTAGGATAATTTCCCTAATGGTCATGATGCTGTATTCTTTCTGTTTATAGGTTGATTTAATTTACTTTTATGAGAGATATTGATCTATCATTTTTATTCCTTGTAATATCTTTAGTTTTAGAATGAGGATAATGCTGGCCATACAAAATAAGTTAGGCAGTATCCTCCTTTTGTTTGAAATTGTTTGTGTGAAACTGTTATTGTTTTTTTCCCTCAAATGGTTGTTTGAGTAAAGCCATCTAGACCTGCAGTTTTCTTTGTGGGAAACTTTCAAATTATGAATTCCATATTTTTAGTAGTATAGATCTCTTCAGAATTCCAAATTCTCCTAGTGTCAGTTTGGTCATTTGAATCTTAAAGTATATTTTTTTCCCACTTCATTTGTTTTTCTAACTTATTGGCATATTTTTATTTTTAACCATTCTTTACCATTTTCTTGTCTATAGAATCTGTAGTGATGTTCCCTCTTTCACTCTTTATATTGATACCTTATACTTTCTTTCATTTTTTTCTCCCCATGATCAGTTGAAATAGGGTTTTGTCGATTTTTATTGACATTTTCAGGAACCAATTTTTGGCATCACTTATTTTTTTTCAATTTCATTCATCTCCCTTTTTTAGTATTTTTAATATTGCCTATTTTGTGTTAATTTGCTCTTTTTCATATCCCCTTAATCAAAATCTCAGGTTAGTGATTTTATACCTTTTTCTTTTTAAAAATATGTGAGTATTTAGAATTATAAGTATTTTGCTAAGTACTGGTTTAGCTGTTTCCCATAAATTTTGATGTATTGGATGTGCATTATGTTTTGCTTCAAAGTATTTTCCAATTTTCATTGTTGAGTTTTTGACCCACTGGTTACATACACACATATTTTTTTAAAATTCATTTTTTGAGCTTTAAAAAAATACTTTTCTTACTAATTTCTCAATTGGTTTTGTTATGGTCGCAGGGTATTATCTGCATGGGTTTAGCTCTTTTAAATTGATTGAGACTTGTTTGATGGAAAAACAGTCGTTTATCTAGGTGAGCTGTCATTCACTTGCACAGCCCTTGTTAGATGTGGTCTTCCATAAGTGCCAGGTAGTTAAGTTTGTACATAGTGTCCTTCAAGTCTTCTGTCACTCACAGATATTTTCATCTTTTTTAAATATGAATTATTGAGAAAAAAAGGAATTTTCTGCCATTTTTTTTGGTTCATGTATTTGGTTCATATATTTCTTTTATCCGGTGCATATATAGATGAATTGTTACTTTTATTGTTATAAAAAGTCCTATACTCAGAGCCACAACTAATGCTCATTCCCTCACTTTCCTTGATGCACTAATTCCCTTGCCCTCTTATATCACCTCTGCTGGTCTCCATGGTTTACCTAGTGAAATGACCCAAACCCTGATTACTCTCCCTTGGTGATCATACTTCTCAGCCTAGGTAGTCATGACTGGTTAAGGCAGCACCAAAGAGGTATCCAAATGGACCACAGGAATTTCACACACTTCCCTCTCTGCCTCCACTATGTAAGCAGGGTCATGCCGTTTTCTGATAAGCTGAGTGTCCTCTCTTTTCTTCAGTTGGTCCCTAGACACAGGGAGTTAAAGAAAGGAGAAAAAGAAAGAAGGAGGGAGACAGGGGGGAAGTAGGAAAGGACACAAGGAAGGAAGGAAGGAAGGAAGAAAGAAGGCAGGGAAAAAAGAAGGAAGGAAGGGAAGAAGGAAGGAAGGAAGGAAGGAAGGAAGTCCTTATTCCTGGCTCTGCAGGGTACTTGCTCAGATATTAGTACAGCCATTACATCGTTTTTTGTGGCTAGGGTTTGCATGGTATGTCTTTTTTCATCTTTCTATCTTTAACCTGTTTTTTTAGAAGAACGTTTCTTGTAAACAACATATTTGGCTTAAAATCTATTCTGACAGTTTTCACCTTTTATTTGTGTGTTTATTTTGTTTGCATTTAATGCAATTATTTATATGGTTAGATTTAAGTCTGTAACTTTGTTATTTGTCTATTTGTAACATCGGGGTTTTTGTTATTTTTTTCTTCCTCTTTTACCATCTTCTTTTGTATCATATTTTAGTATTCTCTCCTTTATTGGGATATTAAATATATGTCTTTAATTTTTGAATTTATCTTTAGTGCTTGTGTTATGGTTTATCATATGCATCTTTAATTTATCATCTTCTACCTTCAATTAATATTATACCAATTAATGAATAATGTAAGAAGCTTACAACAGTGTACTTTCGATTGCCACTATCCCATATTTTATTGTCATTAATTTTATTTCTACTTATATTTTAAACCCATAGTTTATTATTAGTAATTTTGTTGTACACAATCAAATATCTTGTAAAAATGAAAAAAATTTAGCACGCTATTCTCTGCACACAGTTTCCTTTGCTTTTTATTGATCTGTCAGATCCCCATTTCCATGTGATATTACTTTCCAGCAGCCTGAAAACTTCCTTCAACACTTTTTGGTGGACATTTGTTTTTCTGTAAATGTGCTTTATTTCTCCTTATTTTTTGAGGAATTTCATTTTTTGCTGCATATAGAATTCTACTTTGATAATTAATTTTTTTTCACTAACAATTTGTTTCATGATCTTTTGGCTTGTGCTAGAATTAGTAAGAATCTGTAGGAAGTTTTATACTTTTTTCTACTCTAAGTAATATTTCTTTTTTCTCTGGCTGATTTTGAAGATTTTCTCTTTTTTTTTAGCAATTTGATGGTAATGTGCCTTGGTGTTGTGTGTATTTGTGTGTGTGTGTGTGTATCCTGCAGGAGATTCTAGTGAGAACGTCAAGCTTTCCTTATCTGTCACCCTTCTCTCGAGGGTCACAGTCTTACACTGCCTGTTTTCCAATGGCTGAAAATAGTTGCTTCCTATAGTTAGTCCAACTTTTTAGTTATTTATGTTCAAAGGGCTAGTGTGATATCGATTACTCTGTTATGGCCAGGATTAAGAGTCCTTCCTATTAAAGTTTGAAAGTTTTCCTTTCAAACTTAAGGTCTGAATCGATCAGGCAGCGATTTCTGTGCATAACATGAATTGCATATAATTTTATTTTTCACAAGTTATGGATATCCATTTACCCCAGTTTCATTTATTGAATCGTCCATTCCCTAAGGATTTATTATACCTCCTCTTCCCTATAGCAAATTTCCATATATATGTGAGTCTGCTTCTGGGCTCTCTATGCTATTACATTGGTCGATTGATCTATGTCTGTACCAATACTGAACTATCATAATTGCTATGACTTAATAACAGATCACATGAATCATACTATCCGTTAAGTTGGGTCCCCTCTCCCAATTCTTCTCCAGAAATGTCTTAATCATGCTTAGCTTTTTATGCTTCCAAGTTTCTTGGTAAATATTGCTTTTTTTGATTAGCATTTCTTTACCTATATAGATCAGTTTAGGGAGAATTGATATCTTCACTATGTTATGTCTGTCATTCCTTGATTATGGGTTAACTGTTCATTTCTTTAGTTCTTTAATGACTTTCAGTAATTTTTATAATTTTCTGCATATGGATCTTGCCCATATTTTGCTAGATTTATCTGCTATTGTAAATGCTATCCTTTAAAGATATTTTTTCTACCTGTTTGGTGCATAGACATACAATTGACTTTAGATGAAATTGATTCAATAATCATTTATCTTGCTAAATTTATCTCTTGTAGCTAAAAGTTTTTCTCAAGATTACTTTTGTTTGTTCTATATAGGCATAAACATGTAATCTAAAAATAATGACTCATTTCCTCCTATATAATCCTTACGTCTTTTTTTTCTTTCTCTTGTATAGTCTAGAACCTCTAGTATAATGTCAAATATATTTGGTAATAGCATCCTTTCATCTTTCTGATTTTAAAGTAATTACTGTTTTAGTATTTAGGATTTATACTTATTAAATGTACTTTGTAGATACCTTTTATCAGGTTAAAGAACTTTCCTTCTATTCTTAATATATCATGATTTTGGGGCTGGCCCTGTGGCTGAGTGGTTAAGTTTGCGCGCTGTGCTTCGGCAGCCCAGGGTTTCACCAGTTTGGATCCTGGGCGCGGATATGGCACCGCTCATCAAATCACGTTGAGGTGGCGTCCCACATGCCACAACTAGAAGGACCCACAACTAAAATATATACTGCGGGGATTTGGGGAGAAAAAAGCAGGAAAAAAAAAAAAGATTGGCAAGAGTTGTTAGCTCAGGTGCCTTTCTTTAAAAAAAAAATCATGATTTTTATCAAGTAGATATTGAGTATTATGGAAAGATTTTTCTGCCTCCGTGAAGTTATGACATTGGTATTCCTCGTTAATATGTTTAATCCAATTTATATGTTGTTGTATTTTGTTTCAGATATTTTGGTTTAGATATTTTGCATCTATATTTATGAAAGAAATGGTTCAGTAAAATTTCCTTCTTGTACTATGTTTGTTTCTTTCGGCATCAAAATTATAGTGGATCATGAGATGAGTTATGGTCTGTTCCTTCTTCTTATAATTTCTAAGAGGACGTATTCTTTATAAATTTACCAGGAGTTGTGTGTAAAGCTATCAAGAACTTATTTGTGGGAGAACTTTTAACTACTGCTTTAAAATTTCTTCAAAATCTATACTAATTTTCACACGTTATTTCTTCTTGACTCATTTATACATGTCTTAACACCTTTTTTAGCTTTTAAAAGATATTAACGTAGAGGAATTAATATTCTCATTTTTAATCTCTGCTATATTGGCAATTATATCACTTTTTCATTCATAATATTACTTATTTGTACCTTCGCTCTCTTTTTCTCTCTCCCTCTCTCTTTATTTTTCTTCAAAAATCAGTAATCCCAGAAGGCTGTCTATTCTGTTATTCTTTTTTTAAAAAAATTAAATTTTATCTCCAGTTGATTCTTTGTATTTTAACAAAGCAAATAGCCCACACTTTGTAGCCAGATTCTGGCTGCAGTAATGACTAGCTATGTGCCCTCATGTAAATTACTTAAGTTCTTTGCATTTCAGTGTCCACCTCTGCCTATGTGGTGTGGTTGTAATGAGGATTAGATGAGTTCCTGATTGTGAAACACTTAGAACAGTGCCTGGCAAATAGTTATATATAAATAATTTTTTAGTAAATAAATATTTTGTTCACTTCTGTTCTTATCTTTATCTCCTTTCTTATGTATTTTTGGATTTATTGTTTTCCTCTTGCTAAATTTTTAGGTCTTCTGTTCTAATATAAGGATCAGAAGCTACACTTTTTCCTCAAATTACTTCTTTTGCTACATTCCATAAATTTTGCTATGTGATGGTTGTTTTTGTTACTAATATTACTATTATTGTTATTGTTATTATTCAGTTCTTGGTGGTTTTCCTTTTCTTTTGGTGAGAAGGATTGGGCCTGAGCTGACATCTGTGGCCAATCTTCCTCTTTTTGCTTGAGAAGATTGTTGCTGAGCTGACATCTGTGCTGATCTTCCTCTATTTTGTATGTGGGATGCTGCCACAGCATTGCTTGATGAGCAGTGTTGTTCCATGCCTGGGATCCGAAACCTTGAACCCCGCCTCACCAAAGTGGAGCACGTGAACTTAACCACTACACCACTGGGACAGTCCCTGTTCTTGGTGGTTTTGAACTATTCACTATGAATTTTTCTATGATTTCTGAGTTATTTAGAAGTACTTAAGTTTTTGTTCATATGTGGGAATATCTTATGTTTTTGTTGTTAACTTGTAACTTCGGTCAAGAACATAGTTTGTTCATGTTTGGTGTGTAATTAGCTTTTGGAAGTGTACCACATGTATCTGAGAAGAATGTGTATTTTTAAATACTCCCGTGTATAATTATATGTTCATTAAATTGTATTGTTTACGTCTTCTGTATCTTTGGTGATTATTTGGTCTGCTTGACCAATAATTGAGAAAGCTGCTTATAAATTAATCATTACATTGCTAGATTTTTACATTTCTCTTTGCCATTCTACATATGTTCCCTTTATAAATTTGGAGGCTAATTTATGAGATACACGCTTATTTAGACATATTACTTTTTTGATTAATTAGACTTTTCAACATTCTGTAGTGACTATATTCTTCATACTTTTTGTCTTAATGTTTACCTTATCTGATAATTTTTTAGTTTTTCTTTTTATTAGTTTTCCTTGGCGTATTTATCTCATTCATTTACTTTTAACCTTTCAGTGTCTTCAAATACAATTTGTAAACAACACACAGCAGAGTTCTCCAAAATTATTTCCTTTAAACTGGAAATAATATTTATTATGATTACTAAAAAATTTGCATTTTTCCACCATTTGAAGATCGGACTTAAATTATCCAACTTTTTCTGCCTTTTGAAATATTTTTTTGCCTGTTCCCAAATGATAAGAAATTTAGCTGCTTTGTACCATTAGTTTCTCCCATCACCCACATCATCTTGCTATTTCCTGGAATTTTCATTTTGGTTTGTTATGAATCTACTTTGTTCTTTCCTTTAGTGGGCACTCTCAGCCTTTTTAATTAAGATTAAAAAAAAAAGCCTTACAGGTATTTTTTTCACCCCTACTTTGTGAATCTCCTATAACATCTGCTAGATTTGTTCCTTTTCTTATTTGAGTACCTTCTCACAAATTCTTTTTAAAATCTGCCTTGGGGGGCTGACCTGGTGGCATAGTGGTTAAATTGCGTGCTCCACTTTGGCAGCCCAGGGTTCATGGGTTCAATCCCGGGTGCGAACCTACACATCCCCCATCAAGCTGTGCTGTGGTGGCATCCTACATACAAAATAGAGGAAGATGGGCACAGATGTTAGATCAGCAATGATCTTCCTCGCACACACAAAAATCAAATGAATAAATAAATAAAGATGAGCCTTTGTGTGATAAACTTAGTAAAGGCAGATATGTCTGAGAATTATTTTATGACACTTGAAAGGTGATATAGCCAGATATACGATTCCGGGTTTAATGTTCCTTTGCTTCAGACTCCTTAAAAATATTGCTCCATTGTCTCGTGAAGCCAGTGTCGCTGTTGAGAAGCCCGATGTCCAATGGTTCTGATAGATCGTCTGCTCTTTCTCTCAGTAAATGGTTTGAATTTTTCCTTCGTTTTTGGATAGTCTCAAATTTCATTATACTATCAATTCTTCCACTTTCTTATCTTGCTATGTTTTATCCTGTGACATGCTCAATCCAAGGCCATTCAACTTTAAGTCTTGGAAAATTTGTCTCCAGAGCTTCCTCATTTATTTTCTCCTCCATCAAGCCTCAGGCCCTCGCCCACAGACGGCTTTTCATCTGCGTCTTCCTTTGCCCCCTCCTCTGCTTTTCCATGGGTCCAGTGTGGTCCTGGAGTGCTTCAGCTACCTCCTATACTTTATATGCTTTACCTCGAATTTTTTGATTTCTGATAATTACATGCCAATTTGCCACTTTCCTCTCAACAGTAGGATATCAAGAAGCAATTGTTGCCTCTTGCTTTCCTGGGTTCCAAATGAGCTTAGTATTGCTTCTTGACATTCTACTGTTGAGAGGAAAGTGGCAGATTGGCATACAATCATCAGAAATCAAAAAATTCGAGGTAAAACATATAAAGTACATGGTTAAATCATTTCAGTGTTCAACATCATTGCTTTCTTCCTATGATTTGCCCATCGTGATTTCTGAACTCTGTGATCTCTGTCAGGTGGCTAGATTATATATTCATGCTATTTTTCCAATATACTGGATTATACATATATTCATGCAGTTTTTCCAAGTATGTCACTTATTATTAATTTCTGAGCCTTTTATATCTGGCAGTGCCCTTCTTAACCTAGAATGCACTTCTTGTGTTATTACATAAGCTGGGGACATTTACTCCTTTTTTTCTGTTTTCAGTGTGAAAAAGGGAAAGTGTGAAATCAAACTGATTTCAGTCAACCCCATTTTTTTCTCTGTAAGAATTTGTCATAGTATATATCTTTGTTGAATTAAAATATTTTTTATCAGAATATGCCTAGATTTATTTTAAGTGATTTTGTTTAGAGCATTGTAAGTCCCTTTGATTTACTATCAACTCTTTTGAAATTCAAAAGAAATGTTTCTTCATTTGTGCCTTTTTCGGTTCTGTTAAAGTTTTTGTGTGTTTGCAGTTCTTACACGTATTTCCCAAGAATCTTCTGTAATCCTGGCATTGCTCCCCTTTCTCGATGTTCTCCACGCCTCTCTCCTTCACTCGTGTCACCGGTGTCCCTCACATTGCCGGGGAGAGGCGTTTCCCCATTCCGTCTTCTCTTCCTCGATTCCAGCGTAGACTTGAATGTGGAGATTTAGAAATTTGGTTTTATTTACACCCGTCCCTTCCTAAACTCACCAATTCCTTTTTTAAGCTCAGCTTGTTATGTTTCTCTCTCTTCCTGTGACTTTCTCTCTTAGCCTGCTTTCTTCTTTTAGATCTTTGTAACAGTTTCATGAAAAAAGAAACGTCCTCTGAATTATTTTCAAGGTAGCATTTACTACATTGTGCATTGTTCCGTCTATGGCCACTTTCTCTGGCACTCTAAATAGATTACTCAGGAAGCAACCGCAATTCCTGCCTTAAGCTGTTAAAAGTCTTTCTAAATCTCTCCCAGCCAGCTGTGTTTTGCTGGTGGGGACTGCGCTTCCCAGGACTCAACATGTCCTTGTTTGTCCCCTTCCTGCTCCACTTCTTGCCCAATATTCTCTGGAAATTGTTTTCTGTGAATGGATTTAGAGCATTTTCTGAAAATACGTTTCAGGGAACAGTAGTTCTTCTGAATGTGCATTGATGTTCAGGAAAAAATAAAAGTGCCAAGTATTCGAATGCATTTAAGAAATATGGAAGGAAACAAAACCGTAAAAGATTCTTTACTGAGTGGCTTCTAGAGCCTTTGATGGCTCTGGAGCTCCTTGAGATGGAGCTAGACCAAGCTCTCTGAGAGGCATCTTGTGAGACTGATGTTCTGCAGAATACCTTTTGGGACCCTTTGCTGTCACATGTTTGGGAAGATGCAGAAAATCACCCAGCTGCCCAGGGGCAGGAAGCGCTGACTAAGAGGATTGATGCGAACAATTCAGGTTAGGATAGACCCCGAGCTCCAATGTCAAGAGCAACCAAAGAAGCGAAGGGTGATGTTAGAGCATCCACCTTTGGTGTTTCAGAAAGGTGAGGCTGTCCTGTCTTCTGCAGGAAAGCATATGTAGTCCAATGATTGCATCTCTCAATCCATGTCCATTGACCTTCTAGTCACTGGAAGTTCTCCCAGTATTTACAATAGGATGACTGCCAGTACTGTCTTCATCTTTTTTTTGATCCTTTCTTTTTTTAATCATTTTTGTGTCTTCATAAATATTTTAGTTGGAGGTGGGGGGAGAATGTGCCATCTGTGTTTTAAATCAGAGAGCTATGTAAATAGTACAAGAGGTTGGTAAATCGTCCATACTGAATTTGCTGTCTCTTTGGGGGCATAGAAAGCCATCACTTGGGAATATGCCAACTTTACACTTCCCCATGAGTGTGTGACTTCACGGGCACAGGTGTGTTGTCTCATTATTACAGCAGGCAAATGCAAAGTCTCATATCTGGCTCAGCTGCCTTTCCCAGCACACGGCCCTGTTGGTACCCAGCTGTAAATACTGGCTGCACCCCAGGCACTGGGTCAGAAGAAAAACTTTCAACTTGCCACTGCTTGATCCCCATCAAAGGTGGGTTGCGAGAAAAACATTTTTTGTAGATTACCTGAAAGCCATTCAATCTGTCCATCCTTTGGACACTCTGATGTCTAAAATCTGGTAAAGCTGGACATCGAATGAGCTTTCTCTGATGAGAATTGCTTTCTTTCATGGAGACCCATTTCAGCAAATATTTTTGGTGTGATGTCATTGGCTGTCATTGAGGGACCTGGTTAGAGAGACACTTATGAAACTCATTATTAACTTTATTGTGAGCACGATGAAAACATTTGTGGCTTGACTCACGTTTTCTCTCTAAGCGCCGATGCACTGGGGTTCACTCTCAGGGACAGAAGTAGCTATGCTTGTTTTTGTCCTATGATGTTATAAATCGAGTAAATGATTAGGTGACTGATCATATTAAGTAGCTAAAATGATGGGTGACAGAGTTGATATTTAAATCATTATGGCGGGCTGGCAGAGGCTAACCAAATAACCTCAGCAGGGGGAAATCTACAGCCTTCATTTGGGTAAAAACAATCAATCGGAACACCTGTGCTGACAGAGAGATTAATTCAGCGTTTCCAAAAGTGTGTTCTGAGCAACTGTTCTTCAAGGAGATGCTTCCCAAAGGAAGGGGGGCTCTGGGGAAAACTAAATACGGGAAACGCTGTGTGTTAAATCTGTCTTATGATGATTCACAGCACGCATTAGCATATTAAAAGTTTGTAGTAAAGAAATATGCTTAATTTTTGTTGCATCCATTTTTTCTTCCAAAGTTCATTCACTATAGGACTTCTGCTGTTGTCGGTGCTGTTACTCCTCGTAGGACCTTGTACTATTTGAGGAGTGCTCTGTTGAGTTCACTTAAGAAAATGCTGGGTTACATCATTCATCCAGGGCCAGTAAACTTGTCCCCTGCTAATAATGCTCTTATTTTTTGTATACTCTTCATTATCTGCCTGGAAAATGTTCTTTACGATAGTAGTAATAGTTACCATTGTGGGGTGTCTGGGACACATTATACCTTGTAGAAAGTTAATGTCAATAAGCATAACAGGAATGCTGAAAGGCGGGGCCCTGGAAAGCCCATCTGGCACCGAGGCTGGAGACCCGCATGCGACAGCTGGCGGTCCGAGAGCAGGACTCGGCCCTTCATTCACATCTTTGCTGGCCTTCTCCTAGGCCTGTGCTTGATTCTGTGCATAAAGTTATGAATGAGATATAGACATTGTCTACAAGGGCTTAACATGTGGAGGGGTGACAGACAGGTGACACACAGGGGCCCAGCATATCCCAGGAGCTGGGGTGAGAGACCCCAGAAAAGGAAGTAATTAATCAAGGTTCAGGTGAAGCTTGATTGAGGAGAGCACCCCTGAGCTGCTGGATGGACAGGAGCTGCCAGGTGGGTGGCAGGCTAAAGATTCTCAGCAGAGAAAGCACGAGGCACATCCCTGTAGCACCCAGTGCAAAGGTGTGCGGAAGGAATGGCCAATAGTTGCTTCTGCCTAAGGCACTGGGGTTAGTCCACCTGGACTGTAGAACTCTTGAGGAGACAAAGGTGGAAGATGGAAGATGGGCCTGGAGAGGCTGCCAAGGCCCATCCTCGGGGGCTGAACTAGAGAGTGGGCATGCATCCACCATGCAAGGAACCCTTGAGCTGGAATCTAACACCTGGCACTTGCCAGATGTATAATCTTGAGAAAACTACTTAGGAAGTTGGGAAAGGCCTTCTTCTTTACTTGTGACATGGGGATAGAAGTGGAGCCCACCTCATGGGACTTTTTGCAAGGCTTAAATAAGATAGCATGGGCTTAGCCCAGTGCCTGGCATGTCATCTCTGTTCCCTGTAGGTTACCTGTTAGGTAATTAGCTAGCTCTCCATTATGGAAATCCCTACTGAGGAATGGGGGGTCTCCAAAGGTGATGGGGAGCCACCGAAGAGTATTAAAAGGGTGATGGCATCATTGGGTTTCATTTTAGAAAGATCATTCTATGTGGTGAGGGGTTGGAGGGAAGAGAGACTGGAGGTGTGAGAGATGGAAGGAGGCCTTTGAAATAGTTTAGGAGAGAGATATGGGGAGTATGGATGAAGGCTCTGGCAGGGAGGCTGGAAAGGGCTGAAGGATTCAAAGGAATAAGTAGAAGGGAGACAGGACTTAGCTGCTTGGGAAGACGAGGTTACCGTTGATAATTGGACTTCTAGAAGCACACATGACTCTAGAAGTGGTCCCAGGACAGTATGTCTTATAGAGGAGAGGGGGTGTGCAATGCGTGGTTCCAGAAGGATGAGATTATAGGAAGACAGAAACTAAAGTAAGTTTCTAACAGAACTGTCAGAAGACAGCATAGGCTGCTTTGTGAGGTAGTGAGTGCCCCATTGTGGGGATATTCAAGCAGAGTCCAGAAGCTAGGAAGGGGATTTCGGTTGTCAGTGGGATTTGACTATCTAACCTCCAAAGTCCTTCCAGTTCTAGGTTTCGGTAATGCTGAGCCTCCCCTAGATTCTGAGGTAGTCAGTGGTTCCTAAAACCTTAGTCATAAAGATGGGGACAGATTTAAGCCCATACCACACAAATGACAGAAAACACGGTGTTTTCTTTTCTTTTGTGATGGAGGACCTTCATATCTGGATCCAGGCAGGGCAGCCTTTCATCCTTCATATTGCAAGCGTATTAACACCTGCATCAGGCCAAGCAGGTCCTTGGTGGCTCCAGCTCAGGATGGGGTGCCTGTACACCATTTGTGGGACCGCAATCTCAGTGCATGTTGAGGGCCACAGCCAGGCAGGTTGGGCTTCATATCTGCATCTCCCTGAAAATGCTGATACGGATTTCATCCATCGTAGAGTCTGAGCATCAGGCATATTTTCCCTTAACAATTATTTTGTTTGAAGGTAGATTTCTCCGTGGTGGGGCTCCCAGAGACCTGGACATCTTGACCCACATGGAACACCATTATCCATGGATGGCTAGTTCTCTTTGCTGCTGGGTGCCTGCCTTGGGTGGGAGTGGAGAGGAACAAGGATGTGGCAGAGCCCCGAAGCAGGCATCTGACAAGATCTGAGATGTTCTGCATCATCCTCATTGCTGTCTTTCTGATGGGCCAGGGCCTCGATTGCCCTCTGCTTTGCTGACTCCTCTTGCAGAAGCACTGCACGCCGGTTTAGTTGTAGGAAGAAGAGTCAGGCCTAGGATCACTGGGGCTCCCCCTGCCGAACTCTGGGGTGTTATTTCCATTGCTGCACCGGGGTATCAGGAGGGAGGGACTTCAACCGCGAGGAGAGGAAGACAACTTCCTTTGAGAAGGCCTGGGGTGGCCCTGCCTTTGAACTTGCCCTGTGGCGCTCGGACAGGGCTGCATCGGTGGCTTTGTGTAGTGAGGACGGTAACGGGAGACCAGGGTTCCCAGGCCTTCAGCAGCTCTCAGCTCGGGGCGTGAGCCGGATTCCAGAGCAATAAGCCCTGCATTCTGCCAGAGAACAAATCATTTCAGCAAGAAAGAGGCTTCTGGCTTCCAGGGTCTGATGACTTATTATGAAGTACAGCCAAGAGGAAAAATCATTTGCAAAATATTGAAAGGCACCTCGCCAGGGCTCCCTCCACTGGTGGAAATATCAATACAAGATTTATCTGAGGCCCCGAGTCCTGTGGCTTCATCCAGAGACAGGGACAACACTGTCTGCATTTCAGAACTGACAGCTACAGCTTGTTTCTCCTGCTGCTGCTGTGGCCGCCTTCGGGAGTGTCACCTGTCACCATTGCTCTCTGCTGGCACTGGCAGTGGGACACGATCGTCCAGCGGGCTGCGCAACGGTTCCAGGGAGGCAGAGCGCCCAGACCTGTGGAAGAAGATTTGGGGAAAGGCATGCTATGGTTTGGCAGGAAGTGGACAGGGAACTTGAGTTATGCACGAGCCCATAAATGTACTTCTCCCCTTGCCCAGCCCCGCAGCCTTGTCCGCTGCCCAGGCCTCAGGGACTCTGCTGCTCCCCTCCCTCTTTGTGCTGCCACCCTCCCCCCTGGCTGAACACTGGACCCTCCGCTCCTGCCTGCCTTGCTGCAGCCCCTGCACAGAGGCCCGGGGTCTCCTGGCTCCTCTTTTCTGAGCTCTGCCGTTGGCTTTTCATCTCCTTCTGTTGTTTTATAATCTCTTCTTTGAACTCTTGTCTCTCTTCTTAGATTTCTTTTCCCTCCAAGAGACCATGTTATCTGTAACTTCTTTGAGACCGGGGAGAATATTTGTCTGAACTGTTCATCTTTTTTTCTTCTCTCCCTAAGAGATAATTCCTTGTGATGGATATTACATTTTCTTGATCTGCTCTTTCTGATGTTCCTTTCTTCCTCCTGCCTGCTCCTCCCTCCCCCACCCATTTTGGGGGGAGATTCTGTTTGTATATTCATTGTTGCTTCCTTTCTGGTTGTCACTCACTCTGACCAACGCTAGCTCGCTGTTAAGAGGATGTGGGGAGGGATCGGCGACTGGGAGAGAGGGAGCTGGGGCAATCCTCCACCTCCATGGGGACCAGAAACGCTCTTGCACCAAGTTTCAATTCGGTTTGTCCCAGGTGTGTGTCTCTTCATAATTTTCAGGATTCGAAATTCAAAGGGACTTTCAGGAAATCACCATAAGATCCCCATTCTCCTTGTTTTGACTTGGGCTGTCTGCCCTCAGCTGCTTCACTCCTCACCGTCTGGGGCATCTCTCCTGGCTGAGGCCTGGCTGGAGGCCACAGCATGGTCTTTGCCTGCTCGGTCCCCTGTTTGGGGGCTGACCCGGCCTCTTCAGTAACATTACTCACTTCTCCTGTGGGTTCCCTGCAACAATCATCTGGGGACACCTGCGTTCTGCTCATTAGCATCTGTCTCTTTACTCAGGTGTGCTGGTCACGGTGGTTTAGAGTCTCTGGGGGTGAGGGTCCCTCTTTGTCTTTGTCTTTGGAAACGGCAGGATTAGAAGTGGGGCCGATTATGGGAGGCAGTGGAGTGTGCCTCCCTCAGGCCCTCAGGAAGAGCGGGACCAGAGCTGGCTAGTATCTCACCTCCGCTTCAGAGACCATCGGGGTGTGACTGGTATCTTGGAAAGCTTCCCTGATAGGAGAGCAAGAGCTGGGTTGCAAAGCATTCTGTGCAACCCACAACAGGGCTGGGTTGGGGCAGTGGGTGGGGGTGGGAAGGAGGGGCGTGAGGAGGAGGAATGACAAGCCGGATGCACCTACAGTGACAGGTGCCAGACTCTGTGAAAGCCCCATGTCTATCAGCAGCCACCTCTGTCCTCGGCCTCTAGATGCCCACTCATCGAGCAGGGTGGTGTCCATCCCCACGTGTGCCTGACCAAGCACCCAGCCACCCCCTGCCACGTGGCTCCAGGATAGAGCCAGGCCCAAAGCCAGTGACTCCAGCATGTTGTGGTCCCCTCATGTTGGGGCTTGAACCCTCCCCAGCTCATCCCATGTGCTGCCCCCACCTCTGCCAACTAGCCCATCCTCTGTGACAGAGCTTCCTTCCTGCCCAGCTCTCAATCTCTCTGTAATTTCCCTGTCCTGCCGTCTCCTCGCAGACACAGACCTTCTTTGTTTCTTGCCAGTTTCCCTTTTTCCAGGCCTGAAATGGGCCCTGGGTGCAGAGCTGGGTCTCCTGAGGACAATTGCCTGGTGACAAACTGCTGGTGCTCGGCGGACTGAATGTCGTCTCGGTTAATCATTCCTCTGCTTGGTCTCTATTTATTGAGTTCCTGCTATCTGCCAGCCATGGGGTTGGGTGCTGGGGAAATGACAGGAGACAGAAGGAGACACAGCCTGGCCCTCCCACATTAGTCTGGTGGTCGTCCGTGCTCCACCCAGTAGACGTTTTCAGTGGTGCTCTGAGTGCTGTCACTGAGAGGGGACAGGGTGCTCCAGGAGAACACACAACAGTGGTTCCGGCCTGGCTGAGGGCGGCGTCAGGAAAAGCTTCCAGACGCGGTAATGTTGAAGCCGAGGCCGGAAGCGGAGTCAGGCAGAAGAGTGGAAAAAGGAAAAGGCTCCTGCAGGTGGAATAGCAGGTACAAAGGCCAAGAGGCATGAGATGGGTGGGTGCTGCCATCCCAGAACGGGGGTCTTCAGGGTGGGTGAGGGGGGAGAGGAGCAGGGCCAATCGCCTAGACTCTTGGAAACACACCTGTGTTTAAATGAGGCGCAGGACCAGTCGCCCAGGCTCTCGGAAACACACCTGTGGGTCTGGGCTGTATTCCGAGGGCAGGGGAAAGGTTTGCATTTTATGAGATCACTCTGCCACCGCGTGGGGATGGTTAGGACCGGCTGAGGCTGGAGCTGGGGACGCTGCTGCACCTCTGCTCTGTACCTCTGCCACCCTGACAATGAGACCCCCAAATCGTGTGAGTGCCTCAAGGACCCTCCACCCATGGGCAGGTCTGAAGTCAGCCTGGGTGCTCCCCCTCTGTTATGAAACTTGAAAGTGGTTGTGCTTTAGCTGTGCCAAGCAGATCCATGAGGCTGTGCTGAGGGTGTCACTGGGAACCTGCCCGTGCCACCGGAGGGGCTGTTTGATACCAGGAATCCTACATTGTCCAGGATACTGCAGCAGAAGCTCTGCAGAACCCCTCTTCACCTCAGAGAGGGTCTTTGTCCAAAACCCCCATTGTCCGTAAGTTCAAGCTGAGATCCAGGGTGGGACGCGACTGGTGACTATTCCTCTGGGTTCGAGGTGCTGACGGTCCCTCTGTGGATGCTCCAGCATCTCCCCTAGGCCCTCGGGGCTGCTCTCAGCCTGCGCTGAGTGGCAGGGCTGCGGGGAGTGTCGGCTTTGGCAGGTGTCTCGGTCCCAGTGCCAGCTCTGTGGTTCCTGCTTATGCAGTCAGAATCCTGAAATTCGAAAATAGATCATAAATAGACATGTGGATGACCTAAATCCGAGTGGAGTGGGGCACCCTGGGGGAAGACGGAGCTTATTTATTTATTTATATCCTGCCTCATCCCAGAAAAGGATTAGTGGCAGCTTATAGAAATATGTAATGTACAACTGGAGGGGTTTTTTTTTTTTCCCTAATCAAGAAATGGGGGAAATCAGAGCACAGAGAAAATGAGGGCAGGGATGCGAGATGAAGATGGTGGAAAGATTAGTCCACAGTATGCAGGCACCCATTCTGCCTCCCACTGGCTGGGCTCTCCAGCCCAGTTGTGTTTCCCGGGTGAGGCCTGACTTGGGCTGGAGGCTCTAAATCACCCCAGCCTCTCCCAGCTGGTGCGCTTGGGTGCTAAGAACTTGATCACTTATTAGAGGTCAGCTCCAGATGCCCCTCATGTGCCTGGGGGCCTCCTAGTAGCTACAGGGAAGAAAGAAACAGTCCTGATCAAAGTGCCAGGCTGTCCTAAGGTCAAAGTAAATCAGATACGCCAAGAGAAGATGCACCTTCCCAGATCCTCAGGACTGGAGAAATCTTCAGTTGATGATGTATGCTTGGAAATAATTAGTGTTTGCCTTTTATCAGAGAATAAATTCATGTGACCAGCCAACAAATCCTCATTGACCATCCTCTGGGCTGGAGAGGACAACAGGTCACCAGGCCATGGCAAGAACACACGTAAAAAGGATTAAAGGTCACGGTAAATGCTAGAAAGGAAACAGGGTGGGTTCTGACGGTGATGGGGTGGCGCTGTCAGCTGGGATGTGTTTGCAGAGTTCTTTCTGAGGACGCCACAGACAAATTGAAACCTAAACGATGAGAGGGAGAAAGCCACATCTAGAGCCAGGGAACCGTGTTGCAGGCAGAGGAAAGGAGAGGGCAGAGGCACCAGGTGAGACAAACCTTGGGGAGGTCCGGGCATTGGTGGAGGTCAGTGTGGCTGCCATTGTGTGTCTTCACGGTTCCTCTCTCTGCCTGGGGCTCCCGGGGCCTCTGCCCGAGAGCCTATCTCAGAGACTAGTCCCGATGAGAGGCTGGGCCTTCTTGGAGGCACAATTGGCTCAAGAGGATTCAGCACTTCTGCCTCTTGAAGCCGAAGAGCTCATCAGTCCTGGGCCTGCCCTGGCTGGTCAGGGCAGCTGTGCTTCAGCAGGAGACTTCATCCTCTCTGTTCAGGACTGGCCCCACCTGATGAAAAAGCCTGGGAGCCTGCATACCTGAGGGTTTGGAATAGTAGGCTTCATGCTTTGGAGATTTGGGGATAAGGATTAGAACAGGAAACTGGGCATCCTCTCAGAGGAGCCCTCATCCTCCAGGGACCAGGTGGTTCCTCCAAGAAGTATCCATGGCTAGAGTTTTGACCTCCCGATTCCCTGAGCATTGCATGATAAAGAACTGTCTGTGGGGACCCTCTAGTCATTCCTCGGGCTTACCTGTTGCTGGGAAATACCTTGTCCTCAGGAGAGAGGCCAGGGGTCCATACTTAGCAGTCTATTTAGGACATGGAGGAAAATGACCTTGCCTGGCTCCCCCTACCAGTGAGACCTGATCATGGGCATTACATGGTACAAAAGGACCCAGATTAGAGGTCTCTTACTTCCATCTTATCAGATTTTGACTTTGAGGGAGAGCAACAGGGACATTGGGAGGATCTGGAGGGCCAATTGAGAGGCTGTCTGGGGTAGGACCTATCCCATGGGAGGCAGGGTCCCAAGATTTCCTCTGAGTGGTTATCCAGCTGAGGGTCTATATTCTGCAGATGCTCCTGGGGCAAGATTGGTTGGATGTGTTGGAAGTGCTAGCCTTCACATGTGTGACAGTGGGAATAGGGCTGGGAGCCTGATTGTTGGGGTGATGTGGCAGCATAGCCAATGCTCTTGGTTCGTGAACACATCTGTACTTCAGTTCTCAATCAAGAGGGCAGGGGCCAACAGGCAAACCTTTGGAGCTGAAAGCAAAAACTGGCCTGGTAGCAACTTGCAGATTTTCAGGAAAGCAGTTAAGTTGGATTCAGTATTTGTTGGTGAATGTAAGGAGCAGAGATAATAATCTAGCAACACGAGATAAGCGGTACAAGCCCCACATCAAGCTCTGGGGTTTCTGCCCTTGCAGGCATGGCTGCCAGGTCAGAGGAGGCCATATGGAACCACAGATCAGCTGGTTTACTTACTTTGACTAAGACTGTATCTCCAGGGAGTAGGATCAGCCTGCCATAGCTAAGAGTTTCCAGTGTTTTCAGATTCTGTTCAGCTATGTTATTTCCAAGCATCTCCCCAGAGAGAATGGGGACCATCTTTGCAGTCTGCCACACCCTCCTTCCTTTCTGGCTTGATGGGCCCACGTCAGTGTCCTCCTCTGGCTAGGCTCCCTGCACCTCCCTACCCCTAACCATATTCCATAGGGAAAGTTTGTCCCCACAGAGAATGAATAAAGCAAGAAAGCGGAAGGCTGGCCAGCTTCTGGGCATCAATACTTTTTATTTTTCTCATTCATTCATCAACTCTTAATTGGTGTCTAATGTCTGTCAGACACTCTGCTAAGGGTAATTAAAAGGCGAAATAATTTCTTTTTTTTCCCCATGAAGTTTATAGCCTTCTGAGGGTGACCGATGAGTAAGCAGATACTCACGATGTGATAAGTGTCTTGCAGGGTAATAGGAGATGAGAACAGAGAGCGTAACCAGTAGCAACTCCTGCGGAGTGATTTTGGAATGGATCCTGTGTGGCATAGGGACCCTTCTCAGACCCAGGAGCAGAAGTGTCATACACAGGAAGACACGTTGGTGGGGAATGCCTGGAAGATGGGTCCCTGGCTGATGGGTGTCAGCAGGATAGAGCATCCGAGAAGGGCTGGGCCTTGGCTGTAGACACATCTGTTGAGACTGGCCAAGAGGTGGTCTGGCCTGGGAGATGGCAGAGGTCCAGCTGATGGGGCAGTGCACTTGGCTGGGCGTATGCCTTACTTCATCCATGGTTCAAACAAATGGGTGGCCCTGGATGTCCACATGGTGGTAGATATCATTGATGCTGACTGGGCTCTGTGAAGGTAAGTAGAGTTGGTTGGACAGGAGAGATCCACGACATCAGCTCCCAGTTTTCCCACCCCAGGATTCAAAATAGGACTCCAATTCCTACAGGAGAGATGATGGCGATGGAGCAGCGCCTAGACTTGGAGGCCAGCAATGAGGGGTACCCAGTCCATGGATAAGCCAGGAGATGCTCAGGGGGTAGCCTTACCCATGGGACCTTTTATGAATGGAGTCCAGGTGGACAGCGGAGCCATGACTCAGAGGGCAATGCAGATTTCATGGCCAAGGCAGTCATAGGCTAAGTCCTTCCACCCAAGGTTGGCATTGTTTAGATCCCGGGGCCAGACTGGTATGAGGATGGGAACACTAGCAGGCCCAAAGGGGGCTGGGAGCTGCCAGGGCAGGGGAAGAAGCAGTCATATTTACCAGGCCCTCCTCCTCGCCAGGCACAGTCTGTCCTGGACACTCTCTGTCTGTGATCTCACTAAAACGTTCCGTGAATGGGAATGGTCTCTCCATCCACCCAGGAGGACAGCAAGGCTCTGAGAGAGTCTAAGTCCCTTGCTAGTGTCTCAGTCGTACTTGGTAGATGCTGTGCTCCAGGCGGGCCTGTGTGGCCCCCATGGGAGAAGGCAGACCAGACCTGGAGGCCCAGGGGAAGTCTCTTCATAACAGGAAGACTCAGTCCCCGTTTGTGCTGGGCCATGGCAGGAAGCCCAGGCTTGACTCTGCCCCTCACATGGGTGGCTGGGTTGGCTGGATGTGACCCCTAGGCAGGCTGAGCAAGAGGCCCTGCTGTCTAATGGCTGGTTTATTTCCAGATTGAAACCTTCCACCTCCCACTCCCCTCCTCGGCTGCCCTGCCCTTTGCAGCCTGGACCCTGGGAGGCCACAGTGACATCCAACGCTCACAGCAGGCTCATTGTACTCTGCACAAATCCCCTTGTCGTCAGCCGGGTCCTGGTGGGGGGTGGGCGTGCTAATCGAATCGGCCCTTTCCCCCTCTGTAATTACTGTAATCTATAACAATAATTACAGTCCATTTTAGTTTAGCGCCACTTATCTAAATGTGGATGTGCACTACTGAGATTGCTAACAGAAATAAGCCCCTGGATGAGGCGGCGGGTGGGGAGGGCTGTTGGGGGGAATGGAGCCTCACAGCTGTGGCGACCACCTTTGCCTTTGTGAGCCCACTGCTGCCCCTACTTTGCTCTGGAGAACAGCATGCCTGCAGGCGGGTAGGCTATGGAGCCATTGGAAAAGAGGCAGGATTGTCACGTCAACTCTAGGTGGAGTGATGCCCCAGGGAGGGGATCATCTTGGACCTGAGGCCAGAGTGACCACTGGAAGGTGGCCACCACAGTCGAGTTGCAAAGTCCTTCGAGGATGGGATAACTTCCTCTACAGCCAGTTTCTCAAATGCCTAACGCGATGGCTGGCACATGGTGGGGCCGAACGGTTGTTTGGCAAATGATGTAAAAGCAGCATTAAATAAAAAAAAACACAAAACATGTCCTTTAGGCTGATCATTGATCTAGGCAGCTTTCTACCCGTGAGTCGGGACTCAATGCCTCTGTGATTTGGGAAAGATGATTGCTCGGGGGAATAACTTACAAAAAAATATTTCATTTTATGTAGCATTGTGTAGTTGGGCCAGGGAGAGTGCACATGTGTGTGTGTGTGCGTGTGTGTGGTGTGAGTGTGATGTGTTGTATGTGTATGTGTGTGCACTTGTTTGATGCCCTTTCACGGCCATGTTTCTTTTTCCTTTATTGGAGGGAGCTAATCTTCTGTCTACTGTTTTTGCCCTGAGCCAGACAAATCTCCCAATTCGATTCCAGGGTTTGGAAGTCTTGGGGGTGGTGGTAGTTGTGGTGATAGAGAGTTGAGTACTGGAGGCTTCACTGTAAAGTCGAACGGGGCTTCCTTACTGACCACACTAGACACCAGGAACAGAGAAAAAGGCAGTCACCTTCCCTGTCTTTGGGGACCAGTCGAGACAGTTATTTCATTTCAGCCTGCAAGCCTCAGACTCTGGAGGTCATGCTTCCATCAATACGTCAATATGTCAAAATGGCTGAGTCCTCATCTACATTGCAGTGGGAACCCCACACCTCCCCCTGCCGCACACCAGGGGTTCTGGGCATCTCGGGACGCTTGCTTCCTCCCAGTCGCCCATTATTCTCGTCTCTTTCCCGCCTCCATGGATTTCATCTCACGCTCCTTTTATCTCCTCCTGTGGGTCTCTTTCCTTGGTGTTGCCCTGAACCACTATGGAACCAGACTTTTTTCCTTTGATCTACAAAAGTGACCCGAACACAGGGCTGTTGCTGAAGCAAGGGTTTCCATGAAGGTGTGGGGCTGTTATGAGACCAGCATAGGGCATTCCTTACCTGAATATTTAGCCTCTGAGTTTAAAAGCTTCTCCAGCCCAGTCAGGTCTATTTCTCATTCACATAAAATCCACAACCAGTGTTTCCTGATCGCTAGTTGTGTGTGTGTGTGTGTGTGTGTGTGTGTGTGATCTGCTCCTCTCCATCATTCTGGGCCCGGGACTGAATGACTGGTCCCAAAGCAACACTGGGTGAGAATATCCCATCTACAGATGGGGCAGAGCATGGGGGTCCCCATGGAGAACTGTTGCCAGGCCGAGAAGTGTCACCTGTCACATCTCATTGAGTAGAATTCAGTCACACGGCCACGCTCAAATGGAAGTGAGGCTGGAAATGCAGTCCAACTGTGTGATCAGAGAGAAAAGAAAAAGAATGTGGCAATCAGCGACAATGCCCTGCCACAGTTAGCCCTTCTGGTCACCATTGTAATGTGTCATCTTTCTTCCCTCACTCAGAACATATGCACCTCATCCTCAAAGGGGACTAGCCTAACATCCCATCTGGTGTCTGGATCTGGTCCAAAGGCCAGAAATTCTGGACTCCATCAGCTTACGATGAGGCTGCTTGTGCTCCTGCAGCTCGGGAGCTAAAACAAGCGAGCTGATACCGCTGGTTGTCTGCAGCCGTGTCCCCAGAGCCACCTCATGCACAGTCCTAAAACTGGGTTAGGGTAAATGCAGGGAGCGCTTCCTCCCAGGAGAAGGAAGAGAGGGAGGCACGCAGCAGCAATGCTGAGTCCACAGGGAAGCCCTCGTGAGCTCTTGGCTCTCGCAGTGGACGAAGTTCCTGGAGCTGAACCCGGTTCTGTTCTCCTGGGAAAGCTTCCTTGACCCATGTCCTCTGCGGTTCCCCAGTCTCTCCCTTAGAGGTTTGCCCTTTTCCCATCAGCGTCCATGGCCACGTCTAAGGTGCTGTGGAGTCTGCCTGTAAGTTATGGGTTTGAGAACTGGTTGGTATCGTTCGAGCTTGGGTTTGATGTGTATACATATGCTAACAGTTAAGCGCGAACTCTGCTCCCGAGGTGAGAGTCAAAAACTCTTTGAGAGAGAGCTGGCATGTTCTCTATTAAATTCTTCGTCAGACAATAAACCCTCCGAAAGAGTTCTTCCAACAGAAGGTCTCCATTTCTTCAACTTTCCTAAAATGTATGCTATTCTCTTTGCTAGATGTTTCCCAGCTCTTTTTCATCTGCAGCAGATTTTACAGAAGGTTTGACAAGACAGAGGGCAGTTACAGCATAGCCCCATACAGGAGTCCACATGGAAATTGAACACTGCATTCTCTTATTCTTAACAGGCTCTCACCCCGCTGATGCCAGGGGCACCCCAACCTCAGCTAGCCAACCCCCCCGACATGACGGGATCTCCTGGTGTGCCCTGGTCTAGCTATCCATTCTCAAAGGCTCACTTCTCTGGGTGCCCTTGGGAAGTTTTATTTTGGCTGAAGCAAGTGGCTGGTGGCAATGGCTTTATATATTTTTTGGATTGAAATGATTCTGGCCATGCTAGATGGAAGGGAACATCCGGTCAGTCCCGGATTGCTCATTTGTCTGTGCCCTGAAGCAGACTCGAGGCCGTTTTCTGAGGGGATTCCTGCCCCCACCAATGACAATCTTCAGCTTCCCTCATGACACACATTCCTATAAAGACCCGTGGCTTCTACCAAAGGATGTCACCTCTGCCTGGCTCTATTTCCTGCTAAGTCTCAGAGGTTACGACTCGACTGGCAAGCAGGGAGCTACACTCCAGGAGTCAGCTGGGCAGTCCAGGACAGTCTCGAGTCCACCATTGCTCTTTCTGTCCACAGATCAGCCACAAGAAACTCCATTCAGTGAGGATTACATAAAGGATGAGAGGTCTCTCCTCTCTTCTTGATATTATGAAATACGTTCTGAAGTCAGTCTGGGCATCTGAAGGTGCCACCCATAAATGCCCAGCCCTCCCTGAGCCCTTGGCAGGACTGGTTTGATCACCTTGTGCTTTGCCACCTAAGCGACAGCATCTGGAAAGCTGCTGTCTGCATTCATTGCAAGGATGCTGCTAGTGATGCTGTTGGCCACTTTGCTTCACTGAGCCTGGGTTTATGATCCCCCAGGAAACAGTCTTTTCTGATTATAATGCCAAAAACAGTTGCAATCCCCCAGAGGTACCTGTTTGTGCGCATCTTCTGGACGTAAGGAATGTGGTGACTAGCAGCGTGTCCCTCTTGGTGCCAACTCCCAGGAGGTCGAGAGCCCAGTGAGGCTCACCTGTTGGAGATGTGGAGACCATATGTGATTTCTAGTTAGGTTCCGGCTCCAGGTTATTTCCATCCTTCTTTATTTTCTTGTTTTCTTTTGATCCCATGTTAATGCATGCTATTTTATTGTAATTAACTTTGTAAGCTGTCCCAAATCTCTCCTGGAAGCTTCAGAAACACACGCAAACACACTGATTTGTACGCGAGTCTTTTCTACAGCAGCCTCAGATGCCAGTGTGACCTGTCACCCCTGACCTCATGACTCCACTGTAGCTGTCCTGGCCTCCTTGCCACTCCTTACATCTCCCAAGCATGCACCTACTTCAGGGCCTTTGTACTTGCTGTCCCCTCAGCCTAAATGCTCTTCTCCCTCATATTCGCTTGGCTTACTTCCTCAAATCCTTCAGGTTTTTACTCAAATATCTTCTTTTCAGTCAGCCTTTTTTGGTCCACTTTACTACAAATTTCAACACGCAAACATTCCCCATCCCGCTTCCCATATAACCATTTGTATTAATCTGCTGGGTTTACATATATATAAGATACATGTAATACTTTATGTAAGGCATTGGCTCATGAGAACATGAAGGCTGATGAATCCCAAGATCTGCAGGGTGAGTGGGCAAGCTGGAGACTCGGGAGAGCTGGTGGTGTAGTTCTAGTCAGAAGCCCACCGGGCTCAAGACCCAGGAAGAGCCGATGTTTTCATTCGAGTTTGAAGGCAGGAAAAAGCCAGAGTTCCAGTCTGAAGGCAGCCGGGCAGGAGGAATGCTCTCTTACTTGGGGAGACTCAGCCTTTTTGTTCTATTCAGGCTATCAACTGATTGCATGAAGCCCACCCACCTTGGGGAGAGCAATGTGCTTTCCTCAGTTTATGGATTTAAATGTGAACCTGATCCAAAAACACCCTCACGCAAATACCCAGAATAACGTTTGACCAAGTATCTGGCCACCCCACGGCCCATCAAGTTGACCCAGAAAATTAACCATCATACTATCTAACACACTGTCTATTTTGACTTGTTTTGCTTTTTGTCTGTCTCTCTCTGCTGGACTGTAGCATACAGGAGAGCTGTGGGTTTTGCTTGTTTTGTTTATTGCTGGGTCCCTGAGGTTTAGAACAGGGCCTGGGCTGCTTGCTGAGTGAATGAAGAAATTCTGTTTTCAAGCTGTCAATAGACAATGAGACCGTCTGTCCCACAGAGATCTTGTGAAGGACGTCGATTGCCAATAATGCAAGCATTTCCTTGGCAAGATATTATAATATCAATTCAGACTTCTCTGTGTGTGTGTGTGTGTGTGTGTGTGTGTGTATGTGTGTGTACGTGTACGCACACACATTTCTGGTCTTGGGTTAATTGTAAGTGTTGTAATTAGTGTTGTTGCCATCATTATCATTTCGTGCTATCTGTAGTGGTTCCCAGACCTGGCCAGCTTTTCAACTTATGAATGTCATGAAATTCTTAAAAGAATATTAATTTGGATTTGTTATAATTAAACTTTTAATTTATGCCTTGAGGAAGATTAATTTTGAGACAAAAGACTAACAAAAGTAGGTCAAACCAGTGCTCAACTATTGAGAGTTCCTTGCTTCGTGAATAACCAGCATGCTCTGTAAGACCTTGTTAGGGCCTGGTGATTTAAGATCGTGGCTTCTGAGACCAGACATACCGGGGTTCAAATCCAGACCCAACCAGTTACTGACTGTGTGAAAACTAGTTTGAACAAGGTTTTTTAAAATGCACAATAAATCTCTGTTTCTTTGCTGGAAAATGGAGACAATGATATATACTTTGCGGACTTATTAAATATGATCCTTTGTCTAAAATGCCTACCACAAAAACAGGCATGTAATAGTTATTCATTAAATGCGGGTTTTACTCAAGAGGTTTAAAGGAATGAGTTAGCATTTCCCGAGCCGAGCTTTCTGGTTGGGAGGGTTTTTACCTCAATAATCTGCCTATTAACTACAGCATACGGGCATTCTTTTATCCAAACTACATGCTCACAGGGTCAACCACCACTATATTACAGCTTATGTCATCAATAATGCTGTATTTTCCAAAAGCAAAGATTGTTCATTTGTCAGAGACGTGTTATAAAAAAATAATAGTATAGATTTCAGAGGACAAAGAATTAATTTCTGGCTGGGCCCGAAGTGCTCATGTGGCGTAGCGGGAGCACATAGATGAAAGGAAATGTTCTTCCCCAAATGATGTTATGACTCAGGAGTCCAGGGGAATTAACTTTTGTTTCTTTCTAGTAGAGGAAAAATTATCCTTGATTCGATATTGATTTTTTAAGATGGGGTTCTGCTGCCTTCACACTCAGGCTGAGAGCAGAGATTCAAATGCCGGCTCTTAATCCTACTTTTCATTTCCCCTTCTGGTGGGGGAGCCAGGAAGCGGTTCCCAGTACTCTGCAGGGACTGGAGGAAACACTTCCTGGGGAACAAGGTCCTTAACTTCCTTTGCCGTCTGCATTTGTAAGCAGGCACCCCCAGCCCATAGAATCACCTGCTGGGCCAAGCCAGGCATCTTGGTCTCTCTTCACAAGACCGCACACTCTGGAAATCACAAGAGCGACAAGTCTTTATTCAGCACTTACTGTATGCCAGAAATTCTTCAAAGCACTTTATGTGTAACTAGTTCGATATAACTAATTTAATCCTCCTAATATTCCTGTGACTTAGGAACTGAGGTTGACTTCTGCTTTATAAGAAGGAGGCTCAGGGAGGTGCGGCTCACCCAGGATCACACGGCTCAGGAGGGGTGGAGGTAGGGTTTCACCCAGACGGCCTGCCTCCAGACTGGGCTTTAAGGTAGCCGGCTCCTGGGTGTCTGGGAGACATGCAATCACATATGGTGCCTGCTGTGTGTCAGGCACCTTGTGCATATCAACCCTCAGTCCCCACAGCCACCCCCATAGGAGGGATTATCGTCCACATTTTACCCATGGGGGAACTGAGGCTGAGTGAGGTTAAGTAACGTGCTCGAGGTCACAGGAATGGTGGCTGGGAGAGACAGGACCTTAGCCTGGTGGTGTAGGATGAGAACAGTCTCCTGTCCTCTTGGAGCCCTAGTCCTCACAGGTTCTCCTCCCTCCAGCTTTCCCCCACAGCCTTCTTCAGGCAGACCTTGGTGTGTTGGTCTGCGGAGATCTGTTGGCAGTTGAAAGTGGGAATGTTCCAGAATCCCAGATGCTGGTGGCCTTGGCGTTGAGTCCATTTGACCTGTAGTGCCCATGGAAGCAAGGCACTGAGTGGACAGGGCTCTAGCAGACCCCCCTTTCCCCCATAGCAGATTTGCTCTGAGACCCTGGGGCTGAGTGTAGGCGAGGGACCCCCGACATCCTCCCAACCCTGTGCAATGACCTGAAGTGGAGCTGCTTTGCTCCTTTTGTTTCATCCATTCTTGACGTGATACCACTTGAGTTGTAAGAGAGGACACAATCTGGGCTAGTGCTGTGGAAAGGAGATGCAATGAGAATCTGCATAAGGCTGCACCCAGCCCTGGTCAGTGCTCCCTTCCTGTTCCCTGGCAGGCATCTTTCCATCATCCCTCAGATGCTCATCTGCAAACCAACGAGGTCCCTGTGCAAAGGACCACCTCTTTGAATATGGTGGGACCATCAAAGCCACCCACCATTTCCACATTTAACTTCCCTTTTTCCCTTTCCATCCTCAACTTGGCGGCTGCTTTGCCAGTGTCTGTTGTGTGAGATTAGCTGCTATCACTGACTGCTCGCTCAGGGGTAAACTGTTAGAGGACAGGCCTGGAAGGGGCAGTCAGGACCTCTTTAGATGATGTAATTAATCTCATCACATTTCCGCTTGTAGAGCGGCTAACACTGTCCAACACTGTCCTGTCTTTCTGGTATTCAACATGTTTTAATTAAAACAGGAAAGCATGGGCTGGGCCAGGAGAGGAGCATTGAGCTTGTCCTTTTGGATTTGTAGAGGAGTTTATCGCTCTGTTGGTCTCTGTCCTTCTGACACGTCTGGGAGTCCTGTCTGATGGGAGCACCGGGCCCGGCGCAGAGTAGGTGCTTAGGAAGCATCTGACTGAGCCAAGTGGCAGCAATGAAACCCTGGCCGGAGAATTCAGAAGGTTCCCACCTGGTAAGAGAGATTTCACTCCCCAAGGCAGGTTTTGGATTTTTCCGACAGAGTGAGGCAGGGGAACAAAAATCGAGCCTTGTTCTCATTTGATGTGTTCTATGTGCTGGCCTGGAGGCCTTCATAGAGCGAGGAACACCAGCCAATGAGACAAGGCTTTCCTGGGCTGGGGGCTCTGGAGCTGCACGTTTCCCTCACATGAAAGGCATCCGAGCTTTGCCACCCAGCTTTTCTCCAACAGCCGCTTGGCGACGTGCAGAGCAGGAAGAAGGAAAGGTATTTTACTTCACTGAAAATATTTTGAGAAATGACAACCTAAAAACATTTCTAGAAGTCTGTTTAAACAGTCACTCCTTCTCAGCTTTCTTAGATGCTTTCTTCCCCTTCATATCCCTCTAAATATCCTTTCCTGGGGATATTCTATTGCTCCATACTCCTCCCAGTTAAGATGTGTTGTGCTCCAGCTTCGACGGACTTGCATTTTCTTACTCTCCAGCTCAGGAGTCTTTCTGAAGTTCCTTGCTAAGGTCTTTTTTTCTGAGAATTCTTGGCTTCTTATTTACAGTAAGTTAAAATCCAGAATGTCAGCACAGCTTGCATGGCAGCATTGTCCCCGTGCCCTGAGATTATTTCTTACAGGTCCCTTCCATCTCACTAGAACATGAACTTTCTGAGTTCAGGCTCTGCATCTTTCTGATCATCACAATATCCCAATGGCCTACAGTGACTAGCAGAAAGGAGAAGTAAAATCCATTTTTCTGGTGAATAACAACATGGTTCTTGACAACTGGGCTCTGGAGTAACACTGCCAGGAGTCACCCACTGCCATCTCACCCTGGCTCCCTTTGGTGCCTGTGTCTTACCTCACTTAGCCTGCTGCTCCCTGACCCACAAGCCCCACTGGAGCATCACCGTTACCTCACAGGGGCGTCAGATGTGGGCTCTGCTCTCACACCTCCAGGACCCCTTCTGCAGAGCTGGTGCATGCCGTGCTCCTCAGAACCTCTCTCCTCCTCTGTGATAGCCCTGATCTCACCGTTTCCTGCTTTCATCTTCTGTTTATGCCTCTCTCATGTTCCTCAGGGGGCGTGGCCTCTTCTTGTCAATCCTGTAGACAGCATGGAATCTGGCACTTAGATGCCCAAGAACTGGTTAAGTGAGTGAGTCCTGAGATGATGGACCATGGACAGAAATACATTTGAGGGGTGGATACATTCTTTCCTCACGATGTTTTCCATGATGTCAGGTATGAACTTCTATGTACAAAAGTGTTCAATGATTGCTAAATGATGAGACTCTCTTAACTGCTGACTGTGATAGCCTGAGCTATGGTGAGTATTCTTCCCAATTTGTCTGGGACTAAGGGGTTTCCCTGGAGACGGGATTTTCAGAACCCCAACTGGCAGAATCCCAGGGTCAGTTCATCCTCCTCTCCTGAGCTGTGGCCAATTAAGAAGTCTCTTTAGTAGATGAAAGGCTGGGTATTTGCTACTGTAACAATCTTTGCTGCCTCCTGCATTAGTTTATAATTTCTATGAAGACAGATAATGAGATCTTCAAAGGAAGAAAATAAGACAGCAATAAGATGTAGTTTCCTGGGAGCTCTTAAAAATCCCAATGCTCAGGTCCCACCCCACTTCACTTAAATCATAAGTCTAGGGGCGGGAGCCAGGCATCAGTCTAGTTTAAGAACTCGAAGGAGGTTCTGATATTCAGCAGAGTTGGGACCCCCTGTGACATGGAATTGTGGGGACACAATTGTGAATGGATTTGTTGAGTGGACTGTGGGCAAACGTAGATAGTAAGCAGTGGTGGCAAGCTTGTAGTCTGGCTGGGAGAAATGAGGGGCCCAGGATGGAGTGGACCCCAGGTTTCTAGTAGAGAATTGGTCTTTACCCCACTACTGATGCTGAGAATCACTCATCTCCCTGGTTTCGAGGCTTATTAGGACAAAGGGCATGGTTGATGAGGAGAAAATGCCCAGCTGTGTTGTGTGTTGGACTGGAGAACTGGAGATGGAGGTGACACCACCCCCATCCCGGTCACAGTGGAAAATGATGAACTTTATTGATATGGGCCATCAAGTTTGCTTTTGTCCAGATCATGACTTCAGCTCCCTAGACCTCATTGTATCGTAGCCAAAGGTAACAAATGCACTGCCTCTTCTGGATTCTCACCATAGACTGCCTTCCTCATCCCTCTGTGCCTGGAACTCATGGCTCCTGAGCAGGCCATGCAGAGACAAGTGGGTTTAGGGCGCTGTGGACACAGCAGAGATTTGAGGGTTCTGCCAAAGCGTGGCTGTCAGCTTTGTCCCTGCCTCTCCTTGTTCAGTTTGGCTTCCAGTTCACAGAGCCATGGGCCTTGTTGGCCAACCTCCCCTGCCCTGGGAGAGGTGTTGGGCACTCTGAGACTCTGTAGCACCTGCTTCTTTGCGTAGGAGGAACCAGTGTGACAGCCTGACTTGGGACTATGGCCATTGTGCTTGGTGGAAGCCCGCCTTCTCGGCGTCTGGCCTCCAGGCAGTGGTCTCACCTCCTGCTGCTTGCCTCCAGCCACTTGATGTTGTATAAGCCCCAGCCACACCAGGTCATGCCCATTCTCTGCACAGGTGACCCTCAGCTCTGCCCTACCCAGGACCCTGGCGCTGTCTTGTAAATGTGTTTTCTATTTTTCCTTGTAAGTGGAGGGAGATGGAAAGCATTTCCTATTTATTAACCTTTTATATTTTATCTTCTATCAATTATCTGTTCCACGTCATTTGTTGAGGAAATCATAAAATTGATCTAAGTCTCACTTTTCTTGTTTATAAAACAGGATTGCTTTGAGGATTAATTATTATTTCCTACACATATGTTACGTGCTCATTCTTGCACCTATGGCGTCAAGAGCTGCTTGCTAAATCTTTATAGCCTTCCCTCAGAGCAGCAGAGGCCTTACCCACATCTTCTCCAACATTCAAGGCCCAGCGGTGTTGAACCATTTGTCCAGGACTACGGAGGGGTTAGGGCCAAGGTCAGGATGCACACTGAGCCTCTCAGCCTACAGCTTCTCACTAGCCACCTGGATAACGCCACCACCAACAGGAAGTATTTGACTGTTTTTTTGATGGCATAGAACTCAGGCAAATATTATTTTCAAAGTCCATCAGGTTAGAATTTTTTAAATTTGTAAATTCCTTGATTACATAATATATTCACATTGTTCAAAAAAAATTTTTTTTAAGTATGTAGTGAAAATTCTACTCCTACCCTGACAAATAGGGTAACTCCTGTGTGTTCGACTCCTACTTCCTCCCTGCCTGAATCCATACCTGATGTTAGTTTCTTGCATATTATTTTTTAAATCATATAAAAACAAATAACAATATATAGACCTTAACCTCTTCCCCTATTTACTGATATTCTTGCAGTTGCTTTCGTATTAGTTCAGAAAGCACTTTTTGATTCTTTTTTTACAGGCGCATTTCTACAGGTTTTTGGTTTGTCTGTTGTCAGCTGCTTTCCTGTGAATGAATAGAGCATGATTTATTTTACTGGTGCCCAACAGAGGGACATTTAGGCTGTTCCCAATATTGTGCTATTGAAAACATACTTGAATGAATACCATTGAACAGGTATTAATTCACACGTGTGTGAGAATAACTTTAAGATCAATACCTAGAAATAGAATTGCTGGTTAAAAGGATTTGTGTGTGTGTAATTTTGCTAAATATTGCCAAGTTGCCCTCCATAGATGTCAAGTCAATCTCTAAATCCACAATGTATGGGGTAGCAATTTCCCTACTGTCTTGTTAACACTGTGCCTTGCCAAACTTTGAGATATTTGCCAACATGATGGGTGAAAATGGGAACATAGAGTAATTAAAATTTTTATGTTTATTATCCTACATGAGCCTGTGTATCTTTCAAAATATTTTAGAGGCATTTGTTTTTCCTTTTCTGTTAAGTGCTAGTCATATAATTTTCCCATGTTAAAAATTGGGTTGTTGGTGAGTCTCTTTCTTATTGATTTGTAGACGTTTTTATGCCTCAGGGAGATTGCCGTTTATGTTGTAATCTCAACATTGCCAATATTTTTCCCAGAATATTGTTAGTTTTTTTACTTTACTTATTATCATTATATTGCCATTATTATTATTTTTTACCACGTGGAAGGATTTTATGTAGTCTGATTGCCATTCTTTTCTTTTTACGGACTCTAGATTTTAAATAATTTTTCCATGTTTTCTTCTAGTATTTTTGTAGTTTTGACTTGGTACATTGAAAGCTTTGATCCTTTTGGAATTCATCCTGGTGTGCTATGTGCCTTGTATGAAGAATGGATCCCACTTAACATTTTGCCAGATGGTTGCCCAGTTGTCCCAATGCCATTTGTTGAATAATTCATATTTTCTGTACTTTCTTAGGGTTTGGTTAAGGGCAAAACACTCTCAACTTTCATCCTGCCGTAGTGGATTTTAGTCTGGGATTTCCCAGGAAGGTGATAAATCTCTTTGTCGAGGCCTCTGGTGTTTACATTGCCTGATCTCTTGGGATTACTCTGCGCCTCTTCACATGGTCTCCTGCTTTCCAAGCCTTTGTGGTTGCTTCCCTTGATGACAGGATTCTTTTCCTATAAAAAACAACATAAAAGCCCAATGTGTCTGATGTGCCTTCATGGTGGCTACAGCGACAGCACCAGCCACAGCCATTTACAGGCAGAGAGCTCTCAACAAACATCTCAAGGCTTGCTAATTTCTACCAAAGGATTCTGCCTCAGGACACGATGGATGCTGCCAAGCAAAAGAAATGTGA